>NC_084834.1:17594042-18205709 GCF_033115175.1 Lepus europaeus | reverse complement strand
CTTCTGGAAGGCCTCTTCTATGCATGCGTTTCAAATTTCTTTTCCATCAAAAACAAATTTATCTGTTAATTCCATCCTGCATGTACTTTTTGGAGGATCCCTGTAAGTGACCTAGAGATGACTTAAATGGTAGGAAGGATGTGTGGAGGATACATGCGAATACGCCACTTGACATCGATGTTTCGAGCACCCGCAGATTTTGGTACCAAGTGTGGGTTCTGAACCAGTCCCTTGCCGGCCCGGAGGACAGCTGTGCCTGGCAGTGCGCTGGTTGCTTTCCCGTGTGATCCTGTGACTGACTGGTAGTTGCAGCTTGCTGCTGTTGTCCAGCACCACAAGAGGCTTCACACCACCAGCCTGGGAAAGGGGCAAAACTCAACGTGCAATTTCTACCTAATGTGTATCGTCTTCACACCATCACGAAACAGAAAACTCATGTCGAACAACCGTGAATTGGGGACCATCAGTTGCGAAGAATTGGCAAGAGGACGAGTATGTTCCTCACTTTTCCTGCATCGCACGAGCACTAACACTGGCATCCTAGGAGCACAGAGGGGAAAGCAGCACGCCACTCCCAGGCGCATGTCTTCCTCAGCAGCTCCTGTGAGAAGGCTGCCTGGCAAGAGGCCATCCAAATCTTCCAAGTAGCTGGGTAGCAGTGGTGACCTCAGACAGACAGAGCTTGGAATCCCTTCAGGGACTAACACGGCTTCTTTTGTAAACTCAGCAGTTCGTTACATTGTCACAGCATCTCTCTTTCACCTGTCATTGACTTCGTGCTGCTTGCTGCAGTCTGCCATGTTTGCACATGCCACATTCTCTCTGGTATTTGCCCCCTCTCTGGCTGACCTGCTTTTTCTTGCCCTGCCTGCCTGGAAAACTGCTATCCCTCAGCATCAGTTCAAGGTGTGTTCGTTCCTCAAGGATGCATTCTCTGCTCTTCGGAAGCATGCCTGGGCAGTCCTCTTCGGAAAGATTCTCCCGTGCCTTTATTTCACTGTTCGGTAAATGCTCAAGTCACCTCTTTTCCTTCTATTTTGTGGGCTCTATGTAGGAAGGGGCTGTGTCTCAGTCTCTGTGGAAGCCCAGAATTTTGCACAGTAACTGATAGGTGATGAGTTCTAAATAGGCACTGGAGGATGTAAAATTCAAAGTGTATAAACCCCCCAAATCACCTAGCAACCACAGAATTTACTTTTTTGCGTCATGTGCTGACAAATTAAGCTTGTAGCAGGGATCGGAATTAACATGGCACATCAGTAGCCCCCTATAGGAAATACCAAGCACCGACATACTCTCCAATGAAGGAGTAATTCCCAGACAACACTGTTGTCTGGGAGCAGCGCTGGATCCCAAAGGCTGCTCTGAGCAAAGGTCGGCTCAGCACTAGACAGCAGCCTGCTCACTCCACTGTGCTCAGCATTTCCAGAGGCAGAGTTCTAGAGTCTTCATCTATAAATGATCCACCCTTTGTTTTTTTCCTTTTACAAAACAAGAAACTAATTTAAAAGTCAGGTAAACATAGCCATACAAGACCCCGTTATGTGAAGATTAAGCTTCTAACGACAGATGAACTAATCTCCAGAATTGTGCCCCAGGTTTCTAAGTACATATATTGCTTAATTATTTGTTGAGATTTCAAGAATATATATTTTCAGACTTTTTTCTTTTAAAGAATATTAACAACAATAAGAAAAGGCTAGAGACTTTTTACAAAACTGGCCATTTTTTTTTGTCCTAAATTGATACTTTCAGCCATGCTTTCATTCCTACTGATTCAAAGGAAAATAGCAATGATATCTAACTCAGAGCTCTACTCTTCAGTCTCCTACACAAGTGCATAATTTCATTAGTGCCAGGTTTAAAAGGAATTTCATCCAACTTTTCCCAAGTACACATCTGTCATACATCACAGGTACCACAAATCTGGAGAAGCAATCTTCTGGAGGTCTAATCCAAACTTATGCTGAAGCTACAAAGTTTACAATTTTGGTCCCTCGTCAATATTTAGTTCCCGTCTTCTTTAGCTGGATAATTCAAACCCATAATAAGGAGAGGACAAGGAATTAGAAAAAGCTGGTGACTTGGATATAGCACCTCTCTTTGGGCTGCTTTTCTCAACTGTCAAATACAAGAGCCTCTTCCCAGGCCCATCCTGAGATGGAGTGGGTGGAAAGCCTGCAGCTAGGGATTCAAAGAAATGGTTTAGCCAAAGACAGCTGTGCCCCTTATAGAGATTTTTTTTTTAGAGAAAATGAAAAAATGAGCCAAGAGAATAGGATTTATGCTGGGGAAACAGCTGTGATATGTGCAATTTAATTCCAAAGGCCTGTTCCCTACAGAGACAAAGCTAGCTGAAAGGACTAGGGGTGGGCCTAGCATGCACACACATGCTGATCTGATGAAGGCCAGAACACTTGACTTACAAACTGGGAGCTATGCTGACTCTATAGGAAAACAAAGATCATACAAAATACCAGGCCGCCTAAAAGCATGGGTAATTTCTGAATATCACCAGCTGTCTCTATGGATCTGGGTGACCCCTAAGGAAAGCAAGCTTAAAAAATACCTTCACTTTTAATGTCTGAAATGTCAAAAATAACAATAAATCAAACGTATGAAGACACTTCAAAAAATTCATGGAAAATGGAATTAAAAGGTAGAAATATAAAATATGAGCCTTACTTCTCAACCTAAGTTGTGTCAAGTTTATGACACTTTTTGTAAACACTGACTCAAGAACGTCAATGTAGTCTTTTTAATATTAACCAGAGAAAAATGACTGCCCTGTAAATAATTTTTTTAAGATTAGGAAACAATGGTGTCAGCGTTGTGGCACAGCAAGTTAACCTGCCACCTGCAATGCTGGCATCCCATGTGAGTGCCAGTTCAAATCCCACCTACTCCATTTCCAATCTAGCTCTCTGCTAATGTGCCTAGGAAAGCAGTGGAAGATGGTTCATGTTCTTGGGCTCCTGCCACCCATATGGGAGATTGGGATGGAATTCCAGGCTCCTGGTTTCGGCACAGCCTAGCCCTGGACATTGTGGCCACTTGGGGAGTAAACCAGTGAATGGAAGATCCTCTCTCTCTCTTCCTCTCTCCATTTCTGTCATCTGCCTTTCAAATAAATTTTTTACAAAGATTAGGAAACAAAATAAGTGAGAAGGAGCCAAGTCAGGACTGTAAGGTGGATGCCCGATAGTTTCCCACAGAAACTCTCACTACACCATCCTTGATTGATGAGAGAAGTGAGTACAGTTGTCACAGTGGAGGACCCTGGGGAAGATGTCCTGGTCATTTTTCTGCTCAAAGATTGGCTCACTTCCTCAACACGCTCTCCTAACAGGCAGATGTTGCCATTCTTTGGACCTACAGAAAGTCAACAAGCAAAATGCCTTGAACATATAAAAAGAAAAGAAAAAGCCCTGCCACAGCAATTTTGCTCTTGACTGGACCCCCTTCTGCCTCTTGGTGGTCACTGCTTCGACTGTGCTTTGTCTTTACGATGACAGTTCATCCTGTTACAATTATTTACAGAAATGCTTCAGGGTATTGTAGAAATTTTCTATTGAAAGCACCGTGCTTGTCTGCAGCTGATCTGGGCCTAACAGTCTGGCAGCTACTGAGCACAAGTTTGCCCCACTTTAACTTTTCTGTCAGAACTGTGTGAGCTGACCCCACTGGGATGCCTGTGGTTGGCTCTTGTTTTTGTTGTTAATCACCAGCTCTTTTCAATTAGAGTAGAAACAAGATTAATCTTTTCCTCACAAATTGATGTAGATGGTCTGCTGCTTCAGGCTTCATCTTCCACACTCCCTCACTCCTCCTTAAAACGAATTACCCATTCGTAAAATGCTGATGTTGGGGGGGGGGGGGGGGGGATTGTCCCTCATAAACTACTTGTAAAGCATCATTGATTGCATCAGTTTCCCCACCAAACTTCAGTTTGCTCTCCCTTCAGTCTCCCTTCAGGTTTGGAAAAATTCATGTTGCTCCAATTGGGGATCTTTTCAGATGAATGTCTCATCCTTCTCAGTACCTCAAACCAGATCCTTTTCAGACGCATTATAACAAGTTAGGATGAGTTTATTTTCATGCAAAAAACAAACAAACAAACAAACAAAAAACCTGAAATCCATTCATAGTGCTTCTCATAACACATGCTTTCGATGAGCTCTTTAAATATCACTCAAATTGGGCCGGCGCCGTGGCTCAGTAGGCTAAATATCACTCAAATTTCTTCCCAATAATTCTGTCTCCATTATACAGTAGTTTATTATCTTAGCAGTACTAGTATGGATGTCATCACATTACCATATGAGTCAGTGCTGTAGATGCTACATCAAAGGGAAGGCTTTTTTTTTTTTTTTTTTTTTAAGCCAGAGAGACAGTGTAGAAGGGTACCTATAACAGTGAGTAAAATATGTTAGGGCATATGTTTGTACCGAAAACAAAACACTCAAAATGAATAATATCCCTTTCTTAGGTTATTTGACACCTTCTTTTTAATTTTTTTTTAATTTAAGAGGGAGGGAGGGAGGGAGAAAGAGAGAGAGAAGGAGAAAGAGAAAGTAATCTTTCACTGGGTCACTCCCACAAATGTTCAGAATAGCTGAGGCAGGGTCAGGCCAAAACTGGAATCTGAGAACTTGATCCTGGTCTCCCACATGGGTGGCAGGGTTCCAACTACCTGAGCCATCATCACTGTGCTAAGGACAGGTTTTAAGGACCATTGTCACAAACTGTTGTAGAGAACAAAGCTGGTATAATTTCTCTACAGTTTATGTAGTAAGAATTGTAAATAATTTCTACTCTGCGATTCATGAAACTCCCAGGACTCTATATCTTAAGGGAAAAAAACAAATATGTGCATAAATACATACAAATGTGCTGTCTGAAGGGTATGTCTGAAGATGAGGTAAAGGTTAAGAAATGGTGATTTTATTTAATGGAAAATATTGTAACCATTTAAAAATTCTTTAGTAATCATATAAGCAAAGGGGAAAATAAAAATTTAATAATATATCATTTAACACTCACTAGATATCAGATGAACCAAAAAACCCAAAAGTTTCTGGAAAGATTTTAATGAGAAAATGTTTACAATAAAGTATACCTAATAAAGTACATGGGGTAAAAAGAGTAAGATGCCAGAATTATTTTATGTGTTCAAGCAGATTTAAAAATTTTTTCCTGGGAGTGATATTACCAAGACAGCAGAATAGGCAGTCCCACCTTTCATTCCCCACAGGAACACTGACTTAACAAAGATATATGGATCAAAATAATAGCAGAGGGGGCCAGCACTTGGCATAGCGGATAAAGCTGCTGCCTGCAGTGCCAGCATCCCATATGAGCGCTGGTTCAAGTCCCAGCTGCTCCACTTCCAATCCAGATCTCTGCTATGGCCTGGGTAAGCAGTGGAAGATGGCCCAAGTCCTTGGGCCCCTGCACCCATGTGGGAGACCCCGAAGAAGCTTCTGGCTTCGGATTAGTGCACCTCCAGCTGTTGCGGCCAACTAGGGAGTGAACCAGTGGATAGAAGACCTCTCTCTCTGTCTCTCTCTCTCTCTGCCTCTCTTTTTCTCTCTGCGTAACCCTGACTTTCAAGCAAATAAATCTTAAAAAAGAGAGAAAGAGAGAGAGAGAGAGAGACAGAGAGAGAAAACCAGAATCCATCTAAGATTGCAGTCCCCAGGAGAGCACAGTCAGGAAATCCACATAGAAACAGGTAACAAAAGCAGTGTCATTAATATGGGTACTATTGGCCTCTCCTTCAAGGCTGGCACAGCTTGGTGCCACAGGATGCCCCGGCCCACGACTTCTCCCTCAGGGGAAAGGAAAGCGAGAACATGCCTCCAAAGGTCTGGCTTCACAGAGGGCTGTCTGAGGAAATGAGTTTATCTTGGCTTACTGGCAGCACTGATGGTACCAGCATAGTTTGAATGTCTGGGGAGAGAACAAAAGAAAGTGGTGGGCGGCTTGCTGGAGCCAGCATGGCTCACTGAAGTTGGCAGAGAGGCATTCAACCTGAGGCTGCTCTCTTGGGGGCAGGAGGAAACAGCAGCACACAGCCAGCATGCCAGCTCTTCAGAGAGCTAACCAAGGGGCCAGCTTCTGTCTCACTTCATTCAGAACTGGCACCGTTTGCATGCCTGGAGGCCAGTGAAACAAAGGATAGGGACAGGTGCCTTGCTGTTGATGGCAGAGCTCAGCACAGCTCAGGATTCCTCCCTTGGAAGGAGAGGGAGAGGAATGGAAGGTGCGAGCGGCATCCCAGCAGTCTGGAGGAGGCTGAGGGCTGGCATCTGACTTGCCTGACTTGTTGATGGAGCGCTGGCACATGCTGGAAGTCTGGTGGCTGCTTCAGAACATGGTGGCTTGCTGCTGTAGAACTAGAAATCCTGCAGAACTGCCAACAGATAACTTAGGAATTCTTGAGAAAGACATTTGCAGGCCCAGGTAACAGAAAATGTAGGAAGTCAGGTCCCTTCATAAAGGCTTCAGGGTCCCAAGATTCTCTACCCAGACTAAATAAGGAGGGCCTTCCCCTGTACCAGCCAGCTTCTAAACTGGGGGAAGTGATCATTTCTTTAAATGTACAGGTGCCATTACGAACTTACAAGAGACACAGAGAAACAGGAAAATGGGTCCAAGGGAACAAATCTCCAGAAATTCACCCTAAACAAATGGAGGTATACGAATTAACCTGGCAGGTAAGTGAAAACAAACAAAAAACCAGAAAGATGCTCAACAAAAATGAGACTATCATCAGAAAGATGCAAAAACATTTAAAAGAACCAAGAAGAATCTTCTAAGGTGAAGAATAAAATCATTAAGCTGAAAAATTCAGATGAGGGGTTTAACAACAGACTTGATAGAGCAGAAGAAATAACTGGCAAAGTTGAAGACAGGTCATTTGCATTTATCAAGTCAAAAACAAGGAGGAGAAAAAATGAAAAACAAAAAAAGCCTAAAGGACAAATGAGACAGTATCAAGTGAACCAATATATGCACCATCGAAACCTAAGAAGGAGAAGAAAGACAGGAAAGGGACAGAGACCTCATTTAAAGAAATCGTAACAGAAAATGTTTCAAATCTGGGGAAGGAGATGCATGGAGACTCGGATTCAAGAAGCTCAATGGATTCTAACTATGATGACTGCAAATAAATATCAAGATTCACTTTAATGAAATTATAAAAAGTCAAAGAAAAAAAAGAGAACTTTGAAGGTAGCAAGAGAAAGGTGATTTGCCAAATACCAAAGAACCTCCCTAAGACTCTCAGCAGAAACAACGCAAGGCCACGAAGGCACTGTGATGTGCCTGAAGAGGTCAAAATGGTTAAATGCTCCACAGGAAATTATATCCAGCATAGCTATCCTCAGCAATGAAAGACGAATAAAGACTTCCCAAGACCAACATTACGGTTGGATCTGCCTTACAAGAAATGCTAAAAGGAATTCTTCAAGCTGAAAGCAAAGGATATGAAATAGAAACAAGAAAATATAAAGCTCACTGGTAAAGGTAAATATATAGAAATACACAACATTTCTATATTTAATATTGGTATGCAAATCATTTTATATTCCAGTATAAAAATTAAAAGGCAAAAGCATGAAAATACTTACAATAATAAGCATATGCTAAAGGAATACAATATAAAAAGATGTAGTTTTTGTGACATTAAATAAAACATGTATATATAGGAAGAGTAAAAGTACAGTTTTGCTATGTGATTAAAGTTGTTATCAGCTTAAAATAATGTGATAGCTACAGTATGCTTTATATAATCTCCATAGTAACCACAAAGAAGAAAACCATAGAAGACACAAAAGGAAATGAGAGGAATCAAATCCCGAAACCATAAAAAAAAAATCAATGAAATGCAGAGTACTCAAAAGAGAAAGGAAAGTAAAAAAATGATGGGACAGAAAATAGTTAATAAAATGGCAACAGTAAGTTCTTCTCAATCAATAATTACTTTAAATGTAAATGGATTCATTAAACTTCACAATCAGAAGACACAGAATAGCTGAATGGATTTTTTTAAAAAAGACTCAACCATATGCTGTCTTCAAGAGACTTACTTTAGTTAGAAACACACATAGCCTGAAAGCAAATGACAGAAAAGATTACCCATGTAAATACTAACCAAAAGAACGACTGTATTTATATACCAGTCAAAATAGAGTTCAAGTAGAAAACTGTCAAAACAGACAAAGAAGGGGGCCAGAGTTGTGGCACAGCAGGTTAAGCCACCACCTGCAATGCTGGCATCCCATATGGGTTCAGCTTTGAGTCCCTGCTGTTCCAATCCAGCTCTCTGCTGGCGCGCCTGGGAGAGCAGTGGAGAATGGCCCAAGTACTTGGTCCCCTTCACCCACATGGGAGACCCTGATGAAACGTCTGGCTTCAGCCTGGCCTACCCCTAGCTATTGGCAGCCATTTAGGGAGTGAACCAGCAGGTGGAAGAGTCTCTCTGTGTCTCTCTGTCTCTCCATCTATCTCTGAAGCTCTGCCTTACAAATAAACAAGTAAATCTTTTTTTAAAAGAACATTAATAAAAATAAATTTACATAAACATTATAAATATATACTTTCAACATCAGAACACCCAAATACATGAACCATGCTTTGACAGAATTGAAGAAATTGATGAACACAGTACAAGTAGATTTCCATACTCCACTTTCCATAAGGTGGAGAATATCCAGACAAAAGATCAATAAAGAAACCAATGACTTGAACATTAAAGACCAACTGTGCACAGCAGACATACACAGGACATACATACTCAATAGCAGCAGAATACACATTCCTCTCAGGTACACACAGATCACTTTCCAGGACAGAACAGAAGATAAGTCTTTTTTTTTTTTTTTTGACAGGCAGAGTGGACAGTGAGAGAGAGAGAGACAGAGAGAAAGGAGAAAGGTCTTCCTTTACTGTTGGTTCACCCTCCAATGGCCGCTGTGGCCGGCGCGCTGCGCTGATCCGAAGCCAGGAGCCAGGTGCTTCCTCCTGGTCTCCCATGCGGGTGCAGGGCCCAAGGACTTGGGCCATCCTCCACTGCCTTCCCGGGCCACAGCAGAGAGCTGGACTGGAAGAAGAGCAACCGGGACAGAATCCGGTGCCCCGACCAGGATTAGAACCCAGGGTGCCAGCGCCGCAGGCATAGGATTAGCCTATTGAGCTGCGGTGCCGGCCCAGAAGATAAGTCTTAGCACACTTAAGGCAATTGAAATCATATCAAGCACATATTCCAAGGAAAACTGGAGATTCTGGAAATATGTGTAAATTAACACACTCTTCAATAACCTATAGGACAAAGACGAAGTAAAATGGGAAACTGGAATATACTTTGAGTCAAATGCAAATGGACATATGACATCCCAAAATTTATGGGAGGCAGTTAAAGCAGTACTAAGAGGGAATTTTATAACAATAAACACTTGAATTAAAAAGAAGAGGGATGAGCATTTAGCTTGGTTGTTAAGATGCCTTCATCCCACATCAGAGTAATTGGGTTCCAATTCAACTTCTGATTCTAGTTTCCTACTAACGTGGATCCTGAAAGGCAGTGGTGATGGTGCAGGTAGTTGGAACCACGCCACCCAAGTGGGAGACCTGGATTGAATCCCCAGCTCCCAGTTTTGTCTTGGCCTAGCCTCGTCCATCATGGGCATTTGTGGGATGCCCAGTGGATGAGAGCTCTCTCTCTCTCTCTCCCCTCACTCCATTCCTTCCTCCCTCTACTGCCCCTCAAAATAAGAAAAAATATATACAAAAAAGAAGACCTGAAATACCCTAACTTTACTCCTAAAGAGTATAAAAAAATGAGGAACAAACTAATCTCAAAGGTAGCAGAGGAAGGACGGAATTAGATTAGAACAGAGGGGCTGGCACTGTGGCACAGTGGGTTAAAGCCCTGGCCTGAAGTGCTGCCATCCCATATGGATGCCGGTTCTAGTCCTGGCTGCTCCTCTTCCGATCCAGCTCTCTGCTATTGCCTGGGAAAGCAGTAGAAGATGGCCCAAGTCTTTGGACCCCTGCATCCATGTGGGAGACCCGGAAGAAGCTCCTGGCTTCTTGCTTCAGTTCAGCGCAGCTCCAGCCGTCGCGGCCATCTGGGGGTTGAACCAGCGGATGGAAGACCTCTCTCTGTAACTCTGTCTTTCAAATAAATAAAATAAATCTTTAAAAAAAAAAAGATTAGAGCAGAAATGAAATGAAATAGAGAATAGACTCATGGGCCCATGAGAGTATAGTAGGCATGGAAAGCCAAGATATCATGGAAAAAAAAAAAAGACCTAAATGAATGATCTCTGTGAGTGAGATCCCAGTGGAAAGAACGGGGCCATCAAAGAAGGAGGTACCTTTCTCCGAAGGGAGGAGAGAACTTCCACTTTGACTATGACCCTATCGGAATAAGATCAAAGTCAGCGAACTCTAAAGGCTTCCATAGCCATGGCAACTCATGACTAGAGCCTAGGGAGATTACTGACGCCATGAACAGGAGTGTCAAATTGTTAAGTCAGCAACAGGAGTCACTGTGTACTTACACCCCATGTGGGATCTGTCCTTAATGTGTTGTCTAATGTGAAGTGATGCTATAACTAGTACTGAAACAGTATTTTTATACTTTGTGTTTCTGTGTGGGTACAAACTGATGAGGTCTTCACTAATTATATACTGAATTGATCTTCTGTATATAAAGAGAATTGGAAATGAAAAAAAACAACCTGGTGTTAAATTGGAAATGGCATAGAAAATTAATTAATTTTTTTAAAAAAACTATTATGTAGGATCTCTGTCTTTAATGTGCTGTACATTGTTATTTAATGCTATAATTAGTACTCCAATGGTAGTTTTTTCACTTTATGTTGCTATATGGGCAAACTGTTGAATTCTTTACCTAATATGTACTAAACTGATCTTCTGTATATAAAGAGAATTGAAAATGAATCTTTATGTGAATGGAAGAGGAAAGGGAGCGGGAAAGGGGAGGGTTGCGGGTGGGAGGGAAGTTATGGGAGGGGGGAAGCCATTGTAACCCATAAGCTGTACTTTGGAAATTTATATTCATTAAATAAAAGTTAAAAAAAAAAGAAATAGAGAATAGAAAATCAATAAGAAAAAATCAAACTAAGAATTTGTTTTCAAAAGATCAACAAATTGAAAAAAACTTTAGGTTGACCAAAAAAAGGGAACACTCAAATAAATAAAATCAGAAATGAAATAGTAGACATTGCAACTGACACCACATAAACATTGGAAATTGCATAGAAAATTAATCAATTTTTAAAAAATATCATGTAGGATCTCTGTCTTTAATGTGCTGTACACTGTTATTTAATGCTATAACTAGTACTCCAACAGTATTTTTTCACTTTGTGTTGCTATGTGGGGGCAAAATGTTGAAATCTTTACTTAATATATACTAAACTGATCTTCTGTATATAAAGAGAATTGAAAATGAATCTTGATGTGAATGGAAGGGGAGAGCGAGAGGGAAAGGGGAGGGTTGCGGGTGGGAGGGAAGTTATGGGGGGGGGGGAAGCCATTGTAATCCATAAGCTGTACTTTGGAAATTTATATTCATTAAATAAAAGTTAAAAAAAAAAAGAAACTGCTATGAACAATTTTACATCAACAAATTGGTTAACTTACAAGAAATGGATAGATTACTAGAAACATAGCAATCTACCAGGACTAAATCATGGAGAACGAAGAAACTCTGAGCAGATCTATAGCTAGTGTGGCTATTGAATCAGTAAAGAAAAACCTCCCAAAGAAAAGCCTTGGGCCAGATGGCTTCACCAGTGAATTCCACAGTATGGTTAAAGAATTAATGCCAATCTTTCCCCAACTCTTCCAAAAAATTATAGGGGAAAGAACACTTCCAAATGCATTTTATAATACCAGCATGACACTGACACCAAAGCCAGGAAAAAAATTACTATCTAATATTCCTGATGACACTACAAAACACAACTGGGCATTAAAAGAATCGCATAATATGAACAAGTGACATTTACAACAACACATGAACACCAATCAAAGTGATACCATATTAACAGAACAAAGGCTAAAAGTCATATGGACATCTTAGTAGATATGGGAAAAGCATTTGAAAAAAACTCATTATCTTTTCATGACAAAAACATCTAAAAATTAAAAATAGTTTGACATGATCTTAGAATGACCTTATATACAGAAAACCTAAAGATTCCAGAGAAAAAATACTTGTTAGAAAAAACAAGTTCATCAAAGGTACAGGATACAAAAATCAATGTGCAGCATTTAACTGCATTTCTATACACTAACAGTAGATAATCTGAAAAGGAAATTAGTAACACCATTTATAATAATATAAAAATATTAAAAATACTTAGGAATAACCTGGATGGAAGTTTCTGAAAGCATTATATACTAACAACTACGAAATACTGGGAAAGATATAAAGGAAGATGCATATATATGAAAAGACATTCAACATTCATGAAGACTTAGTATTGTTAAAATGTCCATACTATCCAAAGCCATCTATCTGTTTAAAAAAATCCCTATCAATAACCCAATGGCATTCTTTCCAGAAATAGAAAAAACAATCTTAAAATTCATATGGAATCACAAAGTACCCTGAATAACCAAAACAATCTTAAGATGAACAAAATTGGAGGACTCACCTTCCTCATTTCAAAACATATTACAAAGTACAGTATCAAAACAGTATGATACTAGAATACAGACCAATGAAACAAAATACTGAATACAGAAAAATTCCATGCATATATATAGTCAAATGACCATCAAGAAGGGTGCCAATACTACACAACAAGGAAAATACAGTCTTTTCAATAAATGGTGTGGGGAAAACTGTTTATCCACATCAAAATGATGAAACTGGACTTATACCAATCATAAAAGTTAACTCAAAGGGACTGCAGACTTGAACATAAGACCTGGAATCATAAAGTTCCTAGAAGAAAACATGCAGGGGAAAGCTTCGTAATACTTAAGTTAGGAATGATTTCTGAACAGACCATGAAAAAGTGCATGAAACAAAGGTAAAATACATGTGGGGAGGGGGCTATATTAAACTAAAAAGCTTCTACACAGAAAAAAAAAATCAATAGTTTTCTGAAATGGCAACCTAAGGAAAGGGAGAATATATTTACAAACCACTCAACTGATAAGATGTTTACTACTCAAAATATACAAGGGGCCCGCGCCGCGGCTCAATAGGCTAATCCTCCACCTAGCGGCGCTGGCACACAGGGTTCTAGTCCCAGTCGGGGCACCGGATTCTGTCCCGGTTGCCCCTCTTCCAGGCCAGCTCTCTGCTGTGGCCAGGGAGTGCAGTGGAGGATGGCCCAAGTCTTTGGGTCCTGCACCCCATGGGAGACCAGGAGAAGCACCTGGCTCCTGCCATCGGATCAGCGCAGTGCGCCGGCCACAGCGCGCCGGCCGCGGCGGCCATTGGAGGGTGAACCAATGGCAAAAGGAAGACCTTTCTCTCTGTCTCTCTCTCTCACTATCCACTCTGCCTGTCAAAAAAAAAAAAAAAAAAAAACAAGGAACACCTACAACTCAATAGCAACAAAACAAAACACAAACCTACCTTGATTACAAAGGGAGCAAAGAACTTGAACAGATATTTCTCCAATGAAGATATACAAGTGGAAAACAGGCATGTGAAAAGAAGCTGAACTTTGAGACAATGCGAATGTGATATTATGATTCGTAGCAGGATACAAACATACACACATACAGACACATGTGCTTTGTCTTCATTTTCATTTCTTGGCAGAGAACTCCCCAAACCCTTGAAATCTCTAAAGGATGAGTGTCTTTCAGTTGCTAATGAAATCACTGGTGTCTGGTGACCCCTAGATGCCTTTAGGATGAGACTTGCAAGCCAGCAAGACCGAGGTATGAGTAGAGGGCTGGCATTTTCAGGCCTCAAGCCCACAATCTCCCTGAAGGGTGAGGAGAGAAGAAGCTGAAGCAGAGCCGATCACCAGGGGTCGGTGATCTAATCAATGATGTCTGCACAATGAAGCCTTTATAAAACCCTCAAAGGACCGGCTTTGGAGGAGCTCCTCAAGAGCTGAACAGACAGAGTTTCCAGGAGGGCGCTGATACCAGAACGCTCACTCTTCCCCCTCCTTTTAACCAGCTTTCCTTCTCACACTGCAAACTCAAAACCTGCTGTATTTCCCTAATCCTTTCCTTAAAGTTCTCTGTTTTTCAGTATTTGGCAATTTGTGTTCTGTGTGGGGGCAAACTGATGAAATCTTTACTTAATATATACTAAATTGATCTTCTGTATATACCGATAATCAAAAATGAATCTTGATGTGAATGGAATGGGAGAGGGAGCGGGAGATGGGAGGGTTGTGGGTGGGTGGGAAGTTATGGCGGGGGAAGACATTGTAATCCATAAACTATACTTTGGAAATTTATATCTACTAAATAAAAGTTAAAAAAAAAGTTCTCTGTTTTTGCTTGAATAATGAGTCTGATCAGATTATTATAATGTTTTCCCCCTGGGAGGGATGTTTAGGACATGGTAGTCTAAGCCCAGAAGGGATCCACAGCAGAGAAATGCCAGTTAGGCTACTTGGGAACACATAGAAGGAAAACCTAACCTGCAGAACTGAAGTTCAACTGGAATTTAAAATACCAGAGCCCTTTCAGAAGCAAGAGATTCATAGAAAAAGGAAACCTGAAATGGAATCCCACTTTACAATGCTGGCCTGATTCCAACCCCTCTGAATAGAACTTGCCTTGCCAGTGTCTCCACACATCAGCTTTCTCCTACCTAATCCATAATACTTTCAACCAGACCCCCAATCTGGGAGGCAGATGTGTCACATCTCTTGCCTTCTTTGCCAGCAAATAAAGCCTTTCTCTTCACAAAGGTGTCACAGATTGGGTTTCGTGCACATCGGGTAGCCAGCTGTACCACTTGGTAGTAGTGCTAGGCAGGAGAGCTCCATGCCCTTCTCCGATACATTCTCCCATGCATCTCTTCCCAGCTCCTGTCAGATGCTCTATAACAAACGGCCAACTGTAAGTAAAGTGCGTCTCTGAGTTTTGTGAGACACTCTAGCAAATTAAACCTACGGAAGGGCCTGTGGAAACTCCTGGTTTATATCTGGTTGGTCAAAAGTGAAGAAAACCAGGCTATCTGAAGTGAAAGTCCTGTGGGACCTGAAGCCATCTCCAGGTAGAGTCAGAACGGAACTGAAGATCACAGACATGTTCTGTGTTAAGTGTGTGTGTAGAGAGTGGGACAAACTGTTGGGATTGTTTTCTATTTCTAATAGCAAACAAAAACAAAAATTAGATACTGTCATTCTGATATAGGGGGGCTATTATAAAAAAGAAAGGGAAGGGAAGGGGGAGGAAGGAAGGCAGGGAGGGAGAGAGGGGGAGGGAAGGAAAATAAAAGAAAAAAGCAAACGAAACGAGGAAGGAAAGGAAGGGGAGGAGGTGGAAGGAAGGAGAGGGGAAGGAAGGAGGGGAGGAAGGGAGGGGGGAGGGAGGGAGGAAGGAAGGAAGGAAGGAGGGGAGGAGGGGAGGGAGGAAGGAAGGAGAGAAGGAGGGGAGGAGGAGAGGAGGGGAGGGAGGAAGGAGAAAAGGTTGGTATTGTGAGGATGTGGGCAAACTGGAACCCTATGTACTGCTGGGACACAAAGTGGTGCAATCGTTTTGGAGAATGGAATGGAGATCCTTCAAAAACTTAAAACCAGAGTTACAATATAATCCATCAATCCCATTTCTAGGCATTATTCCAAGAGAGATAAAATTAGGATCTCAAAGAAGTATTAGTACTCCATGTTCATCGTATTATTCGTAACAACCATGAGGTGGAAAAAACTACTTGAACAGATAAGGAAAATGTGGTATATATACATATACTACTGTTCAGCATTAAAAGGAAGGGAATTCTGACACAAGCTACAATGAGGCTGAACCTTGGGGGACATTATGCTGAGATAAAGCAGTCACGGAAGGGTATGATTCCACTTACACAAGGTTATCAAAAACAGCTAAATTGATAGAAGCAAAGTAGAATGGTGGTTGCCAGGGGCTAAAACAAGTTGGGAGGGTAAGATTATCGCCATTCAAAGTGTACAGTTTCAGTAACACAAGATGTAAAAATATGGCATTGTGCTATAGTTAACAACACTGTACCGTATATTTTAAAATGTAAGACAATAGATGATTTTGTCACAATTAAAGAAGGCATTTTCCTAGCAGACACCACCAAGAGCAGTATCTCTTCTGCCTTGCTTCCTCTTAGCCCTGATTCAGTGCCTGCCTCTTCACAGCAGGAGCTGCGATCACACTGATCCCTGGATGTGGTTGACTGTTCCTGTTAAGACTTTCTAGTCAACACACTGAGTGAGGGAGGTGGAAGGCCAAGACACTCCTCCCCACAAAGGCCAAAACCAATGAGCTGGATCCTAAACAGATTCTCACATTCTGAGACTGGCAGACAGACAATGTTCTGGTCAAACCCATTTACCTACTAGGTAATTTGGAATACCTTCACATTGTCAAGTAGAAATGCTTCAGAACTTGAATAAAAATGCATGTCTAGTTTTAAGTAGGGTAAAAATTATGATAGAATAATAAAAGCTAAATTAATCTATGGTTTAAATATCCACTGAACCAGGTGCTGCCACGAGTCTGAACCTGCACAGACATAATTAGAATATAGTTCATTCATTCCTCTGATCAAGCACATGTGTGTGTGTGCCTGTGTGTATGTATTGCATATGTAAAGGTAAATTTTTCATCAAAACAAACAAACAAAAAGGAATAATTTAAACCTCAATTAAACAGTTCTAGCTGTTTGATATGGCTTTTCTGCACAAAGTGGATTATTTCATTGGGCACCTTGTTTAATTATTGGCTCATGACGTTTTGTGGATTTTAGTTCTTATCTAATTTACTTTTACCTTTTGCAAGTAAAGAACTGTTCCCTTCAGTACAGCATAAAAGGTTTTCCATCCTCGCTTTCCTCTTGGAGCTAGAAAGGGGGAGAAATAAAATTTTACATAACAGAATTAGTATTTTAGAAAGAGAATCTAAATGATCAATATAGTGAGTATATTTCAATACTTCTGATCTACTGGATTCCAAAATAAAAACTAAATTTGTCTTGAAACATACAGTGCACATGACTAAAAACATTTTCCACGTGTTATTTAATACTCACAATAATCCTGCCATGTGGGGGCTATGACTCTGCTCTTTTTATAAAACGGAAGCACAGAGAAGTGACCTGCTCCTGTTCACACAGCTGAGAGGAGAAGAAGCCAGACCTAAGCCAGCAGCAGGGCTGTGCATCCAGCACAGGTGGCCCACAGGCTGGAAAGCAACGGGCACACTGGATATCCACATTAACCCAAGGGAGAGCTAAAAGGCTCCTGTGCCAGGACTTCTATGGCTTCTGAACAGCTTCTAGGGATCATAAAATAGTGAAAGGACCACTCTTGGCATTTCTCCCCAGGCCCTGCAGCTGGGTTATCACTTTATTATCACTCTTGTGGCAACCTGGCATTTCTGCTGTGGACCTTGACTAGATGTAATTTAAAACATTTTTTTGGCTAATTATCTCTTTCACTGGACTGTGAGCAGCTTGAGAGGAGGCATCCTTCAGCTCTGAAGGCACAGAATGTAGTACAGCCCAAGGTAGACACAGGTGCCAAGACAACATGTCTCCAAATGAATTCACTTCTTTTCACATTTTTCTGGAGTAAGGAGGGTCTTCAAAAAGTTCATACAAAATGTGTCATATGAAAAATCTCTTCACGGGTTTAAAAATTTTTTGCTTAAAAATATGCTTATCTTTAAATTCTACTTTCCATGAATTTCTGGAATTACCTTTATATAAAGAATTTCTCTATTCACTTATGTAAACTCTTATAAATAATCACAAAGCAAAAACAGATTAGCAAAATTGTCTATTACTTATCTTTAATCTTAACACATCTGAAATCTGTAACTGGAAGATGTTAGAGCCTGAATGTCACTTTCCTAAATGTGTCTGCCCAAACAGAACTCCATTCACTGACACTGCTTTGTCAGACATTCGGCTGTCTTTAGCCCATCTTTAACTTACATTCCTGGTTACATTAAGAAATACATGATTCTTGAGCAGATCCTTTACATCTCTTTTGACCAAATACAAATTCTTGGGCTTAGAACTAGGTGAATAGCTCTTGACAGAACACAGGTGTTCCTGCCAACACCATGCTGAGATATCCACCTGCCAAGAAAGGACTCAAACATCCGCCCTGCAGGTTTCCAGGGGAAATAAAAAATATCAACCCTTCTGTTTCCACTAGGTAAGGTTTAAGAGTGCGTACCCAAAAATATATGACCACATAAACACACACACAAAAAGCATGTCACAATCTCCTTTACAAGGAAAAAAAAGTGATCAGTATGAACAGAGGTCCAGAAATCCAATATATAATAAATATTTAGCATACTGTCCAAGAGATCTCCAATTCTGATACTGTGCACACGAGAACTGTGCATTCAGAAGTGAACCTGGGTGGTGGAAGCTGCCGCAGAGCAAAGCCATCTCAGCTGTGGCGCAGTAGGGAGGAGGCCCCAGACCGGAAAGCAGACCAGCAAGTTGCTCTAAGACCCTTTGTCTTGAACCCATCCTCACACCCTCTAAGGCAAGCCACTCTACCTCCAATGCTGGATGGAAATTTCCAGAAAATTCTTTTGTTCTCTACAGGAGGTAGAACCCTGAAGCCCTAAGGGTAGCTTAGTAGCATCTTGAGATCCTTTCAGTTCAAAGATCATAAATTTATTTTTCTGCTTTGGAAGTAGAAATATATGAATCCACATACATGCTAACAATTGTTCATCACTATTGCACTAAACCTTCTAGAAAAAGAGTGCTCCAAGAGAAACGTAATCTTAAAAGCCAGAGCCAGGGGGCATTAAGCCTCCCCAGGACACTACTTTTCCATCGCCAGCAGAAGTGTGAAACAATCTTGTCTCTGGTCAATTTCAATTTAGCTGTTTAAGACATTAATGAAGCAACCTATAATACTCTCAACAACATAATTTAGCAGTTAGGGCTCCACAGAACACAGCCAGTGTGCCATAAAAGTGCTCACACCACACTGCCGAGAGAAAAGTAATATTAGGACTGCATTTTACAAACAAGACAGTGTTGGTGCAAACACGTGGAATGTGGAGAGTAAAAGGACCACTGTGCCCTGGAGTGGGCTGGGGTGGGTCTCTGACTTTGGAACCACACATTGGTGCTGCTACTGCTGCCCTACCACTGGCAAAGAGCATTGTGTTTAATAATAATAATAACAGTAGTAGTAGTAGTAGTAGTAGAACGACTTAAATTCATAGCACATGTTATGTACGGACGACTGAGGAAACACTTGTAACTACAGTTACATAAAAAAGATGGGAGAAATGAGGGTTGGAAACCCAATGTATCCGACTGACACTGTATCATCACAATGGTGGCCAGCAGTTGGTATGCAGATATATTTAGCAAATATCTACTCTGGGAAGGTAATTACTGAACTT
This sequence comes from Lepus europaeus, assembly GCF_033115175.1. NCBI lineage: Eukaryota > Metazoa > Chordata > Mammalia > Lagomorpha > Leporidae > Lepus > Lepus europaeus. The sequence goes on along the minus strand of NC_084834.1, from coordinate 18,186,113 downwards.
GATAAAAAGATAGCATTTTATTTGCTAGTCTGTGCATTTACAGTAATGTTTCATTGGCATATTTAAAAGTCTACGATTTGCTAGTCTGTGCATTCACAGTAATGTTTCATTGGCATATTTAAAAGTCCAAAGACAATTACTTTCCTTCTTGAAAATATAAGACCTTGGAATATTTTAATTACAATGATGTACCTCTAGCCTAGTTTGACAGTGGTGTCTATGACATGATCCTTTTCTTTTGAAAGTTTATTTGAGAGGCAGAGAAAGACAGATAGGGAGACACACAGAAAGTTCCCATCTGTTCGTTCACTCCCTAAGTACCCACACTGGTCCCAGGCTGAAGCTGGGAGTTGGGGACTCCATCCATGTCTCTGATTTACATGGCAGGAACCCAACTACTCAATCTATCACCTACTGCCTCCCACGGTCTGCCACAGCAGGATGCTGGAATCAGGGAAGATTCGGGTCGTGAACCCAGACACTCCACTGGAACGTGGGCGTACTTAATTGCTAGACTAAACACTTGCATTATTCTTTTTTGTTAAGTGCTACTGAAAGAGACATAAACTGCTAATGTCTATTTATTTTTAAAGATTTAAAAAAATGTATTTGAAAGGCAGAGTGACATAGAGGGAGAGACAGATCTTCCATTCACTGGTTCATTTACTCCCCAAACGCCTGCAACAGCCAGGTCTGCGCCAGGCAGAAGCCAGAAGCCAGGAAGCCCATCCTAGTCTCCCTCCTTAGCAGGAAGCTGGACTAGAAGCAGCGTAGCTGGGACTTGAACTGGCTCTCTAAAATGGGATGCCAGCATCACCCATGGTGGCTTAACTGTGCTGCAACAGTGACCCCACTACCTTCTATATAGATCTACTCTGATGCTTTTATTCGTTATTTCTTTGCTAACCATTTTCTTACTTCTTGAAGTCTATTCTTAGAAGTTCCTTTAGTGAGGGTGTTTTGGTGAGTGTTCTACTTTTGTTTTTATAACAATGTCTCTATCTCATAAAACATCCCCAGTTAACAATTATTTTCTCTTATGAAGCCACTACTTTATTACCTTTCGGCTACCATCATCATCAGGATGCCGACTCTGAGTCTAAATGTAATGTCTGAGTAAAGGTTTCTTTTCCCTCGCACAGCTTGGTGTTCTTCGGACTTCCTGTGTATCATTTTGAACAAACTGCTGCCAGAACATCTTTGAATACTGTCTCTTCCTCACGGTCTCCATAAAGAAACCTCCTAGCACTCATGCAGACTTCTCACTGCACCCAATGCATCTCCTCCCTGTGTGCTTAATGGCTGTGTGATTTGACCGTCAGACTGGCAGTCACCCAGATCCAGAACGGCCCCCAGGCTTGGCAGCCCCGTCCCTGCACCTCTCTAGATTTGTACTCGAGCTTTGTTCCTGCCCTCACAGCATTTCCCTTGTATCATGCATTCCTTCACTTAAAAATTATTTTAAAATCGCTATCATTGTTAGACGTTTTATAGTAGGAGGGTTTCCAAATCAGTAGGTCATCATGTTATCAGACAGACTCTCGAGTTCTTTTCTCTTTCCTTTTATTTTTTATTCACACACTTTATGATATAAGGAGAACTCAAGATACAGGAAGTGCTGGGGCGGGGGTTTGGGGGGTGGAGACAAGGAAGAACAAACTAGCACAAGGTGGGGAACCAGTAAGGAGGCTGCCACAACGGCTCAGATGAGAGGAAAGGCCAGAAGATACAGAGGAGTGTTCAGAAGTTAAGATCAGAAATGGAAGGAAAAAGGTGGCAAAGTGAACTGAGTGCCACCCTGTAGTGTTCTGAGCTCCGAGGCAGCATTACACACACGCTCTATTTGACCCAAACAATCCTTCCAGACAAGTATTACTGCCCCTTCTTCATATCTGATCCAATATTAATAACACCTGCAATTCTGAAAGGCAGCGTGAGCTGCTCCTGAGGCTACCCATCTAAGGACCGCACGGCTGATCCAAGGTTACAAGCAGAAGGGGAAACCATTCAGGTGACAGTCCTGTCATGGTCAGCTCTGCTGCTCCTGTGAGGTCAGACAGGAGGGGATACAAAGCCCAGTACTTTCTCTAGTCTCACTGAACCCCTGCTCAGAACTACAGCTCTCAGACTAAAGGCACAATCCCTGTGTCCGCCCCTTCAGCTGCTACTTATCCCACACTTCGGGGGAATACTAATGCCAATTTCAGTAATGATTACAGACATCTCAGCTGCAGCTACCATTCCCTGAGCACATAATGTTCCAGAAAGTTCTGAGAGTCAACCATCACTGTTTGGGGGAGTCAAGACTACAATCTCCACAGATGGGAACTCTGCTATCCTCCCTGACATACAGTCCTTACCAACCCATGGTGCTAGGCTTACACAGGAAAGGTAAAGATATTATCTTCAGATAAAGGAGACTGTCTTGGATAATTCTGAACTATATACAGGGGTGATATTCAAATTGAGAGCAGAGAGGACCCTCAGCTACCAGGAAAACACTATCCCAGAAAGACTAAAGGCAGATCCATGGTGAACATTCTCTACAACTTTGCACACTCCTTGAATGTTTCCCCAGGCTTGAGAGCTGCTTCCTGACCACTGTGGGTTAATAAAAGAAACAGAACAAGTCAACAATCCTCTGTGATTGTTATTCTACACTGTATATATACACACAGAGAAAACCCCAAAGATGGATGATATTGGAGCTGCGCTGAATCTTCAATATTGCAAGTCAGCTATTATTTTCTCATCTCTGTTACACATCTGAAGGAACTTATTTGGACACACAAAGTACAGTGAACCAAACGTTTGCTTTTGTTTTTTTTTTTAAGACTTAAATACATAACTGGGGGTGAAAGGACACACTATCACCCTTCTTCCAAAAACAAGGCAGGAAATACTAAGCAAGAAAATATTCAGCAAAGAGAAATGATGAATACATGTCAGAAACGACAGTTATTTATTTTTTAATCCACCAGAAGGTATACGCTTCATGCGAAGGTTTATATTTGCATGCTCTGCTCCCCAATGTTAATTTCTTAGATGAATTGGGAACAGATTGTGTTTAAGATCTTACTGTTCCTATTTTTCCATTTTATTCAAAGAGCAGGGTATTTTTTCCTACATCAAAATCTAGTCCTGTTTTTGACCACTCCTTACTTGGGGTTCCCTGATCACTTCTTTCTCCATTCCTTCAAATTTCATATCAGAAAGACATAATATGCAGAGAAAGACATAGCAGGCACTTGTCCACTTTTGTCATTCAGTATCTTTCTTTCCTATCTGTTGTGCTGACAACATTCTTCTATGGTTCCATGTAAGAGACAAAAAAATACTATTTTTCTCTCCTCAGAGCAGAGGTCAGTAAGCCACACTCACAGTGATGACAAGGAAGAGCCGTGGCCTGGAGGCCGACAGCGCAGGCCGTGCCAGGCCAAGGCACAGGGAACATGTGGGGCTGAGACAGGCCTCCTGAGGAACGTATGTAAGTGCGAAGCGATCTCAGTGAGGAATTCCAGAATATACCCAGCACCTTGCTGAACCGGGGGACGAGGCGTGCTCCTACAAAAGCTCTACCACACCCATACAATCAGGACATACGTTCCAGATCTATAAAAGACACATGATATTTTAAAGAGTTTCTTTTTTCTTTATTTGAGAAGAAGAGAGATCTCCAATGCACTGATTGACTATTCAAATGCATTAAACAGCTGGAGCGGGGCCAGGCTAAAGCCCAGAGCCAGAACTTCCACCTGCGTGGCAGGAACCCAGTTCCTTGAGCCAGCACCACTGCCTCCAGGGGTCTGTATCAGCGGGAAGCTTGAATCAGGAGCTGCAGCCAGATTGGGGAATCAAGCCCAGGTACTCAAATACACGATCCAGGCATCTTAACTGTGAGGCTGAACACCTGTCCCCACAGGACATTTTGCCTTGGTTCCCTAGTGATGGTGTCTGGAAACTGGGTAAGAGTCTCACATTATCGGTCCTGCAGAACGATGGGATATGTGCCCTTGCTTGGCAGCAATGTGTGAAGTGCTCCATTACTGAGGCTGGTAAAGACACAACATACGCAGGGGGCTCGGGAGGGTCTGTTTTCTGTAACCTGCTTGCAACAAATTCAGAGTTCATGCATGACAAACTCACAGACCTTGTAAATTTATCCCAAACCGCTTTCAGAGGGGCCACTAGATCTTGATTCACAGAGTAGCTCAGGTGGTTTGGATACTGCCTACGGCAGCCCAGTCCAACCAGAGCATAACAGAAGTCACCACTGGGAGACGACTCACACAATGTTAAGCAACCAATAGTATTAATTATTCCTGAGTTAGTAATAGGATGGTAGAAGTAAAATGGTACCATTGCTACCCTCTACTTCTAAATCATCTACCTTGGAAACATTTAAGGAAATGCACATATTTTGAAACATCACTTAAGCCTGATGATCTTTCCCTTTAAGACAGGGCTGGGGCTGGAGCTTGGCACAATGGGTTAAGCTGCCGCATGCAGCAGGGACACACCGTCTGGGTACAGTTCCAATCCTAACTGCTCTATTTCTAAGCCAGCTCCCTGCTATGGCCTGTGAAAGCAGCAGAAGATGGCCCAGGTCCCTGGGCCCCTGCCACCCATGTGGGAGACCCAGAGGAAGCTCCTGGCCCCGCCCTGGTCATTGCGGCCATTTGGGGAGTGAACCAGCAGATGGAAGATCTCTACTTATCTCTCTGTAACTCTGCCTCTCAAATAAATAAGTAAATCGTTAAGACAGGGCCACACTATTAACTCTATTTTATAAAAGAAAACCCTGAGGTAGCCTTAAAGGAACGAGAAGTACAACCTATACCCATAGTGTTTTTTCCCAGAAAATATTTTCTTCTTGGTAATCATAGAAATAGCTTATATAGAGAACAGAAAGTGAAACAAAGGAGAGACAGTGAAGGATCTGAAACTAAATGTCCCCTGGTAGGCTGATGTGTGTCCTGGACATGGCTTGCTTCCTCTAAGAGGCCTCCAGGACTTTTTCCTTAAAATGATGTTTCTGGAATGGCAAAAACTATCCTGAACAGGGAGTCCACACCACGAGGCTGACTATCTCTCTGATTTTGGATAAGTCACCTAACATATCTAGGTACAAATCAATACAATGAATATGCTATAATATATCGTAATTACTTTATAAAGCTGTCCAGGTGTTCCAGATGCATAAGAAAAGATTACAGGCCGGCGCCGTGGCTCACTAGGCTAATCCTCCGCCTAGCGGCGCCGGCACACCAGGTTCTAGTCCCGGTCGGGGCACCGATCCTGTCCCGGTTGCCCCTCTTCCAGGCCAGCTCTCTGCTGTGGCCAGGGAGTGCAGTGAAGGATGGCCCAAGTGCTTGGGCCCTGTACCCCATGGGAGACCAGGATAAACACCTGGCTCCTGCCATCGGATCAGCGCGGTGCGCCGGCCGCAGTGCGCTACCGCGGCGGCCATTGGAGGGTGAACCAACGGCAAAAGGAAGACCTTTCTCTCTGTCTCTCTCTCACTGTCCACTCTGCCTGTCAAAAATTAAAAAAAAAAAAAAAAGAAAAAGAAAAGATTACAAGGGAACATACTCTACGCTTAAAAAGTTCATATACAGAAAGAGTAGTAAGTAAAAATACAACATGAGAAGTTGGATAAACCAAATGGTAATACAGCACTAGCCTAAGATGCTCTGAAAGGGGATTCCAGGTGGTAAACCAAGGAGGAGGTTGTTAATTCTGTTTATAAGTAGGGTAATTTAGAAGTTGGGGGGAGGGCGGCAGTGTGGCGTAGCAGGAAAAGCTGCTGCCTGCAGTGCTGGCATCCCATATGGGCACCGGTTCGAGTCCCAGCTGCTCTACTTTCGATCCAGCTGTCTGCTGTGACCTGAGAAAGCAGTAGAGGGTGGCCCAAGTGCTTGGGCCCCTGCACCCATGTAGGAGACCCAGAAGAAACTCCTGGCTACTAGCTTCGGATTGGCACAGCTCCATCCATTGTGACCATTTGGGGAGTGAACCAGTGGATGGAAGACCTCTCTCTCCCTCTCTACCTCTGCCTCTGTAAATCTGCTTTTCAAATGCATAAATAAATCTTTAATTAAAAAATAGAAGTTGGCAGTTTAATTTCACCATTTTGTAATCCAAAACTTTATCTTAAATATCATCACTAAGATTTTACCTGGTCGTAGAAAATAGTTTACATACTGATTTGGTAAAAATAATTTCAATAACAAAATATATTAGCTTGGAACAAATTTTAAATTTACATAGTAATCTCCTTTAACAAGTCCTTTGTAAAAGAGTGCACAATTTATAACCTATGACATGGGGCCAGTGTTGAGGCACAACAGGTTAGGCTGTGGTTTTTGTGACTCCAGCATTCCATTATCAAAGTGCTGGTTCACGTCCCAGGTGCTCCACTTCTTGATTGGCTCTTGAAAGCAGAAGCAGATGGCTCAAGTGCTTTGGGTTCCTGCCACCCATGAGGGAGACACAGATGGAGTTCCAGGCTCCTGGGATTCCAGCTTTGGCTTGGCCCAGACCTGGCCACTGTGGCCATTTGGGGAGTAAACCAGCAAATGGAACACCTCTCACTTGATCTTAGCCAAAAGGCCGAGAAGCGATGCAAATGGAAATCTCTTTCCCTCCATCTTGGTTGCTGTGCCTTTTGAATAAAATTCAAAAAATCTTACAAAAATAAAAAAAGTTGCAGAACACTTTAGTTTTAAGAGGGACTTTGTAAAAAATAAAACAAGTTTTTATTTGGACTTTCACCTTCTCCACAGTGCCTCTGAAGAAAGACACTGAATAGAAAATAGAATAGAACAGAATAGAAAAGTAGCAGAAATCACCCCTTCCTTGATCAAGATGACCTCTGGACAAAAGTGAATACAGCATTTTTTTTTTTTTTTTTACTTTTACATTTTGAAGCAGAAGAATCAGGTTTGAAATCCTGGCCTAACCTGAATGATCTTGGGCAAGGCACATAAACAGCCAATTCAATGTTTCACTTCTTCCCCTGGTAAAATGTGAACAACACAGCATCTACTACATGGGGTTATTCTGAAACTTAGGTTAATTAATACATGTGAAGGCTTTAGTTTTGTGTGTGCCTTTCACACATGTGTGTGCACACACATTTAATAAATTAAGGATTTTGTCTGAGAAAGAAAATGTATGCTATTTTCATGCTAAAATACAAAAAACTTCTACTTTATTCAAGTATTCAGATTTTTAAATAAAATCAACATTTTTAGAACTTCTTTTCTCACAATTCCTGATGCACTTTTAAAAAGATTTATTTATTTGAAAGGCAGAGTTACAGAGTGAAGGAGAGAGAGAAAGAGAGAGACAGAGAGAGAGAGAGAGAGAGAGAGATCTTCCATCTTTCACTCCCCAATGGCTGCAATGGCCAGGCTAAAACCAGGAGTAGGAGACTCTTCCAGGTCTCCCACGTGGGTGCAGGGGCCCAGTGACTTGGGCCATGCTCTGCTGCTATCCCAGGCCATAGCAGAGAGCTGGATCCGAAGTGGAGTAGCCAGGACTCTAACCAGTGCCCATATGGGATGCCGGTGCTGCAGGCAAGGGCTTAACCTGCTCTGCCACAGCACCGGCCCCTAACTGATGCATTTTTAACAGAAAGATAGTGCTTAGCACACACCACCCTCAACTTAATGGAGGAGGGTGAAGTAGAACACACTTGCTGATATATTCTTTGTTTCCATTTTATCCCAACCCCTGTCTTGATGTTGAAGAAATCAAACATACATGCAAATAATAAAAGTAACAGGAGAAAGGAGAAAAGCTGATGGAGAGCTGTCCCCATCCCTAATGGATTTGATGTGGATTTATTGAGTACTCCTTTAGCTTGCACTTCTGCCTTCACTGCAATGATTACCAGTCAACTCCTTGCTGAAGTTTAACTCACTAAATTAAGGGTGTGGCAAAGGGTCAGGTTGGCCCTGTGGGACACTGGATTACAAAACTCGAAATGCAATTATCATCTTTGTGGCTAACAATCCACTGCTAGTCTTTGTTTTGAGAAGTTTTTCAGAAACATCAGGTCCCAAACAAAGTAATGACTGACCTGCCCACAGACCCCAGATAGGCTGGAGCCACTGTGCCATCATAGCATCTTCAGAAGAACACTCCAGCCTCCTGTTGCTGACCAAAGGAAGGCCAACCAGAGGTCTACAGAGGAGCTGAATGCGCATCGCTTAGCCCCCGCTTTATAAATCACAGTCTTTCATCTCTTGGAAAATCTAGGAATTGAATGATTGCTGCCTGTTTGCTCTGAGCATTGCAAAGAAACTACTTTCTCACATCACCCCAACAGCAACTGACGTGTGCTGTGCATCAGGTGAGCAGATCCCATGCTGTGGGTTCTATGGCAATTCCTCCAACCAGTTTTAGAGGTGTTCTATACCAATTCCAATTGAAAGAGGAAGAGGGAGAGAGGGAGATAGGGAGAGAGGGAGAGAGAGAGAGAGAGAGAGATACAGACATAGGTGGTGGAGACCAAAGAACTTGAGCCATGCCCTGTTGCTTCCCAGGTGCACATTAGCAGGAAGCTGGAATCAGAGTGCAGCTGGGACTCAAATCTAGGCACGCTTGCAACAGGATGCAGGTGACCTTTTTAATGATTTATTTATTCATTGGAAAAGAAAAGTGACAGAGGGAGAGGGAGAGGCAGGTCTTCCATCTTCTGGTTTACTCCTCGAATGGCTGGAACAGCCAGATCTGGGTCCAGCCAAAGCCAGGAACTCTATCTGGGTCTCCCATGTGGGGGGCAGGAGCCCATACCCTTGGATTACTTTCTGTTGCCTTCTCAGGCACATTAGCAGGAAGCTGGATTGGAAGCAGAATAGCCAGGACTTGAACTGGCATTGCAACATGAGATGCTTAGCCTGCTGCAACACAATACTGGCCCCGCCTCAAACCTGTCCCTGATGGAGAACTTTTACCCACATACTAAGCTACAGACATGTTCAAATGTATCATATAAACAAATTAACTTTCTCCACTGGGCTAGAAGATGGCTTTCCAAACGACTGAGGAAGAATTTAAATGGTTTGTGTTAAGGGTGGAGTGGAGGGCAGAACCCAAGAACACACATCATTAGCTAAGGGTTACAGGTAAAGTGCGTGGGATGCAACAAACACTAAGATGACTTTGAATACTTGTCTCTTCAGGAAAATAGCAGCCCTGAAGTCATAAAAATGTATTTTTGGATCTTGACAAATGAACTGTGCCTCGCATTCTCTTAGAATGTTCCTTTCTCAGATGTCAGCATGACTTGCCTTTCACTCAGGCCAAACTTCTCATCCAGGGCTCCTAACTGCCCACTGCAGCATTGTATCTGTCCACTTCCTGCCCTCTCTCCTCACCGGAGCTCTACTTTCTTGGGATCACTTAACCCCCATGTGAACCATGGAGTTACTGAGTCCCTCCATTCTAGGTAGAAACTCCAAGCAAGAGCTTCGCTTGGTTTGTTGCTGTGTCCACAGAGCAGATTAACCATTACCTTCACCCCAAAGGGAAAGAAAATTAGATGCCCTAAGTAGTCATGATGATGGAGTGATTCATTTTAGGGAATTTTAAAACAGGGTTTCTGCCTCATTTGAGTGAAACGAGTTAGAAAATACAGGTTGCTTAAGGAGAAAAGTGGATAAAACTTTTGGTATAGATCATTCAGAAAAGAAGATCTTAGACGTGGAAACAGGATATCAGTAGACAAGAAATGAGTCCCTCCTCTGCAGTGCCGCCTCGGATGCGGATGCTGCATACTCTCAGGTCCTGGTCTCCCACAGTCTCCCAGCCCCTTTCCTTAGCCCAGAGCTTCCTTGCCCTGCTTTTACTAAAATTAACTCAGTAAATTGAGGGAGTGGTGCAGCTAGCCCTACTAGGTCCCTGAACATAGGACTCCTGAGGTCATTAATCTATCCTATAGATAATATCTTGATGTTTGGTTTTATCTGGAGGATTTTTTCCAGGAACCTTGTTTCCCATGCAAGAACTACCTACCACCTGACTGAAGCCTCCTTCCCCATCATCAAAGTTCCCACAGGAAGAGGATATTGTGGGCCTGGTGCTGTGGCGTGGTGAGAAAAGCTGCCGCTGTAACTCCAGAATCCTATATAGGTGCCGATTCATGCCCCAGCTGCTCCACTTGTGATCCAGCTAATGGCCTGGAAATGCACTGGAAGACGGTTCAAGTGTTTGGGCCCCTGTCACCCACATGTGGGTAGACCCAGATGAAGCTCCTGGCTCTTGGCTTTAGCCTATCTCAGCTACAGTCATTGTGGTCATCTGGGGAGTGACACAGAGGATGGAAGATCTCTTTCTCTCCTTCTCTCTCTGTAACTCTCCCTTTCAAGTAAATAAACAAATCTTTAAAAAAAACCAAACCACAGCATTACTCACCAATTAAACAAGGCCATGAGTACTACAGACCAACAAGAGACCTGCACCTTTCAATCCCAAACTCAATCTGTATGAGACTCACCCCTAACTCCTCAAGGAGCCTGGGAAGGAAGCAATAGCAGTCTGGCTCCTTGCTGTGTGTTTTGCAATAAACAATTTCTTGCACCACCCTGATGTCAGTGAATAGCTTGTTGCGTGGAGCAAACAGACTCAGATTTGGGAAATTCTACAACAAACACCCAGGCTCAGAAGGAGCAATTTGATAGATTACTATGGATTATCAAGGAGAAACAAATGCCATCTCATAAATCTTATAGAATGGATCTGACTAAAAAAAAATTGCTTTTAATAACCACCTCAAAAAGCTGTGCATTGCAACATCTCCTAAAGTTCAAGGACTTCAATTATGTGAGAGATATGAACACTGAACTCCAAAATAACCAAGCATATTAATGATTCTTTTCATAGTTTCTTGAGCAATGTGGAAGTCACTATAAAACAGAGAAAGAAGGGCCAGTGCTATGGCACACCAAGTTAAAGCCCTGGCCTGCACAGCAGGCATCCCCCATGGGCGCCGGTTCGAGTCATTGCCGCTCCACTTCCAATCCAGCTCTCTTCTAATGCCCCTGGAAAAACAGTAGAAGATGGCCCAAATCCTTGAGCCTTGCACCCACTTGGGAGACTCGTAAGGAGCTCCTGGCTCCTGGCTCCTGGCTCGGATCAGCTCAGCTCAGCTCCGGCCATTGGAGAGTGAACCAGCAGATAGACGATCTCTCTTTCTCTCTCTCTCTCTCTCTCTCTCTCTGTAACTCTTTCAAACAAATAAATCTTTTAAAAAACATATAAAGAACAAGTTCTAAAGTAAAATGTAAGGTTACATCATTGCAGTCCACCTGAACCGTATAAAGTAACTGCTGAGTCAGACAAGCAGACTTACCGGGGCACCAAATCAGGTTTCCTCAACTTTGCAAGCACCTTATGACCCAGAGTCAAAGACCCTGCTGAGCAAGTACTTCTACAAAGAGCAATTCAGATAACCCATTGTAATTGTAGGATAGCCCTAGGCCCAGTGACACTTTCAAAACGCCTCTGGGGAAAAGCCGCTAAGGTCAAAATAATTCAGAGAGGGAAGATGAGCAGCTGGAAGACAGCATGTTGTCCTGTGAAGGTGACAGCAGCCTGACTGCTCCTCTCCAAACTTGGGATTTCCAGTTCCTACTCGTGAACCATGGTTCCTGACTCTGGCCACAGCGGCCAGAAAACAGGCCACTGCGACAGACCACATCCTAAGTGATGCCTTGTATGTGTAACTTAGATTTCCCGACTCAGGCCAAACTTCTTCAATGTATCAGACTTTGGTGGGTAATGGGGCCCCTGGCTGGGCTTATTCCAGACTCCTGTTTCCCCATGTGAAAGAATTCAAGGAGCACACATAAAGGTGTACAGGAAAGCAGGATTTATTTAAAGGAATAGTATATGCTCAGATATAAGTGCAGGCAACCCCTTTTCATGAGGAAGGAAGGGTGGATACTCCCACCAAGGTTGGGGTCATCTTTTTACATGTCTACATAATTGCATATTCAAATATCGCAGTGTTCCGGCAGGGCTTTAAGTGCCACTTGCTGCTGTGTGTACCATTTTAGGGAATCAGAGATATCATGGTTTGTCCACATGGGGTTGCAGCATTCACGTGGTCATCTCTAGGGAAGGTGCCATGGTGTCCGGCACATGGTGGGAAGTGAGGATTGGGAGCATGGTGGGGGACAGGAATGGGTGAGCCAAGCCTGCAGCCATGTTGAATCAGCATGGAAAGACAGTGAGGTTTGGGCAGTGTAGGGCTCTGGCACACATGCTGCTGCCATCTCTCAACTGCTCCTCACTCAGCAGCTCCCTGCCTGCCCACATGCAGGCATGCTCTCTCTCTCCTTTTATTTATTTATTTATTTACTTATTTATTTATTTATTTTGACAGGCAGAGTGGAGAGTGAGAGAGAGACAGAGAGAAAGGTCTTCCTTTTCCGTTGGTTCCCCCCACAAATGGCTGCTACGGCCGGCGCGCAGCGCCAATCCAAAGCTAGGAGCCAGGTACTTCCTCCTGGTCTCCCATGCGGGTGCAGGGCCCAAGGACTTGGGCCATCCTCCACTGCACTCCCGGGCCATAGCAGAGAGCTGGACAGAAAGAGGAGCAACCGGGACAGAATCCGACGCCCTGACCGGGACTAGAACCCAGTGTGCCGGCGCCGCAGGCAGAGGATCAGCCTAGCGAGCCGCGGCGCCGGCCCAGGCACGTTCTCAAGTGCAGCCAGGAGTGTATCCAAGGACCACCGCAACAGCAGACTTTGCGCAAATTACTCAGTGTTGGTGAAATAACATGAATACCACTGTCATCCCCTGTCCCCAGTTGAGTTAACTGAAAAACAGTACAGTCAGTCCTCCATGTTGGCAGGCTGAACATCTGCAGATGCAACCACAGATCAGAAAAAAAAGACAACAATTCCAGAATGTTCCAAGAAGCAACACTCGGATAGCAAGGTACCGCATACTACACTGAATCCACGTGGGCACACCCTCCACATCCCAGACCGTCGACATTCACTCAAGCACTCTTTGTCCCAAGTCTTGCTCTGGGATGAATGCATCCATACTACACGTGTATAGACTTTTTCCTTGTCATTACTCCCTAAGCAATACAGTACAGCAGCTGTTTACAGAGCATCAGGTATTCTAAGCTATCTAAAGATAAAGTATACGGAAGATGTGTGTAGGTTATGGGTAAACATGTAATCGTTTTATATAAGGGACTTGAACATCTTGGATTTTGGCATCAAATGATCCCTCTTAGACACCAATGAACAACTGTAACACAACAGTCATTCATCCTTTTTTAAAGGAAAGGGAAAACATCTACTATCTTTCCATAAATCATTAGTGTATCTTTTTCCATTTGCAAACTTTTTTGTATTTTTAAACTTAATTACACTATGACTTTAAAATATTCCACTGCATTAATGTTACATTTTTGAATAACATAAAATACTGCTCCCCTGATATTTTCCCAGCGTGATTGGCAGACATTAGAGTAGAAAACAACAACAACCTCACTGCAACCACACATATACACACACAGAAACAAACATAAAATCACTAGTCCACTCTCCAGAAACAATCACTATCAACAATTAGATAACCTTCTAATGATTTTACTATGTACACATCTGTCATTCAACTGGGAAATTATACTTGTTACTTTTAAACTTTTCTCTTATATGCTATATATGATTGAAAAAATGTAAAAGATAACATTGTATTGCTGTATTGTGTTTTATTTAACAAGTCTTTTTTTTTTTTTTTGAAAAATTATTTATTTGAAAGAGTTATACAGAGAGAGAAGGAGGGGCAGAGACAGAGAGAGGTCTTCCATCCACTGGTTCACTCCCCAGTCAGCTACAATGGCTGGAGGTGCTCTGATCCAAAGCCAGGAGCCAGGAACTTCCTCTGGATCGCCCATGCAGGTGCTGTGGCCATCTTCTACTGCTTTCCCAGGCCATAGCAGAAAGCTAGATAGGAAGTGGTGCAGTCGGGTCTTGAACCAGCGCCAATATGGGACGCTCGCACTGCGGGCGGCGGCTTTACTGGCTATGACATAGCACGGGCCCCTTAACAAATCTCTTACTAGAGTTGAGTCATTAAGTTAAGATGAGATTCTGCAGCTAAAACAATATCTGAATTCCTTCTGTGTGCCAGGCATGTGCTAACCACCACAGCAAGCATTAGCCTCATTTGACCGCTCCCAACTGAAGTCTTCTGCAGTGTCTCCTTTCTCTGCGGGATACTCTTATCCATAATCTTTGTGCCCAAAGACTTCATGGATTTCATTTCATAATTAAGCTCTCAGCTGAATGACACCTACTCAGCTATGTCCTCTACCTTGGTCACACCCCCTACAAAAATGAATATTACTGGCACAAGCTGGTGCTTTAAAGTAGTTTTTAAAATGAATCAATGATATGTGGTTCAAAGTTCAAAATCTTTTAAAAAAATATTTATTTATTGGAAAGTCAGAGTCACACACACACACACACACACCACACACACAGATCAATCTTCTATCCACTGATTCACTTCCCTAATTACTGCAGTTGCCAGTGCTGGGATAGGTCAAAGCCAGGAGCCAGGAGCCAGGAGCCAGGAGCTTCTTCCTGGTCTCCCATGTGGGTCCAGGGGCCCAAACACTTGGGCCATCCTCCACTGCTTTCCTAGTCACATTAACAGGGAGCTGGGTCAGAAGTAGAGTAGCCAGTACTAGGCCGGCGCCATGGCTCACTTGGCTAATCCCCTGCCTGCAGTGCTGGCACCCGGGGTTCTAGTTCTGGTTGGGGCACTGGATTCTGTCCTGGTTGCTCCTCTTCCAGTCCAGCTCTCTGCTGTGGCCCGGGAGTGCAGTGGAGGATGGCCCAAGTGCTTGGGCACTGCACCTGCATGGGAGACCAAGAGGAAGCACCTGAGTCCTGGCTCCGGATTGGCACAGAGCGCCAAGCCACAGCACGCCAGCTGTAGCAGCCATTTGGGGGGTGAACCAATGGAAAGGAAGACCTTTCTTTCTCTCTGTCTCTCTCTCTCATTGTCTAACTCTGCCTGTCCAAAAAAAAAAAGTGGAGCAGCCAGTACTCAAACTGGTGCCCACATGGGAGGCGGGCATCGCATGTGGCAGCTTAACCAACTACACCACAACACTGGCCCCTCAAAATTTAAAATCTTGAGTCAGTACTATCTAGTAATAACATTTTTGTGCACAGATTTTTATCATCATGATTACTTTCATTAGGAAGGTGGTTTCATGTTCCACATTTTCAGTTATCCATGGTCACCTGCAATCTGAAAATATTTAATGGAAAATTCCAGAAGCAATAAATGTTTCAAAGGTTATTTGTTTGAAAGGCTGGGTGGGGGAGTGGGGTGGGACAGAAAAGAGATAGGGAGACAGAGATCTCTCTCTTGGTGGTTCATTTTCCAAATGCTCACAACAGTTGGGGTGACTCTCCCAAACCAGGAATCCATAACTTATGAGCCTCCCAGGTGGGTGACTGGGGGTGGGGGGAGGGACTAGGTACTGGAGCCATCACTGGCTGCCTCCCATGCAGGGCATTAGCAGGAAGCTGGAATCAGGAGTTGAGCCTTGATTCAAACTCATGCACTCAGATATGGGATGCAGGTATCCCAAGCAATATCTTAATCACTATGCCAAATGCCCACTCCTGTAAGTTTTAATTACATGATGCAATGTTACCCATCCCACTTTGTCCCTTGCAGGGCATGAATCATCTTTTTGTCTGCCATGCCCACACTGTATATGCTACCTGCCCATTAGTCGCTGAGCAGCAACAGCTGTCTCAGTTAATCACAACAACTGTCGCAGTATTGCAGTTCTTGCCTGCAAGTCACCCTTAGGTTACTCAATAATGGCCCCAACTCACAAGAGTGGTACTGTTGGTAACGGGAATATGCCAAAAGGAAGCCATTACGTACTTTCTTTAAATGAAAAGGTGAAAGTTCTTGAGCTAAGGAAAGAACAAACAAAACTATGATGAGGTAGCTAAGAATGAATCTCTTATTTGTGAAGTGGTGAAGAACAGAAAAGAAATTTGTGCTAGTTTTATGGTCACATTTCAGTCTGCAAGAGTTAGAGCCACAGTACATGACGAATGCTTAGTTAGGATTGGAAGGACACGGAAGTACTGGGTTCAGTACCACCTGTAGTTTTAGGCATCCACTGAGGATCCTGGGGCATATTCCCTGTAGTTAAGAGAAGACTTCTCAATTGCATTTTTAATTTCAAATTTTCATCAGATTACTGGAGAATTTGATATACTGTATTTAACTATCATAACAGAGACACAAAAATCACTTTATTCTTCCTTCTAAATGTTAACTAAACCTAAAAGGTAAACAGAATGAGTCAAGAACAAAATTAGAATTTCTAAAAATCAGATACACCGAAAACTCTGCATTCCTGTTTCAGAAGGAAATGTGTCAGAGATTTGGAACACTGATGTATTGGGGAGCTGAAAGATTGGCAATTTCTATCCCACTGTTCCTTGTCAAAAGCATCGCTTCTAAGGAGAATGGTGGGTGGCACTTATAACTAACTTAATGCAGGAAAAGGGTGGATTTTAAGTCAAAGATATGAGCTATCAAAACAGAACTTAAAAACCTAAAACATATTTTTGAAATCTCGATGGAAAATTGTGAAGGGACTTTCCCCATGTAAACCAGATAAAAATCCATCAATATCAGACGGTCATACGACAAATGACTCATTCACACAGCTGCCCCTCTGTGCCGCTCTTAACCTTGCCTGAAGAGCACCCCCCTTGCATCCTGCACCCACTGTCATAAAGCAGCAAAGTACTAAGGGGAGGGAAGATCTCAGCCCGTTTCTAAAATAATTACTTTGCTTTTCCGCCACATAAGGAGTCTTTCTCTAACAGGAGGAGACAACTGTCTTATGGAAAAAAACCATTCCATTTTTATTATTGCTTAATTATAGTGTCGTTGTTCCCAATGTTACACAATAGCAAGGAATTCTGCTTGCATTGCCATTATAAACTCTATTTTCAGTATGTGTGACTCAGACTAACATCTACTCTCTCAAATTTGACGTGTGAGACTAAATTCCCTGTGAAGCGAGAGACCCTCTCAAACCGTCTCTAGGAGCTACACAGCACGTCTCACACCTAAAGCATTTAAAACAAGATTCACGAGACATACCACAGGAGTTCCAATAGCCTTACACAGCAATTAGTATCTCAGTATTTTAAATCAGACAGTTAGGTAAGATGACTGAAGAATCTGTGATGGAAATACAATGTGATCCTAACATTATAAAGTTATTAAAGTGTTATGCACACAAAATTAGCCTCTGGTTTTACTCCTTCCCAATGCCTCCGGTCCCATTTTCCAAAAGAACCTATATTTTTTAACATTTGAGCAATTTTTCCTGACAGTTAATTACCATCACTCCCATAAACAATGTTCTTCTACCACTGTGCTGTAATATGTTGTGAACAATCGCTACTGATTTTCTGCTGTGCTGAAGATTTTGTAAACTTAACCCCACTCTGTCCTACTTTCCCGATATATCTGTATCTACTTTGTTGCTGTAGTTTTATTGATTACCTCTGAAAACATTTTTGTCTTTTCTTTTTGGTAAAGATTCTTCCCCCAGCTTACTTACGTATTATTGATAAATAAAATTACATATTTATAATGTACAATTTGATGTTTGACACCAAATTTCACATTGTAGCAATTACCACAATCAAGTTAACACACCCTTCCCCTTACAGAATTACCTTTTTCTCACTTACTTATTGAGAGTAAATAACCGCCCACATTATTTTCACGTCTCCCCTGTGCAGGTAGTATCTTTTCACTTCGTCTCTGTAAGACGGGCATAGCTGCTGCCTCTGTGTCCTTTGGTTTCCCTCTCCACTTTCACATCTCAAGTTTCTTTCACCTGGACTCTTACAAGGTCAAGTTGGACAATATTTATATTCTACCATAGAATGGTAATTAAATCTTCCACATTTGTAAGTGGAAACAACCAAAATTCTATGATTGTGGTATAGTCATTAAACATTAGTTGGCAATCACAGATTTTCTTTGTTGGTACTAATTTTTGTCTTCTGGTTTTCTAATCGTTATTTTTATTCTGCATATTTCAAACAAAATCCCTCATTTTTCCAAATTTTCCATGCTATTAGCTATTTCACTGAACTTTAAAAGATTTGGTATGAAACAATTATGATATCACATGTTATCATGAAAAATAGAGTATATGTACCACCACTCACAAAATAAATAATCACTGCAGTTATTGCAGTTGGACTGCTGGGTATTCCTCATTGACTGTACATTCTCCCCCCACCAGAGGCAGCTCCCATTCCGTGTTTCATTATTAATACATAGGAATGAATGTACTGCAGCTGGCATTGTGGCACAGAAGGCTAAGCCTTCTGCCTGCAGTCAGCATCCCAAATGGGCATCAGTTGGAGTCCTGGCTGCTCTGCTTCAGAACCAGATCCCTGGTAATGAACCTGGGAAAAGCAGTGGAGGACGGCCCAAGTGCTTGGGCCCCTACTCCCACGTGGGAGACCCAGAGGAAGCTCCTGGCTCCTGGCCAGCCTGACCTAGCCCGGCCATGGCAGCCATTTGCAGAGTGAACCAGTGGATGGAAGCGCTCTCACGCACTCTCTCTCTCTCCCCTTCTCTATTTCTCTGTCATTAGAAAAAAAGGAATGAATGTATTATTCCCACTATAAACAGTATTGTTTTACATGCTTTAGAATGTTGTCATATGTGTGCGTTCTTCTGCAAGTGGTTCTTTCCATTCAATATCACCGCAGAGAGAATCACAAGAGAGGACAGAGGGAAATCTTCAGTAAAGAGGTAACAGGAACTCTGAGCAGCACCGAGACCCAGGAAGCCTGCAGAGAGAGGAGCAAAGCACACCACAGGTCCTACGTAGCTCCCTGGTCGGGAAGACTCCACCTTCTGAGAAAAGCCAACTGGAAAGCTGTGACTGAGTATCATCACTACTGACCAGCACCAGCCCTAACTACAGGAGGATCCCATCGTCCTCCGTGGCTGTAAGTACAAGCTAGAAAGTTTACTGGGGTCTGAGCAACCACCTTGCTCCTAAAAAGGAACCCACACTGCATACCACCACCACCCTCCACCCCTATAAGGCAGATGTGATTTGCTGTTGCAAAGCTGCTAGTGAACTCCATTTTGTCTTAGGGGACAGCAGACAGCCCTTTCTACCAAAGGAGGGAAAAAACAACAACAACCAAGAGCTTCAATAACAGAATAAACCAAACAGAAGAATTCTGATACTGAAGACAAGACTTTTGAAATAACCTAGTCAGATAAAAAGAATCTAAAAAGTCTACTATATAGGGGATACAGTTAAGCAAACAAATATTCACCTTGTAGGAAGACCTGAAGGAGAAGAGAAGTAAAAGACATTGAGAATCTATTTAATGAAATAATACTAAAAATTTTCCCAGATCCTGGCAGAAACATGGACATCTGGATATAAGAAGCTCAAAGGATGCCAACCTGACTCAACTGAAAAAGGCTCTCTTCAAGGAGCATCATAGTCATATTGTCAAAAGGACAAGGAGAGAATCTTAAGGACAAGGAAAGAAAAATGTAAAGTCAAATACAAAGGAAAACCCATTGGACTAACAGCACGCTTCTCAGCAGAAACATTATAGGGCAAAAGAGAATGAGATGAAATATTCAAGGTTTTGGGGGGAAAAAACAAACCTCTAATCAAATATACTATATCCAGCAAATCTATCTTTTAGAAATGAGATACAAAATATTTCCCAAATAAGCAAAATCAGAAATAATTCATCACCACCAGAGTTCTACATTAGTTACCAAAGGATCATAATCAGCATCATGAAAAGACACAACACTACAAATTTCCTAACAAAGCAGGTATGCAAAAGATAAAGAGCAGAAAATCCAACCTTATGATAACACAAATCTACAGAAGCACACAAAACTAATAACAGGGGTGGGAAGAAGCAGAGACTAGATAAAACAATAAGTAACCAAAAATGACAGGTTCATTCTTATCTATCAATATTATTATCAATAAGAATGTAAATGAACTAAACTACCCACTCAAAAAGATAACAAGTTAGCTGAATGTCTAAAAAAACAAGACCCAACTACATACAATATAAACCTCACTTCATAGGTAAAGATACACATAGACTAAAATGGAAGGGTTGAGAAAAGACGTACCATGGAAATAGAAATTAAAAACAAGCAAAAAATATACATATATCAAATAAAACAAGCTTTACATGAAAAACTGTTAAGACAAAGATATACTAGAGTTGAACCATAATAAAGAGCAAAGAGATCCAACAGACATTTACAAAACATTTTATCCAACAGCTATAGAGTACACATTCTTCTCATTAGCACATGGCATATCTTCCAGGACAGGTTTATGGTATATCAGGCCATAAACAAAATCTTAGTAAATTTTTTAAAAGCTGAAATTTTATTATGTATCTTCTAGGAGCACAAAGGAATAAAACTGAAATTAACAACAACAGAAAATTTACAAACACATGGGAATGGAGCAACATGCTCCTGAATGACCAACAGATCGCTGAAGAAATTAAAAAGTAGATAACAAAATTATTGAAAAAGCCCAGTACCAGATGGCTTCATTGTTCAATTTTCCCAATATTTAAGTAAGAATTAACACCAATCTTTCTTAAATTATTTCAAAGACTAGAACAAGAGGGAATTCTACCAAATTCATTCTATGAGGCCAGCATTAGCTTGATATCAAATCAGAAAAGGACACAACAAAAAAAAAGAAAGCTATGGGCCAATAACCTTGATGAACATTGATGTAAAAATCTTCAAAAAGCTAGCAAATTGAACCCAACGGCAAAAGGTTATTTGCCATCATCAACTGGGAATCATCCCAGGGATGCAACACACAAAAATCAACAAACATGATGTACCACATCGACAGAATAAAGGATAAGAATCATATGACCATCTCAATAGATGAAGAAAAGACATCTGATAGAATTCAATGCCATTCTTTACAAAAACTCTGACCATGTTAGGAATACAAAGAATATATCTCAATATAATAAATGTCATGTATGACATGCCAGCAGCTAACATCATAATAAATGGGGAAAATGAAAGAAACAGAATAGTACAGAAGTGGAAAGATATCCATGTTCATGGATTGGAATAGACAATATCATTAAAACATGCATACTACCCAAAATAACTTACAGATTCAGTAAAACACACATCAAAATTCCAATGATATTTTTCATAGAACTAAAAAATATTATACTAAAATTTGTATGGAACCACAAAAGACCGTGAAGGGCAGTAAGGATCTTATACAAAAAGAACAAAGAAGAGGCATTATACTATCTAACTTTATATTTCAAAGCTACAGCAATTAAAAAGCATGGTATTAGCATAAAGAGGCCTATGGAATAAAATAGATTCCCTAGAAGTAAACTCACACATTTATATCCCATTGATCTTTGACAAAGATGCTAACATGCACTGGAAAAAGGATATTCTTTTTAATAAATAGTGCTGGGAAAACTGGATATCCACATGCAGAAGACTGAAATTAGACCCCTATCACTCCTCATTTAAAAAAAAAAACAAACAAAACAAATAAACAAAAAAAACTCTAATGGATTAAATACCTAAAGGAGAGACTGTAAACCTTGAAACTATTAGAAAAACACATTACAAGACATTGGAATGGGCAAGGAGTTTCTAGATCAGACCCCAAAAGGATAGAAAATTAAAGCAAAAGTGAACAAATGAAATTTCATCTAATTAAAGCAAAGGAAACAATCAATAGGCCGGTGCCAAGGCTCACTAGGCTAATCCTCTGCCTGCGGCACCAACACCCCGGGTTCTAGTCCCGGTCGGGGCGTCAGATTTTGTCCTGGTTGCTCCTCTTCCAGGCCAGCTCTCTGCTGTGGCCCGGGAAGGCAGTGAAGGATGGCTCAAGTGCTTGGGCCCTGCACCTGCATGGGAGACCAAGAGGAAGCACCTGGCTCCTGGCTTCGGATGGGGCGCAGTATGCTGGCCTAGCGGCCATTAGGGGAGTGAACCAATGGAAGGAAGACCTTTCTCTCTGTCTCTCTCTCACTGTCTAACTCTGCCTGTCAAAAAATATAAATTAAAAATTAAAAAAAGAAACAATCAGTAGAGCATAGAGAAAACCTACAGATTGGAAGAAAATATTTGCAAGATATACGTAAACTGCTTGACAAGAGGTTAATATATAGACTATACATGGAAACTGAAACAACTCAATATCCAGAAATTAATGCAACTCAAAAATGGGAGGTCTAAACAGACATTTCTCAAAGGAAGAAACAAAACTGGCCAACAGGTATGTGAAATAATGCTCCACATCACTAATCAGGGAAGTGCAAATCAAAACCACAGTGAGATATCATCTCGCTCCAGTGACATGGGCTTTCATCAGAAAGACAAAAGATAACAAGTGCTGGCAAGGATACACAGGAAAGGAAACCTTACACACTGTAGGTGGGAATGTAAGTTAGTACTTTCATTGAGGAAAACAGTATGGAGGTTCCTCATAGAACAAAACTACCACATGATCCAGTAATCCCACTCCTGCGGATATATCCAAGGGAAATGAAATCCACCTGTAGAAGAGACATCTGTACTCCCATGTCTATTACAGCACTATTCACAATGGCTGGGAAACAGAGACAACCCAAGTGTCCATCCACTTAGGATGGATAAATAAAGACAACGCACCCCATATACACTGTAGAACACTAGTCAGCCACAGAGGGATGATATTTTATCATCTGCATCAACATGGATGGAACTGGGGGGCATTATGCTAAGTAAAATAAGCCAAGCATGTCAAGACACATTATCACAGGGTCTCACTCATAAGTAGAATCTACATCAGAGATGATCTCATGGAAGCTAAACACACAATCTCAGAGCCAAGTTATTACAGCCGCCACCTGCAACTCGGCATCTCATATTGGAGCAGCACTTCAAGTCCTGGCTGCTCCATTTCTGATCCAGCTGCCTGCTAATGTACCTCAGAAAGCACTGGGAAATTGCCCAAGTACTTGGACCCATGTGGGGAGACCTGGATAGAGTTTTGGGCTACTGGCTTTGGCCTGAATCAGCCCTGGCTATTGTGGCCATTTGGAGAATGAACTAATAGATCCAAGATCTCTGTTTCTCCTTTTCTTTCTCTGTAACTCTGCCCTTTAAATGAATGACTGACTGACTGAATGAATAATTTTTAACATATAAAATGATGGCTAGCAGAGGCTGAGTAGGAAGTGGGGAGAGAGGGATGAGGAAAGGTTGATATACAGGTGCTAGCTTATACAGTTAGATAGGAGTAAGAGGGTCTTGGGTTCCTATCCAACAGTAGGGTGATTATAAATAATGTTAACATACTGTATATTTCTCTGCCTTTTTTAAACCTAGAATATAGGATACTGGTTGCTTTCTCTATAAAGTAATGGTAAATGCTTGAAAGGAAAAACATATTTACCTTGATTAAATATCATACAGGTAACAAAACAGCCCACAGTACAACATAAATATGCATAATTTTGATATGTCTGCTAAAGATTTTTTTTAAGATTGATTTTTATTTATTTGAAGGATAGAGTTACAGAGAGCTATAGAGACAGAGAAAGAGGTCTTCCATCCACTGGTTCACTCCCCAGATGGCTGCAACGGCTGGAGCTGTGCCTACCCGAAACCAGGAGCCAGGAGCTTCCTCCGGGTCTCCTGCATGAGTGCAATGGCCCAAGGATTTGGGCCATCCTCTACTGCTACCCCAGGCCATAGGAAAGAGCTGGATGGGAAGCGGAGCAGCCGGGACTAGAACCAGCACCCATATGGGATACTGGCGCTTCAGGCCAGGGCGTTAACCCACTGTGCCACAGTGCCGCACCCTGCTAAAATTTTTAATTCAAAATAAAACTCAGGGTCAGCATTGTGCCCTAGCAGGTAAAGCCACTGCTTGCGATGCTGGCATCCCTTATGGATGCCAGTTCCAGTCTTGGCTGGCCTGCTAATGACCTTGGAAAGCAGTGGAGGACAGCCCAAATCCTTAGGCCCCTGCTCCCATGTGGGAGACCTGGAAAACGCTCCTGGCTCCTGGCTTCAGTCTGGGCCAGACCTGGCCATTATGGCCATTTGGAGAGTGAACCAGAGGATGTAAGATATCTCCCTCTCTCTGTCTTTCCTTTTCCCTCTCTCTGTAACTGTGCCTTTCAAATAAATAAAACGAATCTTTTTAAAAAATAACTCAAAACCCTCTTCTTGAAAAAACGATAAGAATATAACAACTCAAAAACTCAACAATAACAACAACAAAACAACCAATGCAGTTAAGAAATGGGCAAAGGACTTGAAAAGAGAGTTCTCAAAAGAAGAAATACAAATGGACAACAAATACATGAAAAAATGTTGAATATCACTAGTCATCAGGCAGATGCAAATCAAAATCACAATATTTTACCTTACCCCGTCATAATGGCTACTATAAAAAAGATAGAATAACAAATGTGGCGAAAGGGGAACTCTTGTAACACTGTTGGTGGGAATGTAAATTAGTACAGCCACTGTCAAAAACAGTATGAAGATTTCCTAAAAAACAGCAGATGGAACTTTCATATGATCCAGCAATCCCACTACCCAAAAAAACATGAAATACTTGCTTCGAAGAGATTATTCACTACAGGCAAAATATGGACTCAACCTAGATGTACATCATCAGCTGCATGGACAAAGAAAATATGTATCAAGTGGAATATTATTCAGCCTTAAAACAGACTGAAATCCTGTGATTTATAGTACAATGGATGACCCGGAGGTCATCATATTAAGTGAAATAAACCAGACACAGAAAGACAAATATCACATATTTTCCTTCATATGTGAAAAATTAAGAAAATATGAACACAGAATATGATTACTAGATGTTTGGAGGGCTAGGGGGTTACAGGGAGTTTAGATATTAGATACCAAATCAGAGTCATAGCAAAGGAGTAAGTTGCTAATGTTATACAACATAGTGGGGGGAGAATACAGTTCGCAATAATCTCGATAACCTAGTGTACATTGTATGAACAGAAAAAAGAAGCCTGAGTCTCCGACCATAAACCAAAGGAGAAATGTTGATTGCCCCGTTTCATTCAGTAACACAGTATGCCTGTATTGAAATTTCACAGTACACAATTACTGGTAAAACACTGTTTTAGAAAAGAGCAATCTTGTTATCTGTGAAATAGGGACAATATCAAAGGACAGAGATTCCATGAGTAATGCATGATGTGCTTACAATAAAGCTCTAACACTGAATAATTAGCACTATTATCATTTAGAACACCAATATTTTGGGAACATTGTTTCTAGTCATTTTTTTGATTTCCACAAGGAACTTATATTAGATACACTAAATTTACAATTCCACCTGAAAAAAAAAAAACCCACAAGATTCATTTTTCCCCTACATTTGGCTTTTCAAAGCTTTCTCTAAATGTCAAATTTAATGGCTCTGGTAAACACATATATTTTTGTGAGAAATAAAACACTTGATTTTTTTTTAGTTATGATTTATCATCTAGAGATAGAATTTCTGAACTGAGCTTATCTTTAAAAGGCAAAAAAAGGAAGAAAACCTCCAATGTTTTATAAAAATGTTAAATCCATCCCTGAGTAGTTATAGATACATTATGACCAAATGAGTCCTCAGAGTTGATTAAAAACAACAAGATACCAAGTGGTTCCTTCAAGTTAATCTTTGTAAGAAAATAATCTCTCCATAAAACTTTGACTCAAATCTTCATTTATTAAATGCTTTTAGTACAGGGGCTGATGTTGTGGTACAGTATATCATATTGGAGTGCCAATTCAAGTCCTGGTTGCTCTCTGCTATAGCAGACGATGGCCAAGGGTTGGCCCCCAGCCTCATGTGGAAGACCTGGATGTTGTCTGCCTTTGGTCTGGCCCAGTTCTGCCTGTTGAGGTCATTTGGGGAGTGAGCCAGTGGACAGAGAACCCTTTTTTTTCTCTCTATGTCTCTTGTGAGCATCTGTCTCTGTCCTTCTGCCTTTTAAATTAAAAAAAAGTCTTAAAAAAATAAAAACTGGTACTATAATTTGTAATCACAGTATCTGGCTGTATATATATATGTACATATATACAAATGTACATATATACAAATGTAATATAACTGCAGTTATACTAATCATGCTGAATCAAGAGAAATATGTTCAAAAAGTATCATCATGCAGCGTCCTCAAAATTGCTTGGAATTCCCATTCCAGGAAAACCTCATTGCTGTTTTGATTTTTTCTAATGTGTTAGATTTGTACTGAAAATGAAATGTGGTATATTTCATAGCATATTAGCTATGAATCCTAATATAAACATATCTAAAATGTGCTTATTGTAACTATTTTATCAAGACTGAACAGTCCATGCCTTCTGGGACATTTCTGAGAAACAGCAGCAACACTTAGATAAGCCAGTTCACCCAGACAAGGGAGAAGGAGAGATTAGGTGGGAAGGAAACACACTCCTTTCTGGACAGCCAAATACCACATCTAAACAGTTTGTGCCTAAATACGTAGCATTCCTTATCACTGCCACAGCTCAACAAATATCATATCTTGAGGACTGAGGCTGCTAGAAAGACATTTTTAAGAAAGGGGATACAGGGCCAGCACTGTGGTGCAGCGGGTTAAGCCATCACTGGGGATGCTGGCACTCCATACTGGAGTGCTGTCTTGAGTCCCAGCTGCTATGCTTCAGATCCAGTTTCCTGTTAATGTGCCTGGGAAGGTAGATGTTTGGGCCCCTGCCACTGATGCTGAAGACCTAGATGAAGCCTGGGTGAAGTTCCTGGCTCCTGGCTTCAGCCTGGCCCAGCCTGGCTGTTGCAGCTATTCAGGGAGTGAACCAGCAGATGGAAGATCTTTCAATCCCCACACCACCACCCACTGCCCCACCAATGCTCTACCTCTCAAATATTAAATAAGCAATAAATATTTTAAAAAGAGGATCAATAGTTTAGGTCTTCTTATACTCATGAAAGATTAACTGCTATAGAAATTGTTCTTCTATAATAACTAGAAAAAAAGGACCATGTAAATACAAAACAAGAGTTATTAGATACTGCACAACAGGCAGCATTACAATGTGATTCTGAATACGAAAGAACAAGTGAGTTAAGCTCAGTTTACTGCTTGGGGATTTTCTTGGCCCTGGTAATGAAAGAGGGTACCAAACAGAGCTTAGAAGTGATGTTTAAGTTGAGGATATGAATGGTGAGTTTGGTGAGGCTGAAGGGGGGCCAGATTTCTGCAGCAGATAAAAGAGAAGGGGACACTGAAGAAAGAGATAGCTCTACAGGTCTGCAGAGGAATCTCCGGATATTAGCTAGACCATCGGTCTGAACAGAAACAAAAGAAAATAACCCCCGGCATAGGGAAGAACCACAGAAAGTGAGGAATGAGCAATCTTGAGAGCTCTGACTGGGCTAGGAATAGTCTGTGGGTTCATTAGCCAGAGTGGATCGACTTTGCAATGCACAGGCCATTGGATACAGTCTGAAGAAGAGTAACGGTGCCATGTTAAAGGAACTGAGTAAGATCTAGAAGAAGGGCTGCTCTGGATCCCCTGCCAGAAAGGATAAAGGAAGTTTCTAAATAGTTTAATCTACATGTTACTTACCTCATCCAGAAGAAAAATGCAACATTTTAAAATATAGTATAACTAAATCCTGAATTTGAAAAACAGGAAAACCACAATGTCTTGTACTCAAGTAAAAATTACTAGGTATGCAAAGGAAAAGGAAGTATAATCCTTAACCAAAAGAAAAATCCATCAGTGTAACAGTTCCAGATGTGGCTGGAAGGTACAATGAAAAGGACCTTAAAACAGCTACTACAAATACCACCAATACACTCAGAACATTGAGAAAACACGAAACTGATAAGGAGAGAAATGGAGAATATAAAACAAATTAACATTGCACTTTCAAATATAAAATATTATATATTAAATGAAAAATATTGTAGTAAATTTGAAGAATAAAAACTACTAAGGTACTAAAAGGACAAAAGAGAATTACATGCACACACACATAAAATTAAACAGGCTCTGTAAAGTCTTACAATAGTATGAAGTGATGTAACACACAGGAAATGCATCTTACAAAGGGAAGTGTGTGCTTTAAGAAATAACAGTTGACAATTCTCCAAATTGGTGTGAATCCAAGAACCTCAACAAACAGCAAATGAGGAACACATAAAGAAAATCATAATAAGGCACCTAGAACAAAAATGTTGAAAATTATTGAGATAAAGAACAATCTCAAAAGCATCCAAGGGAAGAAAAGAAAAAAAAACACCCTGGGTACAGAAGAACATGGGCAAGAACAACAGCAGATTTCTTTGTTCAAAGTCATGCAGGACATAGGACAATGGAATGACATTTCAGTACAACGAAGTATTGAAAGAAAAAGAAAATCATTGCTCAAGAATTCTATATACATAGACAGAAGTTCCTAAAATCAGAGAAGAGTGCAGACCTTTTCACACTGATGGAACAAAGTACATTTCCCACCAGTAGGTACAGTGTACTACTGGCAGTTTTGTAACAAAGAAAATTAAAATGTCTGACAATAATACAAACATTAGAAGAAAAAAAAGACAAGTGTCTTTTATAAGGATCTCACACTACACACAAAGTCATATAATTTGAAAGTAGACTGGCAAGTTAAAGATGGATTCTGTAAATACCACAGCAACCCCTAAAATGAATAGAGGTATAGCTAACAAGATAATAGCAGACAGACACACACACACACACACAAATCCTAAACAAGGAATGAAAACAGAAAAAAAAATGGTATAAGGTAGCAAGATGGCAGATTTAAGGACCACTATATTAATAACTGCTATGAATCCTATCAATATAAATTTTAAAGTTAAAATGGTTCAAACAATCAAAACACAGAGACTGTGTCAGAATACAGCAATAATCCAATGATGTACTATATAAAAGAAAACAATTTTAAAGATAAAATCACAGATTAACAATGAGAAGATAGAAAAGAATGTGATATTGATGCAAAACTAAAAATAAAGCTGGAGTGGCTGTATTAATCCAGCCAAAGTAGACTTAAAAATAAGAAATTGACAAAGGAGTCAATTCCTCAAGGGGACAGAATGTATGTAGCTGGCAGGAATGCAAAATGGTACGGGCACTTCAGCAGCCTCTTCTCGAGTTAAACATGGTGCTTATTGGGTAGCTGGCACTCACACTCCCTCATTCTAATGTCACTTCTGAGCAACTCAAACATATGTGCACGCCAAAACTTGTATGTGAATATCCACAGCAGCTTTATTACAATAGCCAAAACCCAGAGACAACACACATGCCCAGTTGCTGAATGGATAGGCTACTCAAACAGGGGAGTGATGTTTCCCAATGAAAAGAGACAAAGTGATCTGTAAAAAACCATATTAACTGAGAGAAGAAAAGCACAAAACAGTCCTTGTGACTCTGTTTATTGCCCTTCTAGAAAAGGTGAAAGCATGCTATTTATTCAAAGACAGATAAGTAAGTGTCACGGGCTGGAGCAGGGGTGGGAGACATTACCTGTAAAAATCACAGTGGAACTTTTCAGGTAATGGAAACACCATTTATCTTGATTATGACATTGGTTACAAAACTGTCTATACTTTCCAAAACTCAAGATAAACACTTTAAAATTGCTGAATTTTATTTTATCTAATTATTAGAAACCACATACCTTCTTATCCTGGAAAAGTTCATTTATCTGTCCACACTAAAGTGATTTGGAAACCAAAGAAATTATAATGGGGTACCTAGGAAGAGCCTAGGAATGAAAGGTGAAATTTCTAAGCTTGTCTCAGTAACCTCAAAACACAGGAGGAAGTTCCTATAATGATAAAACAACTGACAGAACAGAAGCCTGGAGTCTGGGACCCAACTGGCACTGTCTTACCCTATCTATGGACTTCTCCCTCTGTTGATGCAGGAGCAGAGACAGAAACAGGCAGAGGCAGACCCCTTTGGAATACAGGCAGAATCTTTTAAGTTGCTAAGACAAGACAAAAAAAAAAATCCACAAAAACCCATAAAACTGAAATTGCCCTGATCAACCATAAGTTCTCACAGTATAAACGGAAGCTTTACTGGAGTTATACTGGCAGAAAAGCTTCCATCCTGCACAAGGAATCTGCAGTAAGCGAAGCAACCCTCAGGTTTTGTACCTATTCCCACACAGAACTTCTGGTGGGGAAGGGGCCCAGGACAAAGCAGACAAAAAATGTTCTCATCAGGGTGGCAGACCTTGAGGACAGTTTGGAATAGGTTAGGGAATTCAGTCAATCCACTGTTAGGAAAGAGTCAACGAAAAGATGTTCATGTGAGTTAACTTTGCCACCCTTGTCCAGCGAGACGTAGTGTCTACTTTGAATCAATGAGAACTGTTTGCTTCCCTTTGTGTTGAACTGGTACTTTAAATTGCAGTGACTCTATTTTTCTGCTCTAGTCCTTTATTTGAGATATGTCAGATATTACTAGATTTTTTATTTAGCCTCTAGATTGAAGCTTTATCCATAGCTAACTGAGAGGAATGAACACAACCGGCAAATCTTAGCCTTGGAAATGAGAGCTGCAGGTGGACACCAGCATGTGGTAAGGAAATGGGTATATCTGAGATTGTAAAGGGAAAACTGTACTGTTTAGCAAAAGCACTGTCTGAACCCAATGCATGGAGAATGGTGTGTGTGTACCCTGGAGCAAACACGTGATAGCTAGTGTTTTTTTCTGTCAAGAACACTTCCCTTCAGGGGACTCTCCTCTTGCCATGACAACTAAGTGAGGGCTGTCTCTCATAGCCCCTCTGTCCTACAAATCCTGAATACGCTAAAGTAGAAACTAGGGGAAGGGCTGATATTTGACCTAGTGGTTAGGTCAATTGTTGGGAAGCCTGTATCCCATATTAGAGTCCTTGGGTTTGAATTCTAGCTCTTCTTGATGCCAGCTTCATGCTAAGGTGCATGCTGGGAGGTGGTAAGTGATGATCCATGTAGTTGGGTCCCTGTCACCCACATAGGAAACCCAGGCTGAATTCCAAGTTCCTGGCTTTGCCTGGCCTACTCTCTGCTGGTACAGGCATTTGGGGAGTGAACTAGCAGAAGGGAGCTCTCCTATGCCCATTTCTCTCTGTTTCTCAGCTTCTCAAATGTATATGAAATATTTTTAAAAATAATTTTAAAAAGAACTTAGGGAAGAAGGAGGATCTCTTTGGTGTCAAAATTGAACACATGATTTATAGTGTTGCTAATAGCCGTGGATCCAGGTATGTATAATGGGCTCCATTCAGAAGAATGCAAAATAACGCAGAGATAGAAATGGAGAAATGTGTCTTGGTAATAATCCTTCATCTTCAGGAATGTCCTTTTTCTAAGCTAGTTTGACTGGCTGTCAGTTTCAAGGGCAATAATCAGGATGTTGTTAGAGATAATCAAGTCTTCTACAAGGCAAGCAAATAAGCAAAGGAAATGCTGTTGGAGGTATTCCTACAGAACACTGAAACATTAAGTCTGTGTCCAAGCCACTATGTTACAATGTTTCTCTTGACTGCAACTTATTTGAATATGCTAAGAAACAGTGTCAGCCACAAATGGAAACAGTGGTACTGCCCATCTCTTCATTCCAGGTCTCTGCAGGATGGTAGGGACAAATTGTGAGCATACTTAGCAAGGACCTTAGCCTGTTCAACCACATAAAATTGCTATCTCACCCTCCACAAAGATTATTCTAATCATACAAGCATACTCTATTCCTCTCCAACTTCAACCATTACTATGTTTCAGAAGATAACGTCTCACACTTCGCAGAGCGATCAGAGGCCATCACATAAGACTCTTTCAGGTCCCCAATATAGAAAACACATCCTGCCTGAGCATCTCATCAAACACCAGTCACTGTGTACGTGCTTGGGATCTCTCCCGTGTCTCTGGGACCTACACTAGTAATTTTTCACGTGTAGTAAAGTCTGTGCTTCCCCAAACCACCAGCAATGTAAACTCCATGAACACAGGGACCTTGCTCATTCTATCCACTCTTATATTTTTTGGTGCCTAGCATGTGATAGGTATTCATTATTACTTGCTGAAGCCACGGATAGATAAGTGAATGAGAGATTGGGAAATGAATAGTATGTAACTCTCTCCCATTTCTAAAGTTCTATAATTCTACTTAGAGAAGATTAGGATTTAGAAGCTTTATAAAACTGCAAGAATAGTTTGTTAAGATAACATAATTTTCTTTATTCTGGATTGTATTTCAGATCAATTTACTTTAAATTTTGAGCCTAAAGATCAAATAAATAAAATATAAAATTATAAAAGTGATGCTTACTCTTCTTTCCATCCATATCTGCATGAATTTTCCGAGCCAAGAATCCACTTTTGTACACAGCAGCATTTGGGTCATGAGGAATGTCCAAAAATGGGTTGGTGGTGCTGCCTATGCGACTGATGGTTTTGGGATGCATTCCATTAGCCTTCTCATCAGTGCCTTCTGAGGGAGACTTTTTTTTCTCTTCATCATCTCTAAAAGGGAAAAACACAAAGACTGGGTCACACACCTACCACAGTACTCAACATTTACTTAGTGTGATGAATGAACTACCTTGTTTTCTAATGGTCTATCCATTGGGACAAAAGCCACCATGATGACAACAGCCACTGTTTATTAACATTTCCTATGTGTCATATGAACCTTATTAAGTTTGATGTTGCTATCCTGTATTATAAACAATAGCACTAAGGGAATTTATATAAATAACCAAAGCCACAGACTTAGTAATTATTAGAAATAATGAAGATATGATCATAAAATCTATAAAGCCTCTACTCTTTCCATCCACTACAATGCCTTCATGGTTGTCTTCTTTCTAAATGAGTAGGGATTGTGTTGTTTTTTTTTTTTTTTGGCAGATCATTATTTTAAGTTTTGTATTTCTATAGCCACTAATACAGCACTAGGTGCAAAGAGCACAAGAAATAATTTAAGAGACTGAGCCCAATGAAGAGTGTTGAACTGTATCTGCCAAATACCAGGCTAATCTCTAAAATCAAAACCTAAGTTAAATCCACTGGAGGATTAGGATGACAGTGCCATACACAGAGCTTTGGCATCTTACAATTGGACCTTTCTAACCATCATAAAAGTGAGGGGCTCCATACTAGCCATTCAGACAACCCCTAATTGCCAAGCTCCCTTTTCTGAATCTCTGCTCCTTCAAGCACAGCAAATTTAACTCTGCAAGCATAACACACCTTAAGCTTGGAGAAGGCATAAAATAGATGGCCATACTCAGTCAATAAATAGGAAGAAAGAGCTATAGAAAGTTTGCAAGGTCTAACATACTGCTGGAAAAAATAGGATGAAAGCATTTGACTTATCTCAGATGTTTCAATTTCCTCACTTGCCTCTGGTTTCACTGCTCATTCAACTTTGATTACTGAAGCTTTTTATTAAAACTTCAACCAAAATAACTATCACATAAGGTCATTGTTGCGCTGTGGCAGGTTAAAACTGTTGCCTACAGTGTTGGCATCCCATATGGGCACCAGTTTGAGTCTCTCAAATAGAGAAAGTTCATCACACTGATGAACTCCTGAAATATTTGCAACAAGTGGGACTGAGCAAGGCTGAAATTGTGAGCTGGGAATGCAATCCAGGCCTCCCATGTGGATGGCAGGGACCTAACTACTTGAGCCAACACCTATTGTCTCCCATGGTCTGCATGAGCAGGAAGTCAGAATTGGAAGCAGAGCCTGGACTCAAATCCAGGTACTCTGAAATGGGATACAAGGGTCTCAACTGATGTCTTAATTACTAGGCCAAAATGCTCACCCCTCCACCAATAATTTATAAGTAACTGGAAGATACATGAAAAGAAACTCTTAAACATTAATATTTTACTTCTATTTTGAAATAATTTTAGAGTTGTAAATACAGTACATAATTTCCACATGCTCAGCTTCTCTTAATGTTAGTATCTTATGTAAGTACAGTAAAATTTTCAGAACTAAAAAGTTAACAATATAATACTATGAATTAAACTGC
Organism: Lepus europaeus; assembly: GCF_033115175.1. NCBI lineage: Eukaryota > Metazoa > Chordata > Mammalia > Lagomorpha > Leporidae > Lepus > Lepus europaeus. Next base: position 18,151,910 of record NC_084834.1, on the reverse strand, counting down.
ATGATGTATTGAGATTTCAGCCTTTCTGTCATTACCTTTTTTTCCTGCTGCAGGAAACTGTGAATGAATCCACACTACATTATAATGTCCTATCTCCTTTGTCTCTTCTAATCTGTAACAGTACTGCAGTCTTCTTTATGACCTTCACACTTTGAGAAACAACAGTTACCCTGTAGACCGTGCTATTAATTTAGATCTGTCTGATGTTTTCTCATGATCACAGGGCTTTGCATTTTTGGGGAAGGGTTCCACTTAGGAGATGCGCCCTGCTTGGTGCACCAGATCCAGAGAGTACAGGTTTTGTTACTGGTGAGATTAACCAGAGTCACTTGGGTAAAGAAGTACCTGATAGGATTCTCTATTTAAAGTTACTAAGCTGGGGGCCGGCACTGTGGCATAGTGGGTAAAGCTGCCACCTGCAGTGCCGGCATCCATATGGGCGATATGCAAGTCCCAATTGCTCCACTTCTGATCCAGCTCTGCTATGGTCTGGGAAAACAGTAGAAGATGGCCTAAGCCCTTGGGCCCCTGTGCCCACGTGAAGAAGTTCCAGGTTCCTGACTTTGGATTGGCCCAGCTCTGGCTATTGTGGCCAACTGGGGAGTGAACTAGCAGATGGAAGATGTCTCTCTTTCTTTACCTCTATAAATCTGCCTTTCCAATAAATAAATGAATCTTTAAAAAAAATAAAGTTACTAAGTTACTATTTTCCTTTGTAAATGTTTTTGTGGAGATATTTTTAAACCTTGTAAATACCCTGCTTTTCCTTTACATTTATTTAATTACTTGAAAGGCAGAAAGAGACACACAGAGGGAGACAGCTCCCATGTACTGTTTTATTCCTCAAAAGCTACAAAGTTGAGAGCTGGGAAGTCCATCACAGCTCCCACAAAGCTGTCAGGGACACAACTACTTGACTGAGTTCAACATCACCTGCTGCCTTCCAGAGTCTGTACTGGCAGGAAGCTGGAATCAGGAATCAGAGCCAGGAATGAAACTTGGGTACTCCAAGATGGGATGTGGGGTATCTTAACCATTAGGGCAAATATCTGCCCTCTCCTTTGCCTTTTGTCCACTAAGTTTAGCATTCATTAGTGGAACTTCTCCATGACAATTTTTATTTTCATTATTTAAAAATCCCTCACTTATTCTGCATTCCTTAATTAGAATTATTCTGTAAGCATGAGTATGGACCCGTGGAATTTTTTTTTAAACACTATATTATAATCGAATACATGAGTTATATCCATAAAAGAGCACAGACAAAATATATGGCTGCTTCCAAAACAATTTCAATTGTTTTAAAAATTGTAAGTCCAGAGTAAAAATAATAGTAAATTCTAGGGAATATTTTTTCCTCCATGATCACAAAGAAAGTATTTTTCCCTCATTTTGAAAAAGAAAAATAAGACCCAGATTAAGCAAGAGTTAATCAACTGATAATTCTTTGACTCTAAGATTTTCTTTTTCTTTCTTTCTTTCTTTCTTTCTTTTTTTTTTTTTTTTTGACAGGTAGAGTGGACAGTGAGAGAGAGAGAGAGAGAGAGAGACAGAGAGAAAGGTCTTCCTTTGCTGTTGGTTCACCCTCCAATGGCCACCGTGGCTGGCGCGCTGTGGCTTGCGCACCGCGCTGATCCGAAGGCAGGAGCCAGGTGTTTCTCCTGGTCTCCCATGCTGGTGCAGGGCCCAAGCACTTGGGCCATCCTCCACTGCACTCCCGGGCCATAGCAGAGAGCTGGCCTGGAAGAGGAGCAACCAGGACAGAATCTGGCGCCCCGACCGGGACTAGAACCCGGTGTGCCGGCGCCGTAGGCAGAGGATTAGCTTACTGAGCCGCGGCGCCGGCCTCTAAGATTTTCATAAATCTTCCCTCAGTACTTGAGTTGTAAGTAGAAAAAAATGCTTATTCTGAGAAACAGAAAAACTGAGACATCACGAGCCAAAAGAAATTACTGCAATAGCCATTGTTTCAAACTTGTTTCTTTTCTTTTTATTTTTTTACCAGATTAAATATTTTTCTTGGAAGAAATGAACCAAATAAAAATCTCAATATCTACAGTTGATAATGCACTGTTTTGCCTTATAAAATCTATTGTACATAAGCCGGCGCCGCGGCTCACTAGGCTAATCCTCTGCCTTGCGGCGCCGGCACACCGGGTTCTAGTCCTGGTCGGGGCACCGATCCTGTCCCGGTTGCCCCTCTTCCAGGCCAGCTCTCTGCTGTGGCCAGGGAGTGCAGATGGAGGATGGCCCAAGTCCTTGGGCCCTGCACCCCATGGGAGACCAGGATAAGCACCTGGCTCCTGCCATCGGATCAGTGCGGTGCGCCGGCCGCAGCGCGCTACCGCGGCGGCCATTGGAGGATGAACCAACGGCAAATGGAAGACCTTTCTCTCTGTCTCTCTCTCACTGTCCACTCTGCCTGTCAAAAAAAAAAAAAAAATCTATTGCACATAATAGGGACTGGCATTTTGGCATAGCATTCAAGCTGTTGCCTGCAATGCTGGCAACTCATATGGGCACTGGTTCAAATCCCAGCTGTTTCACTTCTGATCCAGCTCCCTGCTGATGTGCCTGGGAAGGCAGAAGAGGATGGCCCAAGTATTTGGTCCCCTGCACCCACATAAGGTACCTGGATGGAGTTCCTGGCTCCTGGCTTCAGCTTGGCCCAGCCCCAGATGTTGCAGCCATTTGGGGAGTGAAACAGCAAATGGAAAATTAGTATCTCTCTCTCCCTCTCTCTCTGTAACTGCCTTTCAAGTAAATAAACACTTTTTAAAAATTAAAATATATTGTATAACAGTATCTACTAGAAGGTAGATGTGTGCTCTGGAAGGGAGCAGTAAGAAAGGTAGAACAATTTGAACACACTCACAAGTTAGAAATCATGGACTGTGCATCCTAGTAGTAGTCACTCAGCATTCTGTGTACTTTTGTATTTTGGATTATTAGACAGGTTTGTGGAATTTGAACTCAGAGAGAAAAGTTGCTACAAATGATAAATGTTTTTGTTCAATCTAAAAAGCCCATTTGTGAACTCATATAATAGCAATAAAATTTATTCTGTGGTCAGTACCAGAAATCAATATGCTGATGTGTAAATGTGTCAAAATTTAGGATATACAATGGATTTTATATTTTCAAGTTGAAAACAGTTTAAAATACATATTTACAAATTATTGTAGGGGCAGGTACTCGGCACAGTGATTAAAATGCCTGTTGGAACACCCATATCCCAACTCAAATTCCAGTTGTCCCCATGATTACAGCGTCCAGCTAATGTGTGCTCTTGAAGGCAGCAGCTAACAAGCTCAAGTGCTTGGGTCCCTGCAAGCCACATGGGTGAACTGGATTGAGTTCCTGATGCCCAGGCATTGGGGGAGTGAACCAGCAGACGGAAGCTCTGTCTGCTTCTCTCAAATAATTATTTATAGGATCGACTGCTTGTGGAATCATGAAGCACTATGAAGAACTCTATAGTTCGGCACTGCAGAGTTGGTACTAAAGGCATGTACCACTTAATCCAGTTAATCTATTCATGAAAATCAGATGTTTGGTTATGAAACACTATGAATCTAGTTGCTAGTATTTAAAAGAGGGAGAGGGTAGTACAGTGTATTACATGTCAATCCTAAATGATTTCCTGAAAAATAGCTAAAGCATTGCCAACATACCTACATATAGATAACAAATGATATTAAAGTGCTTAAAATAATTACGACCTGTAATAAATGCTTTGTGTGCGTCTACAAAGCTTCTTTCTACCATCAACACCATAGTGCTATGACATTCTGTAACTTAGAGCATTTTTCAGAAAGAACATGGGAGCCTTTCTATTGATTACAGCTGTGGGCCACTTGAGATTGGAGCTACAAACTGTCTTGGGGGATGCAAACTTAAATTCTCTCTCTAGGAACACCAGACAAAAGAAGTTAGAGTGTTACACTCTCCAGTGTGGTAGCCACATATGGCTGCTGAGAACTTGAAATGTGGCTAGTCCAAACTGAGATGTGAAATAAATTGGAAAAAAAAATACACATGAAATTCCAAAAGACTTAGAACAACAACAACAACAACAACAACAAAGTAAAATGTCAGTAATTGAGAGGGGGCCTCACAGCCTGCGCCTTTGCTCACTGCGGTTTTGGCTTCTGTACACTGCTTGCTAGCCCCCTTCACAGCCAGCACCTTTGCTCACTGCGGTTTTGGCTTCTGTACTCTGCTTGCTTGCTTGCCCCCGTTTTACATCCTCCCTGTTTCACCACGGTTAGACAGAGCAGGACAAGTTCTTGGAACTGAGGAATGGCAAACAATTCCCGGAGATGTAAGATCAAGATCAGGGACCACAAGTGCATATCACAGTTTTTTTTGTTTAAGATTATTTCTTCACTTCCTCCTTTTTAGACTGTAGCTTTCACTTTTAAAAGCACCAATAAAATGCATAGGTTCATAAAGACAGCCAAATAGGAAATAAGAAAGTGCTTACGTATACACCTGTTTGTACTTGATTATATAAGCTTTGCGTAAACTGGGTTGGGGGCTCTCCTTTGCCATACCACTGTTACTAGGAAGGCGGGGAGGATCCGAGTTCGAACTCGCAATAAACAATCCCTGCAATTTGCTTTGGGTTTGGACTCTGGTGGTCTCTGATTCTTGGGGGTAGTCGATCATCGGTCACTTCATAATCATTTATCCTATTACATACTATAATAGTTCTGGATTTACAGGATTAAACAAAAACACACTGTAAAATTAATTTCACCTGCTTTTTACTTTTATAATGTGGCTGCTAAAATTTTAAAATTACACGTGTTGCACTTATTACATTTCTTTTGGATAAGGCTGTTATTAGAGAGGTTCATTTATTCTGACATTTGAGTATGAAAACTAAGATACATTCTACTAGGAAACAGTAATTGGGAAAATTGCCAACAGAGAATGACATAGGAAAGCCTTGATAAGTGAGTTCAAAATATTCTGTAAAACAAGCTTTTCTGATATCCTGAAAGTCACCAAATGACCTTGTCAGGCTCTGGGAGTAAAATCCCATCCTGGCCCAGATGCACATGGGCGCCTCCTGGTGGTGGTTGTCCTGCATCCCTTAAAATGGGTGTGTTCTGAGAAACACATTGTTGGGAGACTTCATTGTTGTACATTCATGGTGTATACTTACATAGATCTACATGGTATAGCCTACTACACACCTAAGCTGAATGGCACAGCCTATGCTGTCTGCTGTAACACAATGGCAAATGTTTGTGTATCTAAAAACAGAAATGGTATGGTAAAAAATACAGTAAAAAAGACAAAAAATGGTACATCTGTAAGGCATTCCCATGAATGGAACTTGTAGGGCTGGAAGGTGCTCTGGTTGATTAAGGGAGGGGTGAATATGAAGGGCACTGCTGTGTGAACACCAAGGCCACACCAAACTTCCCTCACTGACCAGGACACCGCTGTGCAGGGCACGACTCTTCACGGCACTGTGCTACCCAACCCAGTACAGCAGGGACATCAGCTACAACACTGTGAGGACTGTCCCTCCTCGCTTCTATGATTCCTGACCCGCTCCCCACTGCTGAGAGGAACCTGTACCAGCTGCTATTTGAGACATGGAATTGGCAGAGTAGGTTATCAATCACCTTGTGCCTGGATTCACATTATTCCTGATTGCAAACTGCAGGGCTTTATCTTTTTTTGTTTTGTTTTGTTTTTTACAGACATAAATGGCAGTGCCTCTTACTGAAGAAAAGCTGCTTTAACCATGTATAGGAACAGATATAAATCAATACAACAGTGCTTTTAAAAAAATATTTATTTATTTTGAAAGTCAGAGTTATAGGGAAAGAGAGAGAGAGAGAGAGAGAGAGAGAGAGATTCCATCTGCTGGTTCACTCTCCAGATGGCTGTAAGAGCCAGCTTTGGGCCAGGCCAAAGCCAAGAGCCAGGAGCTTTATCTGGGTCTCCCATGCCTGTGGCAGAAACCCACACACTTGGGCCATCTTCCACTGCTTTTCCTAGGCCATTTGCATGGAGCTGGATTGGAAGTGAGGAAGCTGGAATATGAATCAGTGCTCAAATGGGATGTCAGCATTTCAGGTGGCAGCTTTATCCAAAACACCACAAATATGCCACAATGCTGGCCCCACAATAGTGATTTTTTTTTTTTTTTTTTTTGCAAATGCAAGAGGCGGCTTTATTTACGTTTTGCGCAAAACGGACCCCTCCCTCCTGAGAGAGTGAGGTACTGGACGAGGGTTACAGGCAGTATTTAAAGGCAAAAACCACAAAATTATCTTAAGCAAGTGAATACAGAGAGGAAGGGGGTTTTTGTTTACAGTAATTTCACTTATCTTAGTATACAGCATTCCTGCTTATCTCAGTACACATCAGTTTTACTTATCTTAACCATTGCACAAGGGGGGTTTCCAAACTGCTATTCCCTGTTATCTGCTAAGTTGCAGTTTCCCACAATAGTGATTTTAAAAGAGAACTCCAGGGGCCAGCACTGTAGCTAGCTTGTAAAGCTGCCGCCTGCAGTGCTGGCATCCCATTTGGGTGCCAGTTTGAGTCCCGGCTGCTCCACTTCTGATCCAGCTCTCTGCTATGGTCTGAGAAAGTAGTAGAAGATGGCCCAAGTCCTTGGGGCCCTGTACCTGTATGGGAGACCCAGAAGAAGATCCTGGCTCCTGGCTTCAGATTGGTGTCACTCCAGCCCTTGCAGCCATCTGGGGAGTGAACCAGCGTATAGAAGACCTCTCTCTCTTTCTCTCTCTCTCCTTCCCTCTGCCTCCCTGTAACACTATCTTTCAAATAAATAAATAAATGAATAAATCTTAAAAAAGAGAACTCCATAAAATATGGAAAACAGCCCATGTCACCAGGACTTTTCTGAATAACTGGACAACTGAGGCATTTTCGGGATGATGATAAATATGATTTTGTTAAATAAAAGAGACACAACAGGGTCTTCTGCCTTGTTTGTAAAAGGAATGATTCACCCATGAATATACTTGAAGAGACTCCTAAGAGAGTATTGTCTGCTGAGATTCTAATGATCTCAACACCTTATAACCTAAGAAATTCCTCAAGACACTCTTCATAGTACCAACAGAGAACTGCATAATGCCCTGCCTGACGATGCGGCCCATTTCGGGAATGACAAAGTTCTAGTGCTGGCAGCAGGTAAGCTTTCTATTTCTCTGTTGTCTTTTTTTTTTTTTTTTGACAGGCACAGTTAGAGAGAGAGAGAGAGACAGAGAGAAAGGTCTTCCATTTGGTTCACCTTCCAATGGCCGCCGCAGCCGGCGCACCGCGCTGATCCAAAGGCTGCAGGGCCCAAGCACTTGGGCCATCCTCCACTGCACTCCCAGGCCATAGCAGAGAGCTGGCCTGGAAGAGGGGCAACCGGGACAGAATCCGGCGCCCCAACCGGGACTAGAACCCGGTGTGCCGGCGCCGCAAGGTAGAGGATTAGGCTAGGAGCCACTGTTGTGTCTTAAAAGCAGCTTTAAATCACAGATTTCCTGAGGCCTGAACTACTTAAAACAGGTGATTTATTTTTTGAAATTTTATATATTTAGTTAGTTTATTGGAAGGGCAGAGAGACCAATAAAGGCAGAATTCCCATCCATGGGTCTGACTCCTCCAAATGCCCACAATAAGCTGGAGTTGGACCAGGGCAAAGCCAGGAACTGGGAATTCAATTCAGTTCTCCCACACGGGTGATGGGCACCCAACTACCTGTGTACCTGTTGTTGACTCCCCAGGTATACAATAACAGGAAGCTGAGTAGAGACGGAACTCAAATCCAGACACTCTGATATGGAATGTGGGCATCCCAAGCAGTGCTTTCACTGCCGTGCCAAATACTCATCCCTGGTGGGTTTATACTTTTAAGCGGAAAAATTAGATAAGGAATTAAAAAAAAAATTCCTGGATTCTTATATTTCACTGGAATTCTAGAAAGAACAGAAAAAAAACCTACTACTTCCTAAAACTCATGAAAAGCCAGCATTGTTAAGTTGACATAGTCACAGATCAGTACCTCATTTTGCTAAGTATCAGTGGGTTTCAGCTCCACCCAGGTTGTTACACTTGCACCAAACTTGTAATATGGAATGCAAATACTCAACTCAAATACAAATTTATGGAGCGGTTTTATGCATGTATGCACATAGGGGGTGTTAAGTAGTTGAAAAGGTAATGAAAAGATTTTCCATAGAAGAGCTGCATATTACTCAAGATGAATCCTATGCAAAATCATCACTGAGGGGCCAGTGCTGTGGCGCAGTGGGTTAATCCTCTGCCTGCAGTGCCGGCATCCCATATGGACACCAGTTCGAGTCCCGGCTGCTCCACTTCCGATCCAGCTCTCTGCTGTGACCTGGGAAAGCAGTGGAAGATGGCCCAAGTGCTTGGTTCCCTGCACCTGCATGGGAGACTCGAAAGAAGCTCCTGGATCCTGGCTTTGGATAGGCATAGCTCCAGCTGTTGCTGCCCTCTGGGAGTGAACCAGCGGATGGAAAAACTCTCTCTCTGTCTCTGCCTCTGCCTGTCTGTAACTCAGCCTTTCAAATAAATAAATAAATATTTTTTAAAAAAGAAAAGAAAACAAAGTGATCCCTAAGATGTGATACTGGAGCTGGACAATCAAGGAGAAGGCCAAGGTCACAGGGCAGAAAAGGAGAAAGTGTAGTTCTAGATATGTGCACTTATACATATGTGCATTTCCCTTCTTTTTTCAAATGTGGTAAAACATATACACAATTTGCTGTTTTGGCCAGAATTATTGTTTTGTTGATTAACGCTTTTAATTCCCTATTGCAATTTCATTGATTTCTGCCCTAATTTTTATTTCTTCCCTTTTGCTTACTTTGGATTTAAATTGCTCTTCATTTTCTGGTTTCCAAAGGTGGAAACTTTTTATTATTGATTTGAGATCCATCTTTTCTGGTATAGCATCAAATGCTAGAATTTAAGGAGTGCTTTCACTGTCTCTGACAAGTTGTAAGTTGTGTTTTCATTTTCATTTAAAGTATTTTTTCTCTCCAGAGTCCTTCTTTGACCTTTGTGCTATTTAACAGTATGTTACTTAATCTCAAGAGCTTGAGGATTTTCTGGTTTTCTACTATTATTGGTTTCTAAGTTAAACCTCTTGGGCTCTGAGTATCTATACAAGTATTATATGTTTTCTATTTATTAAATTTGTTAAGATGTGTTTTATGGCCCAGAGTGTGAGTGTTTCACATGACCTTGTGAAGGATGTGTACTCTGTTGTTGTTGGTTGAGGCTGTCCACAGATGTCAACCACATCCAGTTGATTGATAGTGCTGTCTAATTTAACTATGTTCTGACTGTTTGATTGTTGGGTTTGTGTCTGCTAGAGAGGTTTTTAAGTCTACAGCAGTGAATTTATATCTGTTTCTCTTCGCAGTTTTTTTTTTTTTTTTAAAGATGTATTTATTTATTTGAAAGATAGAGTTACAGAGAGGCAGAGGCAGAGACAGAGAGAGAGGTCTTCCCAAATGGTTGCAATGGCCTGAACTGAGCTGATCCAAAGCCAGGAGCCAGGAGCTTCTTCTGGGTCTCCCATGCGGGTGCAGGGGCCCAAGGACTAGGGCCATCTTCCACTGTTTTCCCAGGCCATAGCAGAGAGCTGGATCGGAGGTAGAGCAGCAGGGACTCAAACCAGCACCCACATGGGATGCTGGCACTGCAGGCGCCGGCTTTACCCGCTACGCCACAGCACTGGCCTCTCTCTTTGAAGTTTTAGCCTCACACATTTTGATGCTCCATTGCTACATATGTAGACAATAAGGTTTATTATGTGCTCTTGGAAGACTTCTTTACTACATAATGCTAGTCTTTATCCCTGATAAATTTCCTTGCTTTCAAGTTGGCTCTGGTTGAAATTAATATAACTATCAGGTTGGGTGTGTTGAGCCACTGCTTGGGATGCCTGTGTCTCCTATCAGAGAGCCTAGAATGGAGTGCCACCTCTGCCTCCACTTCTGCCTCTGCTTCCAATCTAGCTTCCTGCTAATGTGCCTGGGAGGCAGCAGATGAGGGCAAGTACTGAGTCTCTGCCATCCCTGCAGGAGACCCAGATGGAATTCTTAGCTTCTGGCTGTAGCCTGGCCCAGTTCAGCTGTTGTGGGCATTTGGGGAGTGAGCCTGTTGATGGAAGATCTCTCTCTCTCTCTCTGTGTGTGTGTGTGCGTGAGTGTGTGTGTGTGCTTCTCTGTCTTTCAAATAAAGTGAAAATAAGTAAATAAAAATTAAAACAAGCTTACATCCTTTAAATACAGCTACTTCTTCAATTAGTGTTAACCCAGTATCTCTTTCCATCCATTTACTTTATAAGTGTCTCTTCAATGTTATGTGAGTTCCTTTGAGTTGTTTCTTTCATGATTGTTTTTGTTCTTAATTTTTCTTGGATCCTCTGTAAGAAGAGTGTTTTTATCCTCTAACTTCAAGATTTTGATATATCTGGTATATTCTGCAGCTTGAATTATATGTTGTGCTGAGTTCTGGGGGACATTTATTATGACTAAAGTTTTCTGAGACACTTGGACCTATGGTTCGGTATGTGACATCTAGGGAAGATTCTCAGTCATTATTGTTCCAAGTATTTCTTATTTTCCTTTCTCTTGTGTCTCACCTGTTATTCTCATGACATAGATGTATGTTACCCTGGCTAACATTGTTCCATCATTCTTGAACATTCTTTCTCTTTTAAGTCTTTTTTCTCTTTGCTTTTCCATTTTGGAAAGTTCTATTGGCATTCTCAAGTTCAGATTCTTTCTTCATGTATGTCTAGTCTACTCACGAACCCATCAAAGGCACTGCTCATTCCTGTTAGTATTTTGATGTATAGCATTCATTGTTGGTGTTTATTTTTCTTTTTTTAAGATTTTATTGATTTATTTAACAGGTAGATTCACAGAAAGTTAGAGAGACAGAGAGAAAGGTCTTCCCACCATTGGTTCACTCCCCCAAATGGCCGCCACGGCCAGAGCTGCACCGATCTGAAGCCAGGAGCCAGGTGCTTCCCTCCCGGTCTCCCACGCAGGTGCAGGGGCCCAAGGACTTGGGCCATCTTCCACTGCTTTCCCAGGCCACAGCAGAGAGCTGGATTGGAAGAGGAGCAGCAGGGACCAGAACTGGCGCCCACATGGGATTCCAGTGCCGCAGGCAGAGGATTAACCCACTGTGCCACTGTGCCAGCCCCTTGTTGGTGTTTCTTAGACTAGCCATCTCTCTGATTACATTTCCCATCTGTTCTTGCATGCTGCTTATTTCCTACACTAGAGTTCTTGGTGTCTTAATCGGGAATTTTCTAAATTCCTGCACCGATAACTCAAACATCCCTGTAACGTCTGACGCTGGTTCTGATACTTGCTGTGCCATCTTCAAACTGTGTTTTCTGTCCTTTCCCACACCTTATAATTTTTCCCTAAAAGCTGGAAATGTGTACTGGTAAAAGGAGCTGTGGTAAATAGGCCTTAAGTAATGCAGCAGTAAGAGGTGGGGGACTTTATGATTCGGTCCACCAGTGAGTCTGATCCTGTGAACTGTGAAGTTCATGTGCTCAGTTTGTAACCCCCCCTTTCGTGGGCAGTGAGGCCATGGGGGCTGCGCTGGGCATTTTCTTTCCTCCCCACGAAGACTGAACAGGCTGAATTTGGGTATTTTCCTTCCCCCAGAATAGCTGGGCTCTAGTAAAATCCAAAAGTTTTGGCTCTGACAGAGGCCTTGTTAAGAACTGAATGTTGTGTTGCATTAAAAAAAAAGTTTTCCCCCCTTCCCAGCCAGATACACAGGGGGTTTTCTGATATTCAGAGCTGATAGAGCTCCTGGCGGTGAACTTCACAGAAGTGGGGAGTGGGGAGTCCCCTGGAGTTTTTCTCTTTCAGACGTGTTTGTCCAAAATGAACCTGCAGAAATCTGTTCAGGTGTTCCAATCCCAGCGGTGGTTTCCATGGCGGTTTCCTCTCCGGTGCTTTGTACTGGTAAGTTGAGACTTTCTGTACTCATCAGTCTGTCTCTCGAGTTTCCGAGCTTTGGGGCAATGGTTTTTCCCTGCGACCTCACTTCTTGGATGCACCTAAAAGAGCTTCTGATCTTCAGTTTGCCCAGGTGTTCACCTGTTAGGGTGAGGTGAGGGCTTCCTATCTACTTACCTGCTACGCAGACACTGGAGGTCTCCACTGAGCAAACTGTTCAGTTCAGTTATTGCATTTTTCTGCATGGCATTTATTTGGTTCTTTTATTTTTTTACCTCTTTGCTTATATTTTCATTGTATTCATATATTGTTTTCTAGATGTCCTTTTTTGTTTGTTCCTTAGCTTTTGGAGTATGTGTCAGGCAGTTATTTTAACATCTTTTTATAGTAAGTTCACTGTTTGTCTTCCTTCAGGGTCAGTTTCCAGAGGTTTTATCTTTTTTTTCTTTTTACTTTGAATAGTCCACAATTCTCCCGATTCACTGTATTCTTGTGATCTTTTGTTGAAAATTAGACATTTTGAAAACAGCTTTGCTCAGCCGTACAGACTGGTACAGAAGCCTGTCACTAATGTTTGGGCCCCTGTGCCTCGGGAACAGCCTCATACAGATGCCTACATGTTAGAGCAGGTATTTTCTGCACATGCATCCTTTTTAGGACTACATGAGGATACTTTAAAAGTTTACAGAAATTAGGATGCAAAGATATAGTTTATTTTTCCCTCTCAAATTTTCCTGTATACATAATTACTTTTAAAAAAAATTTCATTTGAAAGGCAGTGCAAAGACAGACACAAACACAGACATATATCTTCCATCTGTTGGTACACTTTCCAAACGCTCACAACTAACAGCGCCAGGCCAGGCTGAAGCTAGGAACCAGGAATTCAATCTGGGTCTCCCGTATGGGTGGCAAGTCTCAGATACTTGGGTCTTTGACACCAGGATCCCAGAGGCACATTGACAGGAAGCTAGAATCAGACGAGGGGCGAGAACTGGAACTCTGGCACTCCAATACAAGACAGCGGTATCTTAACTACTGATCAGACACCCACCCCATGGCTTTTAAATGTCTTGTCTTGGCACAGTCTCACGTGAGCTTCTTCTCAGGACACTGGATGCTCTGTTGCATCCTCTGCCTATAACCTCTTGTTCTCAGGCACTCATGAGTCAACAGGCCATACACAGGCCAGAACACAGTAAACAACGTCCACACTTCCCTTCCTTCTCAAGGGAGAAGTCAGGAACTTGGCTGCTTCCTCCAGATTATGCTATAGTGTGGTGGGGAGGATCAGGTAACAGCAAGATTGCTGTGAAATTCACTACTGTTCGAATGAGGCTTCTTGTTGATTGTGAGTTTGTACAAGTGCTGGAAATTGTTCACTGCTTTTCTAGAGGTTGCATAAAGCTACTTGCGTTGGTCTCAGTTGGTTTAATGTTCTCATGAAAGAACAAGAGCCTGGAGCTTCTTAGTCCACTGTCTGACCCCAAGCACCTTGCACTCTTCCAGGTTTTTAGCATTAGGGGTTGAATTGTGTCCTCCCACACTCTCCATGTGATACTGAAGTCCTCACCCACAGCACCTATGGATAGGACCTTATTTGGAAATAAGATAAACATGGTGGGATGAGGCCATTAGAGTGGGCCCCGATCCCAGCTGACCAATGTCCTCAAGAAATGGGCACAGACACAGACACATGCAGAGGGAGACAGTGTGGAGCTTCAGGGAAGACAGCATCTGCAAGCAAGGAGTCTCCAGAAACAAGGGACAAATCCGCCCTCCTGGCCCACAGAAGGAACCAACTCCACTGACACCTTGACCTTGGACTTCTGGCCTCCAGAATTGTGAGATAATCAATGTGTGTGTGTGTGTGTGTTTATGTGTTTTTAAAGATTTATTTTTTTATTTGAAAGTCAGAATTACAGAGAGAGAGAGAAAGAGTGAGAGAGGTCTTCCATCCACGGGTTCACTCCCCAAATGGCTGTAACAGAAGGAGCTGAGCTCATCTGAAGCCAGGAGCCAGGAGTGTACCCCAGGTCTCCCACGTGGATGCAGGGGCGCAAGCACTTGGACCATCCTCCACTGCCTTCCCAGGCCACAGCAGAGAGCTGGATCAGAGGTGGAGCAGCCGGGACTTGAACTGGTGCCCATCTGGGATGCTGACACCAGAGTGCTGGCCCCCAGTATGTGATTTTTAAGCTATTCAATTCGTGCCATTTTGTTCCAACAGCCATAGGAACCTAACATACCGTGATGCTACTGCTACTTCACCACTTCACACTTCAGATTAATTTTTTTCACTTCTGCAGATTACAGTGTGTCCTACGGAAGAAAAAGCAAGACACCTGGGTCTGTCCCTATCCTGGGGCCCAGAGTAAGCCATGGCACGGCTCTAGGTTTTGGTGTCTGTGCCAACAGAATTTAGGCATTGGTCTAAGTCAGTGAATACAAGCCTCATGAAAGCTGTCCAGGAACTGGGCCCCCAGGGTGTGCAGAAAAGTTTCTGGAATCCCCAGTCATTTTCAAGAAAATAGTTCTCAAAAATTGTTAGTGTCTTAAATCCTTTTCAGCTCTCCTATTCTATGATTGTACATCTCTGTAGATACAGATGAAGGCGTGAACAAAAGATCAGGAAATCTCATGTGTCCCCAACCATCCCAGCAAAATGCTGTAAAAAAGAGCCTCTTCCCCTGGGTCCAGCACGTGTACTGCAAGCCTTACCACACAAGCCTCCATGACAATAGAACTGAGTCCATGTTTACATCTGGAGAGAGGGCTGGAGAGGCAGCTGCTGTCCTTGCCTGCCTATCTAGGGGAACAGAAGTAATGTTCCAACTGATCCACCTTGGAGTGTCTCAAAAGCAAAGTGAGCTCTACCACTGGCCCCAGTTCCTCACCCATGTCAAACAAAGCACCACCGCTTTTGCCATAGTTGGTGGAAGTAGCGCTCCCTTCTGCTCTTTGGTTCTTTTTTTTTTAGCTCATAATCATTAGGTTGGGTGAACTCAACAGGCCTAGGTCTCTACTGAATTCTTCAATCTAACTTTCCAAGGATGAGCCATGCACTCTGATGCTCGACTTCACTTGACTTGGTGCCCCGTTCCATGTATGCTCTAACCAGGATATTAAAGAAGGGTATGAGGTTTGAATCAGGTACTACACCCTACTCTGAACCACCAATCATTATTATAGTCATCATAATTTAATCTCTGTACCACATAATTCCCTGAAAAGTTAGATGTTATCAGTTTAATAAAATGGTCCAGATAGCTGGAAGAATCCATGAAGGCTGAACTTGGGGTAAGTGGCCACCTGACAGGACTCCCTGGGATGCCTCCAATTCAGAACATTCGAAAGGCCCTGTATCACCCATCGAAATGCCTGGGGAGCACTGTGGGCAGCAGGAGGCTAAGCCTCTGCTCTCTGCTCTCCTCCATGATGAAAATAGTACCCTTCCAGGTAACAGAGAAGGATTAACAGTGATCAATAAGGAACTCTTTTAAGTTGCTGAACACTGTGGGAGGCAGTGGCCATATAATGATGATTAAGACCTTTTGAGGGAGTTAAAATCCACTGGTGAAAACAGATACACAAAATAATGGGTAATACATTTTAAATATAATATTGTAATATGTCCCTCAAAAGAGGATCAGAGCAGTGTAGCATCACAGAGGAGGGAAGATGCCATGACAAATATGCTGAATTGCAAGCACAAGAAAACTCTGAGTGACAGAAACATGGTGATGGATTATGGTGGTGGTGAAGCAACTTGGTAAATTTACAAAAAGCCATAGAAGTGTACACTTCAATAAGTGAGTTTTATGTCACACAAATTATACCTCAATAAAACTGTTAAAAAATAAGCATGGAAGTTGAATGTAAAAGCAGAACACTAAGTTGGAAGAATAAGCATGTGAAAAATGTGCTGACTTATTATGGGGTTTCTAGTATACCATACAGTATTATGCCAAGAAGCAGGATGAGTTTAAAAAGGATCTGTCTTTGTCACTTACCAAAAATAAATCATGTACTTAAATTTTAGAAATCTACTGAAAATAGGAAAAAGAGTTGATTTTCTAAAAATACCCTATTTTGACACAGGGATCTTAAATGTAAAAAAGAGACTAAGCTTTTGTTAAAAAGTGTTAAGCTCTGTCTCTAGCCCTTTAATTCTAAAAAGAATGTCTTCCAATGTGAGGATGATGTGGGCTAGTAAACTGGCTTTCCAAATAAAAGAAGTGCCTGAATGTACAATTAATGTACTATGCTGCCCAAATTTAGAAATGCTTAACCGCAGGTGTCAAGGTGGTTTACAAACAGTTTTGAGAAACATTAGGGTCAAGCCAGATATTACATGATTATGTGTTTCCAAAAGATTTATTTATTTATTTGAAAGGGAAAATGAGAGAGAGAGAGAGAGAGAGAGAGAGAGAGAGAGAGAGAGAGATCTACTTGCAGGTTTATTCCCCAGATGGCCGCATGGCTGCGGGTAGGTCAGGCTGAAGCCAGGAGCCTTGTACTCCATCTGGGACTCTGTAGGCAGGGGTCCATGAAATCAGGCCCTCATCCACTACCTTCCCAGGCACGTTACCAGGGGGCACTCTGTTGCGGGATGCCAGTGTTGCAAGTGGCAGCTTAATCGACTATTCCACAAGGCTGGCCTCTTTACTGGGAAATTTTTAATGGGCAAATAGAAGTAATTTCTTGGTTAATTAAACTTTTCTCACCTTTTAAAAATGCACATATGTGTGCATATTAAAATGCCCAAATACACAAATGCTGAATGAAATTCACTATTGTCCAAAATGTTCAAGCACAGTATTAGGCATGGCATGCATATTATATTCAGAAATTATATTTATTGCATTTCTTCTTATATCATTTAACAAACCTCAAAGCCTGAGCAACTGATACAGATGACAATAAAATTTTAAATGATCAGCATATTAGGAAAAACACTTTCTTTATATCCCAGCCTCCATAATTCTTTGCAACTCAGTGATTCTAAAATTGCTTTAGGACAAGTAGGCTACTGACATAATTGTATTCCATCTGCTCCCCAACCTGTCTGCTCTGCATATTCTGAAGTTGAAGATAATGTGAAGCAGATATAGCATCTGTAAAGTACGCCACTTTCACCATCATCTTCATGGACATCCAAGTGGTGCTCTCAAAAAAATCTTTAAAAAATCAAAAATCCACCTCAATCACATCACCGAGAGAGACACCACTTACACATCAAGCAGTCAAGTCACTGTCAGTTTGTTTCTTAATTTGCCCTTTTAAAGGCAAGAACTGGGTAGCAAATTTTTCCCATTTCCTATATACCTGGGCTTGCCATCTTGCGACAGCTGAAAAAATCAGGTACAGATTAAATGTTAAGTGTGAGCTACGATTCAGGTTCTTAATAAAATTACATTTCACAGAGCTATGTGACACTGAAACTCTCCTTCCTTTAAACACCACAATCCAGGAGATTGATCCATGTTCAGTATCACTTTAGCTAACAAATTTTAAAGTGATATCAATTTATCACCTCAAAATCTCCTTCAAGTTAGTGTCAAGTTTTCAACTATGGAATGTTTTCTGTTTTTTTTTCCCCCTTATATTCAATGTACATTCACTGAATTTATATAGATCAAAACAATAATATAGATAGATAAGATATATTTACCCTTAATCTTCATATATATGTATATGACAATAGTAACACTAGAATTACATTTTACCAGGAATCTATCATGATGTAGTATCTGCTAAGTTAGGAATGAGTACAGTCCAGCAAGCAGCAGTGACAGTGAGAATGTTAATTCTCATACTAGCATTTCAAGGAGGCACAATGCTAACTAGAAAACATGTTTAAAAACATAAGCATCACAACTGAAGAGCTGGATTTTATTCCTTCTTTATAGTCAAGTCTCTTACAAATGATTTATATGGAATAATTTTATTAATGTTACCAATGCCTCCTAATGTCAATATTCCTACCTCTCTCTCCACTGAAATTAACCTTTGTCTATATATTGGCTAAATTTATTGTATATACAATCATAGGCCAGCTCATAGTCACTTCTCTTTGCCTTAGTTTTTTTAAAACCACTCTTCTCTTCCTTTCCCTCCCCCCCCTTTTTTTTTCTTTCAAAGACAGATGACAGAGAGGGGAAGAGAGAGGGAGAAAGAGAGGGAGAGAGGGAGGGAGGGGTGAAGGAGGAGGGGAAGAGAGAGAAAAAGAGAGTTTGATTTTTCCATTCCCTGTTCACTCTCTAAGTGTCCATAACAGTGCAGTAACTGGGTCTGAGCTAAGCCACAGCCAGTGCTCAGAACTCTAGGTCTCCCGTATGGGTGGCAGGGACCCAAGTGCTTGGGCCATCAGGTGTTTGTTTCCCAGGCACATTAGCTGGAAGCTGGATTGGAAGTAGATTAGCTGAAACTTCAACAGGCACTCTAGCATGGGATGTGAGTGTCCCAAGTGGCAATTTAACTTGTTGACTTAGTTTTCTCACTAATTATTATTTCCAAGCTGCAGGTGGCTATTTTGAAATTTAATAAAAAATTACTTTGTTTCAAAGAACTCATACAATTGCAACGATCCAAAATAATTTGTTTGCAATGAATATTATTCAGCCACAAAAAGAATGAACTTCTGACATTTGCAGCAAAGTGAATGAAACTGGAGGGTATGGTCAGTAGATAAACCTAACACAGAAAGACAACTACTACGTGTTCTCCCTCATAGGTGGCAGCTACACAACAAAACACAACAACACCACGGAATCCGAACACAGAATGGTGATGCTTAGCACCTAGGAGAGGTGAGGGGATTAGGGAATCTGGAGAACGGGCACAAACCAGTCAGGTGGAAGAAAGAAATTTCCAGTGTTATACGGCATAGTATGGGGAGACTACAAATCACAATAACCTAAGAGATACCATAATGAACAAATAGAAGAAAGACGTTCCAAATCTCCATTACTAAAGTAATGTCAAAGAACGGGAAATGTTAACTATACAAATTTGATCAGGACACATTGCGTACATATTGAGATACCACAATATAGTCCTTAAATATGCACCTTATTGTTAATCAGAAGAGGAAGAAAAGAAACGTGTTTGACAATAAGTTGGAGAATTTCCCTCCATTTACCTGCATCTACTACTAAAAAGCATTATTCTAACAATTTTATATATTGAGATTTACCTCAGCATTAACAAAAGAAACATATTAAAGTTGCCCAACTTAATAACTCATTGCAAAAAAGGAATTAGCATGTTATCTTTTTTATGGAAATAAAACTATTTAACCTTCAAGTAAAAAATATTTTCAGTAAGACTAGTAAGTTCCCTTTCTGTAGGATGCAAGTTCAAATCCCAAACACACACACAAGTAATTTCAGTGTTTTTTACTGGAGAATTCTAATGCTGGAAAATAAAGTCAAGGAGAATTATCACAAGGAGAAAGGGATTTAAAACATTGAAAAGGTGGGGCAGGCTGCTTGACCTAGCAGCTAAGCCACGACTGGAAGTTAGGCCATCCACATCCCACACTGGGAATGCCTGGGTTTAAGTTCCTGCCCCACTCCTGAGTCCAGCTTCCTGCTGACGGTTCACCCTGGGAGGCAGCAGGTGATGGATGGTTCAAGTGCTTGTGTACCTGCCACTCACATGGAAGACCTAGACCTAGACCTAGAGTTCCTGGATCCTGGGCATTTGGGGTAAACCAGTGGACAGGAGCTCAATATCTTTGTTTCTGCTCTCTGTCTGCCTTTGAAATGAACTAGATACAAAAATATCTTTTTTAAAAAATAAATAAAAAGACAACAAATTATATTCATAAGGTAAAGGAGACACAAGTAAGTCAGTCAAAATTAAGAAAAAACTGGGGTGAAAATAAAACTATTTGTCCTGTAGAGATAGTAATTTTTAAAAATTTTTTATTTCATAAATGTGAATTTACAAAGTGCAAATTTTGTATTGTTGTGGCTTCCCCCCCAACCTCCCTCCCTCCCGTGGCCCTCCCCTCTCCCTCTCCCATCCCGCCCTTTATCGAGTTTCATTTTCAATTACCTTCATATACTGAAGATCAACTTAGTATACACTAAGCAAGGATTTCAACAGGCTCATTCACACAACCGCACAAGGTATAGGGTATTGTTCAACTAGTAGTGTTTTTAAGTTTCATAGTAAAACACATTAAGGACAGAGATCCTACATGGGGAGCATGTACCCAAGTGACTCCTGTTGTTGATTTAACAATTGGCACTCTTATTTATGACATCCGCAATCACCCGAGACTCTTGCTATGAGCTGTCTAGGCTATGGAAGTCCCTTGAGTTCTCTGACTCTGAACTTGTTTAGTCAAGGCCCTGTCACAGTGGAGGTTCCTTCCTCCCTTCAGAGAAAGGCACCTCTCTCCTTGATGGCCTGTTCCTTCTGCTGGGGTCTTGTTCACCAGGGTCTTTCATTTAGATTGTTTTTTGCCACCGTGTCATGGCTTTCCATGCCTGAGAGACTCTCATGGGCCTTTTAGCCAGATCTGAATGTCCCAAGGTTTGATTCTGAGGCAGGAGTGCTGTTTTGGGCATTTGCCATTCTAAGTCTGCTGTGTGTCCTGCTTCCCCAGAGATAGTCATTTTCTATAGAACAACAGGAGACTATATTTTAATTAATATGTATTACTACCTAAAATAACATTAGAATCAGTACTGAGGTAAGTAAAATATGAAAAAGGAATCAAATAACGAAAGTACAAGAATTCTAGCAGATGCTTTTCTTAGAGCCCACATAACAGACTTGGGAAGTACAGCGGTTATGAAACCCAGCCCCTATCCCCAGTGCCTTTGCCATGGACTTGAACAGGCCTGTCTCTCTCCTTTCGCATCAGCTCCTATGTCCTTTACTTTGATGATTACAGGTTAACATCCTGCTAAAAATTAACTCAATAAACTAAGGGTGTAGACACGGCTCAGGTGGCCCTACAACCCGGTCACAAGACTCAGAATGTAATGGTCACCTCCCTAACATCCGGATGCATGACACTATTTTGAGAGGCCTCCCAGGAACTCCAGGCCCTGTTCCAACAAAGCAATAACTGATCTACCCTTTAGTCCAGATCTAATGGAGCCCACTTAGTGATCACAGCACTTTCAGAAGAACAAGGTCTCCTGTCACTGACCAAAGGAAGGTCACAAGCCCTAGGCATGAAACAGAGACCCATACAAGAGCTGATTGAGCTGGTTACCACTGTTCAACCCCAACTTCAATCTGAAAGATTCTATGCTCTTAATCCTCTGGGGAGTCTTGGAATTCAGTGATAACTGCCTGACTCCTGGGCCTGTGCTTTGCAAAATAACTTCCCATTTTCTTCCACCATCTCAGCGTCAGTAATTGGCCAGCTGTGTGTGAGGTGAGTGGACCTAGGTTTTTGGGTGGGAAGGAGGGAGTTCTTCAACAGTTCTCAATTTCAGATCCAGACCTTTCGACTGGTTACAGAATTAAACTGTCCACACAAAAGAGTAGTGAGTAGTCAACCCACTGCCTTTCCTATCACTCCCTAATAATACACACAGACTCACATGCTCACACATACAGTATTAAACATAACGGTAAAGAAGTGGGAGGAAATCCTTGGAAAGTTTTCTCTACTTGGGAATTTCAACAAATCAGTTAATAAGCAGGCAGCTGGTTTTTTGTCCTGGAGAAACCAGCCATGATTAAAGTTCACAACAAAGAAATTATAAAGAAGCCAAACAAGGAACTACTGGTATTTAACTACATTTTCTAAACCTCAGGCCACCATAATATGATCAGACCAGGACAGAACGATCCTAATGGCCACCACCCCCCTAATTAACCAGGACCATTCAGTATGTGAGGGCAGGTGGGGAGTCATTTCACTTAAAGGAAAGGTAAGCATGGTTTTAACACTGCTCTTGTTACAAATTCAGCTGTCTGTGATGGAAGGCTGTGAAAGGTTTATGCAAAGAACCAATGTGCCAAAGGATAAGCAGGGTCAATGCATCTGTGACTCAAACACTGAGGGGCAGAGGGAATGGGGCAGGGACCCTGCAGGTCATTAATCTAGGGTTAGGGAGATTGAGATTCCCCAGTCCTGTTGTACAGTGACAGCAATAAACACGGAGGTCAATGCAGGAAGACAACTGTGCTTGGGAGGCAGGTGAGACCCGCCTGGCTGGCCTTCGTGAAGACGCCAGTTCCCGTGCCCTCCATGCCAGACGTGTAACAGTATACTTGAAGCCATCCAGTTAGCATGCAGGCCACATACATGAAGAACACAGTTGACAGCCACTATGATGGGAACCATTTCGTTCTCAAATAGAACATTTTTTCTCTTCTTCCCATTATTGATAGTTCTGAACGTGAGATTTCCCCTCCCCAAGGGGTCAAAAGGTACCTAAGTATATAACTGTGAATGGAAACAGGATAAAAATTAACTAAAGACAATGTTTCCATTTTCACCTCTGAGTTTTTAATATAAAAGTAGGAACATAAAACTAATGCAAATCAAAATGTTTTGGTGAACAAGTTTCAGTAGCTCAATTTTTAACAATTATAAATAAATTTTATGTTTTTCTGGGTAATGCTCACACTTGGATTGTTTCAAAAACAGATTTCTTACTTGTTTATGTAATGGTTTATTAATTTGAAAGGCAGTTAGAAAGAGATAGAGACATGTCAAGATCAAGATCTTCCATCTGCTGGTTCACTGCCTTAAATGGCTACAAGGGCCAGGGCTGGGCCAGGCTGAAGCCAGTAGCTTCATCTGGGTATCCCATGTGGCTGCAGTGGGTGCAGTGGGCCATCTTCCGCTTTTTCAGATGCATTAGCAGGGAGCTGGATCAGAAGTGGAGCAGCCCAGACTTGAACCCACTTGGCCATGTGAGATGCTGGCATTGCAGATTGCAGGCAGCATCTTGACTCACTATGCCACAACACTGGCCTCCAAAACATATGTCTGACTGATGGCAACTAAATGGGATTTGTAGTATTTTTATCACACAGTAGATCCCACCCAGTCACTATAGTTTTCTGAGTTGTCTGACATGTTTTCAACATTTACTTCATTTTTCTTACAAGTTTGCTGATGTGAATGGAAGGGGAGAGGGAGCGGGAAAGGGGAGGGTTGAGGGTGGGAGGGAAGTTTGGTGGGGGAAAGCCATTGTAATCCATAAGCTGTACTTTGGAAATTTATATTCATTAAATAAAAGTTTAAAAAAATAATAAAAAATGCATTAAACTACTTTAAAAAGATAGAAAGATAAGACCATTAATGTTCCTAATATTACATCTATTTTATTTTGCCATTTCTATAAATTACTATATTCTTTGAAGTTCTTCATAGTTCATACAACCATTACTTTAAATAACTCTTATAGAAGTTAAAAGCTCCCATTTCTTTTTTTTCTTTTTTTTTTTTGACAGGCAGAGTGGACAGTGAGAGAGACAGAGAGAAAGGTCTTCCTTTTGCCGTTGGTTCACCCTCCAATGGCCACCGCGGCCGGCGCACCGCGCTGATCGGATGGCAGGAGCCAGGTGCTTATCCTAGCCTCCCATGGGGTGCAGGGCCCAAGGACTTGGGCCATCCTCCATCTGCACTCCCTGGCCACAGCAGAGAGCTGGCCTGGAAGAGGGGCAACCGGGACAGAATCCGGTGCCCCGACCGGGACTAGAACCTGGTGTGCCAGCGCCGCAAGGCGGAGGATTAGCCTGTTGAGCCACGGCGCCGGCCAAAAGCTCCCATTTCTATGACTTACCTCATCCTACCTCATCCCAATAAAAGAGAGACTCCCTTTTTATGTTTTTTAAGATTTTTACTTATAATTTAATTAGTTTTATATATTTATACATATATAAATATAAGATTTTATATATAAGATTTATTTATTTGAAAGAGAGAGAAAGATCAGCTTGCTGGTTCACTCCCCAGATTGCTGTAATAGCCAGCGCTGGACCAGGCTGAAGCCAGGAGCCAGGAGTTTCTTTTGGGTCTCCCAGGTGAGTATACAGGGCCAAGCCACTTTGGCCATCATCTGCTGCTTTCCTGGGCACATTAACAGGGAGCCGGATCGAAAGTGGAGCAGCGGGAACTCGGACCTGCACCCACATGGGATGCCAGCGCAGCGACTTAATCTGCTGCACCATAGCACTTGGCTCCTTTAATTAGTTTTTAACAGATTCAATATAGTTCATAGATATAATTCTAAGAATATAATGATATTCCCTTCTCCCCTCCCTCTCCCTTTCTTTTTTTAGTTCTTGAGATAACATATTCTAAATTTACAATACAGCAAAAAGGCGTAATGCTTTACCAGATTAGGAGTTTTAACAAGTGAAAAGCAAAAAGACCTTAGTTTAGTGGGAATATAGACAACTGCTACAGCAATAACTGAATGGAAAAAATGAAAAAATGACCATTTCATCCATATACAGTAAATTCACAGATCATTTAAACTATAGTAGTATACCATTCTTTTTTTTTCCACTTTTCCGTGTGCTTTTTTTTTTTTTTTTTTTGACAGCTAGAGTTAGACAGTGAGAGAGAGAAAGAGAGAAAGGTCTTCCTTCCATTGGTTCACCCCCCAAATGGCTGCTACGGCCAGAGCTACACTGATCCGAAGCCAGGAGCCAGGTGCCTCCTCCTGGTTTCCCATGCCTGCACCCAAGCACTTGGGCCATCCTCTACTGCCTTCCTGGGCCACAAGAGAGCTGGACTGGAAGAGGAGCAACCAGGACTAGAACCCGGCGCCCATATGGGATGCCGGCACCGCAGGCGAAGGATTAACCAAGTGAGCCACAGCGCCAGCCCCAGTAGTATACCATTTTTTTTTTTGGCAGGCAGAGTGGATAGTGAGAGAGAGAGGGAGAAAGGTCTTCCTTTTTGCCATTGGTTCACCCTCCAATGGCTGCCATGGCTGGCGTATCGCGCTGATCCAAAGCCAGAAGCCAGGTGCCTCTCCTGGTCTCCCATGGGGTGCAGGGCCCAAGTACTTGGGCCATCCTCCACTGCACTCCTGGGCCATAGCAGAGAGCTGGCCTGGAAGAGAGGCAACCGGGACAGAATCCGGTGCCCCGACTGGGACTAGAACCCGGTGTGCTGGCGCTGCAGGCGAAGAATTAGCCTATTGAGATGCAGCGCCAGCCAGTATACCATTCTTAACCACTGGTTCCACAAAGGTATAAAACAAAGTTTCATAAACCAATATGTACAGCAATATTGATATACACTCAGGCATTTCTTTCCTTTCTTTTCCTAAATTCTTTTTCTTCTTTTAAAATTTTAGCTCTTACATATAAAGGAGAACATGCAGTATTTGCCTTTTAGGGTCAGGCCTATTTCACTCAACGTGATGTCCTTCAGTTGCATCCATCTGGATGCAAATGGTCGAATTTCATCCTTTTTATAGCTGAGTAACATCGCACTATATATACACCACATTTTACCCATTCATCTGATGTTGGACACCTTGATTGGTTCCAAATTTTGGTTGTTGTGAACAGCATTGCTACAAACATGGTGGAACAATAGCTGATAACTGTGTTCACGTCCTTTGGATCTATACCCCGTAGTGGGATTGCTGGATCATATGGCAAATCTACTTCTAGTTTGAAAAGAAATCTCTGTACTGTGTTCCACAGTGGCTGCACTAATTTGCATTCCCACCAACAGTGTCTAACAGTTCCCCATTCTCCACATTCTCACCAGCATTTGTTCCTCTCTGTGTTTTAAATTTTAGCCATTCTGACAGGGGTAGAGTGGTTTTGATTTATGTTTTCCTGATGGCTAGTGATGTTGAGCATTTTTTCATATATTTGCTGGCCGTTTGTATTCCTTGTTTTGAAAATTGTTGAGGTCTTTTGCCCACTTCTTAACTGGACTGGCAGTTTTTCTGTTGTTGAGTTTCTTTAAGTCACTGATATATTAAGGATATTAATCCTTTGTCAGCTAGGTAAGCTTGCAAATATTTTTTCCCATTCTGCTGGATATCTCGTCATTCTATTGATTGCTTTCTTGGCTGTGCAGAAGCTTCTGAGTTTGACATAATCCCATTTATTTAGCTTTGCTTTGGTTGCCTGTGCTTTGAGGGTCTTGTCCCCAACACCAATGTCTTGGAACATTTTCCCTCTATTTTCATCCAGAAACTTCGTAGTCTCAGGTCTTAAATTTAGGTCTTTGATTCATCTTGAGTTGATTTTTGTATATGGTGAGAGGTATGGATCAAGTTCCATTCTTCTACATATATACATCTTGTTTTGCCAGCACCATTTGTTGAAGAGATAATCCTACTGCATTGTATGGTCTGAATACCTCTGTCAAAAATCAATTGGAGTTGGCTGTTTGTATGTGGATTAATTTCTGGTTTCTCTGATCTGTTCCATTGTTCTATGTAGCAGCTTTTATGCCAGTACCAGGACGTTTTAATTATTATAGCTTTGAAGTATGCTTTGAAGTCAGGTATTGTGATGCTTCCAGCAAAATTTTTCTTCCTCATGACCACCTTGGTATTCTGGATGAATACCAATACTCCCCTTTCAAAAAGCCTTAGATGATAAATTTTCTTAAGACCAAAGAAAATGCTCTAATGCCCTATATCGTTCTGTTCTCCCAAAGTTTCAAGCACCCTGCACAGTACAAAGCAGTTACTGCTGCTTTGTGAACAGTGAATAATTGAGCAATGGAACTTGGAAAGAGAAATGGTAATTGTGCTACAGGAGGTAGCCAAGACCACCCACAAGTCAGGTTGACTCACTGCACTTCTCACTACAATTTTCATCTCTGCAAAGTCCTTCCTCTCCCTCACCTCTGTTGTGTTCTCACTAGACCCAGACCTATGTCTTATTCATGTCTGTATTGAGGGCACAACACGGGGCCAGGCACAGAAAAATCTGCTTAAAGTTTGCTAAAATAAATGAATGAATGATCCTTACAATCTCAACTTGCTTGGGGGAAAAACACTAGTAATTCTAGGAGCATCTCATGAGACTTAACAAATTGTTATAAAACTCTCTTGATTTGCGTTGTATCAAAGCATGACATAGAAATATTCAGACATGACCTTTGCTGTGTGTGGCTCCAGAGAAGCCTCAATGCTGTCACAGGGGACCACGACCTCAAGGAAAACAAATTCTGGCTTTATGTCTATACCTGAATGCTCCTTGACTTCATTTTCTTCATATATGAAATGACAGCATTGGACTAAATCTATGATTTTTTAAAAAAAACTCTAAGTATAGATGCTTTTAAAAAAGAAATATTAAGTATATATTTTCAAAAAAGATGAGCTGCTTTGGTCAGGTAAAAGAGGCACAACGTTTGCAGGGAGCGTAACTGGGCCGCCATCATCTTCCCCTTCCTCCCACTCCACCACCAGTAAGCCCTGGAACCTTAGGACTCCATGGAGCCCAATCAGAGGATCAGTTAAGCAAAAACCTCTCAGATCTCTCCATTTATACTATTCCATGATGCTGTAATTTATTTTGTAGAACCTAAGTTTCTAAAATCAACATCAAGATATTGTCCACACCAGCATGCATTGTCTCACAAATGTTGTGACTGTGTTCTATACTACACAATTATAGGTCCATCTTTTACTAAATGCAGTGCCTTGCACTATTGTTAACATCCTTTCCATGGCCTTTTATGGACATTTCTTTACAGGTAAGTAACATGATCAGTAAAGGAAGGCATAAAGGGGCAAATCGAGAACTAATCATTTCTTTAAAGAGCCTACAGTCTAATAGCCCATTACTACAAATCATTGTCAGGTAAGTAGAAACCGATGGTGTCATAAGATAAAGTAAAATAGATGTTTGAGGGCTGAGATTAGTTTTGGTTGATGAGATACAAAATCCCAGGAGCAGGTATTTAAATGAACTGGGCTGCAAAGAATGGGAGGCTTTGACCCCAAAGGGATGGTAAGACATACGTTCCAAGCACATGGCAGTCATCTCATGGATGCTGCAAAAATGGAGGAAGCCATGGAAAAAAAGCAGGGATCTGTACTAGTGGCAGCCAGCTGAGATGAGGGCTGTGCCGGGGCTGGGTGTGGTGCAGAGGGGTAAGCCTCTGCCTATGATGCCAGCATCCCCATAACACAGTGCTGGTTCGAGTCCCGGCTATTCTGTGCTTCAATTTCCTACTAATGAGTGTAGAAAGGCAGTAGAAGATGGTGCAAGTACTTGAGCCCCTGCCACCCATGTGGAAAAACTGGATGGAGTTCCAGGCTGCTGGTTACAGTCTGACCCAGCCCTAGCTGTTGTGTCCATTTGGGGAGTGAACCAGTGGATGGAAGATCTCTCCCTCTCTCTCTCTCTCCTTCTTTCTCCCTCTTCTCCACCCCCAATCTCTTCCCCTCTTTCTCTAATGCTCTGCCTTTTGCATAATAAATAAATAAATAAATAAATAAATAAATCTTTTTAAAAAGAGAAAAGATTGCTGTGTGAAGATAGTAATGGTTAATAAAATAGATTACCAGCACAATACCCAAGGGCCCAATAGATGTTTCACAGCACAGGAATTTTTCAATAAAGAACGCGGAGACAGAGGCATATATTAGGAAGCAAGAAAGGTATGAGTCCCTGAAGAAAAAAAAACAGTACGCATGGCATCTGCGTGTGGGGAGGAGTTTTGTCTGCAGCAGTACAGTGGGGGCATGGGAGAAGTCCAAGATTCTGCAGCAGCTCAAATCCAGATGAGCTGTCATTAGCAGAAACAGAACACTAAGAAAGTTGAAAGACAGACGATGAGTGCTAAGTGCTAACAGAAATGTCCTAAAGAAAAATGCAAATGCTGAATTAAAACTTAGGGAAGGGCCCGTGCTGCGGCTCAATAGGCTAATCCTCCGCCTTGCGGCGCCGGCACACCGGGTTCTAGTCCCGGTTGGGGCGCCAGATTCTGTCCCGGTTGCCCCTCTTCCAGGCCAGCTCTCTGCTATGGCCAGGGAGCGCAGTGGAGGATAGCCCAAGTGCTTGGGCCGTGCACACCATGGGAGACCAGGAGGAAGCACCTGGCTCCTGCCATCGGATCAGCACGGTGCGCCAGCTGCAGCGCACCGGCCGCAGTGGCCATTGGAGGGTGAACCAACGGCAAAGGAAGACCTTTCTCTCTGTCTCTCTCTCTCTCACTGTCCATTCTGCCTGTCAAAAAAAAAAAAAAAAAAAGACTTGGGGAAGAGGTTAGAGCTATCTATACATCTAGGAAGAAGTTTTACAGAGAGAGCACAGGAAGGTTTAAAATGAATGGAATTACTGAGAAAAAGACCACATTGGAGAAGACAATTCTAAGTGTTGTCCTAGGGCGGTACCAACACTAATGGATAACAGGAGAGCCCGGGAAGCATAGCATCATAAACATTACATCCATTCCCATGCACATTTTATCAAGGAAAAACCTTAGTTCCTGATCTAAAGGAAGACACAAATTACACAGCCGTGTTTGCTAGACAACTCCGGTTTTAGCAGACGCTAAAAAGTGCTTTATGATCAAAGTGGGACTCAGTGGTTTATTTGCTTTCTTGTTATTTATTCATTTTAAACAGATTTATGTATTTATTTGAAAGGCAGAGTTACAGAGAAAGAGACAGAGACAGAAAGAGAGAGAGAGAGAGAGCGATCTTCCATCTGCTAGTTAACTCCCCAGATGACCTAACAGTCAGGGCTGGGCCAGACCGAATCCAGGAGCCAGGAGCTTCTTCCAGGTTTCCCATGTGTGTAGGAGGGGCCCAAATACTTGGGCCATCTATCACTGCTTTTCCCTGGCACATTACCAGGGAGCTGGATTGAACTGGACTCAAACCTGCGCCCATAAGTGGATGCCAGCATCAAAGGCAGTGGCTTTATCTGCTGCATCACAAAGCCGGCCCCCTTTAACTAATTAATTAGTTAATTATTCACAGATTTATGTATTTGAAAGTCAGAGTTTCAGAGAAAGAAAGACAGTGATTTAAAAAGTTAGAGTATTGGTCCCTTGTTTCTAGTAGAAATTCAAAATGTACATCAAATATGCTAAAGACTGCATAAGCTGATAATAGAGAAATCTACTTTTTCTTTGAACCCAGAATTTATTCTGAGACTTATTTGACCCATAAACCATTTTTGCTTCACACCTGCTGGATACAGAAGTGCTCTTTCTACAGGAAATCAGTTTAGAAAACACTGACACATACTAAAATTCAGAAATCTACAGAATACTAGCACTGGGAGGGATATCTGATCATTTCATCCAATCCCTTCATTTGTAGGTGAAAAAAGTTAATTATAATACAAACTACTATAGAGCCCTTTTCTTATTCTTGATAGAATGTAGTAGATGTTTAAGTATTTGAATAAGCATATAGATGACAGAGATTAAAAAGGAAAAAGACAAAAAAAAAAAAAAAACACCAAAAATCTTGGTTAAAAAAAAAAAAAATGGCCGGCGCTGCGGCTTACTAGGCTAATCCTCGGCCTGCGGCATCGGCACCCCCGAGTTCTAGTCCCGGCTGCTCCTCTTCCAGCCCAGCTCTCTGCTGTGGCCCAGGAAGGCGGTGGAGGATGGCCTAAGTGCTTGGGCCCTGCACCCGCATGGGAGACCAGGAGGAAGTACCTGGCTTCGGATTGGTGCAGTGCACCGGTTGAAGCACGCCAGCCGGGGCAGCCATTTGGAGAGTGAACCAACGGAAGGAAGACCTTTCTCTCTGTCTCTCTCACTGTCTAACTCTGCCTGTCAAATAAAAAAATAAAATAAAATAAACTTACAAAATTCATTACTAATGGAAGGATAACTTCCTTTACATTTTCTGTTCTACAATGAATCGCAGTGTTACCTACCTTACAGAATAGGAAACTGAGGCCTCCAAGCTAACTTGCCAGTGCCTGACAGAGCTGGAATTCAAACCCAAACCCACCTGACTGCAGTCTGCCTCCTGTAATCTGAGCTACTCCACTCAAACCACAGGAGGAACACCAGGAATCCTATTCTTGGTAAACTTCCACCCCACCCATGGATAGCAATGAGATAAAGCTTTTTTGTACCAAATTCCCACTACCAGGATATATAAGTAAAGCTATAACATATATGTTACAAACATCTGGATTTACAAAAGAGATTTTCAGGAGTATATTTATTGGCTTTGTAAAATAATTTTAAGAAAGAACCTTCCAAATATTCTCTCTCTCAGTGTGACTATGTTCCTAAGTATTTCATTTTCATTAATTTTTTTCTAAAATGCATACTCTATTTAGGGCAGGCTATATCCTTAACATTTCAGTAAGATTCTATGTATATATAATTTACACAATTTTTCTAGGAAACCTGTTTTATTCATGAGAGCTAAGTCCAGAGAAAAATGGTTAATTTGGATTTTAGACCATGAATTCCAAACAATCTTACAAGATTTTCCTTGAAATGCTACATTGTCTTTAAATGAATCACATCGAACACATGACACACACTGGCTGTTACCTACAGATGCAAAATTAAAATCCTAAACTTTGACTCCCTAATTAACAGATGCCCTATGGCCCTACAATAGTGAAAACAATGTAAGTGGTAACGGAGGCATCATATTCATTCCAGCATGTTATCTGTGAGATGCAGTCTATTACTAAACCACTATCCCCTACATATGTATGAAAGAACAAGACTTAGCTCCCAAGTTATGATTCTGTGAATTTAGCTCACTGTAGATTGCTATGTTAAGACCATCTGGTAAAAAGTCTGATGAATGCTTAATATCCATGAAAATAAAGATGAAATTTACATGTAGTACCAGTGAAAATAAAAAGCATTTCACCTAGTTTCTTGATAAGATGATTAAAAATTTAGTAAAGATTCTTCCCTAATGATGTTTTTAAAAATCATATTTGAACTGCTGTATTGATTAGTGAAAATTTAACAAAAGTGTTATTGGTGGTTTACACAGTTATAATTTATCTGTAATATTTCCCAAAGTAAATCACATCTTGCTGTCAATAAATAGATTCAGGAAACATTATAAACTATTCTATTCTAAGAGACTGACAATTACAACAGGATTGTATAAGCTCCTAGAAACTCTGAAGGTTAAAAAATGTTATTTAATCCATCATTTCTCAAGGTTATCAACCCACAGAACATTGTTTCTTTTTGTGCTTAATTCTTAGAATGTACTAGTATGGTTAGTACTATAGGGAACAGGACTAGAAAACCATGATCTATGATGACAGAAGAGAATTAAAATAAGTAGATGGTACCAAAACCATCTGTAATGTATTTTGGAATAATGTAATTTTATCAGGAGACTTTCAGAAGGCAACTCTTAAAAGGCTATAATAAAAAGAAAATTAATTGCCTACAGGTTCCACAACCTGCTGAAAAGCAGAATAGAGGGACGTAGGACAAACACAAGATACTCTGGGTTCACTTAGGTTTTATACGAAGTAGGTAAGACTCTTGGTGGCAGTGCATATTTGATCCTTCTCTAACATCACTTCCAGGGCATGAAGGAAGACAGTAAGAAAAAGTGAGTAGTCCACTATTAAAAGGGTGAAATCCGGAGTACTTACACTGCCCATTCAAGCTTCTCATTCTTGATCGAATTGTACAGAGCCTGCAAGGAGAGAAAATAAGATCGAATTATTATTTTCATTCTGCTCCACATTTTGAACTGAGCAAAGAACCAGACCCAAGCTGCTTGAGTGAGTCAGCAGCAACTCCCTCACAGCCCAGCCATCTTAGCAGGATGGGCTGAAGCTCCGTGTCAGTAACCCTGCTGGCTCCACAAAGGGTAGGCAAATGAATGTAAGTTAAGCAGTGTTTTATGAAACAGAGAGATTTTCACAAAGCTAAAAAAAAATATACAAAAAAAAGTTTGTATAAATAAGACACACAGTAAAATATTACATTTCACCACACTAAAATATTAGGATGTAATCAAAATTAGGCTGTACATTCTATTTCTACAGTCTTGTAATATTGCTAATGTGGACACTGGCATACTCGTATCATTTTTATTAATGGAATAAATATTATTGTTTTTATGACAGCTTAATCAGTAAAATACATGGCAGGGGACTGAGCAAAGATATGAAAAAGCATTTTGGAGTAGTTTTAGAATTTCTATACCAGTAACTTGAGTGGACTTTATTGTTCTAACACCACAACTCTGCAGTGCAGTTAAGTCAGTAATGAGGGTAGAGAAGATGGGAAACTTGGGAACCTTGTTAACAACACAGACACCATCAGGGCCGCAGAAGATGGCTTCCTTGATCCCAACATAACACACAAGTCCTTGTAATCAACTTGATGCACTACAATAGCTACCCAAGCAAAAGCCACTACACATCTCTACTTTTTAAATTTTAAATAAGATGTTAGAAAGAAAACACAAATGCATTTCTAAGATACAAAGCACACAACAGCCAATTACACTGAGCAAAAAAGTATCCACATGTCTAACAACATTATAGTGATGCTGAAGCACTTGGACCTATCAGAGCCTGAAGGTTCAGCGAAGACTTCATTTACTATGAGAGGAAAAAGGGGCTCCGTTATCTTCCAGCCCCTCATCTTTAAATGAGGAAAGGCAGGTGCAGAAAGTTGCCCCAGGAGCACAGGAGAGCAGAGGCAGATCTGTCCCACATTCCTATCTTCAGCCAGGTGGCCACACACGTATGAGTAGACTGTTCACCAACAGCAAATTTCCTTTCCAGAAAAACACTTTCAAAGTTAGTATAAGTGTATTTAGGTTACAGATTTCATGTCATTTGAGATTCACTGGATGTATCTGTAGCCATGATCTTAAGATGCTATGCAGTTCTCCAATGTGGCCTGTAACTGTCAATTTAACTAACTGAATAATTATGCAGTTAATAAAAATTAGGACTTTTTCAGTTTTTTCAGGACATGGAAAAGGATATGCCCTTAAACAGACATGATAGGACATCAAATTAAAACAAAGGACAAATTGAGGCACAAAGACCATGCTATAAATTGGATTCTCTTTTTAAAGAACTTAAATTTACTGAAGTACTACAACAACCTGTGCTATAGTTTATTTCTCTTGAAGCTGAACACTTATGGAAGTACAAAGAGAGTAGAAATCAAACTCAAGTCTCAGGAGACTTTGCTGGGTAAATGCCTTTTAAATGGATTCTATTACTTGGATGAGCCATTTTGAACCCACAAGTAATAGTGGGCTGAGAAACTGCAATTGAAAGGAGAAAGATCATTAAAGGTTCTTTTTTACCATCAGACTCAATACTGCCCAGAGTAACTCACAATGTAGTAAAGAAAAAAAAAATCTGTTCATAAAAGTAGGCCACTGAGAATATGTAAGTACCTAATTTTTTTTCTAATACATTCAATGCTTCCGTAGAACACTTTTTTCAATTTCTTTTTGCCCTTGAGAATATTTTTGCTTTAAGGGAAATGTAGTTTTACATTTAAAAATTCTTACTACCCCATCAGCAAGATATCTCAGAACAAAAATCTATCACAGAGTATCTTGTCAAAAGCAACAGATTTTCCATTTGTAGGTTAGGACCTCATCCTGTGTATGTAAAATATAAAATGGTTTCTTACCAGAGTGCCAAATCCAAAAGGTAGATATGACCCCTATGCTTCTCAATTATAAAATTACAAAGGAATTTTCCTGATTCTTTGTAGTGTTGTTTTATGATATTTCATTAGTTTTCTTAGTAAAGGAAGACATTGTGCAATGTATCTATCACACATTCCTTTGTCATAACTTTCTATGTTTTTATTAACTGAGCCCAGTCAAAAACTGAATTCTCTTGATTTCTTTTTATATCCAGTCCACCAGTCATCACTCTTTTCCATGTACGCTGGAGACCAGAGACTTTTATTTTGTCTGGTGTGTGCCCTGGACACCACGGCCTATCACCTGGTTTACCATTTCAACTTCGTTCTGCCGTCATAGCTAAAGAGATGATCATTTACTCTTCTCCACACAAACATTTCATGATTAGCTAAGATTTATCCTAGTTTCAAATGTCAAATACCTAAATTTCTAATTAGTTTAAGGGTGAGGGGACCTGACAGCTTATGTAGCCTTTCATACCAAGCGATGGACAGAGCTGGTCTCAGGGATGCAAGAATGCAATACTCGTCCTCCCTCCTCTCAACTCTTCTCCTCCTTCCACCCCAAATACCTCCAGGCCTTATTTCTCGACTCCACAAAAACGATGTTCACAACAGAAATGCCCACTCATACCCTTGTGTCTCTCAACAAGAAAAACCACTTCTTTCTCCCAGCTGCAGCATGGAAAGACCTGGGTAAAGATTCCAGTTGGTCCCTGTCTTGCAGCATAATCCACATGGCTAGGAGATGCAGTAGGACACCTGGAAACAGGATGGAGGTACTTACTGGGGGGCGAGGGGCAGAGGCATGGGTAGCACGGACCCAGCAGCTAGATAACCCTTCTGGGTTCCCCAGCCTCTGCCACTCACATGTGACCAGCTCTGTGCTACTAGGGAAGGTTTCCCAGCAGCACACATTAATGCCAGTGAATAGTCATTCATCTCAAACTTCAGCAGAGCCTTTACTCCTGAGATTGTTTTAACCTTGTCATTTTCTCTTTTCTACACTGGCATCTGTCCTTCTTTCCTTCCTAATGGAAAAGGAAGACACAACAGAACAATTGCAGAACTGAAATGGGCCTTGGGAGATCATGAAACAAATGCTTCCTTCCACAGAGGAGGGAAATGAAGCTCAGTGTGAATTGGCTTCTCTCAAGGTCCCATAGCTGTTTTTCACAAACTTTGACTCAAAAATGTCATTTCTCATGTTTACTATCAACTAACTACAGTCATGCCTGCTACAGCACTGCATACGTGGGCTTAAGCCAAGGCTCACATGAAAGGACAAAGCTCGTGCCTCTCAGAATATAATGAAATAATGCTGGACACTGCAATCTGAGGATACTCCAAAAAGTTTGTGGAAAATGGAATTGAAGGATGCTTTAGTGCAAAATGTTTTGAAATTCATGCATATGAGTATTTGATTCTTAAAAAGATATGTTTTGAGCAAGAGCCACCATTGCTAGGCCACATGCCAGAAGTGCCTTTGCTGGTGAGGATGAGGGGGTTTGGTGCACTTATCCTACACCTGTAGTCCACTTGCCGTGAGAACAGCTGAAATTGGAGGTGTAGTCTACTATTCAGGAAGGAACTTTCACACAGTGCTATAGTTTGGATACTGTTTGAGTGTGTATAGGAAGCATGGTCCTCAGTGTGGCGGTACTCAGAAATGCTGGAATCTTTAACACATGGGGCCTAGAGGGAGGGTCCTGCACTTGGGAGGGATTAAACATAGTTCTGGAGAGGACTCTGATTAGTTTCCACAAGAAAGAGCAAGGCTGGCTCCTCCTCCTCTCGGGCTGTCTTGCATGCAGTGTCTCCCTCTCACAGGCACTTCCACGTGATGCTATCTTCCATACTGTGATGTAGCCAAAGGGGCCCTCATCAGAGGACAAATCAGTGGAGCCATCTGATCTTAGACTTTCAACCTCCAAAACTGTGGGCTAACTGAACCTCTTATATTTGTAAAGCACCCGGCTGCAGGCATTTGTTAATAGCAACAAAACATGAACTAATACACATGGTTACAGAGGAGCGTTAGGTTTGGCCATGGGAGGGCAGGTTTGTGGGTAGCACTATCATAAAAGGCGGTCTACCTCCCGGTGGCCAGACTGGTAGCTGGGGACAAGTGGAAGAAGTTGACCTTGATGGGCCACAGCAGTCCAATGAACACGTACACTGAGGAGCATTAGGTTTGGCCCTGGGAGGGCAGGTTTGTGCATAGCACTATCATAAAAGGCGGTCTACCTCCCGGTGGCCAGACTGGTAGCTGGGGACAAGTGGAAGAAGTTGACCTTGATGGGCCACAGCAGTCCAATGAACACGTACACTGAGATGATAACATGTAGAAGGCTAAAGGACTCTCAGAGGGTCTCCAGGTCTTAGCTTCTGGAAACTTGGAATGTTATCTTATATGGCAAAAACTCTGAAGATGTAATTAAGTTAAAAAAGAAAAGAAAAAAAAGAGTTGAGATAAGGAGAGTATATGGGTGGACATTACAAGGCAGAGGGACAAAATAAGACAAAAGAAGATAAGGTGACATGAAGAGAACCATAGAGATAGGAGTAACAAAGACAGAAGCCAAAGAATGCACACTCTCTCCGGAAGATGGAAGAGGCAAGGAACAGATTCGCCCCAACCCTCCAGAGGGTGTACAACCCTGTCAACATCTTGATTTCTGTCTTCTGGCCCCCTAACTTGTAAGAGAGTAAATTTCTACTGTTTTAAGACATGAGTTCGTAGTAATTTGTCATAGCAGCCGAAGGAAACCAATATACTACGATGTAAGTAGATATCTGACCAAAGACTGATCATATGCCCACAGGTTGATTTTCAGAGAGAGATTTCTAGAGTCCATTCCTAGGCCAAGCAGTCTTTTCCCGTAGCGCTCCCACCTGAAGGGTGATTACTGCATTCCATTAAGACTGAATCAGCTCCTCAGGTGAGGAGACTGTGCACAAGTATTTCAAATGCTTCCCACATGACTGATTTTTGGCCTGGGCTAAAAATCTCTGCTCTCTGAGTTTACCGATCTTTAGCTTCCTAAGATTCCTGCGGCTTAACTCAGGAGCTTGATGACAATAGTCATATACCTTCACTGGTGCCAAACAGGCCAGAATGACTATTCACATTTGGAGGTCATAATTTCTGAAGAGTCAGAGAGCAAAGTAAATTGTTTAAATTACAGAGATCAAGGCATTTTGGTCTAAATTTACTTTTAAGTCTTTGTTCCTCATCAAAGATTGCTTCCCAGAGAAGATAAAATGCAATTTTATTCAAGGCTTAGCACTGTCACTGACATCCCACACATGGCTCTCTGAAATCTTCCCATTACCATGCATTGTATAACCATGAGTCCCTCCCTCTCTCCAGAAGCACATTTTACACAGTGGATGAAATTCATGTATTTTAGTTCAATCATCACTAATCTCCACTGAATGTTTTCTAATCCATGGTCCTCGTGTTTGGAGAAGTATGGAGGATACCACAGCTTCCACTTTTAGTGATGCTGACAATGACCACAGTGGAATTTGTATCCAGAAAAAACTGTGACACCATCAATAACCATGGCTACCTTTCAGATGCAATCCTGGCTCATGTAGATATTTAGATCAGGCAGAATTTTAAGCATATAATTAAATATGCAGCACTCTGGCAGTGCTATCCGAGAGAGCACGCTTGAAAAAGACATTGGTTAAAAATTAATGGTAAAACGAGTTAACAGATGGATCTCAAATCTGCTGAAAAAACTCAAAAATCTCTTAAAGCAGTGGTCCTCGAGTTTTATTTCCCTCTTTATGCTTTAAAATTAAATTTTAAAAATGCTTAATCCCTCCTAAAAAAGAAGCTTCTCTAAAACCAGTATGTGGATTGTCTCCCGGTTTGGCCCCCACCCCAGGGGATTTCTGCACCTGTGCAATTACCAGGGATGGCTTGTGGGTGAGGGTTACCCCCTTTCTTTATCTGGCACAACAAAACTGTCAAGCCAAAGTGGGAAAGGAGAAACAGACTGATGTCCTGACCACACGACTATTGGTAGGGATAACCGTTTTAGGCAGCAGGACATACTGAAGATAGCTTTCTGGAAATGGATTCCCTTTAAATGACCTGTGCAAGGTACTTTCATGCTTAGGAACTCACATGTGGCATTATGTTACATGTTTTCTTCAGAGAAAAAATAGAAAAAAAGCATACATGTGGCATTATGTTGTATGTATTTTCTTCAGAGAAATAAGTAATAGAAAAGAAGACAGATCCAATATCAGGAGAGAAGAATTAGAGGAATGTGGGGTGGGATTCCTGTCACTGACCCGTCCATTTCTGCAAATCATGCAACTTACCAGGCTTTCATTTTCTTCATATGCACTGTGAGAGGGACGCATAAAGTTACCTTTCTTGGTCCCTCCCCCAATCTACTAGTCCATGATTTTATTTGAAAAACGCGTTAGAAGTCATGCAGCCAAACTCCAATACAAAGTTCTTCCCTATTGTCTGCTCCCTTTCTCTGTGTCTTCCACTCAATTGTTTTACCAAGGTTATTAGTTAGCAGCACCACTACCTGCTTCCACGTCCCAGCCATGCCACTTACAAATCAGTGACTGCATATTTATCAACTGTACATGGATAAGGATGAAAGAGGCAGAGGGAGAAGGAGGCTGAGCCTGAGAGCTGTCTCTGGGGACAACACTCCAAAGAAATCTGCAGTTTACAAATGGACAGCTTGTCTGCAGAAGAACAAGACGAAGCTGAAGATGAGCCCTGTGCTTCAAATCACCCACATCAATTCGTGAGGGAAAACAGATTTAATTCCTGTTCCAACTAAAGAGGATCGATGCCTAGCCAACACCACAGAGAATCACAATTGGCTCAGCTGACAAAATTCAGACTGAAAAACTAAAGTTGAGTAAACTTTCTGCTTGGTGGGTACCAAAACTATTGTGCCGCCATCAGGTGCAGCCAAGAGTGCAGCTTTCAATACAAATGTTAAACAAGTGGAATCAGGACATCTTGAGGCTTCTCCGAAGAACCGGAAGAGAAGACGAAACATGGCTTTCCTACTTCAACACTGAAGACCAAGCACAACCAAAGCAATGGCTACCAAGAGGTGCAGGTGTTCAAAGTCAAAGAGCACTGGTCAGGGGCAGGCAGAAGTCATGGCAGCAATTGTGGGGTGTTCAAGACACTGTGCTTGATTTTCTGGAGGGAAAAAGAACAGTAGCATCTGCTTGTCAGAACAGTGTTTTGAGAATGTTAACTAAAGTGTTAGCAGAGAAGTGCCCACAACAGCTTTCCCAGAGAGTGCTTCTCTATAGCATGACAATGTTCCTGCGAATTCCTCTCAGCAAACAAGGGCAATTTAATGAGAGCTGTGGTGAAAAATCACCAGGCATCGTGGTATAGTCCTGATTTCGCTCGTCTGACTTCTTTTTGTTTCCTAATCTTAAAAAGCTTTAAGGTCACCCCATTTTCTTCAGATATAACTGCACTGACATAGTTAAATCCCGAGTCCAGTTCTCTGGGGGTGGACTAAAAGACAGGGATCCTCAATTACAAGTGTCTTGAATTTCATGGAGTTTGTGTTATAAAATAAAATTCATGCATTTATTTGTAATTCCAATTACCCTGAACTTTTTGAAGTCCCCTTGAATAACTATGAATGAGACCATACCATGTGAGGTACTGTAGTAAGAGTTTTAGTTTCTAGTTGAAACTGAATATCAACTATATGAGATATTATTACCACTTTGGAAATTACATAACCAAAAATATTTATTATGGTTAAGTAACCTGCCAAAGGCCAAATAGCAGAGCAGGAATCTGAAGACAGGTATATACCACACTGAAGTCTGTGCTTTTACGACACAACACTGACACCATTATAGACACATACATACATTTTAAATATAAATGAATTATTTATGATAAATTTTGCATCCCTGATATTTTGTTTTTACTGAGAAAGTCTACTAAAAAACAGAGTTAATGAAGTTAAAAACAAATAATATCTCTATTATTTCATTTTTAGCATTTTACTTTGTGTATCAACTAAGGATCTATTATTTATTTAAAAATCATGTTCTCACATGGAAAGAGATAACTGATTCTAGGTTGACAGCTAAGGAAACTTACTATCAGAGTATACATGAATGATCAACAGTTTAAAGAGTTTACATTTTCTTTAATGCATCACTGAATCAATTATTTTTTGCTCCAACTGTTTACATAGCACACCTTGCTTAAATAATCTTTATTGTATTATCTATTATATAATGACTACAACATTTTATTGTAATATATGCTGATTATCAAGATAAAGTATTTTATGATTATCAATAATTAGAATGTATTTTCTTATAATAATAATATATAGCACACCATAAGTACTAGTGTAGTATATTTTTTAACTACTCAAAGACTAATCATGTCACATATCAGTAATGTTTGTAACAGTACAAATAAGTCTCTTAAAGTCTGTTTATTTCATTCATTCATATGTTCAGTTAACAAATATTTACTGAGTACTATGACCTGTCAGACGTTAGTAAACGCAATACAGGCACTGAGAATACCATGTTGAGTCACACACAGAACTTAGATTACAGTTGGCTGGACAAATTAAAAAAAAAAAAAAAAAAACACAGATGACAACAATTTTGTCCTTTTCTGGTGGATTACCAAGTAGTTATAAGATGTTTAAAATAATGTAACTCAAAAGAGTAGCTTTTGACTAGATAGTGAGAGAAAGCCTTTCTGTAGTGACAAATGTTAAGATTTTTGAGTGGGGGAGCGGCAAGATGGCGGAATAGGAAGGGAGCACATTGATAGTTCAGCAAGACACACAGGTTAATAAAAGTGGAGATACTGCAGGGTCAAGGAAGAGTAGGGGAAGAAACAGCAGCAGAAACTCTTCCGGAACTAGTGATTCACAGTGGACCTGCGTGAAGAGCGTGGAAGCCCAAGTTTGGGAAACCAGCGGCAGACTCAACGCACCAGCGCTGCAACGCGAGGTGAGCCGAACCTCAATAGCCTGAGACACCAGCGGGCAAGCAGAAAGAGGAGACTAGAGGGAACGAGGCTTGAAACTCCGTGGGGAAAAGTTCACCAGGCTAACTAGAAGAGAGAGAGGGAAAAAAAAAAAAAGTGACCGATACGGACACGAGTTTCGCTCTCTCTGCTCACCCCTCAAAGGCGAGCAAGACAAAGAGCAGGCGCCATTTTGACATACGTCATAAGCAGGGTGACCTCAGGTCTGCACCGGCCCTGAGCCTAGCAGAAAAACCTGACTCTGGGGGGAGGGGTGAAATAACAGGAGATTAGCATCTAACTTGGCAACCCAGTGGGAGAATGCAGGAGAATTGGAGCCCACACTGAGGGCAGCACAGATTCCCTGTGTGGTCCTTGGGAAAGAGCTTCCAATCGCTGGCTCCTGTGGGTATATCATTTGCCTGCTAACTACCTCCAATTACGTTCAGCTGTGCGGAATTACTTCCCTTTTGAATCAAAAAAAAAAAAAAAAAAAAAAAAGAAAGAAAGAAAGAAAGAAAAGAAAGAGAGATTTACCACGCCTAACCTGGGAGTGTTATCTTTGACACACCCTCAACCCTGAGGAACCAAACACGGCTCTCAGTCCACACTTATCTCAAGCCTCTAAGGCTCCACTGAAAGCAGACAGTCCACTTAATATAGAGCCATAGTGTAACAAGAAAAAACACCACAGTGAAGAAACCAAATATCTCCAACATGCCATACAACAAACGCAAAAACCGAGGTAACAAGAGCAAGGAAGACACTATGACGTCCCCAAATGAAAAAGACACCCCAATTCAAGATTATGAAGATGATGAGATAGAAGAAATGCAAGAAGCGGATCTCAAAAAATTGATAAGAACATTAAGAAGTTCTCAAAAACAAATTCTTGAACTACAGAAATCCTTCATGGACAAGATAGAAAATCTCTCTCGTGAAAATGAAATATTAAGGAGGAATCAAAATGAAATGAAACAACTAGTAGAACATGAAACTGTGATAGTGACAAAAAACCACAATGAAATGAAGAACTCAATAGATCAAATGACAAACACATTAGAGAGCCTTAAAAACAGAATGGGCAAAGCAGAAGAGAGAATATCAGCCTTAGAAGACAGAGAACAGGAAAGGAAACAGGCAAACCAAAGAAAAGAAGAAGAAATTAGAAATCTAAAAAATATTGTCGGGAATCTACAGGATACTATTAAAAAACCTAATATTCGGGTTCTAGGAGTTCCTGAAGGCATGGAGAGGAAGAAAGGATTAGAAGGCATTTTCAGTGAGATACTAGCAGAAAATTTCCCAGGTTTGGAGAAGGACAGAGGCATCTTAGTACAGGAAGCTTATAGAACCCCTAATAAACATGACCAAAAGAGATCCTCACCACGACACGTCGTAATTAAACTCACCACAGTGAAACATAAAGAAAAGATTCTAAAAGGTGCAAGAGAGAAACGTCAGATTACTCTCAGAGGATCTCCAATTAGACTCACAGCAGACTTCTCATCAGAAACCCTACAAGCTAGAAGGGAATGGCGAGATATAGCCCAGGTACTAAGAAAGAAAAACTGCCAGCCCAGAATATTATATCCTGCAAAGCTCTCATTTGTGAATGAAGGTGAAATTAAGACTTTTCATAGCAAACAGAAACTGAAAGAATTTGTTGCCACTCATCCTGCCCTGCAAAAGATGCTTAAAGATGTGTTACACACAGAAACACAGAAACATGGTCACCAATATGAAAGAAGGTAAAGGAAGGAAACCTCACAGCAAAAGATCACAGGAAGCTCAATTTCTCTTTGACATAGAATTAAACTCTGATGCTCTGTTAAAGCAATGTGTTAAAGTAATCTAAAAACAAAAAGCAATGCAAATCAACTGGCAATCTACAAAAGAGTTAAAGATTTTAAAAGCTATTATTAAAATTGCTATATTGGTCTATTATGCTATGTTATATGTGTGTACATATTGTATGTCCACATAGGAAATTTTATTAAGAGTTTTATTTTAAATGGCTTATAGATAAGATTGTCCATAAATTTAAGCTGCTAAAATCAATCAAAGATACATTTTAATTTGTGTGACCTGAATCAGTGTATCATATGTTTTAAACTTGTTGGTAGAAAGAAACTAAAAACATTTTATATGGTTGTGCTTAAGTTTACTGGTTAAACAAACTACACCATGTTAGATATTTAAGAGGTGTTTTCAAATACATGATTCTTAAAATTTCTAGAAGGCATTGGACCTTCTGGTAAATGTTTTCTTAAGTTGTTATCTAATGGTTGAAACGGTTTGCTAAGTATTCATGTGATATTGCTATTGTCAGCAAGCGATCTAGGACTTGCTCCCTCATTTCTCTATTCTAAGCCCAACTTATTCTTTCATTTCTCTATTCTCTTCAAGGTAGGAAACTAATTCTATTATGAAGGAATCTGTAGGACGCACAATTTAATCTTTAGACCTTATAAAAGAGATGGCTAACATTTTTCTGTAATAGCATAGCCAAAATAAGAACTTAAATAATAATCTCATAGCTAGATTCACTTCGCCATCAGCCAAGTATACAGTAAGTAGAAAAAACCTCCCTTTCAGACAAAAGGGAAAGAAAGTTTTAAAGTGAGAACATAATTTTCCTCATGGGCATTGTCTACCTTAGAAAAACTACTACAGAACATGCCTGTGACTATAGACGTGTAGTTCAGGCCACCGAAGATTAGAGATGGGATACGGGCACTCCCTTGACTTGCATCCTCTGGTCTGCTTTAACAAAAACCAGGAGGAAAAGAAAGCTAGGCATCAGAAGCAATGGGTGGCAGCTGAGGGGAAGGCCAAGTAGGGTCAGCAACATTGCAGGCAGAACTGTAAATTTCTTGTTAGAGATGCCACCTGCCTTTACCTGGCCAGCTCTCCTCCCAGGCCAGCCAAGTAATGAAAGTCAACAGAGTGCCTTCCCCTAGGAGGTTCACACCTCCCTTAGGATATACCCCATGTGAAGAGATAGGTAGGTCTGGGCCTCTTAACTTACAAAGCCTAAAGCCCACCAGATTATTATCAAGCCCCTTCTATCAGGTTCCATTTGCCTCTCAATCAGAAAACTTAATTGTAGCTTAGACAGCACCATTCTTAGCACATCTAATAATGACTCTGTCCTTTGTTCTAGACCCTGTCTAACACACTTGGGCCTCATTCCTTTATAATCATAACCTCTACTCTACCACCAATGGCTCTACTCCCAACCTGTGTGTACTGATGTATAATTTTCCTTATAATTGTACCTGTATAATTGTTCAAACCTGGTAAATGCCACTCTTAGGATCATTGGTTACTATCCTCACTCTGTCTTTTATGACCTTGTCTAAATATGATCAGAGTCG
Organism: Lepus europaeus; assembly: GCF_033115175.1. NCBI lineage: Eukaryota > Metazoa > Chordata > Mammalia > Lagomorpha > Leporidae > Lepus > Lepus europaeus. The sequence continues at coordinate 18,106,925 of NC_084834.1, read as the reverse complement.
GCAAACGTGGAAGGCTTCCATAGCCTTGGCAACTCATGACGACAGCCTAGGATGGTTACTGGCGCCATAACTAGAGTGTCAATTTGTTGGGTCAACAACAGGAGCCACTGTGCACTTGCTCCTCATGTGGGATCTCTGTCCTTAATGTGCTGTGCATTTTGGTTTGGTGCTGTGACTAGTACTCAAACAGTATGTTTCACTTTGTGTTTCTGTGTGGGTGCAAACTGTTGAACTCTTTATACTGAGTTGATCTTCTGTGTGTGGAGAGAATTGAAAATGAATCTTGATGCGGATGGAGGGGGAGAGGGAGCGGGAGAGGGGAGGGTTGAGGGTGGGAGGGAGGCTGTGGGAGGGGGAGGCCATTGTAATCCATGGGCTGTGCACTGGAAATTTATATTCATTAAATAAAAGTTAAAAAAATAAAAAAAAATTAAAAAAAAAGATTTTTGAGTGACAACGAGTAAAACATTGAGTGACAAAGGGAACGGGAAAGAGAGGTGGTAGCTCTTGGGGCACAGCTGAGTTGAGTGGCTGTGAGAAACAAGGCTGGAGTGGTAGGGCATGGCGGCCCCAGGGCGAGGTGGAGTATGGGGGCCCAACTGTGGTGTGTGAGCGCAAACGGGCAAGGGTCTCAAGAAGCCTTGTGGCCAGAAAACAGAGGCTCAGGCTGTGCTTGCTGGGCAAACACTGGATGATTTGAAGCAGGAGTGTGACTGTGATAAAGCAATGCCCTAAACTAGCTGGGGAGTTGTGACAGAATCCTCAAAACTTGGTCAGCTTGCCAACACACAGATAGTCAGTCGCTGACATCAGTAATGATGGAATTATTTACTTGCAAAGTACAGAGCAAAGAGTCAGGCAGCTATTGCTTAACTCTCTAAGGGACTAGGGGTGAAGGTTCTTATAGACTGAAGTTGGGACTGAGAATTGCACGTTCAGCTCATGTCCAAGTTCCTGGTTGGTCAGTGGTGCTCATAGCCTCCTTTCTTTGGTCAGTGATGCTATGCTCTTTAAGGCATTTTTATGATGGCCAAATGGGCTTGAGTCAGTCTGGAGACTACATGAAACTAGTAGTTACTTTCTGTCCTGGGCCTGGAAGTCCCCTAAATGAAATCCCTGTAGACAAGATGGGCCATCAAGGTATTATCTACTGGAGAAGCAACTGACTCCATGAGTCCAGTGATTAGAACCTTTTGGGGCCAGCTGTAGCACTCTCTCAAATCAGTGAGTTGATTTTAGTGCTATCAAAGGTAGGGAGTGCAGCCAGCGCTGTGGCATAGCGGATAAAGCCGCTGCCTGCATGTTGGCATCCCATATGGGCACCAGTTCAAGTCCATGCTGCTCCACTTCCAATCCAGCTCTCTGCTATGGCCTGGGAAAGCAGTGGAAGATGGCCCAAGTCCTTAGGCCCCTGCACCCATGTGGGAGACCTGGAAGAAGCTCCTGGCTCTGGGTTAGTCCAGCCCCAGGCAGACGCAGTTGTTTGGGAAATGAACCAGCAGATGGAAGACTTACTTTCTTTTGCTCCTCTCTCCTCCCTCCTCCTTCCACTCTCTACCCTCCTCTCTCTCTCTCTCTCTCTCTCTCTCTCTCTCACCCTCTGCCCAGCTCTGCCTTTCAAATAAATAAATCTTAAAAAAAGGGGGGGGGGGCAGGGAGGGAGGCTAGGAGACTGGGGCCTGAAGGTATCTAGCATCTGCATTCAAGGCACTATTTTAGGGGCTGGGTTTCACGATTTGCTACTAACCATGATGTTAAAGGTAGCCTGTATGGAGAACGCTTTGGGAAAAGGACCATGACAGAACTGATAAGAGAGGAGGTAGCTTGCAGTTGAGTAATGGCAATGGCAGATATGGATGAATTGGGCTATATTCCTGAATTACAAGATAGGCTTGGCCCATGTTTGTACACCTCAAGCACAAATTTAAAAATTCAGAAAGAAAACAGTTTCAACAGAAGCACCACAAATATATTGTTAACCATCCATACCAAAAGTCAGGTAAGCTATGAAAGAAGTCAATATATTAAGATACATTGTTAAAGGGAAAAACCAGGTGCCAAATAGTGGGGGGAAAATGTGGGTGTGTATTTGGTCACAAATGAGACATCTCTGAAAGGATAAACCCCTCCCCCTGCTCCAAAAATAAATAAATAAATAAATAACAGACAATGCCTGCCTCTGGACAGGGCAGCTGGTGGCATGTATTGGAAGAGTTAGTTTTCAGTGTATAATCTAGTACTGTCTGAATATTTATCATACCATGTACACATCCCCTCTTCAGCTAAAAACACAGATGACACTGAAAATACAGTGACTAGATCAACCACAATATGACAGTGGATTGAGCCTCTGCTTCCTTTCACTGCCTGTCATGCCACATACATTGTCCTGACTAGAGCAAGTATTCCAAGAATTTCTGTTGAGAGAGGAGATAGAGACCTCAGTGATAATGATACTAAACAGCAACTGTAGGGAAAGGGGACAGTGGACTAGCCATCAGCAGACCTGGAGGTAAGAGGTATGACCCCAACACTGACTGCTCCAGGAGCTGGAGGCTAGATGGATCATTACTTGTTGCAAGTTCGCCAGGCCAGACGCAGGAAGCCCAGTTTATTGTTGAACTTCAGATATATAATAACTTCTTGAGCATAAGTATGTCCCCTAATGTTTGCAAAGTTACATTTATGCTAAAAATTACTCATTATATGAAATTTAAAAATTTATCTCAGTATTCTATATTTAAGCTTGTTAAATCCAGTAACCCTCTCGTAGTAAAAACTCAAATCTAGAATCATCTGACTCCAGGGTGTATACCTATCTATGTATTTATAATATATATGTTTGTATATTATATACATTTTTGATTCACTATTTTATACACTCTTCGTATCTTTCCCAAAATGGATGTGCCATGACTATGTCAAAATACCTTCCCAAAAGAGGACAGGGACCCCAGAAATAAGAGATAATCTCACTGAACTCATTGAAATATAGATGGAAAGAGACAGCACATGGATTATGAAAGTATCCTCATCTTTTTTCAACCCAATGTAGACATTAAAAACAAGTGGCCAAAAACACCATCTGAAGGTGATTTAATGTGAAAACCCTGGAGCCTGACAGCTTGGGAAAAGTCTATGCAAATACAGTCTTAGCAGGTCACCTTCATCAGACTGGAGTGAAAGGTTAACGCCCGAAGTACCCTTCAATACCCGCAACCATTCTCTGACTTGTGTTAGCACCGCGATTCCAGATTCATTGTGCTTTATAATTTCTGATCCTCTGGAATCATAACTTTTTATCAAAAATCTATCTAGATTTGGCTAAATAATCCATGCCACTAAAATATGACCAACACCAGTGTTTCCATAGAAGACTCTGGATTATAGTTGCTATTATGCAATTTGCCATTAGGAAGTGTGAATTGCTGAAAAGTAGCAGTCATGGATCATTATAAAAACACTTCATAATTTGAGAACATAAAGAAAACATAAATTTCCAGTGACCTGCTAAATTACATGTAGCATTTTTAAAATATGTAAGAAAAATGACTATCTTTAATGATTATGGACATGATGATGAAGTTGGTATGCACAGTTAAAAAACTGTTTTCTGGGTAACAAGCTGAGTCCTTTTTAATAAATGGCTTGCAAAAAACAATCCCTGGAGGACTTTGACATTTAGAGAGAATGCCAGCCTGGCATTTGTCCCCTGCCATTTCTATGCATTAAAGCAATGAAGGCGAACCAAATGGGAATAGATTTTATCCAAAACAATCAATATAGTCAAATTAAATAATCTAATCCAGAGGATACCAGGCTTTCAGATTTCACAAACAGAAAAATTTTCTTTTTTTTGTTTTATATATATATATAGTTTTTTTTATTATTTAATAAATGTGAATTTACAAAGTACAACTTTTGTATTGTTGTGGCTCCCCCCCAACCTCCCTCCCTCCCACAGCCCTCCCCTCTCCCTCTCCCATCCCACCCTTCATCGAGTTTCATTTTCAATTACCTTCATATACTGAAGATCAAATTAGTATATACTAAGCAAGGATTTCAACAGGCTGCATTCACACAACCGCACAAGGTATAGGGTATTGTTCGACAAGTAGTGTTGTTTTTAAGTTTCATAGTAAAACATATTAAGGACAGAGTTTCTACATGGGAGCCTGTACCCAGTGACTCCCGTTGTAGATTTAACAATTGGCACTCTTATTTATGACGTCAGCAATCACCCGAGGCTCTTGCCATGAGCTGTCTAGGCTATGGAAGCCCCTTGAGTTCACCAACTCTGAACTTGTTTAGTCAAGGTCTTATCACAGTGGAGGTTCCTTCCTCCCTTCGGAGAAAGGTGTCTCCCTCCTTGATGGCCTGTTCCTTCTGCTGGGGTCTTGTTCACCAGGATCTTTCATTTAGATTGTTTTTGCCACTGTGCCGTGGCTTTCCATGCCTGTGAGACTCTCATGGGCCTTTTAGCCAGATCTGAATGTCCCAAGGTCTGATTCTGAGGCCAGAGTGCTGTTTTGGGCATTTGCCATTCTATGAGTCTGCTGTGTGTTCTGCTTCCCCCGCGGGATCATTCTCTCCCTTTTAATTCTGTCCTTCATTATTTGCTTACACTGGTCTTATTTGTGAAATCTCTTCGACACTTACCCTATCTTTTTGATCGGTTGTGTACTTATACTTATCACTTTACCAAGTGCGCTGGCATTGGTACATGCCTCCTTGATAAGATTGAGTTGAAATCCCCTGGCACATTTCTAGTTCCCCTTTGGGGAACTACACAGAATTGCTAGTTTTTAATATTGCTAAAAGAGGAAATACATTCAAAGTACCAAACACTAACTACTATCACCAGCATTCCATGAAACTAAGTAGCATGGACAGTCTCAGGACCAAGAGCTGCTTCTCAAGAAAGGAAGAAAGGACTAAGGTTTCCCTAAGATTTCACCATAGACTGAAAACAATGAAAGCAGCAAGCAGCAGAACATGGTAAAACCCCATGACTGCTAATGGAAAAAGACACAGAAAAGATGGAACTTTTTCTAGTTTTAAAGAAGTGTCTATTATATGGTATTTGTTAAAAATTGTTATTTAATATGCACAAGCATTCTCATCATTGGAGATCATTCAAGTTTCTTATATACCTTTATTTGCTATTTTTCTTCCTATTCACTTAAATATATCTCAAGGAAATGCATGTGTAAAGTTTATACAATCAAAAATTGATAAAAGGCATACAATGAAACCGACAGTCTCTTAAGCTTCACATCTGATTCTTCTTGTCCAGATGTAACCTCTTTCAACTCCTTTTTGGTTTCTCTATTTTTGATATGAACTATTGCATTGCAATCACAATTTGGAGGTCCACTGATTTGCAGTGCTACATTATCATGATTGCATAGAAACAACTCATAGCTAAGCAATGTTGTGAACTGTGCCACCATTCCTTCTTTGTAAACGTTTCTGTTTTCCCTGGAGTTAATCGTCATCTCATTTTGATATTGTTGTGTACTTAGTTTTCCATGAACCCATCTTTAATCCACCTCCACACACTCCAACAAAACTATGCATTCTCCTCTTCACATGGTCAACACTTTAGATAATTATGTCAATGATGCTGGAAGCACCTCTCTTGAAGTCCTCCATTCTCCCTATTAAATTCCTTGTTCATTGGACACCAAGCCTTCTCTTTTACTTCTTCAAGTAACTGAGAAAAAGTACATGGTGGGAGGAGAGAGAGAAGAGACTGCCGTTTGCGGACTGTCTATGCTTTATATTTACTTCTGTTATTTTCAATGTGGGGATCTCACTGCTCCTCCACTGAGCTTGATTTCCAAAGTCCAAAGTCACCAAAGAGGAGGAATAGGAAATGGGGGGCCAGGATAGGAAAGTACCTGGTACACAAGGTAAGGGAGGGCAACTATAGGGTCCAGTTAGTAATTTTAGAGGCTTTAGGGGACGTCAGAGATAGCCAGTGTCCCAAAATTCCTGGGCCTTCACTGTGTCCTGTGGAACAAAATCAGTCTGCCACCTTCCTTGGCTTCCAGATCTGCAGTACTGGGGTTTCAGCTTTCTTTGGGGTGCCATGATAGTGATGTCTTTCCATGTTACAAATTGTCTTGAAATCTTGAGGGCATCCTTTCTCTCTTTGTGTCCTTGAAGGTCTATGAATGCTACTGTCATTTTAGTGGCATTTATGTGGGCATAGAGATAAAACCATATTGTTACCTTCAATTCTAATCTCAGCAGTTAATTTTTTTGCTGTATATCGGCATCACTTAATCACAGTCTAAGAGATCACAGCAGGGGGTTGATGAGGCATGCAAAAATCTCCTCTGAACATTGCCCAATCATACTAAAAGTATTTTGGAGAGCCTTTCTATTTTACCTGTTTTAAGAATGTGTAGTGAGGAACAGACTCATCACAAATTCACATAACTCAGTGGGTACTTTGCTTCCAAGTGCCAGTAACAGAGTTCCTCTCTCAAAGCTCTTTTATGTACCTACCAGGTCTAGCTACATAGAACCCAAATTTTTTGAGTTTACTGATATTGCGAGAGCTCAGAAGAAAATTATAGTCAGAAGCTCAGTAGGAATTCATTCCCTGTCAACAGTTGCTGGGGCTCCAGGATCTAGAGAAATCCTACTGCCTGCCCCCATGGATTTCTGAGCTGCGGAGTTGAAGGTGACACCACTAAATGACACTGCAGTGCAAGAAGACTCGGCTGTTTGGGATAGTCTTATTAGCCCACCAGATTTGAACCTGGCAACAAGAAGTACACTGATGAATGCAGTGCCCTAGGTAGAACTTCACATTTGGAAGCTTAACTGAAGGGTACAACCAAGTGCACAACGTGAGAGGATTCAGCTTGGGAAGAGAGGACCCTAGCTAGAACTTTCATCGAAGTTTTGACAGGAATCATTCCAAAGACGCTACCTAGCAAAACAAATACCAATAAATCAGCTGATCTATATATCAAAACGGGCACAGTAAATGTTGTGTCAACAGAACATGGCATACTGGACTTCAAGACGTAGTGAAATGTCATCTGCTTGAAAGGCAAAACTAAAAATAAAAAAAAGAAGGGAAAGGAAACAGAGAAGAGTAACTTTCATGGGCTATCACTGAAGAGGAAGCTGTATTGTCTTAGCTACTCATGGTTTCTGCAGCACCATGGAGGAGGAAGTACAAAAATCTAGTATTAGCCGGCGCCGCGGCTCATTTGGCTAATCTTCCACCTGCGGCGCCGGCACCCCGGGTTCTGGTCCTGGTTGAAGTGCCGGATTCTGTCCCGGTTGCTCCTCTCCAGTGCAGCTCTCTGCTGTGGCCCGGGAAGGTAGCGGAGGATGGCCCAAGTGCTTGGGCCCTGCACCCTCACGGGAGACCAGGAGGAAGCACCTGGCTCCTGGTTCAGATCAGCACAGTGCGCCGGCCGCAGTGCGCCGGTCGCGGCAGCCATTTGGGTGGTAAACCAGCGGAAAAGGAAGACCTTTCTCTCTGTCTCTCTCTCTCTCACTGTCTAACTCTGCCTGTCCAATTAAAAAAAAATTTAGTATTAGACCCTAAGCTGAGTATAATCCTTATCTAACAACATACTGCACTAAACAAAAGGCATCAACCTGGACAATGCAAGATATCTGGTTGCCATGCTTATTTCCACAGGACAGCTCCTAAAGCCAACCTCCCTGATCATAAAACTCTTTAAAATATTTTTTCTACCTTAATGCATAATAAAATTTCACAGATGTTCCCTTCCCTTGATTCTGGCAAGGATGGCATAGGAGCTAGGAACAGCTATGGACGGGTATTTTTCCTTGTGATGTTCAGATACTTGAGGAAGTTTTGAAACACCCACATTAAGATGCCTTCACTGGAAAGGTGAGTTCAAATACAAACAGTCCATTCAAAAGAAATGGCTGAGCAAGAACACTGTAGGATACTAGGAGTTCATGTAGGGACATTCAAGCCAAAGAACACTAGCACTTCACTCAAGTACAAATGGGTAAATAAGTGTGACAATAAAAATCTATTTCTAATTACATTAGAGGGTCAACAAATATCACCCCATGAGGAACATGATTTATTGAACATTTACTCCTAAATAATTATTTGTACATCCTTTAAAAAATGCTAATTGCAGGCCGGTGCCATGGCTTAACAGGCTAATCCTCCGCCTTGCGGTGCCGGCACACCGGGTTCTAGTCCCGGTTGGGGCGCCGGATTCTATCCCGGTTGCCCCTCTTCCAGGCCAGCTCTCTGCTATGGCCCGGGAGTGCAGTGGAGGATGGCCCAAGTCCTTGGGCCCTGCACCCGCATGGGAGACCAGGAGAAGCACCTGGCTCCTGGCTTCGGATCAGCGAGATGCGCCAGCCGCAGCGGCCATTGGAGGGTGAACCAACAGCAAAAAGGAAGACCTTTCTCTCTGTCTCTCTCTCTCTCACTATCCACTCTGCCTGTCAAAAAAAAAAGCTAATTGCAGTCAGGGCTGTGGCATAGCAGGTAAAGCCAGCAGCATCCCACATGCGGCTGGTTCCAGCCCCAGGTACTCCATTTCCGATCCAGCTCTTCATTACGGCGTGGGAGAGCAGTAGAAGATGCCCCAAGAACTTGGGCCCCTGTACCCCTGTGAAAGATCTGGAAGAAGCTCCTGGCTCCAGGCTTCTGATGGGCCCAGTTCTGGCCCTTGTAGCCATTTGGGGCATGAACCAGAGGATGGAATACTTTTCTCTCTATCTCTCCTCTCTGTCTGTAACTACCTCTAGCATAAAAAAAATATTTTAAAAAATGCTAATTTACATGAAAGTGCCTGCAGGATCTGAGAAATTCAAAGAAACAAGCAGGGGAGGCAGGTGCAGAGCAAGGATTTTTGGAGTTTAGGGAGAGTCCAAACAAACCAACCCTGTAGGAAACACCAGTGTCACTTTGTTAGCTTTTGTAACATAAAAATAAAACCAACAGCAGTGAAAGCCTTTGAGACAAGGCTGACTCAAGTCTTAAGGGGGATAAATAGCTATTTATAGTGATGAGATCTACAGAACTACCTTCTAGAAGGAGACAAGTCCCTTCTTAAGATCTCCTTTGGGTAATGATCACATTAAACATCAAAATGTGTTAGTTTGGCAGAATCACACCTGGAAGAAAAGCCTAACTTCTTGGAACATGAGAAGCACAGTGTAAGGAGAATAGAGCCAAGATCAGAAAAAAATAAGAGTTCTGGAGACATAAGTGTCTTTATCTTTGCACTACCAGAGCTACCTTGTGAAAACGCCTCCTCCCTGATGCTCTTGCCTGCCAGGGTTATAAGCAGTGCAGAGATGTTCTTGATAGTCTAGCCTAATAGTTGTCTCTCTGAAAGGATCCAGCCACAGGATGTTCTCCTCCAATTTAATAATAAACAAAGAGAGAGAGGTTTGCAGGAAAAATTTCAAATTGTGACTAAGGGTTTTTTTTCCAAATTATAGGAGATACACATTTTAAAATTAGGCAGATATGAATGACCCCTTTGACCAGAATCTCCTTCCCAGGCTGTAGCTTTAGTCTACAAACCACAATCTGCAAGCCTCCCACTAAAGCTTCAAGGTTGCAAAGGGTCATTGTAATGATTGCTTCAGGGTCTTTTGTGTACAGATTTGACTCACAGAGAGAAAAATGATTAGCATTTACCTAACAGTGCTAAAGAAATAGCAAGCAAAGCCTATGCAGAACACAGAGAATAGAGTTGATGGTGCCTTTCAACATTATTGCAACATGGTTTAAAAGCAATGAATTAAGCACTCCCAAAGCAGTGTTTTGGAGCAAGCATTTGCATTTTTCTTTAACATACTGATGGTTAACATCTCCTAGTGCAGAAACAGATTTATTCAAAATACACATCAAATTCACCTTCCTTGAATCTAACTCAGTCATTAGGTTCATTTCACAGATGAAATAACCCCATCAACCTCTGCAGGATTTCTAAAATTAACATTGGTCAGAACAAAGACACCATTTTTTCAGCTCCTGATTTTTATAGATGAGTGTGTCAGGGAGGGAAAGTGACTTGTCTAGGAGCACACTCCAGATAGTGAGCAAAACCCAGGCTAGACCTCCAGGACACAGCATCCTGGCCAAGACAGCAAATGGCCAGTGTTTTCACTGTGCACCACCAAAAATAACAGAAGGTTTATTGTTAGTTTCTTAAATGTCACTGCCACAGAAATTCACTTCTTTGCTCTATTATTAAGTAATAAACTTTATTTTACATTTATTTATTTATTTGAAAGGCAGAGATACATAGGATGAAGGAGAGAGAGAGAATCTTCCATCTGTTAGTTCGCTCCCCAAATAGTTGCAACAGCACGGACTGGGCCAGGCCAAAGCAAAGAGCCAGGAGCTTCTTCCAGGTCTCCCACATGGGTGCAGGGTCCCAAGCACTTGAGCTATCTTCTGCTGCTTTCCTGGGAACCAGAACAGCCAGGTCTCAAACCAGTGCCCATATGGGATGCTGGCACTACAGGCAGAGGCTTAACCTACTATGCCAGAGTATTGGCCCTAAATAATAACTTTAAACAGCTTAGTTGAATCCACATGACTATCATCTAGGGAATGTTTGGTTTAAACTCCAGCCTCATATTTTTCTTCAAACATGCCTGCACAATTCAACCGGGCATTTGGTAATCATTGCTACAACATAAAGAAACAGAAGCATTGTGTTGTGCTGTTCCACATCTAAGTGGATATTGCTGTTTGGCAAGAGATGTGTAAGGAAAGAGGTGGTTTCATCAACATGATCTTTTACAGCATTATAGTTTAAACTTTACTCATGTTAAAAATTAAGCAATATCAAAATAATCCATTTTTGAGATTTAACTAAACTCAAACAATGTGGAAATGCGCAGTAGGATTGAGGCTTGAATCAAAATGTCCTTATTGAACACCCCAAATTCTGGAGCATACCACTTTCAAGAAACTGATTCCAAAACACTGCTTAAGTCACAGGCAGAGAAGCAGCTGGCCCTGACAGCAGGAAGATCTGCACTGCCCCCTCATGGCCAGGAGCCTTGCTGGTAACTCTTCCAATACCAGATACAAGACCAACTCTTCCAATACCAGACAAGTCAAATGTAATTAATACACCTTAATAATAAGTGCTGGTCTCCACAAAATGCATAAATATTCTTCCAAACCATATTAACACTGACACCCTGCCTACTTTATCTGCTTTACAATTTTATAGGCAAAGCCATACTATCCAGAGAGGAACAAATAGGATTTAATATCACCTTAAATGGAAAAAAAAAAAAAAGTACGTTTTGAAGAAAACAACATACAAAATCTGTGTTTTAGTAAGTCAGGAAATATTGTTCAGACAATGTCAATCTAGGCCAGAAAGGATTAGAAAATTTAGTTTTCGTAATTTAAGATGATTAGATCAATGAAAGCTCTATTTTGTTTTCTTAAAGCTAAAATCAAAACCAAAGAGTATCTAATCCTTCCAGAGGTCCTTTAACACTGGCTTCAATTACAGAACAAAAATGAGTGAACCAGATGAAAAGTCAGGACTACAGATGAATGGATATTTAAATAAACCATTATGGCCAACAAAACATTAGTTAGAAACGTCAAAGATTAAAGTTTTCAAGGAATACCGTAATATTATAATTCCAACTCTCTGAACACTTACTGTATCAAGAGCCACACAGAGCTCTAGAGAGGAAGGATTAAATCCTAGGAGCATATCATGAGTTAGTGGTATCTAGCTCCCCTTCCCCTTTTTTTACAAGGAGGGTGTACAAGGGGTTGGGAGGTAGGGGCTGTGTGAAAATTTTTCTTATCATCAGATTAGAAATCCTACATTTTGGATGAAGAGTCAGATAATCAAACATGCTACTTACATGATTAGCAGGAAGAAACCCTGATTTGAAGAGTTAAAAAAGTACTACTAGATAGAAATAAGGTGAACAAGAGTTCTGATTATTAGCACTTGGAGTAAAATGTGTACACTGTGGGTAAGAATATGTACTGACATGTATTTATTTATACTTGTTTATAATATAATTCAAGGTACAAGCCTACACTGTTCTTCAGTAGACCTCACTTAGGCGATACAAATGGCTAGTGAAAGATTAGATTCAACCAATTGGATTTTTCAGTTCTCATGTTGTTTTAAACTAGCTTCTTTTGGCATTCAATTTTGAAAGACTAAACAATTCTAAAAAGAAAAATTTCTTGTAAGACACTGGGAGCTTGGATACATCCTAGAATACATACTCCAGGATGTAGAGACCATATATGCCTCAAAAAATAATAATAATTCTTAAAAAACTAACTTCAAAGTATCACGTGGAAGCCTATTGATTACAATTCCAAAAGAATCTTTTCTACTGAAAATTTCTTGAAATGTTTGCAGTATTTCCTCCAAAAGTTCACAAACACATATTAAGTGAGAGTGCCTGTGCTGTATGACAGAGAGGGTGGTCAGGAATCCTTCATTTGGTACTCATGTAGATTTCAACATTACCCAACACGAGCATAATTCTTGGTGCACCCACTAATATCACAATGCTTACACTATCCTCGGGATGGGAGTGAGAAGACCACAACAGAGTTAAGGATGACTTCTTGATCTTCCTACAACATCTGGCTGCAAACATTAAACCACAGAAACCCAATCCAGAGATGCTTCCTGGTGCTTCCTCCAGAAGCTGACTCTATGCCCATGAAGAGAATCATACACATGCCTACATACACTTATGTGCTTAGACAGGTCTGCCTCAGCAGAAACTGCAGTAGTCACTCCACAGGTTCAGCAGAAACTAATACATTCCCACTCGACCACACTCAAGGACTGTAAAGACACATGTTTTTCCCAAAGCTACAGCTTTTTAAAAAAAAAATATGAGGAGGAAAAGCCACATTTGCAGACTTACGGGAGTCAATTAGCTAATGACCAATGGGGTTGGGCTCCACTGTGTCATGATCTAAGGGGGTGGAGAAGTCATGTTAAGGGATTTTGCTGCCCCTCCCATACTTGGAGGGGAATCGGTTATCAGAGTCTCGCCATAATGTAATGTCACGGAAGGAAGGGGGGCAGGGGTGAAAGCCTGATGCTGCTCTCACATGCAGGAAGGAACCCATGGGAAAACTGAAATGACACCGAGACCCCTCCCAGAGCCTTCTCTGCACCTGATGAAGCCAGTGAGTCTCCACTGTAATCATCTCCCTCTCCGGCCCTGGAGTTCTGTGATCCTATGATTCTATTATTCCATTTTTAAACCTGTGGAGTGGGAGTGTTTCTGAGTAGCCTGCTCACACAGATGGTGGTGGGAAGAATCTCAAGAATATGTTGTATGTAGTAAATGCCCACTTCACTACGTAATCACTCCCTTCACATTTCACACGAACAAAGACGAGATTATCTTAAAGACAGCTATAAAGGCACCAACTGTTCAGCTGCAGCAGAGCCCCAGCACACACACATGTGTTTGGAACATGACAGAGGAATTCTCTCCTAATTACGTACACCTGGGGCTAAGGATGCTCCACATGGCCAGGGCTAATTGTGCATCAGCTCCACAGGCTAAGGAAGAGTGGGAGGCCAGTGGAGGAAAGGCAAAAGGAACCAATGAAAGATAAAATCATGGACACTATCTCTGGATTTCTGGAGTGCTAAAAATACACTGCACTGAAAAATCACTTGTCAAGGCAACCTTTCTGATACTAAAAGCAAGATCAACGTGCCAGCCAACAGTTCCCCCAGTCATCTCATTTTGAGCATTGTTGCAGCCCTTCCCTTCCACACACTGGCTCTTTGCAAAACCGACCCACACCCCAGCAATCTTTGTACACAGAGTTCAGGTAGCATCCCTGCCACCTGATCATACCTGATTAGCTTAGAGCCATTTTATAGTCCTTGTGAGTCTGTCACTGGACATTAGACACAGCAGATACTATCAGACACTGTTACGCTACCATACGACTGGCAATAAGGTTTAGCAGGGGATTTCTTTACCTTGGTTTCCTTAGCAGAAAACTCTGAGGAGTTGGAAATTTTCATGGACTTTGACCGGTGGGACTGCCGCCGGATAGAGTCCTCCCGGGAGTATTTCACGGAGCCTGAGGTCCTCACGCGTACCTTGCTGGCACTCTGAACGCTATTCACACCAATCATTTCGAAGGTCAACCAAGGAAGGGGTTTGGAGAAATAAAAAGGCACTTTCCAGCCGTGACAAGGCTCTGGCACTAAAGGGACTCTGTCAGGTTGTGCCTGAGCAGCTCCGGAGCGAGCGCCGTGATCTGCCTTAGCTTAAGAAGCACCAGGCTGCCTCCCCCAGCATCTTCAACTACCCTGTTTGCAGCGAGCCTGATTGTTCCAGGCTCGCTCACGTCACTGGCTGCAAAGAGGAAAAAAAAATGCAATCCCACCCCTGCTACTCGGCTCTCCTTTCCACACACACACACACACACACAGCAAATTCACACACTGGAGCAAATGGCAATTGGCCAGCAAGCAATTCATTAACATTCCAAAGAGCAACACTGTTTCTTTGTGATATTGTGCAGTAAGCTCACTAATGTCAATAGCAAAACAGAGATAACACAAATAAAAGTCTCAAGTAATCTGTGAGGCTCTGCGTGGGGCAGGAAGGCAGCTCAGTTTCCAAAAGAGGAAGAAAGATACGTTTGGGGTCGAAAGGCTCAGTGAATTACAAGCTGGTGAAAGGATGGGAGCGACAACGCCACCTCAGCAATCAACAATCACCGTTCTTTACTGTTTCAGGCCACATACTGTTTAACAGCAATTCAAACGGTATCATCATTGAGAAGAATTAGATGTTTCTTACGGCCGTAGACCACTAAAGCTAGACGTTTAAACAGGAGTCGTGTCGGCATACACAGCAGATCCAGAAGAACATGTTATGCCACCTCCCCTCCAAATTGAAAAGTTAAGAAAAAATAACTGTGGGGTTAGCAATGGTAACTTTAAATATGGCTTGGAGTGAGAGCACCAAAGCCAACTCTCATCACTAAGAAGCCAGCAGCTTTCCCAAGAGCTCCAAATGCTGTTGGTGTACTCAGGGACATGCAGTCTCCTGGGTTAGAATTACAAATGGGAGAGTGTTAGGAAACAAGATCATTTTAGGTCCTGATACATGAAGTTCGTTTTGAGCCCAACATTCAAGACCGCATGTCAGCTTGTCTTCCAGATAAAGGAGGCTTTGGTGTTAACATAAATAAAACTTAAAAGAAAATTCTGTCCTCGCTTTATACTTCACAAAGCATGCGCCAAAGGGATAAAAGTGGTGGACTGTTAACAGTGAAAAAAAGGCGACTGGTTAGAATGTACATAATTCTAACTCAGGCACACACTCCATAGGCAAATACCTCCACTGTACAGAAGTAAGCCTGAGGCAGAGCCCATAAAGAAACAGACAACAGGGTCAAGGTAAAATTTTAAGAAGCTCTACATGAAAGACAACAGACCCTGCTTCAGTGTGGTTTCAAACTCACAGCGCTGGTCAGAAAGAAACATATCCTTTGGATATTTGCCAGTCACCATACTGAGGAGTTAGAATGTACCTCCTGATGAGCTTAATTTTCTTTTTTCCCCCAAAACAGTCAAATAAAAAAGAATGGAACCCAGGTGCTAGCATGAGATGTCTAGCAGAAATGGGCTATCCATATTCAAACTCTGCCCAAACTGCCATTATTCCCACATTGTTACTAACAACCACTGCCATCTGTCTAACAACTAATACATTGTAGGAGAGTAACAGGTCATCTCATTTTGGCTCTCAACTGCGGTGACACTACAGACCCACTTTATAGATGAGTACAACAGAGCAAGGCCAGTGTCAACATCTTACGTGAAGCCTCCAAGCTGTTGACGCCACCCACTGCCCTTTCTGCCAGTCAGGGACAGAGGAGGCCTCCCTTGCCCAGCCATGCAGTCTCCATCTCAGAACACAACCCCGTAACTGCCCAGAGTGCAAAAGGCTGCCATCAGCAGTCTAAGGAATCACAGCACACAAGACCAGAAAACGCCCGGAGGAGGGGTGTATGTGGGCGTGTCCTCAAGAGGGACCGAGCAGCTGCCAGGACCCCCTGCACCCAAGGCCTCATCCTACTGACTTAAACTGAATCCCCGCTGCTGCCCAATACTACTGCCTCTTCATTCTGGGTTAATGTGCTGCACTGTAGCTTCCACTCAAGCCACACCAGAAATGCAAGACCTCTTTCTTCCTAAAGCTTTCCCGACTGACCTATGCTGTCCTCCTGCCTGGAGGGAACTCTGTTGCCCACACACAGCTGGCTTCTCATTATTCAGTGGTCAACCCAAATGCACCTTTTCGGAGACCTCCTCTGGACACCCTCCCTCAAACAGCGCCCTCTCCCCACCTGGTCATTCTCCCCACGGTTCCAGAGCCCTGTCCTCACCGCACTCAGGACTGCCTGAATCATCAGCATCTCCGGCCCACAGTGCCACAAAGGGGGCAGGAACTCAGTGAGGACTTGGCAAACGCACAAACTACTCAAAGAGTCACTTCCCTTCTCCATCAGATTTTCTGTCATTAAACTTCCATGAAAATTTAATTTTGTGTTGAAAAATGAACAAATACCCAATAACATTTTCCTGTCTGTACAAAAGAGCATGCAATGAAATTTAGGATTCCTTCCCACACCATTTGCCTATGCCCTCTGCTCAGAAAGGATCATTGTCAGTTTGCTATTCATCTTTTCAAAGTTTATCCATTCATATATACTGTGTGTGCACATGTCTGTGTCTTATCCATTATCTTATCAGCTATGAATGATATGTATTTTTAATGTTTCCTGATTTTTTAACAAGGTTTATTGAGTTATTTATTTGAAAGGCAGAGTTACAGAAAGGAAGAGACAAAGAGAAAAAAAAAATCTTCCACCCACTGGTTCACTCCCCAAATGGCCACAACAGCCAGGGCAGGGCCAAGCTGAAACCAGGAGCCTAGAATTCCACCCAGTCAGAGTTTGTGAACTCAAGTGGCTTTCATAGGCTTGGCAGCTCATGACAAGAGCCTCGGGTGATTACTGACATCATAAATAAGAGTGTCAATTGTTAAATCAACAACAGGAGTCACTGTACACTTGCTCCCCATGTAGGATCTCTGTCCTTAATGCGTTGTACTATGTGAATTAACAGTAAAACCAGTATTCAAACAGTACTTTATACTTTGTGTGCCTGTGTGAGTGCAATCTGTTGAAATATTTACTTAGTATATACTAAGTTGATCTTCTGCATATAAAGATAATTAAAAGTGAGGCCGGCGCCGCGGCTCACTAGGCTAATCCTCCGCCTTGCGGCGCCGGCACACCGGGTTCTAGTCCCGGTCGGGGCGCCGGATTCTGTCCCGGTTGCCCCTCTTCCAGGCCAGCTCTCTGCTGTGGCCAGGGAGTGCAGTGGAGGATGGCCCAAGTGCTTGGGCCCTGCACCCCATGGGAGACCAGGAGAAGCACCTGGCTCCTGCCATCGGATCAGCGCGGTGCGCCGGCCGCAGCACACCAGCCGTGGCGGCCATTGGAGGGTGAACCAAAGGCAAAAGGAAGACCTTTTTCTCTGTCTCTCTCTACTGTCCACTCTGCCTGTCAAAAAAAAAAAAAAAAGAAAGAAAGAAAGAAAAAAAAAAAGATAATTAAAAGTGAACCTTAATGAAGAATGGAATGGGAGAGTGAGTAGGAAATAAATTGGTTTGCAGGTGGGAGGGTGGTTATGGGGGGGGGGGGACCGCTATAATCCAAAAGTTGTATTTTGAAATTTATATTTATTAAATAAAAGTTTTCTAAAAAAAAAAAAAAGGCCACCCAGGTCTCCCACCTGGGTGGTAAGAGCCCCAGTACTTGGGCCATCTTCCGCTGCTTTCCCAGGCCCATTAGCAAGGAGCTGAATCAGAAGTGTAACAGCTGGGACTAGAATTGGAACTCATGTGAGACGCTGATATGGCAAGTGGTGGCTTAACCCACTGTGTCACATGCTGTCCTCTGGAATGATCCTCATGATAAAAGAAAAATCAGAAAACTTCCATTTGGGGAGTGGGCCAGTAGATGGAAGATTTCTTTCTCCATCTCTCTCTGTAACTCCGCTTTTCAAATAAAAGATTTTAAAAAAATCATTCCACATTAACATACACAAGAGAACCTTACTCATGTTAACAGCTGCATCATATTTCATCTACAGATGCATCATATTTTATCAAGAACTTATTACTGGACATTTAGTTGACAGTCTTTTGCTATAATCAATAACGATGCAGTGAATGTGTCTGTAATATAACACATCTTAAACAGCAGTGGAAGATTTTTCCTCGTCATCTTCCTCCATTCACTGCATACTACCAGAGTCACCAGGTTGGGTACACATGGGGCTCACAACTAGGGACAGTCTGAAATAATCACTTCTAGATCCACTGGCTGGCCTGTCTTTGCCTCACTGCCTGAAGGCTGAGTGTCCTCAGACATCAGCCAGCAGACGTTATTTTACGACAGGACTCCTGGAGAGTTGCAGCTGTTGAAAAATACAAAACAACTTTCCATATAAACTTCGGCAGAAAATGAAGGTGACCTCCATATTAAATCAAAATTGTAGGAGAGTTTTAATGGGGCAAACTAATTAACTTGCAGGCTGGAAATTGGTACTTTGACTTCAGATGTTTTCTCTGACTGAGGCCTCTGTCTGGTACTCAGGCCCTGAAAGGCTTCTAAAGCATCCTACTTAATGGCCTTCAGAAAACTCTTGTGGCATGGCAGGTAAAGCCCCCATCTGCAATGCCTGCATCCATTATGGGGTCAGCAGGCATAGGTTCGTGTCTCAGATGCTCCTCTTTGGATCCAGCTCCCTGCTAATGGCCTAGGAAATGCAGCAGAAGATGGCCCAAGTGCTTGGAATCCTGTCACCCACATGGGAGGCCCAGAAGAAGCTCCTGGCTACTGGTATCAGCCTGGCTCAGCCCTGGCTATTGTAGCCATGGGAAATAAACCAGCAGATGGAAGGTGTCTCTGTATAACTTTGACGTTCAAATCAATCAATCAATCTTAAAAACAACACCTCTGTAAATCTCTCTATAGGCTAGAGAGATGAATTCAATTTAAGACATCGTCATTGTGTGCCTAAGTGGGGCTAAGGATATATAAGAGTACTTCACAAGTTCATGGAAAATGGAATTAAAAGATAGCCTTTTTTTTCCTACAAAAATTTTCCAGATCCATGCATTTGAGAGAAATTCAGAAGGTTTATAGAAAATGTGTATTATAGAAAAAATATTCACAGATTTCAATTTGTTTTTGCAACAAAAATAAACTTTTGTTCATAGTTTTGTTTTCTATTTATTTACTTATTTGTTTTTATAAATAAGGCAGACACAAAGACAGAGACACACAGAGACAGAAAGAAACCATCCTTCTGCTGGTTAATTCCCCCAAATGCCCTTAAGAGCTAAGGTCAGGGTCAGCGTGAATCTGGGAACTGGTAAGTCAATGAGGTGTCTGTCACATGGATGGCCAGGACCCAACCATGTGAGCTCTTACCTCTTGCCTCCCAGGGTCTGCATTAGCAAGAAGTTAGAATCAGAACTTAAACCCAGACACTCTGATATGGGATGTAGGCAACCTAACCAGTGTCTTAATTGCTAAACTAAATGCTTGCCCATACACTTGCCTTTTAATTCCATTTTCCCACAAACATGTTGAAGTCCTCTCATACAATATTGATAAAGTTAGGTCCTTAACTTTGGGCAGTTGGCACTCAGTCAGGTCAAGGATGGTGTGAGAGGGAGCAGGAACTTCTGTGCCATGATTACAATGGTGAATACTCTGACAGCAAAGTGCAGCTCAGTGAGACAGCCAGGAGAGCAGCAATGGTACCCAGGCAGATGCTTCCTTATTTTCTAAGAAAATGTCATGTAGCTATTAGCAGAAAAAACCAAAGATGGAGTTATGAACTCTGGAGAAAAGCCAAAGGGATGTGACTTATAAATACTAGCTGTCCAGAGGTATAATTAACACGGTACCACGAGGGGCTGAGGAGGGGCGAGAGGCCCGAGGTGTCAGGAGGAACCCAGCTCCAGTTTATTTTCAGATCAGTTTTGTGGTTGTAATGTTCACCCAGTTTAATGTAAAAGTCTCTCAAGGCTTTCCCTGTGTTCTCTGGATTACATGTGCTATACTGAAGCAGAGGAACGTGAGGGAAGCAGAGGTCAGGTGCTGGCCGACTGTGCTGTGGCCCAGCATCTTCCACAGGCTGCTGCTGTTGCTGTAAAGGTGCTGCTGACTTTCTAGGCCATTCTCATTCTCATGCTCATTGTGAGGGAGCCCCAGGAACGAGCACTTGCAACCTGGCCTCCGGAGGTGGACTCTGAGCCCCGCAATCAGGAAGCTACTTGTCCAGGATCTCCTAACAATCACATGACAGAACTGAGACCCACGCTCAAGTTTCCCAGTTTCCAACACGGAAGTTTCTCTTTGTTCTTCTCTCCTTTGCTATTTGTTTCTTGAAAGAGAGACACAGTCTAAAGAGATCTCTTTAGACTGCAGTAAAGCTTGAAATGGTTACCTTGAAAGAGAAAGTTCATTGTCAGGGTACTGACTCCAGAAGGGAGGCTGAGGTCAGCCACAGATAAAACAGCTGTGGGAAGGAGACCTGGAATAACAACTTAGGAGCTCACCCCAGGGTGCAGAAAAATGTGTGGCAGCTTCCTGCCCTTGACGTGACAGGAGTTAGGTGAGTGTCGTTATACTCTCAGGGACTGCTCCTTTCCAAACAGTAACAGGGCCACACAACCAGCGAACATTCCAGAGAACCGTATCTCCCACAGATCCGCAGATTGCTCGGTATACAAAACAAACCGGTGGGTATCAACTGCTCCATTACCGGGTTTCCTCCTGACACCCTAAACCGAAAAATCTCATGATGTTTCCTCAATTGTTTCTTGAAAGTTTCTTGCCTTGTATGTTAAACAATAGGTTAGAGGGTGCTTTCTTCAATTTCCTTTATTCTTGCAGAGCTGCTTAGGACAAGGTTACACAGGCTCAAAGCCAATGCAGAGGCAAGAACTGCAAGCCACCCAACCTGGGCCTGCGTGGGATCAGAGAACAAGGTGCGATCTGAACTTGAATGTGCCAGAGCCCCTTCAGAAGGAAGTGGTCTCCAGACTGGACTTCCATCTTAACGTTCCGAATCCAATCACTACTGCCTTGCTGGCATTTCCCATCTAGCCCACAGAACTTCTCCCAGAACCCAGATGGAGGAGGCAGGTTTACATCACACTTCCTGCCCCCTTTGAGGGTTGGCCCAACAGAGCCTTTCTCTTCTCGAAGACTATGCCACAGGTTGGCTTTTCTGCACATTGAAGGGGCAGACCTACCTTGCTCAGTAGCACTTTAAACAGGAAAAGCAGACAGATTAGATATAGAATTACTCCCTGCTTCATTTTTCCTGTCTTCCTCCAGGCTCTCCCTGCTGATACTTCTCCAGCATGGGAATCCATTTTGAAGCCCATCAGATGGTGGCACCCTAGACCCCAGCCCTGGAATCCTGATCCACGCACGGTCCAGCCACGTGAGCCTGATGTGCGCCTGACATCTGTATATTAGTGCCACATGCCACTAATCCACGACTTTGACATGGCCTTGCTTTGCTAATTAGGTCAGACACTTTCTCCCACAATAGATGCTCAGCCTGAAGGCCCTGACTTGCTTGCTGGTCCCTTGTCCTTCACTTCCAGACTACTGAACAAGTTTCACCTCCACATGCCTTTGCCCACCTGCCTGTACCCCTAAGTAGAAAGTTTTGTCTAGCAGGGGCTGCAGATTTCCTGGGTTTACAGGCATCACCCAGAATGCAGACTAAATCATCTTTCATGGATAATTATTATCTATAGTAACTGGCAGTTGGAAATCAAAAACCCTATGACTCGTTCAACCTATGAGGACATATTAATTACCTCACTCGAGCAGCCCTCAATCCTGCCTGTAGCATCGCATGCTTCTAGTTCCATCTGTTCCTCAAACATACAAAGCAACAGGATGGGGGATAGATCTTTAAATAGAACCTTCTTACATTTAAAATTAAATAACATTCTTGAGGGGGAAAAACACCCTGTAAGCGTGAAATAGTTCCAAGCTTGAAAAAAATCATTTTTCCCTCAGGAACTGAACCAGTCACTTAAGAGGTTTTAGACCAGAGTCATGGATTAAGAAGTACTGGAACATGCAGAGAGATGACTGTGTGTGTGTCTACACACATAATAATGGTATAACTGACATTGTCACAGTCAGTTCAGCCCTCTGCAAGCCCATGGGAAAGAAACACAGAGCCTCATCTGGGAGCTACTAGGTCTCTGGAAAGGCAGTAAACCTAGCAGGTATACCTGAGGCACCATCTGTTCTCACTGTGCCAGAAGAAACTCCTTCTTTATTCTACCCCTCCCCCAAATAAATACAAAATGCAGATACAGAAATTTCAGAGCCCCAAAATCTGTTCTTTCAAGTGAAAAAAAAAAAAAAACAATAATTGTATACGGCATGGCAGGTGCTGAGAAAATACTCTGTTCCAGGAGCTAATCCAATAAACCCATTCATGACTATCTTTTTATAACATCTAGTGCCAATTCAACAACTATCCCCAAGTGCCTAATACATAGTTGGTTTAAGATTGAGGAGAGAAAAAAAAATGGTCTGAAATTCATGCCCTTAAGGGATTGTACTCCAAACGCCTACTAATTCTCTGAGTAAGAAACAATGTCAATCAAAGTTCTCTGGGGTGGGCACTGACAAGTGGTTAAGGTGCCACTTGGGATACGTGCATCCCACATTAGTCTGCCTGAGTTTGAGCATGGGCTCCATTCCCAATTCTAGTTTTCTACTAACGCATAACCCGGGAGGCAGCAAGTGATGGCTTTAAGCACTTGGGTCCCTGCCACCAATGTGAGAAACTTGGATTGAGTTCCTGGCTTCTGGCTATGGGGAGTGAACTAGTGGCTTAGAGAGTTCCCAATCTCTCCATGTCCATCTCCACCTCCTTCACATTTTCCCTTTTTCTATGTATAAATATATGTATGTATATGTGTGTCTGCCTCTCAAATAAACAGAAAAAAAAAAAAAACTTTTGAAAGTTACCAACTCAGGCCGGTGCCGCGGCTCACTAGGCTAATCCTCCACCTGCGGCGCCGGCACACCAGGTTCTAGTCCCAGTCGGGGCGCCGGATTCTGTCCTGGTTGCTCCTCTTCCAGTCCAGCTCTCTGCTGTGGCCCGCGAAGGCAGTGGAGGATGGCCCAAGTGCTTAGGCCCTGCACCCGCATGGGAGACCAGGAGGAAGCACCTGGCTCCTGGCTTCGAATTGGTACAGCGCATCGGCTGCAACGCGCCAGCCATAGCAGCCACTTGGGGGGTGAACCAACGGCAAAAGGAAGACCTCTCTCTCTGTCTCTCTCACTGTCTAACTCTGCCTGTCAAAAAATAAAAAAAAAAAGTTACCAACTCTACCACCATTTCTTGTGCCTTACTTTCATTTATCAGAAAGTCCTTTGAAATCACCAATATTTCATTTTCCATTTTTTGTTACTTGCTTGGTAGTTTGAATCTCCTTGTTTTTTTATCAGTTCTTAAAAATTTCAAGCCATATTTAATTTCAGCAACAATGGTTATCATTTGGTACTGTGTAAGAGTGACTGAATGCTCTAAGTGAAAAAGACATTTGCGACTTCTGTTCAACATTTTTATTTTCCCCATTCACTAGGAACAGAATATTGAGTAAAACTAGACAGATTCCTACTTCCTTTGAGCTTTTGCTGATAGACATTAATCAAATAATTAATGAATCATCAAACAATCCCACAAATGAATGTAAGCCAGCAATTACCCTAACACTATAGAGAGGCTGCTGCCTCTGGAAGTCTAACCAGATTCTAACCTCACCTGGCCTTAAGGAAACCTGGGAAGAAAATTAAGAAGCAATGCTTAAGAAGACACCTGAAGAATGAACAAGGAAAAAGAGGGAGAAACACTATGTGCAAAGGCCCTACATGCAGGCAAAAGGTAACCAGAAGCAACAGACAGAAGCCCTGAGATATCCAGAGTGGGAGCCCTGGGATCAAAGTGTTATCAAGGCTCATGAGTGGCCACCAACCAAGCAGCAGCAGAATCTCCCCGGGATTCTGAGGGACTCTTCTTTCTCCAAAAGCTGACGGTGATCACTGTGCCACATTAACAGCCTTTTCTCAGCCTCCTGAAATGCTGGGGCTTACACAGACAGCAAATCAGCTCTGCTGCACGCCAGTGTAGAGTTGATATGGCTGCTATGCTCTGGCCATGAAAAGCTTGCTTAGGTCAAGCTATCTCGCAGTGACACCTCCAGCTGTGGGGAGGTGACAGCAGGAGCGGTGGTCACACCAGTCACAAAGTAACCTGCAAAGATGCATGCTTTGGGGGGACACTTTCTGTACCTAAACTTATCCTTGGCTTTCATTCTCAAAAGGACAGTAAAGCAAGCCACCTATACTATGGTACATGGGTATTAGTTTAATTCCTCATCAACGAGATCTTGCTATAAGTCATACATGTAAAAGAACTAAATACAGAAAGTTGAGGAACTTTAACAACAAAGCTGTCTCAGGGGCTTCAGTTCACTTCTCTTTAGGGTTAGAAGTTCGAGGGAGGAGCTCATCCTCAGGTAAGTCTTGGAGCTGATTCTGGAGCCTGGTCCATTCTGAAACAGGTAAAGACCAGGCTATACATATCACAGAAAACAGATGATCAGCTTCTCACACACAGCCAGACTGTTAAGGCATAGAGGATACAGGGTTGTTTGAAATACATTTCCCCAATCTACTGGTTTTATTACTGCTACCCTGAACAACATACATAGGGTTCCTATGGGACCAGATCAATCAGAAATGGGCAACCTTAAATAAAACAACCAAAGGAAACAGATTGGGGCTGGTGCTCTGGCGTAGTGGGCTAAGCCTCTGCCTGCAGTGCCGGCACCCCATATGGGCACCGGTTCTAGTCACAGCTGCTCCTCTTCTAATCGAGCTCTCTGTTAAGGCCTGGGAAAGCAGTAGAAGATGGCCCAAGTGCTTGGGCCCCTGCACTCACGTGGGAGGCTCGGAGGAAGCTCCTGGCTCTTGGCTTTGGATCGGCCCAGCTCTGGCCTTTGCAGCCATTTAGGGAGTGAACCAGCAGATGGAAGACCTCTCCCTCTCTCCCTCTATCTAAAACTCTACCTCTCAAATAAATAAATAAATAAAAATTAAAAACAGATTTCCTGTTTAATATTCTCTGGATTACCCAAATTTCAATTCAGCTAAGTCCATAACTGTGGCTTCCACCATGGTAAGCCACACATATGGTGGCAGGGAATTATGATGTACGTGAGCCAAACAGAACTGCATTCACATCTGGGTTTTGTCACCGATGGTCACTGACTGTGTAAGTTACTCAAGTTCTCTAAATTTTACTGAAAAACCAGGAGAAGCATGCTGCACTGAACATCTGTTGACTTCAGGCTACTTTAAATAACTTTCTGTGTTACAGGAAACTCTGCTGTGTGCTGGGAGACATATGTGGACATGCTCTGTCCCTGTAAGCCATGTGACCCAAGCTTGGCCATCCGATGCTCTCAAAGCAGGGATACAAAGATTGAGTTAGTGGCAGGGCACCTCTGTGGCAGTTATGGTGCCAGTCTACCCCTGTGTGCTGTCAGCTTTCTGTGGCTAAGGTCTCTTACTATCATGATTTTCAAAATCATACCATCACCCCCATTCATGATCTAATGACCTTTTTTAAAAAAATATTTATTTTATTTATTTGAAAGACAGAGTTACAGAGAGAGGTAGAGCCGGAGAGAGAGAGAGAGGTCTTCCATCTGCTAGTTCACTCCCCAGATGGCTGCAACAGCCGGAGCTGCGCCAATCTGAAGCCAGGAGCCAGGAGCTTCTTCTGGGTCTCCCACGTGGGTGTAGGGGCCCAAGGACTTGGACCATCTTCCACTGCTTTCCCAGGCCACAGCAGAGAGCTGGATCAGAAGTGGAGCAGTGGGACTAGAATAGGCACCCATATGGGATGCTGGGGCTGCAGGCCAGGGCTTTAACCCGCTGCACCACAGCACTGGCCCCGATCTGATGACTTTCTAATAGATTCCTTTTACATTTGTGTTATCAAAGAGTACTTTCTTTTTGGTTTTTTTGTTTGTTTGTTTGTTTTTTTTTTTTTTTTTGGTAGCCAAATATTCTTGCTACAAGATGGTGAACAAGAAACAGAGATGAAGCATTTGACACAGCATTTGATATGTAAGGGGCATTTGTGGGAGTGGAGAGTTAATGCTGGATTCCAAATGCTCTCAAAGATTTGTGAATTTCGGTGTTGAAAATACTCCTGCTTCATGAAATGATAAAATCAGAGGTTTGGTTCAGTAATAAAGATTAAGAAGATACTAGGATCTATTTAATCCTGAGGCACCAAATCATAAATAATCATCGGTAAAATCTTCTCGCTCACTGCACCTTACATATTTGCCCACCATTGCCCCATGACCCCTACTTTTGAGCCAACTCACCCTATGTGCTGCCACCACCATCATGCTCTGGAGGAAACCACTCCAGAACTCCCATGAACCAGCTCCTTTACCTCTTACCTACGCAAGCGGTTACAATTATTCTGATGAAATGGTCTTCGAGAAACAGTGATCTCTCAAGGGGGCCTTGGAGCTGGCCAAGGCTGTGGAGAAAATAAAGGCATCGAAAACTAATAGTCTTAGATATTAAAAAAAATTAACATTTCTACATAAGAAGTGTAGAATAAGCCAATAACCACAAAGGAAAACAAAAGAAACAGAGACTCTAAGACAAATGGCATGGAAAAGTGATCAGAGTTAGGCTGTGTAATTCTCAAATTCTCTAGAGACAAAACTGCCCCTAGAAGACTAAAGATCTCCAGCAGAGGGGAATGCCTTCTTCACAAAGAGCAGTAATGACAAAGAGCTGATGAGAGCTCACATTACAGTGACACAGACAGCACCACTTGGGAAGGCTTGGTGAAGGCTGATAATCTAAATTAAATCTTAATATTTCTCAAAGGAAGCTGCAGACACAACAGTCTTTGATACCTGACAGCCCCAAATCAGCCGTGCAGACAGGAAAGTGCAAGTGTGAGCTAGAAGGGTGACAGCATCTTTCATGCCTCCTGTCATGTTATAAACAGAACTGGGCAGTACATCAAATAGAGACGTCCCTCCACGTCCACAGGGAATTAGTTCCAGGACCTGCCTCGGAAATCAGAATCTGCAGATGCTCGAATCCCTTAGATGAAATGGCACAGTATTAGCACATAACCTATACACACTACCTTCAATACCTCCAATCATCTCTAGATTCCTTATAATATCTAACGCAAGGTAAATGCTATATAAATAGTTGGTACATTGTATTATTAGAGACATGAGATTATGATGTAATCCCCCCACACTGCCACCCCTCAGAATATTTTCGGTCTGTATTTGGTTGCATCCATGGGTTTGGAGAGTTGACTGGAATTTCAAAACAGACTATTAGAATTCTTCCATGCACAGTGGAAAATCCTTGAGGGATTTCCTAAAACTGTGGATAATTTTTGTCTATTTCTCCTTAGGAGAAA
Source organism: Lepus europaeus (assembly GCF_033115175.1). NCBI lineage: Eukaryota > Metazoa > Chordata > Mammalia > Lagomorpha > Leporidae > Lepus > Lepus europaeus. The sequence goes on along the minus strand of NC_084834.1, from coordinate 18,079,278 downwards.
TTTTTATTATGTGTAACTGATACACACAAAATAATACATGGTGGGGGGGGGGGGCTAAGGGTTAAGCCAACAGTTGGGATTCTCACACGCAATATCAGAGTGCCTGGGTTTATGGCCTGACTCCACTCAATTACGGCTTCCCATGTGGGAGACCTGGATTGAGTTCCTGACTTGCGGTTTCAATCAGGCTCAGCTCTGGCTGTTGTATGTATTTGGGGAGTGAATCAGTAGATGAGAATTTTGTGTGCCTGCCTCTCTAAGAATAAAAACAAAAAAAAAAATTAAAAAAGACAAAACAACACATGGAATGTTGATACAAGATACCAAAAATCAAACACCCCATAATACCTCCTACCCCAGTACAGGAAGTAGAACAGAGGCATCAGCATTAAAACTTCTGGGGGACCAATTTCAAAATTTTTGCCCTTCCCTGATATACACATTTTAGGAAACAATTTGGCATTTTCTTGTCAAGTTGGATTTCCTACCTGATGACCTTGTAGTTCTTCTTCTAGGACTACACCCTAGAAGAATCCCTGACACTTAAGCTCCAGAGGATGAGTTTTAAAATGGCATTGTTTGTAACAAGAAGGAGCTGGAAACAACTCAAACAGTTAATTAAGCGATGGTAATTTCATGCAAGCAGATTAGTAAGAAAATTCTTGGGTGGACAAAGTGCCAGGCTGCTCAGACGCCTCCTCCATGGAGGACACATCCAGCCTCGCCTGCCAGCCCTCTTTGAGAACTGCCCTGAGCGGGAGCAGCCGCCTGGCCTGAGGTCACTGCCCTGAGTCTGAGGGAGAGGCAATGGCTGCTGGGCTCTCTCACCAGCTCAGGATAACTCAAGGGCCACCCTGATTTTAGAGCTAGGCCTCTGCTGGGACCACACCACAGTCCAATGATCCCCTCAACCCTGGCCAGCTCCTTTTTTCTGCATAACACTTGGTCTGTTTCTCTGGGAATTTCCTACATGCCAGAAGCTTTATGGACACAATTTCATTTTACACTTGGTGTCAGAGAAGGCAGCTACATGACCCTAAAGCCATTCCAGGAGGACAGGACCCTGGGTTCAACACTGAATCTACCAGGACCCTGAAGCTGGCTCCTTTCACTCTGGGACACCTGTTTCACGGAGCCTGTGTGCTCTACATTCCTACAAGCAAAGAAAAGGACCTTTCTCCTAACATTAAGTTCTGCAATTCAGACATTAATGCAACTTTCTCCAAGATTGTCAAGATTTTACAGTCTTACAATAATAGCAATATTATCACAGTCCACTCACCTAGTTACAATGGTCCTATCAGCTTGTAAATATAAAGTTAAAAACATTTAATTTTTACTGGACTGGTTCTAAGAAATAGGGATCCACCACATTTACTCATTCCCTCTGGATAAGGGAGAGTAAGTGATCCCTGAAATCATAGCAATATTCTGGGGAGTAGGTGCATACAAAAGCCACATATGTAATTTAAAATTCAAAAATGTAATTTAAAATGTATAATGCCATTTATCCAAAATGTTGTAATTTCAACATGTAGTCAACACAGAATGATTAGTGAGATATTTTGTGTTTTATTATCGGTCTTTGAGGTCTGGTGTGTATTTTACATTCACAGAATGTCTCTATTTGAACTCGACAGACATGACATCCAGTGCTCACTGGCCACAGCACTGGATGGCACAGGGAGAAGGTGACAGAATGGGAATCAAGGGATGCCAGGAGAGAACACTTCCAGTACTTCTAGCCTCCACTTCCCTGTCTGGCCAGCATAAACACTGACAACTGATAAGACTTATGAAAGTGTCCTTCAATAATGGAGCCCATCTCTTTGATAAGAAGGACTCCTCCTCCTCATCTATGAGATGTGTTGGATGAGACAATCTCTTTAGTTCCTTCAAGCATCAATATTTTGTGACTGCATGGCACAGTTTTATTAGCACTTTATTTTCTAAAAAGTAATCAAAAGTCCACTTCATTGTTGTATTACTTTTCTCTGAAAAAGGTTTGGACATTATTTTCCTAGCTTGGTAAATTGAATAATGATCCATGTCTTAATCCCCAGATCAGGTTTTGGCATTACTCTGTAAACACACTATTGCATATGACATAAAGCAGACATGGTTAAGGACCCTGAAGAGGGGGCAGCTACCCTTGCACAATGGAATCACAGGGTTCTTATAAAACAGAGGGAGGAGGGCCTGGATGGGAGGAGATGCAAGGACAGAAGCAGAAGTTAGCAAGAAATTTGAAGATAACACACAGCTGGCTCCTAAGATGAAGAAAGGGGCAGGGGCCAAGGGACACAACACCTTATGAAGCTGGAAAAGGCTCTCCTACAATCTCCAGGACGAGCACAGTCCTGCCAACTGACCTTAGGCTTCTGATCCACAGAGCTATACGCTAATACCTTTACGTTGTTTGTGTTAATTCGGTAGTGCAGCAACAGGAAACTAATACATTCATCTATCATATAAATAGAATGTAAAGAGTCTTTGGAAAGTTCATGTTAAATGTATAATATTAAAAAATTAAGCATGGATTTCAAAATTGTTTTGCACCAAAATAAACTTATCTTTTTAATTCCAATTTTCCACAGATTTTTTGAAGCCCTCTCACAGCACCAGGGAAGGTTATCTATACAGCTTCTTTGTCAGAAGTAAGTGCAGTGCCAGAAAACTAATCTCTTAATGGGCAAGGAGCTTTTGGACGAGACCCCAAAATCACAAACAAATGGGATTTCACCTGACTAAAGAGCTATTGCACAGCACAGGAAACAAAAATACGTGCAAGTTATAGATCTAAAAAAGGGCTTAATATCCAGAATATACAAGAAACTCAAATAACTCAGTAGCAAACAAACAAAAAGCAAAACAATCCAATTTAGAAATGGGCAGTGGATCTAAACAAACATTTCTTAAAGGAAGACACACAAATGGTCATGAAAAAAATGCTCAACATCACTAACTCACATGGAAATGAAAATCCAAACCACAATGAGATATAACCTAACTCAGAGTGGTTATTATCAAAAAGACAAAAAGATAACAGGTATTGGCTAGGAAGTGGAAAAATGGTAGCCCCTGCATACTGTTGGCAGGAATGTAAATTACTACACCCATTGTAGTAGAGGACAGTATGGAGTTTCCTCAAAAAACTAAAACTAGGCCGGCGCCACGGCTCACTAGGCTAATCCTCCACCTTGCGGTGCCGGCACACCGGGTTCTAGTCCCGGTCGGGGCACCGGATTCTGTCCTGGTTGCCTCTCTTCCAGGCCAGCTCTCTGTTGTGGCCAGGGAGTGCAGTGGAGGATGGCCCAGGTGCTTGGGCCCTGCACCCCATGGGAGACCAGGATAAACCCCTGGCTCCTGCCATCGGATCAGCGCGGTGCGCTGGCCACAGCGCGCCAACCGCGGCGGCCATTGGAGGGTGAACCAACGGCAAAAGGAAGACCTTCTCTCTGTCTCTCTCTCACTGTCCACTCTGCCTGTCAAAAAAAAAAAAAAACAAAAAAAAAACAAAAAACTAAAACTAGAACTACTGTATGATTCAGCAATCCCACCACTGGGTCTACATCCATGGGAAACGAAACCTCTGACAAAGAGACGGCTGCACTCTCATGTCTACTGCAGCACTGTTCACCAGAGACAGGAACAGGAACAACCAAAGTGTCTGTTCACTGACAAGGGATCAGGGAAATGTGGTGCATAGTGGAATACCACTCTCCCATAAAGTGAATGAAATCTTGCCATCTACAACGACGTGGATGGAAGTAAAATAAACCATGTGGAGCAGATTCACTCATATGTAGAATCTAAAAAAGCTGGCCTCCTGGAAGTCCAGGGTAAACCAGTGCTTACCACAGGCTGGGGAGAGGAGGAGGAGGAGAAAGGCTAACAGGTATCAAGTTACAGTTGGATAGCAGTGGGAAGTCACAGTGCTATGCTGCACAGTAGTATGACCACAGGTAATGTTATGTATTACATGTTTTTCTTATAAAAAAAAAATAAAGGTACAGGAAAGGATTTTGAATACTTTCACCATGAATACATGATAAATGAGGAAATAGATATGTTTACCCTGATGGGACATTACACAATGCATACATGTATCAAAACATCATATGCTAGGTACCCCATAAATATGTATAACTCTATGTGTCAGTTTAACCATTTTTAACATCATATAATATCACAATTTCATATCAAATGAAAATAATCCTCCTTTCTCTGAAAGGAGGAGAGAACTTCCAATTTGACTATGACCCTGTCTAAATAAGATCAAAGTCAGCGAACTCAAGAGGCTTCCATAGCCTTGGAAACTCATGACTAGAGCCTAGGGAGATTTCTGACACCATAAACAAGAGTGTCAAATTGTTAAGTCAACAACAGGAGTCACTGTGTACTTACTCCTCATGTGGGATCTCTGTCCTTAATGTGTTGTCCAATGTGAATTAATGCTATAACTAGTACTCAAACAGTATTTTACATTTTATGTTCTGTGTGGGTGCAAACTGATGAAATCTTTACTTAATATATACTAAATCAATCTTCTGTATATAAAGAGAATTGAAAATGAATCTTGATGTGAATGGAATGGGAGGGGGACCAGGAGATGGGAGGGGTGTGGGTGGGAGGGAAGTTATGGGGGGGAAAAGCCATTGTAATCCATAAACTGTACTTTGGAAATTATATTTACTAAATAAAAGTTTAAAAAAAAATCCTCCTTTTTCATTAGAATTGGCAATTTTTATGTTAATTCTTATTTAGAGAACAATAACACAAGATGAGGGTCAATTAAAAATAGTAGTTTGAGGATGGCGCTGCGACTCAACAGGCTAATCCTCCGCCTTGCGGCGCCGGCACACCGGGTTCTAGTCCTGGTCGGGGCGCCGGATTCTGTCCTGGTTGCCCCTCTTCCAGGCCAGCTCTCTGCTGTGGCCCAGGAGTGCAGTGGAGGATGGCCCAAGTGCTTGGGCCCTGCACCCCATGGGAGACCAGGAGAAGCACCTGGCTCCTGCCATCGGATCAGCGCAGTGCACCAGCCGCAGCGCACCTGCCACGGCGGCCATTGGAGGGTGAACCAACGGCAAAAAGGAAGACCTTTCTCTCTGTCTCTCTCCCTCACTGTCCACTCTGCCTGTCAAAAAAAAAATAGTAGTTTGAAATCACCATTAATGAAGAATAGCCTGTGTTGCTAACAATCCATCTGAGAGCATCTGAAGACTCAAGGAGCTCCTTAGGAAATGTAAAGGGAACCTGGCAGGGCACAGAAACACGTTCTTGTCCACCCAAGTCCCTGCTTCCTCTCCACAGAGTGGGGCTGTTTCTGAGAACATCCAGCTGCTTGTGAAAGCGCCCAGCAGGTGGATTCTGCCATGGGAATGTGCCCCACTTCCAGGCCATGCTTTAGAGGGAGCAGCGGCTCCCCCTACATGTCCTCCTTCTCCCCTTGCAGGTCAGATACAGAAACTCTAAAAAGTTCCCTGGGACAATGGAACCTCACTGTGGAAAGACGCTGGCATGCTTCTGCACGGAAGAAAGCCCCCTGCTCATCAGGGTCACCATATAAGCAAGAAATAAATCTCCACTGTGCTTGAGCAATTATAGGAGTTGAAATCATTTCATATAGAAATTAACCACCCAAACTGACACACGTGGTGGCAATGAGGAAAGAGGGCTCATATTTTCCTTTTTTTTGAAGATTCATTTATTTGAAAATCAGAGTTACAGAGAGAAAGGACAGAGGTCTTCCATCCAATGGTTCACTCCCTAAATGGCTGCAATGGCAGGGCCTGGGCCAGGCCTAAGTTGGGAGCCAGGAGTTTCTTCCAGGTCTCCCATATGGGTACAGGGGCCCAAGGATTTGAGCCATCTTCTGCTGCATTTCCAAGCCATCAGCAGAGAGCTAGATTGGAAGTAGAGCAGTTGGGACTTGAACTGGCGCCCATATGGGAATGTTGCACTGCAGACAGCGGCTTAACCTGCTGTGCCACAGTGCTGGCCCCCAACTTCTCCTTCTTTAGTGGACTACAACTCATAATGTATGGTGAGAAATGTAGATCTATAGTTACTGAGTTGACTATATTCTAGTTACTTGGTCAAATACTCAGCATAAAGGAGAGCTTATTTGGAAAATGTTTGCTTAAGTGTCTCTAACTCCTGATAAATAACACACCTGGAAAAGCTCAGTGCTGGGACCCCTTCCACCCATGTGGGAGACCTGTATGGAGATCTGGGCTCCTGGCTTCAGCCTGGTCCAGCCTAGCTATTGCAGACATTTGGGGGGTGAACCAGAAGATGGAAAAATCTCTGTTTCTTTTTCACCCTGCATTCCAAATAACTAAATAAATCTTTTTTAAAAAAAAAACTATCATGTATCAACAAATCTAACTCAGTATTGCACTCATACTGATTCTCAAAATACTTTAAATTATAGTCCAATTAGCCCAAATGTACATGTGCTAATGTTATCATACAAGAGAAATCCTTTACTGTTCAAAGAAATTACAAAGTAGCTCCCTAAAAGTGTATAACATGTAAGCTCTAAGATGTCTAAGGGATATACATATATTTGTGTCAGCATAAAGGTTTTACAAATACACTGAGTTTATCTGGTAACATTTGGAGTTTGATTTTAAGTGGATATTTGCTTTAAAATGGGAATTATTCACCAGCGGCAAGAGCCATACAACTGGATGGCTATCAGCTTTCCCAGGGGTGGAAAAACCTACTTACAAAGTAGAGACTTACAGATAATACCCCATCTTGTGGTTTTCAATCTGACAAAAAAATTATGAAAATCTTACTGATGTGAAATACTATGTTCACAGGACCATTTGTACCTCTTGGGGCTTTTGGCCTATAAATTACATGAAAATTATGTAAAAGACCTGAAAAAAAAAAAAAACCCTTAGGAGTCCATTCTTTTTAACCTTTTAGTTCTCAAAGAAGAATGTTCCCCAGGAATTATGGGGCTGACTTCAAATACCCTGACATTTACTGCTGCCGGGTATTACCTGGACAGCTCATCTGCCTGTAAGGAAGGCTGAAATAATCCAATTGTAACCAATAGTTCTTTCCACGTTTAAGATATCTTGAAATAGATGGAACGGTTTTTAACTTCATCTCTCACAGTCTCATTCTCCCTGATAACTTCAAATAATGACCTGGTTAGTAAAAAAAGTTGTACTGACGCAATCTAGTATAGTTGTTAAGAAAGATGGGGTGGGGGATGTACCATTTACTATCTGTGGAACCTTGGGCAACTTATAAAATAGGGAGATCTGGGTGATGTTATGTATGTAACCAGTTCTGAGAGTGACAAGATACTGATCATGTAAAATGTTAGCTTATTTGCAAGACATCTATACCTTACAATGCTACTTTTTATGAGAGGGGTGCTTTGGGGCATGTATTTGGCATAGTGGTTGAGATGTTACGTGGGAGGCCCACATCCCATAGTGCCTGCGTTTTGAGTCTTGGCTCCACTTTTCATTCCAGCTTCCTGCTAATGTGCGCCTCAGGAAGCTTCAGTATTGGTTCACTGCCACCCACATGGGAGACCCAGACCCACACGTGGCACCTGGCTTTGGACTGGCCCAATCCCATCTGCTGCAGGCTTTTGGGGAGTGAATCAGTAGGTAGGAGTGCTGTGTCTCTGTCACTGTCTTTCAAGTAAGTAAGTAAGTAAATAAATGTTGTCTTTTTTTAAAAAAAATATATATAAAGGGGCAATTTGTTACTTGTGTGCTTTTGGCTTTGTGCCATTTTCATGCTCTCCATCTCTTTTCTGATGCTGTCTTCATTTCTGTGGTTTTGGGAGACAGGAAATGTGAGACATTCTCACAAGAACTGTTCTTGCCAGCCAGTGTCAAGAGCTGGCTAAGCGTCCCTTCATTCTCTAGTGCTACAATGAAGGCAGCATCCCCAGCAGCGCCTGTCTTTCTTGCTGCTGCCTTGTACAAGGATCTTTCCCCCTTGATGAGTCCACTGCCTATGGATCACAACTGAGGTTTCAAGTGCACTCTGTGGGAAAGCAAAGCGAAGGGACGATCTGAAGATCCTTCAGCCAGCTGGGGGAGGGCCTACTGTGTCGCCCTGTTGTGGCCTGTCCTCCCAGGTGTGGACAGCTGCTGCTTAGGCACAAATAACTTCCCTTCAGTTCATTATCATCAGAAGATTGGGATTCAGAAGGCATCAAGCATTAATTTTTCATGAAAAAAAATTAAAACAAAATTCTTAGAACTCAAACAACTGAAACTGTATTTTATTTATTGTATGCAGTAAATAACCATGCACAGAAAACAAACTCCATATAGAGAATTCCCCGGGAAATAGAATTCTCACTTAAACAACATGCAACTGACTTCCACGGAAGACTGGGTGACTATAGCACAATGAATGTTATTTGTAACAAGAGATTTGCTAACCTTTAGGGTTCCTTTTTTATAAAAAGCAAAATGACATGAATATGCTTCTAATGAGAATGTATAATACAAACCCTGAACGTTAGTAATCAAACCTGGCATTTGAAAACTATGTGAATAGAAACTAAGGCAGTCAAATCTTAAAGCTGTCATTTTCAAAATTTGGCTTAAAGTATATTGACAATGAATTTCATGTGAATCAAAACTGCTTTTAACCCTGAAAATACTGCAACATTACTGATTTGGTCCTAATATTATGGCACTGATGTTAAAGAGCAATTGACTCAACAAAAAGAAAAAAAGAACTTCCTGGCAGATAAGATCTGAAAAAAATGATGCCAAAATGATGAAAAGGCAAGAAGCAGAGCAAAGCATAATGTACCGAAATGCTGCTCCCCAGCTGAAAACAGATGCATTTTCTGATTTCTCTTCAAACACTAGTACTGCTAAGACCATCTGGCAACTAAGAGGTAAGAGAAATGGCACAACTTCATACGCCACTGGCTGTACTTCCACTGAAATAAAGATGTGCTTTATTCGGCACATGTCTTCTGACTATACTCTCAGTAGAGAATTTCCCTTCCCAAGAGGCCAACTTCTGGAAGGATGTATTTCAACAGTGGGAACCTGAAACACGAGGGTAAAGGAAAATCAGGGAGCCACAATGCCCTCTGCTTTGAGTTTCCATCCAGTCCTGCCACTTTTCCTCCCACTGAGGAAAACCCCATTGATTCCATTGTCTTCATTCAGCCTTATTCTACACTCATGCAATACACGAGTCATATAATGTCTTTGTCCTGCTTAGGTAGCAATATAACACACACACAAAATTAAAAGACAAAGGAGAAAAATATAATAAGTTCTATAGCATAGAAGGGTTAAAAAAAACCCTTAAAATATAAAGACTTCTAATGATCAATTAGAAAATGATGAGCATCTCAATTAAAACATTGGAAACAAGTAGTAAGCTTTTCTGAGGACAGTTTCGTAATACAAATAAAAGGCACTAAAAATATGTATTCATCCTTTGACTCAGTAAGTCCCAATAAAACAAAAACATGTTTAAATAACCATTTAGCTTTAAACAGTTATTGCAAATAGCAAAAATTGGGGCTGGTGTTATGGCATAATGGATAAAGTCACCACCTGGGATGTCAGCATCCCATGGGGTGCTGGTTCCTGTCCCAGCTGCTCTACTTCCTATTCAGATCCCTGCTAATAGACTGGGGAAAGCAGCAGAAGATGGTGCAAGTTCTTGGACCCCTGCCACCCATATAGGAAACCCAGATGAACAGAAGATCTATTTCTCTGTTTCTTCCTACCCCATAACTCTGATTTTCAAATAAATAAATAAGTATTTAAAACAATAACAGCAAATATCAAAAGTTTAAAATAAGCAAAATATCTACTAGCAGGGGACTGGAATATAACTTACAGCATACATCATGAAACACGTTGCAAGCATCCACACTCCATTCAAACACACTAACATGCAAAGATGGTTTAAATATATTGCAGAAAAGCATACCACAACTATTTACACGTGTCCATCTACATATTACAAAAGTCTTGAAGTATGCATCATATGCTATGTTTCAGTGACTCTTCATTGGGAAGGGAATGAGTGTATTTTGACCGTGAAAGGAAGTATTAGGATCAAGACTGCAACTTGCTGTACTACTATATACAAATATACTATATACAAATGCATATTGTGTGGGGAATGAGCATATTTGTAACCAAGACTCATAAATCATCTTTTTTGAGTTTATTAATTTACACTTATTAATTTAAAAGGCAAAACAACATTGAGAGAGAGCTTCCATCTGCTGGTTCATTCCCCGAATGCCTACAACAGCTCGTGCTGGGTAAGGCTGAAGCCAGAAATCAAAAATTCCATCTGGGTCTCCCATGTGGGTGGCAAGGACTCAGTGCTTGAACCATCATCCACCGCCTTCCAGGGTGTACATTAGCAGGAAGGTAGAACGGAAGTGAAGGCAGGACTTGATCCCAGATAAGGGATGCAGGTGTCCCAAGTGGTAGAACCTGTGGTGCCACAATGCCTGCCCTTGGATTATTTTTCACAAACACCTGCACCCTACTGCTCTCAGAGTTTCCCAGAGAAAGCTTCCTGCTCCCTGATGTTGGTCTGGCCTTATAACCAGCTTTGGCTGATCTGCCCCCAAGCTACCAGTGTTCCAGCAGAAGCTTGGAATGCACTGTGAGGTTGGGCTCGGTCTCTCCGGTTCTCCCCTCTACCACAAGAACAGGCCTGGCCACTAAGGGACTTTCCTTCAAGAAGAGTCTCCCTTTGAGGAAGAGAAGAGCTCCCACTGCGATTCCACAGTCACCGGCAAGTGACAGGAAAGAGAAAAAAGGTCTGCTTTCAGCCATAGAAATATTGAGAGTTCTTTGTTATAGAGAAAAGCTGTTACAAATACACAAGACAGTGCTATCTGAAAGAAGTTATTATGGAGAATTTGCCTATTCTACAGATTTATATTTCTTAATTTTTTTCTATTATAACTACTTACGCATTATAAGAACACAGCGGTTCAAGAGAAAAAAGAGAAACAGGATTGCTCAACAAGCTAAAAGGAATCAACTCTAACTTGACTGACTTCAAAATAATATCTAAAGAAATACTGATTGCCAGCTATCTGTCAGCCAAAGAACAGCAAAAGAGCACTGGCAGTGCCCATGATCACAGTCCAAGGGAAAAACAGTCTTAGCTAATGGGCTTTAATATATTTTTGGTCCAACTGGCAATCTCCTGGCATGGAGACGGATAAAGAAGCTGTAACTAAGGAACCCTGAGGCTTATAGTCCAACGGCAAACTCATCTCTACTGAAAATGGGGATGTCACACTGCCTTAGCTCGTGCATATTAACAATCAATTCCTCTAACTCCTTTTGTACTGATGCCACACCACCTGAGCAACCTTCTGAACATTATATGGTTTTGAGTAGTCTCACCAGTTGGGAAAGAATGTGCCAGGTAAATCAGCTTCATGTAAGCTAATAAATTGGCATTTAGCATTCATCTTTAGAAGGCAGAGAAATGGGCAAGGAAGCTACAAAGATTTCAGGATTTCCCATATTGTATTCTCTGCAATCCAACTCCAACTACTCCCCATTTCAATTCCACACGCTAGTAATGCCTACTCCATTCCAGTCGCCACTCCAGACATGTATGCATCATGTACTCAATTTCTCTTCATGGCTCAGATTCCTTTCTGCTTCTCAAATCCTGCGGGTCCTTCAAAGAACACCTCAAAGCTCACCTTCTTCCCTTTTCCAGAAAACCTGCCCTTGAACTCACGGCAGCACCACCACCCATCTGTACTGTTGAGCTCTTGAGTCATACATATGAGATTTGCACCTTCAGACGACTCTAAGCTCTGTGAAACCTCTCCTTCATTCCCCGAAGCAGGTCCTCAAAAAATATCTGTGAAACTCACTGCTGACCAAATTAATCTGGTAGTTTGAGGGCAAGGCTTTATCCTGCCGATCTTGGTGGACCAGAAGTCTGGGACTGACAGCTGGCAGTCCCACAGCAAGCATCCTACTGCTGCCAGGCAGAGTTTTGAGCACTTTTTAATGAACTACTTAATGAAAACACAAAGCACAAAACCAGGATATGGATATCACCATCACTCCCATGCTCCAGATGAGACCAGACTCAGAGGATTAACATCTCCAAGGTCGGAAACTGGGACAGCTGGGACTCGGGAGTCCACGTTTACTGGTCCCTGCTAATTTTAAGCTCAGCGTAACATGGGGGTATTTCAAAAAGTTTGTGGAAAATGAAATTAAAATGTAAACTTTTTTTAGTGCAAAAATTTTGGTGGAATCTATGCATCGTTTTTTAATAATATGCATTTTCCATGAACTTGTAAGGATCTATTATGTAAGACACACCAGAAATGTAACAAGACAAAATTTATTGTTCTACTCCTTGAAAGAGTACAACGTGAGATGGAAAGTTTGGAACGGAAAGGAAAAGCCCCAACAGGGCCTGTGTAAATGAACCTGGATGGAAATGACACGCTGTCTTCTACAGAGGACAGGGCACGGTGACTGCAGTAACTGACAAGTAGAACATGAGAGTCTGGGACCAGAGCTAAACTGCTGAGGACAGCAGAGCAGAGATAAGGCACAGTCACCTACATTTTCCTCTGCTCCTCCAAGCTAACCAACAATCCTCTTCTAAGGAAAACTAGCCAATTACACACAGGATACTTTTACAATCCTGACAGAGGTGCACAGCCTGGCACTGGACACAGAGGCAAGCAGACAACAGACAGGAATCATGTCTAATTTACAGTTCTAATGTGGCTCATCTTAATACTCAGATTTACTTTCTCTTCCTCCTTTAAGCATACTGCAAACAAAAGTAAGGATAAGAATGACAATTAAACAAGTTATTTCTACTTGTGACACAGGGATGATGGTAACAGTAATCTAAGTTGGACTGAAGAAACCAAGGAAGACACTGTGGTGAAGCATCTGGCAAAATTCCACACAGGACTGACCTGCTGCTCTCCCCACTGACCACAGCAGCCTCACTCGTCAGCTGCAGACTTGAGAGTTGAAAAAACACTAAGGTGCATCTCTTCACAAATTTCTAACTTCCAATCTTCGCAGGACCTCTGGGTGAAGCGTCACAGCACTGAGTCACAGGCTACACAATTGTCTCTCTATGCTTTTCAAAGCGTTTTTATTCCACCCTACAGTAAGAACATTTTCATCCTGACCAGTACAGGTAGCAGAGGTGCATCTGAACCAGTCTCAGCCTACTTACTTTCTAATGCACAATACACTTTTGTCTTCCATTTTAATTTTAAGAAATGATAGTCTTGAAGCACTAATTAGTGATCCCCTAATAGGTCACAGCTTGTAATCTCAAAACCACTGGTTTACAATAGGCAGACCTAAAAATCACTTTACTAAAGTGTTCATGTACACATTTGTTTATCGCCCATCTTAGAAATTCTAACATTTTAAGGAAAGACAGTATTTTGCAGTTCTTTGAATGATCCTGATTCGGATTATTCAGGAAGCTAAGTGCTCCACAAATTCTAAATTGGCTGGCTTCTAAACAATAGCAATTTAAAAATTTTTAGAGTCTGGGAGGCTTTGACTTAGGCTCCTATACTAAATGAAACAGAATGCTTTAAAAATGAGGATTATGGGAAAGTGTTTTGCAAACACAAGTATCAGGGCTCTGCCCTATTTGTTATACTCCATGGCAGGCAGAGCCAACACAGGGCCCTGTTGCTCTAGAGTCTGGGCACATCCTTATTAGGAACACTGATTGTTGACTGAACCCCTTTGCAGTCTTCAGTATCTATTTTAACCTCCAGGCAGCAACTGGAATTCCAATTCCAATTCCAATTCCAATTCCAATTCCAATTCCGAAAGGCTGGAATTGGCACATAGTTACCCAGCATACAGTTCCTGAGACCCTACCAAGTGCCAAGCATTGCTCCAGGTACACAGAGCACAAGGGTAAAAATACAAAGCATCGGCCTTCATAGAACACAGATGTTGGGGAGGGATCCAGTTGATAAGTGAATAATCAAACACACTGAATGTTCCATATTTCTCCAAACGCTTCAAGAACACAGAGAGTAACAGGACAGAGTGTTACGGTGGGGTGGGTGGTTGCTGCTTCAGAGAGGGCAGGCATGGCCCACGTATTGGTCAGGAAACAAGTGTAGAGAACAGAATCTACTTAGCTGGCTCAAGAACATGATTCATCAGGTATGAAATAATTTTCAGATTGCTGGAAAGGCTAAATGTCCAGGAAACACTCACAAAGCCATCCTCCCCACTTCTACCCTGCCACCCACTGTGGCCCACGTCCCCCTTACACTCATCACAGACTGCGTCTGTAGGACAGAACCCCCAGCCACATAGGAACAGACTCGGCAGTGGAACAGATGCCTCTGCTGACACACCTCAGAGCAGCCCTGATTAACGAGGAGGAGCCGATGACAGGAAGTCTTCCAGGTGCCTGAGGCAACAAAGAGGCTGAGACAGGGAGGGAGCTGGGTGCTCTCACACAGCAGCAGGAAGACCAGTGTGGCTGAAGGTTGGCCAGTGAGAGACACCGTAAAGGATGAGGCCAGGAGGGGAGTCCGGAGCCAGATCATGTAGGAGGGGAGTCCGGAGCCAGATCATGCGAGCCTCATGAGCCTTAATAAGGAGTCTAACTTTGTTTTCCTGTGTGTGGAAGACAATTCTAGAATGACACCAACTGATTAACCTTTTTTGTAGACCATTCTATTCCACAAACTAATCTCCGCCTCTGATTTAACTCAGTGGCTTACTGATCTTATATACAATGTCCACTCTGCCTGTCAAAAATAAAAAAAAAAGAAAGAAAGAAATTGAAAAAGCCTACGAGGTAGTATTTCCAACACATACCTCTGTCACAGGAAAACAGTGTGTGAACGTGACCATCTCCACCGGCTCCAGGCCCAACTACCAGGTACAAAAATACTGGCCCAACCTGGGACTCACAGGACCAGCGCCATGGTGTAGAAGGTTAAGCCTCTTCCTGCAGTGTTGGCATCCTCTACTGGCACCGATTTGAGTCCCAGCTGCTCCACCTCCCAGCTAGCTCCCTGCTAAGTGCCTGGGAAAGCCGCAGAGGATGGCCCAAATACTTGGGCCCCTGCACCTACATGGACCCGGAAGAAGCTCTTGGCTTCGGCCTGACCCAGCTCCAGTCATTGCGGCCACTTGGGGAATGAGCCAGAGGATGGATAATCTCTCCCTGTTTCCCTCTCTATTTCTGCCTTTCAAATAAGTAAATAAATATTAAAAAATATATATATATCTGGACTTAGAAAACCTAAGAATGAAAAAATACTGTTAGCAACAAAAATAAAAACTGGCTAGCAGTATCAAGGAAGGTTCAATATGCAATTTAAAACAAAAAAGACACTAAATTATGCTTATTTTTAATTTTTCAGATAGCAAGCAATTCATTCTAACATTCCATTTGCAGTGGGCCCACATTTTGTAAGGAGTGAAGGAGTCATTTAGAAGGAAATGTCAATTTTATAATTGTTCCTCAACAGGAGTGGGGAGAACTTGCCACAAACAAGCATCTCCTGTAGCAACTGTCGTGCTTCTGCCAGCAGCACTTGTACCTGGTTTTAGAGCACCCATTGTTAAGTGTGGTCTGAACATTCTAGCTTGCTTTTGCTTTACAACAATAATGTCTTACACTTTTGAGTTTCCTCTGGTTTTAGGAGAAAACATAAAGCAAAATGGTAGAAGGGGAACAGGTTTAAAAACACTGTGTCAGGGCCTGCATTGTGGCAGAGAGGATTAAGCTGCTGCCTGCAAAGCAGGGTCCCATGTAGCTGCCGATTAAGTCCCAGCTGCCCAACTTCCAATTCAGCTCCCTGCTAACGAACCTGAGACAGCAGCGGAAGATGGCCCAAGGGCTTGGGCCCCTGCACTTGGCTCCTGGCTTCCGGTTTTGACCTGACCCAGCCCTAGCTGTTGTGGCCATTTATGAGTGAACCAGCAGATAGAAGTTTTCTCTCTCTGTAACTCTTTCAAGTAATAATTTAAAAAGCCCATTGTTTTATATTTTATATAGTTATACATTAAGTTTAATTACTTTTACCTTCTCCAAAGAAGCCACAATGCTAGCTCTGATGAGGGAGTCATAATAAAAGCAATGTGTCAACTGCTGCCATTTTGACAGTCATATTGTTAAAAACAAAAAATATTACTTCCTTTGCTCTTCCCTCTATAGAGCCTGCCCTGTGATTTGTTTCTGTGCATAACTTAAATACAAACCATTTTTTTTTTTTTCTGTTTCACAAACTTTTGCCTTCTAGGGCTTCCCTATACACATTAAACTAGCTGGGGTGAAACCTGCTAAATTAAAACACATAAAAAATGTTCCCCAGGATTAAAGGCTGACTATGGTTCAAAAAGACCTGTGGTGGCAACCTCCAACGTGGCTCCAGTGAGCCCCATCTCTGGGACTCTCACGGCTGTGTAGCCCTCGCACTCCTGGTCCAATAGTTTAACACCCTTTCTTTGAATACGTTTTGGGAGAAGGGGGGAATTGCTTCACATCTGTTCTAGGGAGCCCTGGATGCACCTTCCATTATGAGTGCCCTCCTGTTGCAGACACAACACCCATTACCCTCCATGTCCTAAACACTCAGTGTATGTGATAGCCTTCAGTGCTCATATCCATTCTTGCACTCGGCCCCAGTCACCTAGAACCATAGAGAAATATTTGTTTGTTTTCCTGTGTCAATTATTACATGCTCAAATTAAGACTTTCTTTCCTTCATTAACATTTATAGCTTGTGCATCACTGTGTTTGTTTGTTTGCTATTATGAGGAAAGAGATAGTGGCAGGGGTTACAAAGAGTTTAGGTCATTAGCTTCATAGAAAGATAAAAAAGGATTAGAAGAAAATATTCAAAAACATTAATTATTTCTGAGCTACTGGAATATTGAAGCTTTTTAATACTCTAAAGATTTTGAAAAACAAATGTTTAATTTTATAATCATAAAAATATTGAAAGAGAACAAAAATCACTTGTGTTCATGCACTGTGTGTGTCTTTATATTTTATTTATTTGAAAGGTACAGTGACAGAGAGGGAGATATCTTCCATCCACTGTTTCACTCCTCAAATCCTGTAACAGCCAGGGCTAGGCCAGGTTGAAGTCAAGACCTGGGAACTCAGTCTGGGTCTCTCACATGGGTGGCAGGGACCCACCTACTTGAGCTGGCAGGGTGTGTGCGTTAGCAGGCGGCTGGAGTCAGGAGCAAAGTGAGGACTTGAATTCAGGCCCTCCAATGCGGAATGTGGGCATTCCAACTGGCATCTTACCCACTAGGCCAAACACCAGCCCCTGAGCTGTGTTCTTGAACATAAGCTTTTCTAAGACCTGAAATGTCAATCTCAAGTAAAACCTGAAAACCCTTAGGAGATGACAGGTGGCACAAGAAAAACAGGAAATAATGGAAGAAGAAAGCAAGAATTCAGAGACATGCTGAGGTGTAATTCAGAGATATGAGTTTTAAAGTAAAGAGATTTAATTAAAAAAAAAAAAGAAAGAAAACTAACCTAAAATGGGAAATTAGGTTTTAAAAAAAGTAAGCAAGTGGGAAGGGCACAGTTCAGCAGAAAGGCCTAGGCGATGTGCAAAAACAGACACCACAGAGCTCCAGACTCCCACCCTGCTGCTCAAACATCTGCAAAACTGTCCAGCAGCTGATGGACAGGCCTTGTGGGAATAAAGGACCAGGGAACTGAAGTGATGACAGAGTTCTCCGGCACCCGGAGAATGAAGCTAAAGAGAGGTGCTGAGACAGAGCTGGACCACTCAGCGCCTGTGACTTCTTCCAGCTCAACAGCCTGCTTCAGAAGCACTCTGTTCCTCCGTGGCTGATGAACAAGCTTCCAGAAAGCTCCTAGGAGAGTGTTAGCGCACTCCGCTGAGGACATCCAAGCAAAACGTCTGAGGTGCAACACATGTGATGTTCCTCTTAGCCAGACTCAACTTTC
This sequence comes from Lepus europaeus, assembly GCF_033115175.1. Taxonomy (NCBI): domain Eukaryota; kingdom Metazoa; phylum Chordata; class Mammalia; order Lagomorpha; family Leporidae; genus Lepus; species Lepus europaeus. The sequence continues at coordinate 18,061,293 of NC_084834.1, read as the reverse complement.
ACCTTGACTTTCTAAATTTTTAAAATCTGAAATTACATTTCTATCTTAACAGACTACTTAATTTAGATTTTCAAATCTATTTTCTTTATTATGTGCTACTAGTCATTTTGGCTTTAAACAATATTCATATTTATATGACACTATTAAAAATATATGCTGTAGAAAGGCGTTTTTGAGAAGACTTAAAAAGTCATTTAGGAAGTGGGTATATGGCCTAGTGGTGAAGACACTGCTTTGGTTGCCTGCATCCCATATTCATGTGTCTTGGATTGAGTTCTGGCTCCTCTCCCAATTCTAGCTTTCTACTAATGCAGACCCTGGGAAGCACCTGCTATCCACATGGGAGATGTGAATTGAGTTTGGTTGTGGCAGGCGTTTGGAAAGTGAACCAATAGATATGAGCCCTCTCTCAGTCTGTCTGCCTCTTCAATAAATAAATAACTTTTAAACATCATATTGAAATTCACCCAGTAATAGTCTTAACTGAACCACTTGTTAAACGTCCCCACTGGTCATACAGTCCACACCTGAACACCTCAGGTCAACAAATGCTCTATTTACCAGGGAGTACAATCAATCTATGGACACTTCCAACTTTGAGAAAGCCTGACCCTCTTGTCCTGGGTTATATTATTTTTAATCCTAAAATTATCTACATTCACTATTTTAAGATTAGTTTCATTTCAGCCAAATAAATCTTCTAAAACATAGTATGCATATTTTGCTTTGTCAAAACTTTTCAGGTAATAAAGTATTTAGTATACTATGAACTATGCTAACATAATGGATTAAATAATACAAATCATAACAATCCTGGTCATAGCAGTAGAGGTATTATATTTCTCTCACTGAGAAGTTTTCTGGCCCTCAAAGCCTAAAAGTGTAAACTAAAAATCTACAGCCAATTGTGACTGCCCCGTTCTGATCCACCTTATTAAGGACCACAGCTGCATCCAACAAATCGAGAAGCCCATATGTGTGCGGTACATTTGCAGAGACAGTCCTTGCAAGTAGAAAGGCAGGTTATAAACTCAAAAAAAAATCACGAGCTCCTGCTTTGCGTACAAAAACATAACCATATTTTGTTGAATTGAGCATTAAAGTACATGGGCACATTCCCATCATTCCCACCAACAGGAACCACCAGATGTTTCCTGGATTACACGTTTTGGCACAATTGCATTCTGTAAGCCCTTAAGACTCTTTGGATTGAAAACACATTTTAATAAAATATCTGGGAAAACAGCATAACTTTCTTGAGTAAAGGACAAGTGATACAAGAAATAAATCTTTAAAAGAAACTATCCAATTCTTCACAGTATCTCTGATTTTACATATGTATAGCAATGGACCCTGAGGGGGTAGAAATAAAGAATTTATAGGAAAAATGACCAAAAAAGAAAAGTGAAATATTCTTGAAGTATATATTGAATCTGCCAGTAAAATTAAAAGAAAAATCCAGTCTTTAGTATGAAAACCTCCTCCTGCCTGGCCACCCCCACAATGCTCACTGTGCAGATGGCAGACAAGGCTCAGATGCAGGAATGCTCAGGCACTTGTTCAATGCATCTCTCTCTCTCTCTCTCTCTCTCTCTCTCTCTCTCAAAACAACCTAAGTCATTAAGAAACAAAGGCTAAAAGTTCACATTCAAAAACAGTGATTTATTATTTGAGATGACTTAATTTTACCTACTGTCTTTCACTCTTTCCCAAATCCCAGAATTGGGAGAAACCCAAACAATCCTACATTTAAAAAGAAAAGATGAAGATAGAAGTATTTATCATTCATTACTGAGGGAAAAAGTTTCATGAAAAAAAAAGGCTAAATTCCAAACATTTTACTGGTTTTCTAGAGACAAAGAAATCTTTGCAGGAGAGCTCACTGGAGCAAAAGCCCTTCTTACCTTAAGAACTACTGACTCTTGTCACTGCCATCTTTGCCAAGGATAGCCCTCCAAACTTGCACTAGAACAACATGTGTTCAATTCCTGATGCTATTTTATCAAGGGATTTTTTTTTTAAAGATTTATTTATTTATTTGAAAATCAGAGTTACAGAGAGACAGGGAGAGAGAGAGAAAGACAGAGACAGAGACAGAGAGGGACAGAGAGGGTCTTTCATCTACTGGTTCACTCTTCCAGGTGACCTCAATGGCTGAGTCAGGCTGGAGTCAGGAGCCAGGAGCTTCTTCCAGGTCTCCCATGTGAGTGCAGGGGTCCAAGCACTTGGGTCATCTTCTGCTGCTTTTCCCAAACCATTAGCAGGGAGCAGGATCAGATATGGAGCAATGGCAAACCAAATTGGTGCCTATATGGGATGCCAGCATTACAGGTGGCAAATTTACCTGCTCTGCCACAACACTGACCCTCTTATCAAAGGATCTTAATGATTTCTTTGTAAGGATCAATTATTTCTGAACATAACCTGCCAAAGCTCTAATAGAGGCTTCAAAGGGCGTAGGGGAAGGCACTGATACACTTAAGGATTCATTTTTAAATACGGCTGTAAATGCCCACCTGGATGAATAACTGTGCGCTAGGTCAGGTGGGGACCATTTGCATATTTATAGTATCATTTATGAGCCATACAAAACAATCAACTTAAAAAAAGTTATCTTCCTGTAGATTTATTGAATCTCCAGTCCTTAGCAGGGCCATATGAAATGATCGTGCAGACCTTATAGAGTCCACAGGCCAGACATTCCCCATCCCTGCCCTAGAAAATTAGAACAAATATTTGAGCATTCTAAGAGCTGGGACCACTGTATTTACCCTTTTCCCCCCCAGAGTTCTATAGCATTGCTAGAACTACAGAAATCTTGGAAGTTAAGAGGTTTGGCTTTTAGTGACATGACAACACAATATCTAATTTTGTATGTGAGGAAGGTGAAGTTGTGCAAGGTTCAGTGCCATGTCCATGACCACAAAACTTGGTCTCTGGACTCCTGCTGCAGGAATCACTTCGAATAAATAGATGATCACTTTGGAAAATGTGTAACATCTTTCCACAGAGCATAAGGAGGAGGGGCTTAATTTACCAGAATTATTTGCTAAATGGTTCCTTAGATACAGATTCCTCATACTTGTTCCCAATATAATCCAGCCCATAGAGGATCGCAATCAGTATTTATATAATCTGTTGACGTGCAAAGTACACTTCAGTTAAAAGACAGCTTTTCTGAAAGTCTGCAAGTCAACCAATGGCTACACACATGTTGCTCCTACTGAAGGGACACCCATTTTAAGTAGGTCATAAATGGTAATGCCCTATAATGTAAAGTGTGATGACTAACAGTGCATCTGAAAATGGAAACCAACTTATTGTTACAATTTCTACATGCAGACACACAGACTGTGACTTCTGAGGCTCTTTCCCTCCATAGACTGCATGGCATTTTAACTCCCCTTCCTCCCAGTTGCAGTATTGAACTTAAATGTCTACTAGATCAGTGGGTGGAAGATCAAAGAACATTTTAAAAATTTTAACGTTACTACCCACAAGGACGTGGGAGTAATATGTCAGTGGGACTAAAATGTATGTGACAGAGTCTCAGAGATTCCCTAACTCGACAAGCAGAAGGTTGTTCCCTCTTTTAAAGAAGCAACACTCGCCCTGTCTTTGCCTGGTCTATTTTTCACAGATAGATACAATAAAACAGTTAAATCAGAATCTAAAAATGTACATGTCCCTCTATGTTCTGTTTCAGTCAAAATTACTAATCCCATCCCATTATCTGAGATTTCTCTTACCTAGATGGCCTTGTAAGAGGTTTCCCTTCAGTCAGGAAATATGAGCGCTACATTAAGAATAAACTTAAAACGCTAAATAAAAGGACAATTATTAGGGGCACAGTGGTTAAACTTCAGCCAGCGTTGCCATCATCCCATATGAGTGCCAGTTCAAGTCCCAACTGCTCCATTTTCTATCCAGCTCCCTGCTAACACACCTGGGAAAGCAGTAGAAGATGGCCCAAGTGCTTGGGACCCTGCCATCCACGTGGGAGACCCGGATGAAGCTCCTGGCTTGTGGCTTCAGCCTGGCCCAGCACTGGCTGTTGTGGCCATCTGGGAAGTAAACCAACAAATGAAAGATCTCCCTCTCTCTTCTCTGTTTCTCCCTTGTCCCTCTGTTACCTCTTCTCTCTCCCTTCATTGCCACACCAAAGGAATACAGAAAGGAATAAATATAAAATATAATCAGTGGAGACGCCAATCTCGTCATCGGAAGCTTGAAGCTAAGAGAAAAGAGGAAGACGCAGCCACTGTGGGTGGAGCAAGAAGAGCAAACTGACTCGCCCGCACTCTGGAGGTCTCCTGGTGCCTCCTCAGTAACTGTCACACCTGTGCCATCTGAACTCAGTCACCACCTCGCTGCCATGCATACTAATGCCACGCTTTCCATCTCCCTCCCATACACGACTGCTCTCTAGCCCTAAGATGCACTTGCCTCCTTCCTACAAGCAGCTATTCCCTCTCTCTAAAGCCCACTTATATGAGGCCAGTTCAAATTCTGAATCACCCCACAGAGCTTCCCCTGAGAATTAGGTAGCCAACAAAGTCTCATTTTCTGCCCTGAGGGAACACATAAGATGTGAACTTCGCATGGAACAGAACGCCCGTTATGGAGCATCTGGTATCCTTTGCTAGTTGTTTCATACCTTGCCAGTTTTGTTTCCACATTTACATTGTAAGATTAAGGGCTTACACGATAACTCACACTTTTAAAATGTTCTCAATAATACTAGCAAGCACACGGACAGACAAGAGCTTGAGAAAAAAAATCAGCAAATTCATGCCTCTCAGGGTGACCCACAATATCATTTCCTTTGGATGTGCATGAACGGGGGCGAGTGAACGACGGATGGCTGAAGGTTACACCAGTGCTCCAGCTCCTCTGAAGTCCAGATAAAATCACCAACATCACCGTTGCTCTTACTCATCCTCACAGGAAGCCAAGTGCCATAAGCAATGCTTGGGCACGAGCCGCCATGCGAATTCCTCAAATGCTTTTGTGCATATATGGAGGTGATTTTTTTTTTTCTTCCAGTTCTGGATTTCGTCATCCAGTGCACTTTCTGATTTTACAGAAAGTCATTAAGAAGATCCTTGAGCAGCTATTTTAATGCAATCCAAGTTAGTTCCACAGGCATTCCGCTACGGAAGATTGATGACATGCTCAGCAAGGAGCAACATCCTGAAAGCGATCCAGAACGACATGACAGGATTCAGGAAAAGCAAACGCCTGCTCCTTCTGCTTCTCCAGCACCATCGCTCCCAGTGCTATGCAGACCCTAACAGCTCAGAGTTCATGGCTGGCACTGCATCCTTTATGAAATTATAGAATTGCTAAGTATATAAGTAATGAAGTAGAGTAACCCTTTATAACCAAAGGACACAGGAAAGCCAAAGACATAAAAATAAAGTAATATTTTTTTTCTTTTCTTTTTTTTTTTTCGATAGGCAGAGTGGAGAGTGAGAGAGAGAGAGGCAGAGAGAAAGGTCTTCCTTTTGCCGTTGGTTCACCCTCCAATGGCCTCTGCGGCCGGCGCGCTACGGCTGGCACACCGCGCTGATCCGAAGCCAGGAGCCAAGTGCTATCTCCTGGTCTCCCATGGGGTGCAGGGCCCAAGCACTTGGGCCATCCTCCACTGCACTCCTGGGCCACAGCAGAGAGCTGGCCTGGAAGAGGGGCAACCGGGACAGAATCCGGCGCCCTGACTGGGACTAGAACCCGGGGTGCCAGTGCCGCAGGTGGAGGATTAGCCTAGTGAGCCACGGTGCCAGCCCAAGTAATATGTTTTAAGAACACTTTTTTTGCTGACTTGATTTTTTAGAGCAGAGATGAATCTCCCACACTGTCACCAAAAAGCCATTTATTGACCTGAAATCACCTCCCAGGTTGCCAAAGCAGTTCATTATGTCTGGCAAATTTTGCATGTGTGTATGTCAGCGCACCTATGGAAACTCCCTGCCACAGTGTAGCGATGTACCCTCCTGGCCCTGTGACCACAGGGAAGGACCTGTACACGCCGTGTGTACAGTTACACAGAAAACTGCTCCTGACAGTTCCTGCTAATAGACATAAAAAGAAAAGGAGGTTAAAAAGAAGAACCATCAGTGTAGTGTGTGGGTTCTTATAATCAGATTAGGGTAGAAAAGTCCTCAGGACAAGTACAGCAGGGCACGCCAAGCCTAATCCAGGGCCCTACTGACTGAAAAGGCAAAATGAGATAAAAAACAGAGTGGGACAAATGCTGCAAATCTCTGTAATTCTTTCACTGGCGGGGGAAGGGAAGGGCAGGAGGGAATTCATGTGGGCATGTCATGGTTAATGTGAGAAAGGTAAAAGTTGCTTAACAAATGACTGGAGAACAAGTGAACTTGTGAATAAACAGAGGAATAAATCAATAAATGCATGAATAAAACAAGGAGTAATGATACAACTGACATAACTAGTTAGTAGCATAAGCCCCTTGACACAAGAGAGAGTGAATGGCAAAGAACTATCCTAACAAAGATACATGAATACAGGGAGCCCTAGAGAGGAAAGGTGGGCTTTAGGCAAAGACACCAGCTTAGGATCTGAAAAAAAAAAGGAAAAAGAAGACACAAAACCTCATGTTAACAACATTATAAGAGAATTGGGTTCTCCCATGCTGGATATCATTGTGTAAATCTAACTTCCTAGTTCTTCTCTGACAAATAGCCTTCCATTAGCTTTCAGTGCAACAAATGTGTTCTATTTATTGGCTTCAAATTACAATACTTCCTTTGTAATCCAGGCCTGCAATACGCCTCCACTCCAACCACCCCAGTTCTATCTATCCTTTGAAGTCTCACTCAAACACACTTTTCTGGAACTCTTTCTTCTTTAGGAGACATAGAAAACAGTAACCTTTCTCTTCTTTTGCACTTAGGTTTGAGAAGAAAAGCTATAAACAGATAGGGACAGAAGTATATAAAGGGGAAGAGCTAAGTAGGATCAGAGCTTGGCAGAAACAATATTACAAATTCTCATGGTTAGGGTCTGAAGAAAATGAAAAACAAGTCACTCCATCACACTTTGTCCTAAGGGGGTAAAAATCCTTCATTCTTCCTTCAAGTAGGCTAACCTGTGACTTCCACAGCCACTGGAGGAATGCATGGGGTTGGCATTCTTTTCCACCACCTCCTATCTTATGATCCATCTTTGCCTGTGAGGGACTGGGGCATCCTGAGCTGGTGACTTTGCCTAAGCCCACCTGCCCCTTCCAGAGCTCCCAGTATTCCTGTCTCTTTGTTAGGACAGGTCTTTTTGTCCATTCACTCCCTCTCATGTCCAGGGGCAATTGCTATTAAGTAGTTAATTTTCCAAAGTCAAAGACAGCCAGGGAGAGGAAGAACAGCAGCTCCATTGACAGGGACCTCCCTCATTGCTCCATTTTTTCTTTTTATTCTTTCTATCTTCTTCTTTTTAAAATGAATCCCTCTAGCATTAACTATATAAAGTGGATATACAATGTCGCCAGGGTTATTGCCTGAGAACACTGGTAAAACTCCACAGAAAATACAACGCTGAGACATTGGGCACCTCTGAAAGAAACGAGTTATAAAAGGGAAGGAGGGAGAAGCAAAATTAGTGGCACCAATGGCAATGATGCAAAGAAAAAGGAAAAAGAAAGAAATGCCAAGCTGTAGCCAGGCAATGCAATGTAAAACCATTGCTTCATGTCCCACCCACTTCCACACCCACTGAGAGTGCTGTTCTTGGGGACAGAAAAACAGCTTGAGGTAGCAACAGAAGAATCAATGCCAAGCTATGCTTATCTCTGAGCCAAGACACTAACCTCACGGTTCATGGCCATTACTGAAAGAAGACAAAGACAAAAAGGGGAGGCGATACTGCCGTTCTCCCCCTTGCTTGCTTACTTCCAGAAGCCCAGATAGGTGCTCATGTGCCAAGTCTGCTGGAAAGTCCTGTGACTCACTGGCCTCTGCTTCCTTCATGCATTTGCTGGAGACCAGCCTACACTGACATCGATGAGCCAGTGAGATGCTGCCAAGGAATAAGCAGTTGGAGAGATTAAGTTACTGAACTTTAATAAAACAACAGCTTAGAATTTAAAGACCAAAAAATTCTTTCTTCTTCCACATAGAGAAAAGGAATATATCTGGTTAAAAGAGCCACTGTGATTTCTTGATTTTCTCTTATCTTCTAATTTTATATCAACTGATATATAGTTGATTACAATCGCTAATTATATCAAACCCTATATATAAAAATTTAAATCAACTTCCCAAGCACCATCCATTCCGATGACTTCAATTCACACCTGACACCAAAGATTTGCAAACAATGATCTACAGTGCTTCTCTCTCATCTGGGTGTCCATTAGTGTATGAACTCCATGTTCTATTGCACCTTTAGAGCCCTGGGGGCAGGCTTAATAAGCACCAATGAACTGAACCTAAGTCTGACGAAATCTCAGATTCAACTTACACAAAGTATCTTCAGTACACCCAAATCTAAACTACTGTTCCATCTTTTCTAGGCTCCTACTGCTTATCTATGCTGCAGATTTATGGTGCTAATTCATCGTTCTCCTTCATCCACTATCCTGGAAATTTTCTTTAGAGAGTATAATGCTGAATTTAAGAGGTGGGGAGAGAAGTCAGGGGAAGAGAGTTGCACCCCCTCTTATATTTTCATTTACCTGTCCCATCACCACCCACATTCCAAGCAGGCTATCACTACCCCGATTCTGGCAATCTTTTTACTGTCAGTTTCTGCATACCAAAAGGCTAATCCTCCGCCTTGCTGCGCCGGCAGACAGGGTTCTAGTCCCGGTCGGGGTGCTGGATTCTGTCCCAGTTGCCCCTCTTCCAGGCCAGCTCTCTGCTATAGCCCGGGAGTGCAGTGGAGGATGGCCCAAGTGCTTGGGCCCTGCACCCGCATGGGAGACCAGGAGAAGTACCTGGCTCCTGCCTTCGGATCAGCGCGGTGCGCTGGCCGCAGCGGCCATTGGAGGGTGAACCAACGGCAAAGGAAGACCTTTCTCTCTGCTTCTCTCTCTCTGCCTGTCAAAAAAAAAAAAAAAAAAAAAAAAAAAAGAACATGCTATCCCATTAAAGACAAGGCATGTGCAACAAAGATAAAAGGAATAAAGTCCAAATCTCCCAAGCCAAAAATCAGGATAAGGTTTCTAAGTAAGGTACAGATTTTTAACTAGACTCTTTTTGGTAATTATTTGTGTTTAGAAAAGCTACTTACTCCCCATCTCATGCATTACCTTCAAACACTGTACCTTCTCAAAACAGCATGCACCCACTCTGGACCATGAATGAAAAGAGGTCACTAAAATAAACTACCCATGCCCTTCTGGGGGAGAGACAGAGACAGCGAGATTTCCATCTGCTGTTTCACTCCACAGATCATAGCAAGTGGCTAGGGCTGGGCCAGGTGGAAGCCAGGAGCCAAGAGCTTCATCGAGGTCTCGCACATAGTTGCAGGAGCTCAAGGATTGGGCCATCTGCTGCTTCCAAGCACATCAGCAGAGAGCTGGAATGGAAGTGGAGCAGCCAGGACTCAAACCAGCACCCATATGCCAGTGTTGCAGGTGCTGGCTTTACCTGCTACACCACAACGCCAGCCCAAGCAACCTTTTATGTATGAATATTGACAAGACAATCATACATAATAGCTGAACTAGCAACAATTTGAGCTTTAATAAAGCTGAGTATGAGTACCTCCAAGAGTGAGCACTCCATGTCCACTGTCACATTCACTGACCTTTCAAACACCCACTCAAAAGCATCTCCTGGACACCTTTTGTGTGCTGAATACTGTGCACTGTAGAATGGTCACCAGCATGTTTGGCCTCCACCTATTAAACACCAGTAGCAGCTGTCTGCCTCATTGTTAAACCAAATATGTCTCAACACTATCCAGTGTCCCATGGGAACCACTGCCTTAGAGGTTAGAGTAAGTAGCCACCATTTTTCAGAAACTGAAAATATAACTGAAAGACAAGATATGCTTGATGCATGTGAAAACAATGAGGAAACATAAATAACCTACATATAATAACATTTTAAGGTTGGCAAGATGGCGATCAAACAGAAATGAACAAATACCTAGCTAAGGCTAAAACTTTGACTACTTTTTAAATGAAACCAAGGAAACAGAACTTCCTCCTCAAAACCATTTCTCTCAATCCTCTCTAAAAAATCTCCCCTCCTCCCCGGCCCATCCTCCAGAAACAAACCCCTCTTCTCACAGCTAACACTTACTCTGACTGCTGGGTTCAGGGAGTCCCAGGTATTGAGTAAATAGTGACTAGAAGGATGGGAGATGGCAATTAAATCACTAAGATAAGTGTGATAAGATCATGTCTCTAAACCCTTCTTCTTTTGTCCATCTAATAACTTGATGGACTTCTCTAGATCAGATGTGGCCTTAGTAATTCTTTTTTAGTCAACTGTTTAGGACAGTTTGAGGAAAGGAATTGCTAGGCAGAAAGACAACAGCAAAAACAATAAATCTTTAATTTAAGTACAAAAAACTGACAACAAAATGAGAAAAATACTACCTATAGCTTTCAAAGGAAATTGCTTATAGAAGCTGATACAAGGGCCTCAGACAAGCATGCATTCCACTCAGGAAATTAAAAGTTGTACTTTTAAAAATGGTTTTGGATCCTTCAGAAAATTTAAAATAAAACTAAATAACAACCTTCTACATTTTTCTGGGAACAGTTGTAATTTGAACAAAAAATTGACACTACAAACTTTCCACAGGTTGTCTCAGTCTTTGCTTTATTTCATTTTCTAACCTGGGCCCTTCTATTTTGTTCCATGTACATGGACAAGCAGGGTGTTCAGTTGGAAGGAATCTAAAGGGCAAGCAAGGCCTAATATGAAGGCAGGAAATCTTTTTTTTACAATTTTTTAAAATTTTATTTGAAAGGCAAAGTGACATATAGGGAGACACATACACAAAGAGAGAGAAAGAGAGAGAGAGAGAGAGAGACAAAGACAGAGGCGGAGAGAGAGACAAAGTGGGAATCTTCCATCTGCTGGTTCACTCCCCAAATGGCTGAAACAGCTGGGCTGGACAGGCCAAATCCAGGAGCCTAGAACTCCATCCGGGTCTCCCACATGGGTGGTAGGGGCCCGAATAGTTGGGCCATCTTCGGCACTTTCCCAGGTACATTAGCAGGATTGGAGGCAGAGACTCAAATCCGTGCTCCAATATGGAATGCTGGCAACACAGGCAGCAACTTAAGACCTGCTGCACCACAATGCTGGTAACAGAAAATATTCTTTAGAGGAAAATATGTTATCCTTTCCTATTGTAATTTCGGTTTTTGAAGGAGAAGAGGTAATTTTGTGTCTCCACTACCTATTTTGTGTGGCCCGGGTCATTGCAGGAGCCACATCTGCTCAAAGTGAGGACAAAAGTAAAGCTGGGAAAGAAGGCACAGGCTGCCACGTGAGCAAAGCTGTTAAAGATCTTTAACACATTTGCACTACAACAAAATCATGCCCCATTCACAGGCCCCAAAGCCCATAGAGCTACTTGGACAACTGTGGCGCAGATAGTAAAAGGAAGATTGCAAGATAGAAATTCTGTTTCAATCATCTATTTCTCTTTAACAAGCTACCCTGAAAGTCAGTGGCTTAAAATAATCCAATTATTCGCTTGAGATTCTATGCCTGTGCAGTTTGGGGCAGAACTCTGTGAGGACAAGCCTGTTTCAGCCCCTCATGCTGTTGGCTGGAAGACCCAGCATGCCCCAGTCCCATATCTGCTTGGGTGCTGGCTGTGGGCTGCAGCACCTTGCCACTCCCTGACAGGGCTCCTCTCCCCAGCAGGACAGTGTGAACTTCCTTCCTTACATGCTGACACCCTCTCAAGGCCTTGCCAGCAGCACAGCACCGCCCTTACCACATTCTGTCACACTAGCCGGCCCAACCTCAGTGGGAGGGAAAGAAACTCTGCACTCTCAGTGCACAGCACAGCACATCCCTTCTTTGCAGACAATTCACAAACCCCAGTACTGGAAGCCACAGTAATGTAAAGGAAATGAGGAGGAGAAAATAAAAGGTGACCAGGATTAAGTGCCTTTTCTTGATGACACATCTTATCTTCTTCCCGTGATTCATCAGTCAATTAAGAAAAGCAAGAACAGAATAAATAGGAAGATACAGTACATACTGGCTTCAGAGACAGCAACCTGGATTGTGTCTAACAGCTAAATGTACATTTTACACAAAAATATCTATTACAAGGGTTCAGTACTGGGTTAAATATGTGTGTGTGTGTGTGTGTAATTTATATATATAAACTGTTAGGGGGGAAATGAAGAATTCTTTTTTAAAAAATGAGATGCTTATTTATTTATTCATTTAAATAGATCTGGTCTCTTCATTTAACAATTTTTATTTCTGTATCTGAATAGCAGAGAAAGGGAGGGAGGGAGGAGACGGAGCAAGAGAAAGAGAGAGCATTCGCCCCTCCCATTATTTGGTTCACTTCCAGAATGAGCACAATGGCTGAGGCTGGGTGCTGAAGCCAAGGACCCTGGGAACTCAATCAAGTCTCAGGAACCCAGCCACCTGAGTCATCACTGCCGCCTCCTAGGGTCTGCTCTAGCAGGAAGCTGGAGTTCAAAGCAGAGCTGAAAGCAGAATCTAGGAACTACAATGTAGGACACAGGTATCTTAAATACTAGGCCAAACGCCCATCCATTTGGTTATAATTTTGAAAGGTATATTTCTAACATACCTTTCTAGAAGAAATAAGCATTGGAGTATCACAGTGTAAAAATAAAACTGATAAATGGAGACAGCAGCACAGTGGAACTGTGGACAGGCAGCTTCCTCTTCCCTGCTCCCGAGCATACGTGCAGAACAATTGTCCCTCTGGAAATACCCCTCTTTGGGAAGTAGTTGGCAGGTGCGTTAGCACAGTGAAGCAGGAGATGGGATGTGATTATTCTGAGTCCCCAGGCAAGCAGGCCAGCTGAGCCTGGACAGATTTCACTGGATAAGAAGTGGCTTATCACTGTCCCAGAATGTGAACAAATGTGCCATGTCTCACTGGACTTCACTTGTTTCCTGGTTTGTCATCATTCCTGTTAATAGACACTAAAAAACAAAACAAAACAAAAAACAAAAACACAGGCAGTATCTTTTTGCCAGCTATAGATGTTAATCCTCCAATAGATTTTAATACCATTCCACCCCAGCGGTATCTGCAATTCAGCTGGAAACCTTTGAAGCCTGCAAATCATTTAGGACCAAAATGAGAAAATTCAAGTCCAATTATGGGAAGATGAGAAAGAGGAAAAGAACAGAAAACTTCAAATCAGCCCACACAGGAGGCCAAGAAGGACCACCCAGGAAGCCAAAACCATAGATAAAAGGAACTAGGAAGCTATGCCTTTTAAATACAGACCATAGGCTAAATCAGCACTTGGCTAACACATCTACAGATATAAAATTCTGTAACATAGAAGGCACTGGAAGAATTAATTCAGTTACTGTTACTCATAGGTCTGGATAATTCTTCATAGTGACAAATACTGGTCCAGTGTAAAAGGCAAAAGTAGAAAGAACAATAAACCTGGAGGCAGAGAAACCAGATTCGAAGCCTGGCTCCGAGCCCTTGATAAATGACTTAATCTTTCAAAGCCTAAGTTTCTTCATCTATAAAAACACAGATAAGAATGTCTTTAATCAAAGAGTTACAGTAAGTTCCAATAAAATAATAAGTAGCTTAGTTGCCTGAAAAACAGTACTAATAAATGTAAATTGTGTATGATTCTGATCTTTTATGCAGATTAAGGCCATCAAGTGAAAATCTACTTCTTACTCACAGAAAAGGCACCAAATGTGTATTCAGAAATTGACATTTCCAGGTTGAATTTTTGTGAAACAATCTTGGTCTGTCTTTTCTCTTCCCAAGTCCTAGATTCTTTCATTCATATGGTCAGCCAACTTAAGTGAGCACCTACTGGGCCACTAACAATCAACATGGTAAATCAAGTCCCTGCCCTTAATATGTCAGAGAGAGCTGTATACTGTGAAGTAGGTCCATCATAACATGAGATACTGACTGCATTAGAATACTGTCAAGCCAGCACTGTGGCATGGCAGGTAAAGCCGTGGCCTGCCATGCCGGCATCCCATATCAGCACTGGTTCAAGTCCTTGCTGCTCCACTTCTGATCCGGCTCTCTGCTATGGCTTGGGAAAACAGTAGAAGATGGCCCAAGTCCTTGGGCCCCTGCAACTGCGTAGGAGACCTGGAAGAAGCTCCTGGCTCCTGGCTTTGGACAGGTGCAGCTTTGGCCATTGCTGCCATTTGGGGAGTGAATCAGCAGATGGAAGATACCCCTCCGCCCCTCTCTGCCTCTGCCTGTCTGTAAGTCTGTCTTTCAAATAAATAAATAAATAAACCTTAAAAAATATAAAAGAATACTGTCAAGGTCCCCTCCATATTTGAATCTATGAATCAATAGCTATGAAGATCAACAAAAAGAAAAGCAGATCACAATTTCTCATTCTGATATTTTATAAGGTGTCAAATTATTCTTTTTAAAGCTGGAATCAAAACCTTCCATAGAACAGCAACATCCCTGCTAGGACTTCCTGTACTACAGAAGTAATAGCCCTCCTCTCAGAGGAAACTTAGAATTCTGCCATTAAAGGGGCTGTTAAAATCAGATCTGGGCATCAAAGTCAGGGCTAGTCTTTATGGTCTGGAAATCTGTAGGTTGCAGGGGAACACTGGCACATAGGCGTGGGACCACTCTCGCCTGGGCACACACATCAGAAATGATGGCCCAGCCACTCACAATGAGTTCAGAACAAGGCACTGAGCTCGCAAACAGACTGCAAATGAGCATCAGCAGACTCGTTACCCCTAGGCCCGGATGCACAGCAAACAGAAACACTTTATTTGCAGCTTTCACACTTTACATTCTTTATCAGTCCCATAAACAAGTCTGGAGCTAATGGAATCAGATGGAGCGTAGGTTCTACAAGGATCATTTTTCTTTGCAGTGTTTCTATTCCCCTGTACCATGGTTTTACTGGCAACTTCAAATATATATGCTTTACACTAAGAGCTTAAGTTTTAAGCATAAATCAGACAAAGACTTTATAAGAAATGATATACAGAAAAAGTTAAAATCAATACAAACTTCTGAGGCTGGTAAAATCAGAGGAACACAAAGGATCGCTGAATAGCAACAAGGGCTCTTTAAGTGGTTTTCCAGTGATATATAGTCAAACTTTTGTTTCAGTCAATTAAAGACACACTCATCTAAATAAAATAATGCTTGGGAAATGTATTTGGCAAATGAAACAAAGATTGTCCAGCAGAATTCATTAAACGTCTACTTTAAAAGATAAATAACAATAATTTATAATTAGCATATAAATTGTTTTTATGTAAAGTAACTTCTAAAGTTTCTTAAAACAGCAAGCAATTACTACAAACTTGAACACATCTCCTATAGCCTAGTTTACCTATTTATACTCAAGCATAAACTCTGTGCTCTCCACAGAACTTCCATACATATTTATAAACCAAGGGTCATAAGGTTACGTGAAACCCAGAGTTCCAGAACTCTGTGAAATACATCCAGGTTCAGCACACAGACCTTCTCCAGACTTTCAGACCATGAATAAACAGATTCTAAACTCTTGTACTTTTTTAACCATAAAACAAAAAGATTAGCTTCACATGCAATGGTATTTGTGATTTGGAATAAAATACATGGAAAACTGAGTTTTACTACCATAGAAATACATAGAGTCTTCATAAAGTTAGTGGCAAGTATGTTATGAAAAAGCTATGCATAGATTTCCAAAAAAAATTGTTAAAACACATTTGTGTTGGCCGGCGCCGCAGCTCAGCAGGCTAATCCTCCACCTAGTGGCGCCGGCACACTGGGTTCTAGTCCCGGTCGGGGTGCCGGATTCTGTCCCGGTTGCTCCTCTTCCAGTCCAGCTCTCTGCTGTGGCCCGGGAGTGTAGTGGAGGATGGCCCAAGCCCTTGGGCCCTGCACCCCATGGGAGACCAGGAGAAGCCCCTGGCTCCTGCCTTCGGATCAGCGCGGTGCGCTGGCTGCAGCGCGCCAGCCACGGCGGCCATTGGAGGATGAACCAACAGCAAAAGGAAGACCTTTCTCTCTGTCTCTCACTGCCTGTCAAAAAAATAAATTAAAAAAAAAAAACACATTTGTGTTTTAATTCTACTTTCCATGAATTTTTGAGGTGCCTTCATAGATACAAGGAGGCAAAGCTTTTATTTAAAAATACTATGTTAGGGGCCAGTGCTGCGGCGTAGCGGGTTAAGCCATTGTCTGCAGTACTGGCATCCCATATGGGCGCTGCTTAGAGTCTGGCTGCTCCACTTCTCATGCAGCTCCCTGCTAATGCACCTGGGAAAGCAGCAGAGGATTGTCCAAGTGCTTAGGGCCCTGCACCCATAAGGGAGACCTGGTGAAGCTCCTGGCTCCTGGTTTCAGCCTGGCCCAGCCCCAGCAATTTCAGCCACTTGGGGAATGAACCAGTGGGAGGAAGATCTCTCTCCTCTTTCTTTCTCTCGCTGTAACTCTTTCAAATAAATAAATCTTTAAAAAATATATAAATACTATGTTAAATATATTGGTGTAAATATACCATTATTAATTTACTTAGAATAATAAGAGTTTGAAGCTATCAGGTACTTAGAAAATTAGAACTCTGGGGGTGTCACTGTGGCACAACAGGTTAAGCCACCTCCTGTGACAACCAGTATCCCATGTGGGCATCAGTTCATATTCCAGCTGTTCCAGTTCCGATCCAGTTACCTGTTAGTGTGCCTCAGGAAGCAGCAGAAGATGGCCCAAATACTTGGGCCCCTGTACCAATGTGGGAGATCTGGATAGAAGCTCCTGGCTTTGGCTTGGTCCAGCCCTGGCCATTGTTGCCATCTGAGCAGTGAATCAGCAAATGGAAGATCTGTCTCTCTTTCTCTCCCTCCCTCTCTCTCTCTCTCTCTCTCTCTCTCTCCAATTCTGCCTTTCAAATAAATAAATAAGTCTCTATACCAAAAAAAAAAAAAAAACCTTATTTTTACAGATAAGAAATCATCTACCAAAGGGCTAGAGGGCAACATCTCTGGAAAAAGGTTTCCCATATTATTCAACAAACATTTTAGCTCAGTCACTTAGTGTGAAGTCAGAGTCAAGACACCTCCTCTGCTTCTTGATTTCCTTCTTTTTGTGCAAAAAATGCAGAGGCAAGGATGTGGCCTGGTGGTGAGGACATCCTCATCCCATGTGAGAGCGCTTGGGTCCCAGTGCAGCTCCACGCCAGATTCTCGCAGTTCTTGCAGGCAGCAGGTGATGACTCAAGTGGTTGAGTTCCTGCCATCCACGTGGGAGACCCAGACTGAGTTCCTGGCATCTTGCTTCAGACTAACTTATCCCCAGGTGTTGAAGGCCATCTGGGGACTAAACCAGTGGATGAGAGAGCTCTGTCGGTCTCTCTTTCTTTCTCTAAGATAGATAGATAGAGCTTTTAAAAAATTAAGATAATAATAGTATCTACATTATAAGGTTATCATGAGAAATCAAATGTGTTAATATATTTAAACACTAGAACAATGCCTGGTATATAATAAGAATTCAAAAATGCTGGAGATTTTATCATCTGCTGTTATTATTAGTTGATGATGAATCTACTGGACCAGCAAGTGTCAATAAACTGAAACCAAGGTCTTCAATTATCCCTTTGCTCAGTAGTCTGAGAGAGGAAATTTCAAAAACTCCTGCATTTCCTCCTCTGAACATCAAGGGAATAGGCTCTAGAGACAACAGCACAGGCTGCCTGCCCCCAGGTCAGAACAAACAGAATGTTAAGACATGGAAAGGTGTCATATACAAGAGATGAAAAACACCGGGAATGTTTGGCCTTAAGAGACAAATCACCACAGTTATCTTAAAATATCAGAAAGATAATCCAACAGTAAGGACTTAGGTAATGAGGTAAGTAAGGATTTCCATGTTTTTCCAAAGGTGAATGTGACTGATCATCGGCAAAACTTTTCAAGAATCTAAGCTTTCCCACAGTTAATGAGCACTCTCTCAACATGAATGTTAACATATAAACAAGACACTGCTTTGCACACAGGAGGTAGAGATGCCTACACTGAGAGTGAGGACGTTGGACCAGACAGCACAAAGATCCAAGTACTCAAGGTATTTGCTTTCTGTCTTAGCTGTCAATTAACATCATCTAGGGAGCTCTTAAAAATATGAATCCCATTCCAGATCAATTAAAATGAGGACTTTCTAGGGGTGGGCACTAGGCATTATCTTGTTTGCGCCATCTTTTTAATCCTTCTATGTAGTTTTCACCACAGTTGCAAATCTGGGCCTTAGTTCACAAATAAGTAAATTAGAACGCCTACCATTAGGAAATGATGGACCTACAATTGAACTCAGATCTTCTGCCACACTCTGTTCAATTCACTAAATTACTCATAATGTCTATACTTTAAGATATGCATAAAGGGGTAAGTCAGACTTGCATAGAGAGTTTAGAAGGAAAAGTCTACTTAAGATTTTTCCCAGGGCACAGACTGTTCTCTAGTCTATTATTCACTTACTAATTTTATACACATGACATCACTGAACTTGAGGAGAAAAGACACAGAAAACCAATCTTGTACCATGGGGTTGCTTTCAACTATGATTCCGAATCCTAGTATGAAGCTAATTCCCATGGTTTCAGTCAAACTGGTTCCTTCTACTCAACCTGTGACCAAGAGAAACTGCTTGTCAATTTTGCAGTTAAAGGTATGAATGATGAAGTGCTACCTTTGCTTGACTTCAAAATCTTAATTGGTCTAAGACCAAAAGAAGGGCACTGGGCTGGTAGTCAGGAAATCTGAATGCCTGAAATGGGGTCAAAGCAAATCCAGAAATGAATGTTAATTCCACAGCTTAGCATCTACATCACAAACTATTATGACTTTCTGGTAATCAGTGTTGCGTGTCCTAGCAGATGGGGGACCACACAGCAGTTAGGAAACACATCTTCACTGCTCTCCATTCTGTCTTCCCCTATTCATACTAACTAGGGCCTTGAGTCAGTCACCATCTCTCCATGAAACTCCTTTTCTTATTGATAAAATGAGAGGGTTCATCAAGATCATTTCAAGAGTGACTTCCAATACACATTGTCAAAGTGGGCTGGCTGATCTATGACACCTCCACTGTACAACTCCCCAGATGGCACATTCAAATCTTAGTGGCCACATTGTAAAGGAGAACTACCATACACATTGCACACTAAATTCTGAATACACTAACAACTATTAGGAACATGAACTCCATCATAGGCTAAACCATAATACAAGTATGTGTAAATGAAAAACTGGCATCTTACCCTGAGCACAAAAATGAAGACTCGTATGTGCTACTTACTACAATGATGAGTCGCTTGGAGATCTGAATGACACAAGGGATAAGCCTAATTGTAACTGTAATGGATGGATCATTTTCTCTAAATGCTACGTTTGGCTTTTTTGGATTGCTAGAAAGCAGATAAAAGTAAATTATAACAAAACATCAAACCCTCCTCAAGGCATTCTATAAAAAATTCTAGTCTTTCTTTTTCTAAAATTGAATGTTTTTATATATTTTTAAGACAAAAAACTAAGGATTTTTTTCTTTTAAAAGGAATCTCAGGTGTCACAGATTGCTCAGAACAAATTCGACTAAAGGCTAAACTCTCCCAGTGATTTCATTAATAAACACATTTATGACTCAGAAATCACTTTGGAAAGGCACAAATGGCAAATCAGGAAAAATCCAGATTGATGAAAATTGGGTGATAAATATCTTTAAGGAATGTAGTTTGGAAACTTCTCAGTTATGACCAAGCAACAGGGAGACACATGGTTCTCTCAGCAGAAATAAAGACTTCAGGCAATAAACAAATCTTTGTGCAAGAAAGAAGAATGGGATATATAAGGGAAAATATGGGTGTTCCTAAACTTAATTATTAGTTATAGACTCACTGTTGAAATACCAAGGGTATTTAAAGAAACAAAGTGCTGCTTAAACCTGGAAAATATCAAATGTAAATACAGTGCATTTGTCTGAACTTCACAGTGTCCTAAAAACATCTGTGTTTTATTATAGGGTTGGAAATGAAGGAGAGGATTTTATACTTTGAAATCTAGATGTTAACTTCCATTTTTCATGTATTAAATCAAGAGATAAGAAGTCCATTTTATAAATATAATACCTTTCACCACGAATAAACATGGTCACAGCATTCTTAATCCTATTTTTAATAGCCAAAAATATGAACCAAATCATTTTAATAGTTTTATTATAAATTACAAAGGTATAACTATATATATTTATGGGCTACAAAGTTATTATGGCCAATTAATACAATGCAGAATAATTAAATCAAGTCAACAGATCCATTACCTCAAATACTCACTTTTTGTGGGAAGAACATTTGAAATTTACTCAGTCTTTTGGCTAAGATCAAGTGTAGTATCTGTTCTTATCCATTTAAACCAAATATTTTTAAAGAATACATTAGTTGCTATGTTTAGAAGTTATTTCCAAAATAAATTTCAAGGTCTTACAAACAATATAACATCAAATGTGGGATAATAGCTTGGTAACCTTCTTGTTCATGAAAAGGCTCACAGAAGAAGAGCAGGGGAGGCAGGCCCGGCTGTGGGGCGGTGCCTAGGCCACCTCCACAGTGTGGCCCAGGCCATTGCTCCGGAACAGCTCCAGGGTCACCCAGCACAGCTCAGCTTCCTTGCCTTCCATCCCCAGTGCTGATCTCTGATGGGCCTGCAGAACTGGACACTGACCCAGCTTTGTGTTGACAGCTCCTGCTGGGTTAACTCAGCCTGGATCGCCCCCACAATGTTTTTACTAGCGCGATGTTTTGGCAATCTACCCACTCCCTTCTTTCTTTCCACTTCACTGCCCCTCTCAATTCTGACAGCATGCCATGACCTTCTCAAGCAACAAAGACAAAAAATGCCTCAGTGTTTCATGTGTAAAATTCTCAAGTGGAATACATCAGGCATTCAGCACTGTTCTTTTTCTTTTTTTAAGATTTATTTTATTTGAAAGTCAGAGTTACACAGAGAGAGAAGGAGAGGCAGAGAGAGACAGAGATCTTCCATCCACTGGTTCACTCCTCAATTGGCTGCTAAGGCCAGAACAGCACTGATCCGAAGCCAGGATCCAGGAGCTTCTTCCAGGTCTCCCTGGCGGGTGCAGGGGCCCAAAAACTTGGGCCATCTTCTACTGCTTCCCCAAGCTATTGCAGAGAGCTGGATGGGAAGTGGAGCAGCCTGGATTCAAACCGGTGCCGGATGCCAGGACTGCAGGTGGTGGCTTCGCCCATTATGCTACAGCGCCAGCCCCATCAGCACTGTTCTTTGAGAGCTGTTTTAGCAGCCAAATCATTGCACTCATGCTAAGGTGGGGGAGTCTCTACTCTGAGCCTGCCCCTGGACAGTTTCTCAGTTTCCCCATCTAAAAATGTAGGGATGTCAAACTTTCCTTAAGCCTTTTAAAATCACCTCCACTACTAATAAAAATCCCTTTATATTCTAAAATCCAAGCATCATCCAGTAAGCCTCTTTCACTCATCCTCAAATCCACATGAGCAAATTATTCCCTCTGCCCTGTCACTTTGTCAACAGTTCCTCCTAACTCCACTTGAACATCACATCAATCTCCTCTGTGAGGCCAACCGGAACCCTCATATACCTTCCAGCTGTTCCTGGGGCCTGCATTTCCCTCTGTAGGCTCCTCTAGCATCTCCTGTGTTCATCTAAGCAAGAATTCATTTGTGGGCCTCCCTGAAGGCAGAGGGCTTATCTTAGCCTCCAGAAAGATACCCCAGAACAAAGTCAGCCATGAATCAAGGAATGAAAGGGAGAAAGAAAACTTAGAAGGATTTTCACATCCAAATATAAAAAGGAACTAACGTACTGTTTTCTGTTGTCCATTTATTTATTGTTTTAAAACAGATTTATTTATTTTGAAAGCCAGAGTTAGAGAGAGAGAGAGAGCGAGCTTGTTCACTTCCCAGATTGCTCCAATGCCAGGACTGGGGGCAGCCAAAGTGAGGAGAGTTTCATCTAGGTCCCCTATGTGGGTGGCAGAGGCGCAAACAGTTGCATCATCTTTTTTTTTTAAAAAAATATTTATTTATTTATTTGAAAGGCAGAGTTACATGGAGAGAGAGAGAGGAGAGTGAGAGAGAGAGAGGGGTCTTCCATTCGATGGTTCACTCCCCAATTGGCCGCAATGGCCAGAGCTGGCCAATCTGAAGCCAGGAGCCAGGAGCTTCCTCTGGGTCTCCCAGGCAGATACAGGGGTCCAAGGACTTGGGCCATCTTGTACTGCTTTCCCAGGCCATAGCAGAGAGCTGGATCAGAAGTGGAGCAACCAGGTCCCGAACCAGCGCCCATATGGGATGCCAGCACTCCAGGCTCGGGTGTTAATCCACTGTGCCACAGCGCTGGCACCTTGCATCATCTTTTACTGCTTTTCCCAACCCATTACCAAGGAAAGGGATCAGAAGTGGAGCAGTGGGCACATGAACTTGTACCCATATGAGATACCAGAATTTGCAGGTGGCAGCTTTACCTGTTATGTAGCAATGCTGGATGGACCCTGTTGACCAATTTTTAAATCTTAGAAAAGGACACACTGAATAAGAGATGTATTAGAACAAGTGGGGTAGAGGGAAGGGAGGAAGGTCACTATAGATACAAATTGTGAGCCAGAGGATGCACAAAGCATCTGACATACATAATCCCATTTAAATTCTACAAAAACTCCATTTTGTAGTTGCAGAAAGCAATCTGAAAAAGCTTAATTAATTTGTCCAGTGTCACAAAGTCAGCAAGTGGTAAGGGCAGAACTTTCACCACGATGAAGTAACTCTACGAGTCCATTGCTCTTTTCCCTCAAGCTTGCTACTCTCAGGAACTCGGCTTAAACTGCAGTGACTTCTGGGAGCAGCATGCACTAGAGCTGGCCAATTTTATCCTAAATCAAAATTCTTGAGTTTTCCCTGCAGACAGACTCAGAGGAAAGTCAAGAAAAATTGACTGACAGGGGGACGGAGTTGAGGCCTAGCAGGTAAAGCCACAACTTACAATGCTAGCATTACTTATCGGTGCCCTGCTTGTGTCCAGTTTGTGTCCCAGCTGCTCCCCTCCCATCCAGCTCTCTGCTATGGCCTGGGAAAGCAGTAGAATATGGCCCAAGTGCTTGGGCCCCTGCCACCCATGTGGGAGACCTGGATGAAGCTCCTGGCTCCTGGCTTCAGCCTGGCCCAGCCCCAGCAGATGAGGCAACCTGGGAAGTGAGCAAGCAGATGGAAGACCTCTCTCTCTCTCTCTCTCGTTCTTGCTTTTGCTCTCGCTCTCTCTGTAACTCTTTCAAAATAATAAATAAATCTTAGAAACAAAGAAAGGAGGGAGGGAGTGAGGGAGGAAAGGAAAGGGAAGAAAAGGAAAGACGGAAGGAAGGAAGGAAGGAAGGAAGGAAGGAAGGAAGGAAGGAAGGAAAAAGAAGAGAGGAGGGGAGGGGAGGGGAGGGGAGAAGGAAAGTTGCCTGACTATAGGAGAAAGAATAAGTAATTCTTTTCAGCAGTCATCAGCCACTTTGTTCAATTAATTGATAAATGAGGTTTATCAAATGTTGGCCTATGGGAAAAAAGTCAATGAATGTTTTTGTACAACAGCCTTACAATTTTCTGGAAGCATGTTAAATAAATTACTTTTAAATGTTGGAAAATATTCTAGAATTTAACATAGCAAAGTTTGAGGAAGGGATTAAGTGGGAAAATTCCCCTAACAGTAACACTACAGCTGAGTTGTCTATACAGGGGCCCTAGTCAACATGACACTAGCTACAGGGACCAGCACCCTCAGAGGCATATTCTGGGAGGGCCCTAGTCTACATGACACCAGCCACATATTCCAGACCCCAGCCCTGTGCTCAGATTATCCACTGCAACAGCAGCAAGCTGCGTTTTGGAATGCCTTCTCCCATCTACTTCAAACTCTCCAGGGGCTGCAACACAACACTAAGGGCTTTAATGCAATGTATCTAATTTTATTGTAAAAGAAAAAAGCCTTGCCATCCAGCTACAGATGAAATAGTCACTACTGCAAACAGAAGAAAAATACAGGTGAAGCCTGAAGAAAAAATAGAACTTAAATAGGATTTCAATGATTTAAAAATAGTAATTCAACCAGTATTGTATATTTAAACAAAAGCATTCAAGGGAAACAGAATGGAAAATGTATAAGAACATTACCAACAGTCGAATGAGGAAAATAATGCTTTCAACGTTTTACTTTTTGCCTTGTAAAGCCAAGGTGATTCCAATTTGAAAGGATGATAATAGAGAAGATATGAAAGGGAATCACAAATGTAAGAGAACAGAAGAGTTTTCTACCTTTTATTCCCACTGATTGGGATGGTCTTCCTGCTTCCATGCAATAAATTCCGTTTGACATCTCATCCTATATCATGCTATGGTCCTTCTACAAACTCATCATACAGACAAAAACCACAAAGATAGATGGGCCTTAAGTGCGTGACACGATGTGTGTGCCCTTAAATCACAGTGCTCCAGCACTGTACAGAACTTCAGAACAACACAGGCACTGTGGCAACCATGGAGAAATACACCCTTAGTCTTTATAATCACAAAATGATTAATGTTGTGTTCAAAATACAAGCATGCTCTTTGAAAATATGTATTGTGTGTATATATGTATGTATTCTTGAAAAATATATGCAGGGGCCGCTGCTGTGTCAAAACTGGTTAAAGCCCTGGCATGCAGCGCCAGCATCCGATATGATAGAACGGGCGCCAGTTCTAGTCCTGGCTGCTCCACTTCCAATCCAGCTCTCTGCTATGGCCTGGGAAAGCAGTAGAAGATGGCCCAAGTCCTTGGGCCCCTACACGCACATGGGAGACCCAAAAGAAGCTCCTGGCTCCTGGCTTCGGATCGGCGCAGCTCCAGCCATTGCGGCCATCTGAGGAGTGAACCAGCAGATGGAAGACCTCTCTCTCTCTCTGTCTCCACCTCTCTCTGTAACTCTGGTTTTCAAATAAATAAAATAATTTTTTAAAAAATATGCATATACATACATTCATGTATATTTTCTGAAACTGAATATAAATATAAATATACATGGGTTTTGCAAAGGTTCTGGCTCCCACAATAACTTGGGCCACAACCACAAAGTGATTTAAAAAAAAAAAAAAGCAAGATATATCTTATCTTATTTTTAACTTAAAGCCTAGAAATTATGTCATCATTTTAGTACACTACTCTAAGGTTTCTTTTTTTTCATATTTTATTTATTTATTTGAGAGGCAGAGTTACAGAAAGACAGAGAGGAAGGTCTTCCAACTACTGGTTCACTCCTCAAATGGCTGCAATGGCCAGAGCGCAACTGATCTGAAGCCAGGAGCCAGGAGTTTCTTCTTCTGGGTCTCCCACAGAGATGGCAGGGGCCCAAAAGCTTAGGCCATCCTCCACTGCTTTCCCAGGCCACAGCAGAGAGCTGGTTGGGAAGAGGAGCACCCAGGGCTAGAACCAGCACCCATATGGGATGCTGGCACTACAGGCGGAGGATTACCTACTGCACTACAGCGTTGACCCCAACTCCAATAACCTTCATGAAAATTACCGGAATTAGTTATCTCTGGCTAAATTCTATAATCTACACCTTTTGATTGACTGCCCATAAAGACAAAGAGCTGGTCAAACCCACCTGCACGGTAACCTTTTACAGCCTAACCTTATCCCTCTGGAGCCTAAAGTTAATTTTCTGAGTTAAGACCAGTTTAAGTTAACTTCTGAGTTAAAACCAGTTAAGTTCCAGAGAACTGTTGACAGTAACTGGATTCTTGTGGCTAGGAGCAGAGTCTGGCAAGTCACAGGACCTCAGAGACTACCCAATGCTTTCAACCTTAGAGACAAAGAGGTCATTGCTTAACTATGTTTAATACTTATTGGTAGCAGGCTTCTTTTACAAGTTTCTGTGCGTATGTCTCTAAACATAGACTTTGAAGAAAGTAACCTTTTGAATGTTTAACTTAGAAAGCAGAAGTTCCCGGGGGCAGAGCCAAGATGGCAGATAGTGAGGACGTGCGCCGTAGTTTGGGAAAATAAAGTTTCATAAAAGTGGAATTACTGTAGCCTCAGGAAAAGATTCAAGAAAAAAAAAATGCAGAGGAAACGCTTCCGGATCTAGTGGATGTGACACAGAGGACCTACAGGGAGCCTACCGCGTGGAAACCCAACCGCGGGAGATGAGCCGCAGAATCTCGCCAGCGCGGAACAAACTGAAGGTAAGACAAAGGCGTCAGAAACCCGAGACATTGGGGGGGGGGGGGAGCAGAGGCCTCTCTATTCACTCACCAAGCAAAACAAAGAGCAGGCGCCATTTTACATATGTAAAGCACCACCAACGGAGTTCACAAACTCAGTAACTTTGGAACTTTGGTGAAACTTGAGAACACATTGAGGGCTAACTCTTTGTGTGGTCCCTGGGGTAGATCAAACGAATACTCACAGAGGCCAGATTTCAACTACACTCAATTCCACTCACTTGTGACGAATAACTTCCCAACTGAGTCAAAAAAAAAAAAAAGAGAGAGAGAGAGAGAGAGAGAGAGCGAGCAATCCAGCAAGGAGCAAGGGAGAGAACAATCTGGGTGAGTCGCTTTTTGCACAGCCTTAAACCTGAAGAATCAAGCGGAGCTCTCTGGCCACACCCATCACAGCCTCTAAGGATCCATCAAAGCAGACAGCCCACTTGGAGGCATAGTATAACGAGAAAAAAACACCACAACCAAAAAAAAAAAAAAAAAAACATAAATTATCTCCAACATACCAAACAACAAATGTAGAAACTGAGGCAACAAGAGCAAGGAAGACACTATGATGCCCCCAAATGAACAAGACCCCCCAATTCAAGATTATGAAGAGGAAGAGATAGAGGAAATGCAAGAAGCAGATCTCAAAAAACTGATAAGAACATTAAGAAGTTCTCAAAAACAAATTCTTGAACTACAGAAATCCTTAATGGACAAGATAGAAAATCTCTCTCATGAAAATGAAATATTAAGGAGGAATCAAAATGAAATGAAACAACTAGTAGAACATGAAACTGTGATAGTGACAAAAAAACCACAATGAAATGAAGAACTCAATAGATCAAATGACAAACACATTAGAGAGCCTTAAAAACAGAATGGGTGAAGCAGAAGAGAGAATATCGGAATTAGCAGACAGAGAACAGGAAAGGAAACAGTCAAATCAAAGAAAAGAAGAAGAAATCAGAAATCTAAAAAATACTGTCAGGAATCTACAGGATACTATTAAAAAACCCAACATTCGGGTTCTAGGAGTTCCTGAAGGCATGGAGAGGGAGAAAGGATTAGAAGGCATTTTTAGTGAGATACTAGCAGAAAATTTCCCAGGTTTGGAGAAGGACAGAGACATCCTAGTACAGGAAGCTCATAGAACCCCTAATAAACATGATCAAAAGAGATCCTTACCACGACACATCGTAATCAAACTCACCACAGTGAAACATAAAGAAAAGATCCTAAAATGTGCAAGAGAGAAACGCCAGATTACTCTCAGAGAATCTCCAATTAGACTCACAGCTGACTTCTCATCAGAAACCCTACAAGCTAGGAGAGAATGGCGAGATATAGCCCAGGTACTAAGAGAGAAAAACTGCCAGCCCAGGATATTATATCCTGCAAAGCTCTCATTTGTGAATGAAGGTGAAATAAAGACCTTTCACAGCAAACAGAAATTGAAAGAATTTGTCGCCACTTGTCCAGCCCTGCAAAAGATGCTTAAAGATGTGTTACATACAGAAACACAGAAACACGGTCACCAATATGAAAGAAGGTAAAGGAAGGAAACCTCACAGCAAAAGATCACAGGAGTCTCAAACCATATATTAGAAAAAATCTTTGGCAAATGACAGGGCAAAGTTACTCCTTCTCAATAGTCACATTGAATGTTAATGGCCTGAACTGTCCAGTTAAAAGACACCAATTGGCTGATTGGGTTAAAGAACAAAACCCATCTTTTTGCTGCTTACAAGAAACTCATCTTTCCAACAATGATGCATACAGGCTGAAAGTGAAAGGCTGGAAAAATATATACCATGCCAACAGAAATGAAAAAAGAGCGGGCGTAGCCATCTTAATATCGGACAACATAAACTTTACACAAAAACTGTCAGGAGAGACAAAGAGGGGCACTATTTAATGATTAAGGGATCCATTCAACAGGAAGATATAATGATTATTAATGTATATGCACCTAATTACAGGGCACCAGCTTATTTAAAAGACTTGTTAAGGGACTTAAAGGCAGACTTAGACCCCAATACAATAGTACTGGGGGACTTCAATACTCCACTCTCAGAGATAGACAGATCAACAGGACAGAAGATCAACAAGGAGACAGTAGATTTAAATGACACTATAGCCCAAATGGATCTAACAGATATCTACAGAACATTTCATCCAACATCTAAGGACTTTACATTATTCTCAGCAGTACATGGAACCTTCTCTAGGATTGACCACATACTAGGCCATAAAGCAAGTCTCAGCAAATTCAAAAGAATTAGAATCATACCATGCAGCTTCTCAGACCACAAAGGAATGAAATTGGAAATTAGAAACTCGGGAATCCCTAGAGCACGTGAAAACACATGGAGATTGAACAACATGCTCCTGAATGAACAATGGGTCATAGAAGAAATTAAAAGAGAAATCAAAAATTTTCTGGAAGTAAATGAGGATAACAGCACAACATACCAAAACCTATGGGATACAACAAAAGCAGTGTTAAGAGGAAAGTTTATATCAATAGGTGCCTACATCAAGAAATTGGAAAGGCACCAAATAGATGAGCTTTCAAGTCATCTCAAGGATCTAGGAAATCTGCAGCAAACCAAACCCAAACCCAGTAGGAGAAGAGAAATAATTAAAATCAAAGAAGAAATCAACAGGATTGAATCCAAAGAAACATTACAAAAAATCAGCCAAACGAGGAGCTGGTTTTTTGAAAAAATAAACAAAATTGACACCCCATTGGCCCAACTAACTAAAAAAAGAAGAGAAAAGACCCAAATCAATAGGATCAGAGATGAAAAGGGAAACGTAACAACAGACACCACAGAAATAAAAAGAATCATCAGAAATTACTACAAGGACTTGTATGCCAGCAAACAGGGAAATCTATCAGAAATGGACAGATTCTTGGACACATACAACCTACCTAAATTGAGCCAGGAAGACATAGAAAACCTAAACAGACCCATAACTGACACAGAAATTGAAACAGTAATAAAGGCCCTCCCAACAAAGAAAAGCCCAGGACCAGATGGATTCACTGCTGAGTTCTACCAGACATTTAGAGAACTAACTCCAATTCTTCTCAAACTATTCAAAACAATCGAAAAAGAGGGAATCCTCCCAAATTGTTTCTATGAAGCTACCATCACCTTAATTCCTAAGCCGGGAAAAGATGCAGCATTGAAAGAGAATTACAGACCAATATCCCTGATGAACATAGATGCAAAAATACGCAATAAAATTCTGGCCAATAGAATGTAACAACACATCAGAAAGATCATCCACCCAGACCAAGTGGGATTTATCCCTGGTATGCAGGGATGGTTCAACATTTGCAAAACAATCAACGTAATACAATACATTAACAGACTGCAGAAGAAAAACCATATGATTCTCTCAATAGACGCAGAGAAAGCATTTGATAAAATACAACACCCTTTCATGATGAAAACTCTAAGCAAACTGGGTATGGAAGGAACATTCCTTAATACAATCAAAGCAATATATGAAAAACCCACGGCCAATATCCTATTGAATGGGGAAAAGTTGGAAGCATTTCCACTGAGATCTGGTACAAGACAGGGATGCCCACTCTCACCACTGCTATTCAATATAGTTCTGCAAGTTTTAGCCAGAGCTATTAGGCAAGAAAAAGAAATTAAAGGGATACAAATCGGGAAGGAAGAACTCAAACTATCCCTCTTTGCAGATGATATGATTCTCTATTTAGGGGACCCAAAGAACTCTACTAAGAGACTACTGGAACTCATCGAAGAGTTTGGCAAAGTAGCAGGATATAAAATCAATGCACAAAAATCAACAGCCTTTGTATACACAGGCAATGCCACAGCTGAGGAAGAACTTCTAAAATCAATCCCATTCACAATAGCTACAAAAACAATCAAATACCTTGGAATAAACTTAACCAAGGACGTTAAAGAACTCTACGATGAAAACTACAAAACCTTAAAGAAAGAAATAGAAGAGGATACCAAAAAATGGAGAAATCTTCCATGCTCATGGATTGGAAGAATCAATATCATCAAAATGTCTATTCTCCCAAAAGCAATTTATACATTCAATGCAATACCAATCAAGATACCAAAGACCTTCTTCTCAGATCTGGAAAAAATGATGCTGAAATTCATATGGAGACACAGAAGACCTCGAATAGCCAAAGCAATCTTGTACAACAAAAACAAAGCCGGAGGCATCACAATCCCAGATTTCAGGGCATACTACAGGGCAGTTGTTATCAAAACAGCATGGTACTGGTACAGAAACAGATGGATAGACCAATGGAACAGAATAGAAACACCAGAAATCAATCCAAACATCTACAGCCAACTTATATTTGATCAAAGATTCAAAACTAATCCCTGGAATAAGGACAGCCTATTCAATAAATGGTACTGGGAAAATTGGATTTCCACGTGCAGAAGCTTGAAGCAAGACCCATACCTTTCACCTTACACAAAAATTCACTCAACGTGGATTAAAGACTTAAATCTACGACCCGAAACCATCAAATTATTAGAGAGCATTGGAGAAACCCTGCAAGGTATAGGTACAGGCAAAGACTTCTTGGAAAAGACCCCAGGAGCACAGGCAGTCAAAACCAAAATTAACATTTGGGATTGCATCAAATTGAGAAGTTTCTGTACTTCAAAAGAAACAGTCAGTAAAGTGAAGAGGCAACCGACAGAATGGGAAAAAATATTTGCAAACTATACTACAGATAAAGGGTTGATAACCAGAATCTACAAAGAAATCAAGAAAATCCACAACAACAGAACAAACAACCCACTTAAGAGATGGGCCAAGGACCTCAATAGACATTTTTCGAAAGAGGAAATCCAAATGGCCAACAGACACATGAAAAAATGTTCAAGATCACTAGCAATCAGGGAAATGCAAATCAAAACCACAATGAGGTTTCACCTCACCCCGGTGAGAATGGCTCACATTCAGAAATCTACCAACAACAGATGCTAGAGAGGATGTGGGGGAAAAGGGACACTAACCCACTGTTGGTGGGAATGCAAACTGGTTAAGCCACTATGGAAGTCAGTCTGGAGATTCCTCAGAAACCTGAACATAACCCTACCATACAACCCAGCCATCCCACTCCTTGGAATTTACCCAAAGGAACTTAATTTGGCTAATAAAAAAGCCATCTGCACCTTAATGTTTATTGCAGCTCAATTCACAATAGCTAAGACCTGGAACCAACCCAAATGCCCATCAACAGTAGACTGGATAAAGAAATTATGGGACATGTACTCCATTGAATACTATACAGCAGTAAGAAACAATGAAACCCAGTCATTTGCAACAAGATGGAGGAATCTGGAAAACATCATGCTGAGTGAATTAAGCCAGTCCCAAAGAGAAAAATATCATTTGTTTTCCCTGATCGGCAACAACTGAGCACCAAAGGGGAAACCTGTTGAAGTGAAATGGACACTATAAGAAACAATGACCTGATCAGCTCTTGTCCTGACTCTAGATGTACAATGTAATACTTTATCCTTTTTAGTATTTGTTGTTGTTGTAGTAGTTGTTGTTCTAGTACTAGTGGTTGAACTCTGTAATTAACACACAATTATTCTTAGGTGTTTAAATTTTAACTGAAAAGTGATCCCTGTTAAATTTAAGAGTGGAAAAAGAGAGGGAGGAGATGTACAATTTGGGACATGCACAATCAGACTTGCCCCAAATGGTGGAGTTAGAAATGTGCCAGGGGATTCCAATACAATCCCATCAAGGTGGCATGTACCAATGCCATCTCACTAGTCCAAGTGATCAATTTCAGTTCACAATCGATGGCTCTGATAGGTCAAAGAATCATAGGGATCACACAAACAAAACAAGTGTCTGCTAATACTAACTGATAGAATCAAAAAGGGAGAGAAGGATCCAACATGGGAAGCGGGATACACAGCAGACTCATAGAATGGTAGACGTCCTAAACAACACTCTGGCCTCAGAATCAGCCCTTAAGGCATTTGGATCTGGCTGAAGAGCCCATGAGAATATGGTAGGCATGGAAAGCCAAGATAACATGGAAAAGAAAAAAAAAAAAAAGAAAGAAAAAGACCTAAATGAAAGATCTCTGTGAGTGAGATCCCAGTGGAAAGAATGGGGCCATCAAAGAAGGAGGTACCTTTCTCTGAAGGGAGGAGAGAACTTCCAGTTTGACTATGACCCTATCAGAATAAGATCAAAGTCAGCGAACTCTAAAGGCTTCCATAGCCCTGGCATCTCATGACTAGAGCCTAGGGAGATTACTGACGCCATGAACAGGAGTGTCAAATTGTTAAGTCAGCAACAGGAGTCACTGTGTACTTACGTCTCATGTGGGATCTGTCCTTAATGTGTTGTCCAATGTGAAGTGATGCTATAACTAGTACTGAAACAGTATTTTTACACTTTGTGTTTCTGCGTGGGTACAAACTGATGAGATCTTTACTAATTATATACTGAATCGATCTTCTGTATATAAAGATAATTGGAAATGAAAAAAAAACCTTGTGTTAATTGGAAATGGCATAGAAAATTAATTAATTTTTTTAAAAAAATATTATGTAGGATCTCTGTCTTTAATGTGCTGTACACTCTTATTTAATGCTATAACTAGTACTCCAACAGTATTTTTTTTTTCACTTTGTGTTGCTATATGGGGGCAAACTGTTGAAATCGTTACCTAATATATACTAAACTGATCTTCTGTATATAAAGAGAATTGAAAATGAATCTTGATGTGATTGGAAGGGAAGAGGGAGCGGGAAAGGGGCGGGTTGTGGGTGGGAGGGAAGTTTTGGGAGGGGGAAGCCATTGTAACCCATAAGCTGTACTTTTGAAATTTATATTCATTAAATAAAAGTTTAATAAAAAAAAAAAAAAGAAAGAAGAAAGCAGAAGTTCCCTAATGTGCTGTCCCTCCAGAACCATCACTATTAACACATCCGTATCTAATCTTCAGAACTCATACCCACGGATTCTAACAGAAACGGGATCATTCCACATCACACGTCACGGTAGTCTTCCCTCACTCAGTCCCTGAGCATAACAGAGTACTGATATTTTGTACAGTGTTATCAGCATATGCTAGGTATTATCCTGAGTGCTTTACCTGGACTTCACATTTAATCCTCATAGCTGGCCTGTAAGTAAATTCCATTATTAGTCTCAATTTATAGATGAGGAAAATAATGAACACAAAGAGGAGGAATAATTGGCCCAAAGTCGCAGAACTGGTTTCAAATATCGGAGATGGTACAGAACCCAAGCAGCCTGAGAACACACTCTCACTCCTCTCTCCTGAGCAGGACACAGGCCAGCACACCCACACTAATTGGGAATTATGTTCATTATTAAATAGTAACCAATTACAAGTACACCTTACCAAATCCCTCACTGATGGGCACCTGTAATACTCTCCTTCCTTAGATACTGTAAACAATTCTATAATTAATGTCTTTGTTCACATGAATTTATACATTTAACTATCCAGCATCTTTTTTCTTTTCCTTTTGAAATAATTTTAGATTTATAAAAAAAGTTATAAAAATAGCATAAAGAGTTCCTATATAGCTTTTCTCCCAGCCTTCCCCTAACATTTATAGCTTACATAACCATTTAATAATTAATCAAACCAGAACACTAACACTGGTGCAATGACTTCTTTTTTTAAGAATTGAGAGGCAGAATAATAGAAAGAGAGGAAAAGACACAGAGAGAGAGATCCTCCATCTGTTTGCTTACTCCCCAAATACCACAATAGCCAGAGCTAGGCGAGGCCAAAGCCAGAAGCCATGAACTCCACCTGGCTCTCCTACATGGGTGACAGGAAACCAAATACTTGATCTATTATCTACTGCCTCCCAGGTACATTAGCAGGAAACTGGACTGGAAGCATGCAGTAGCAAGGACATGAACCAGGCACTCCAGTATGGCTTGTGGCATCTCAAGCAGGGGCTTACCCCTCTGTGCCACAACACTCAGCCCTGGCACAGTTTTCCTAACTAAACTACCGACTTACTAGAATTTCCCCGGTTTTCCCATTACTGCCCTTTCCTCCTCCAGGGTCCTATCCGGTTGTTAAATCTTTTTGGTCTCTTCCAATCAGTGATAATTTCCCAGTGTTTTCTTGTCCTTCGTGACCCTGACACTTCTGAAAAGACTGACCAGTTGTTTAGAGAACACCCCTCAATTTGGGTTTGGCTTACCTTTACTCAGGTTTACAACGAAGCCAGGCACCTGGGGGAAGGACCAGGAAGGTGCTGCTCTGTCCCTCCTGGTGCCTGAAGCTTCACGATGCTGCCATGTCTCGATCTCGGGTGGGACCACTTAGTTATGAGGGTACCCGTGAGATGTCTACCCTGTGAAGTTACTGTAATTTCCATTGGGATGATTATTTTGGAGACATACTTTGGAACTATGTATATAGCTGGTTTCTCCTCACACTTTCAACCATCAATTTTATTAATTTATAAATTTATTTATTTTGTTTCTGAAGCAGGAGACAAACAGGGATCTTCCATCTGCCGGTCCATTCCCCTAAATGCCTGGAATAGTCAGGGCTGGACTCGGCAGAAGCCAGGAGCCAGGAACTCCATCCATATCTCCCACATGGGTAGCAGGAACTCACCTACTTGAGCTACCCCTGCTGCTTCCCAGGGTGCACATTAGCAGGAAGCTAGAATCAAGTAGAGCCAGAACTTGAACTCAGGCACTCTGATGTGGGATGCATCCCAAGCAGTGTCTTGGCTGCTGCCCCAAACACCCGCCCCTCTGTCACTAATTTTAGCACCCATCAATAGCCCTTTTCTGTGCAACAATTAGTGGCCTCTTTGACTAATGCTTTTTATATTTTTTTTTAATTTTTTTTAAATTTTTTGACAGGCAGAGTGGACAGTGAGAGAGAGAGACAGAGAGAAAGGTCTTCCTTTTTGCCGTTGGTTCACCCTCCAATGGCCGCCGCGGCTGGCGCACTGCGGCCAGTGCACGGCGCTGATCCAAAGCCAGGAGCCAGGTGCTTCTCCTGGTCTCCCATGGGGTGCAGGGCCCAAGCACTTGGGCCATCCTCCACTGCACTCCCGGGCCATAGCAGAGAGCTGGCCTGGAAGAGGGGCAACCAGGACAGAATCCAGCACCCCGACCGGGACTAGAACCCGGTATACCGGCGCTGCAAGGCGGAGGATTAGCCTGTTGAGCCACGGCGCCGGCCCTGCTTTTTGTATTTTTAATTAAAAATGTTCTGTAATAAGAGGATACCCTGGTTCTCCATTTATTCAATTGATATTTGTTTTATTCCCTGGTTATAATCAGGTTCTATCGCTTTACTGCTCACACTGTCCCAGCACTGGCCATTAGGAACTCCTGCAGGCCGGCAGGTTGTTGTTTTGGCAAGCCACCCATGTTTTTTGAGCACTTCCTTACCTTCTGGCACCACAAGATGTTCCAGGCTCATTGTGTATTTTCCTTCTCCAGGACCAGAAGAAACCACTTCTCGACCACTTTCCCAAGGACTCCTGGCTTCCTTCACTGGTAAACAGAACTTAGAACCTGGGTCTGGATGCTAGGTTGGTCACTGCTATTGAAGTGTCACTGACTGTAGAGCTACTCGGCAGGCAGAGGTGGAAAACGCATGTCACAAGCCCACACATACACACCTATCTGCATTTCGGCATCTATCTGTACATTACAAATTGTCAGTCCATACCAGCTCCAGCTGCAACCGACACCACCATGTTCACTTCAGCCTTCCTCCTTCTTCTTATTCAAAATGTCTTTCGCCCACAGGCAGAATCTTGGCTGTTACCATCGTATATTTGCCTATCATACAATCTTAGTATAGATGTAAGAGTTTCAGAACTGCTAGTTTACACCCTTGTGAAAAAGAAATCTACTAACTACAGCAGTGTTTGTGTACTGTTCTTTTTGTCTTCAGTCATACAGTACTTCATTAAAATTCTTTTTTTTTTCAAAATGCAATACTTCTATAGTTTCCCATTTCTGTCAGTGTAATTACAAACTACGGCATCTGTAATACAGTTAGGTTCATTTGTTCTGATTTATATTTTCACTTTGGGTTTCCCTCATATCCCAGCTGATTTTAATCATTAACCTATGTGTCCAAAAAGCTATCTACAGAGCCATGATTTCATCTAGCAAATGCACAGACACACCTGGTGAAGCATGGATATTCCCTTTATGTGTACACACAGGAACGTGTGTGCCCACGCTGTGTGTTTTTAAATGGAGGTGACATCTTTGCCTATAGGAAATACTGTGAAGCTGGGAAACCTGTTGATTTTTGAGGTTTAAAAGAGAATTTCAAATACAAATATTGGCCCCGTGTTTCTTAATAATAGTAATTTTAAAATATGCCATACATTGGGTTAGATCTTTTCATAAAAAAAATATGTGACACTTGCAGGAGTGCTGACATCACTTACTGGAAATTGACAACACTGGGGGATCCTTAGAGTCAGCTTTTATTTATGCACTGAAAACCAATGAAAATATAAGAACCCAAGAACTTAAAGTTCTACCTAAGGACTTTTTATTAGTTTAATTTAATTTTTTTAAAAAAATCAGTCTTCCCTGGGCAGGGGGCCAGAGGGAACCAGACATACATGTGGCTGACATGGCAGATGGGCAAGGAAATCCACTGTCACAGTCACAAGTACCATGGAAATATGAAGAAGAAGGGAAGAGTGACAGTAATCTTTCAGAGCCATCAGAAACACTGACTTTACATATCAAAGTGGGAAACTGAATGGAGAAAGAGAAAATGACAGTCCCAGTGCCTCTGAATAGGAAAGCACAAAGCTTTAACCAAAACACCAGCAGGGTGAGTGGCAGGAGGGATCCAAGAGTGAGACTGCTGCTTGGTAGAGAAAGCTAGGCTCCCTTGCAGGTGCTAATCAGCCAAATTTACTACCACATGAATTACTCAGTGTAATGTTTACTCAGAACGCAGAGAGCAACGCTCAAACATGTAAAAAGCGCAGAAGAAAGGGTTCCATTTGGTGGCCTCTGATCCCTGAGATAACATCACCTTCTGGTGGAAAGTAGGAAGAGAAGAACAGAAAGCAAACAAACAAACAAAAAATAAAAACAAAAACAGTGGTTGGGGCTGGAGTTCTGGTATAGTAGGTAAAGTCGCCCACAATGGCGGAAGCCCTGGAGGAAGCTCCTGGTTCTTGGCTTTGGCCAGCCCAGTCCTGGCTGTTGTGGTCATCTGGGGAGTGAATTAGTAGATGGAAGATCTCTCTTTCTCTCCCTCTCTCTTGGTAACTCTGATTTTCAAATAAATAAATAAATATTTTCTTTAAAAAGTGGCAAACTGGGGCCGGCACTGTGGTATAGATGGTAAAGCTGCTGGCTGCAGTGTCAGTATCCCATGTGGGTACCAGTTCGAGTCCTGGCTGCTCCACTTTGATCCAGCTCTCTGCTATGGCCTGGGAAAGCAGCAGAAGATGGTCCAAGTCCTTGGGCCCTGCACCCATGTGGGAGACCTGGAAGAAGCTCCTGGGTCCCAGCTTCGGATCAGCTCAGCTTCAGCTGTTGCAGCCATCTGGGGAGTGAAGCAGAGGATGGAGGACCTCTCTCTCTCTCTCTATCTTTCTTTCTCTCTCTCTCTCTCTGCCTCTGCCTCTCTGTAACTCTGCCTTTCAAATAGATAAATCTTTAAAAACAAAACAAAACAAAAAGGCAAAAGATAGACAAAAGGCTTTGGAAAGATCATGAAATCTTTAGGATACACCAGACATATTAAGGACAAAATGTGATCACCAAAGGAAAATGATATTTGTTGAATCCCGGTAAGACCCTTTGGCTTTCTGCCATTGTACCTTCCTTTTGCCATCTAGTTCTCTTATCCTGCTTTCATAAAAACACTAGCTAGCTGCTGGTTGAACTGTTTCAGCCTTTATGTATACATCCTTTAGAAGGTCATAAGAACAACCATAGGTAGTCATATTCTTAGTATTTTTAAAAGGTTGGCAGGAAATAGTCTATGGCTTTTTTGTATAGATGTATGCCTTTCAAGACAGAAAGGTACAGATGATCCTTTTTGAGAACTTATAAATAAATTGGGTGAAGAGGAGGATGAGTGGTGCGCAGTAACCCTAACAAAGGTGGGTCTTCCTTTGTGTGGAATTACTGCAAGAATCAGTTATAAATATAGCTCCGATTTCTAGGCAGGCAATGAGGAGATTCCACACACCACAGCATCTTTCACAAACCACGATGCCACTGATGCTCTATCATCTGCCAGAAGCAGGGTATGAAGTCCACCAGAAGTGGTCAAAGCGGGAAGTGAGGGCAGTAGACGCACAGAATGCTACAATCCTGGTTTAAGTCAGCAGATTTTAAGTTTTAAAAAGTTTAGAAATGTAGAAATAGCTTTTTAGACTTTCATATCTCATTCTATTTAGTCTAACAACCAAAGCAAGGGTGAGAGAAAAAGAGTCACCCAACAGAACTGCCCTAGTCCTTTTAGGAATAATATTTCTGTGCTCTTAAGTGTTCATAAACCTTTTGACATCCTTCCTATTTTTCTACCTTGATCTAAAAAAAACCTGGCCTCTGCTCCAGTGGCCTGAATAGCCCAGTGTGAATAATGGACACACAAGGAGTGTGTTCATGGGATGAGGACTCTCACCCCACACTGGCATCTGAGCTGTCACTCCCACCCAGAGATTTTCTATGCTGGCTCTATGACACGCATCAGAGTCACCTTTCAAAGATGACTCAACGCTGCCATCTCACAAGTGGCATCCCAGATGCTCCCCAGCTGGACGTCAAGCCTCTTGCATCTGAAAGCCCACAGAATGCTATAGTGTATGCAGAATTCTAAAACACAGGCCCCCAACATTCCTGTCCCCTGATCAATGAATCAAATGTTCATCTGGTCACTGCTGGGAAGTGCCCTGACAGCTTGAACCAAGGTTACTAATCAGCTGGCCTTAACACAGGGAGAGTGTGTTCATTACTGTCCAAGTGGGCCCAGTGCAATCATAAAAGCCCTTCAAAGCCTAAGAGGAAGGCAGAAATGTCATTCAGTAGACACATCAGCAAGAGAACCTGGGTGGGGATGTAAGACGGCTCTACAGAAGGAGACCATGTGACCCTAGTCACTGCTGGCTCTCAAGACAGAGCAAGAGGGCCACAATCTAACTGTGACTTCAGGGGGCCAGTGCTGGGGCTTAGAAGGTTAAGCCTCCACCTGCAGTGCCAGTAGCCAATACGGGTGCTGGTTTGGGTCCCAGTTGTTCCACTTCCAATCCAGCTTCCTGCTGATGCACTTGGGAAAGCAGTGGAAGTTGGCCCAAGTACTTGTACCCAAGTGGGAGACCCAGAGGAAGCTCCTGGCTCCTGCTTTTGGCTAGAGCTGGACCAGGCCAGTGTGGCCATTTGGAAAGTGAACCAGTAGATGTAAGATTGATTGATGTATCTCTCTCTCTCTCTCTCTCTCTCCTTCTATTTCTGCCTTTCAAACAAATAAATAAATCTTTAAAAATAAACAAAACAAAACAACTTTGATTTCAGTGTTATGAAACCCAGAATGGAAGAACCCAGTGCCACCAATCCAAACCTGTGACCAACAGAGCTGTGAAATAATAAACCTATGTCGTTTCAGGTGACTAAATTGTGGCAATTTATTACCATAGCAATAGAAAACTGATGCACTCTCCTCTGTATTTTATCCTCTTCATTAACAGTCAAATCTCAGTAAGCATGAGGACCACCTGAGGGGCTCTTAAAAAACACACACAGACCCCATTACCAGAGTTATGAAATTTTAAGGCAAAAGGGAGAGCCGGGAGAAGTTATGAAAGTTTTGTTTATATCTTCCCAAGTGATATTTCCCCCTACATGTATTAACATTAGCAAAACCCATGCTTTGGATTGAAAATGACTTGGTCCCCCCTGGACTTACGCAAGGGTTTAATTAGAAACTCTCACATGAATGCCACTGACAGGATGGAAGATAGTCTGGCTTCAGTGTTCAGAGGGGGAGCCTTTGAAAACTGGTCATGAGTGAGGCACTCCCATGACTTAATCCTGGTGGCTTTATAAGGTGAGAAAGACCACACAGATACAGACATGCACACTGCTTATCTCTGCAATGTGATGACCTGTGCCAACTTGAGACTTTGCCAGAAAGAACGCCATCACCAGATGAGGCCCCCAGACCTTGCACCGCCCGAACCATGAGCCGGAATAAAGCTCCTTTCTTTCTAAGTGCCACGCTTCATGTATTTCTTTATAGCAGTGAAAGCTAATACATTCCACAAAGTCCCTGCCTGTCACTCCCAGGAAATTCCCATGCTCACATCCTGAGTAAACCACTGTTCTGCCTACCATGTGTTAGTTGTGCTTGTCCTAGAACTTTACATAATGAAATCTCAGCGCATACGCTCATGTTGTGTCTGACAGCAGTCCATGCCTTTTCGTTGCTAGAGGTACTGCCTGAGTGTACCACAGTTTGCTTGTCCATTTACCTGCTGATGGACACCTGAGCTGTTTCTCAGTTTGGGGCTACGATGAATATAGATGCAACTATTATTCTTGTAACAAATGCTTTCATTTCTTGAACTGCTGGATCACAGGGGAGGCATATTCAGTTTTATAACAAAGGACCAGATCTTTCTCCAAAGTGCTTCTGCCACTGTGGCAAGTTTTCCATCTACATAAGAATATTTCAGCCTCCTACATTTTCTCTCCTGCCCTTAATGATTTTAATGTATAGCCGGAGTTTAAAACTACTACACTAGATTTAAAAGTCCTCCAGGACAGGATTTATGTCTTACTCATCTTTTCTTCCTCTACTATATTTAGCACAGCCTCCACCATGCAAGAACTCATGAATCTTATTAAATTTCATCTTGATACAGCTTGACTTTTGCCAAACATGGCAAATCTACTAAGTATGCCTTCTATACCTGAACACATTTGGTGCACCATTTGAGTACAGCATGTCAGAATTTGTGCAATAATTCAGTACCTGTTCTTTACCAAATCCTGAGCCTCATGAGGCCCCGTCTGCTGTCTTGTCTTATTAAGGATGCACCCCTGAATGCAGCCACAGAGTCAGGCACAGAGCTCGGCCATGGTAAACAAATGCTGTGCTTTGCATAAATAAAAATTCTTTCTCCTAAGCTTTTTGTTTATTTTAATTAAAACAATAAATGAACAAGTCTGCCCTTGGGGAGGGTGGGCTAGTGCATGGCTCTTTATATTTGGAGAGAGCATAGATCTTTCTGAAAATCTGATTGAAAGTAGAGATCCTCATGCCAAA
The DNA here is from genome assembly GCF_033115175.1 of Lepus europaeus. NCBI lineage: Eukaryota > Metazoa > Chordata > Mammalia > Lagomorpha > Leporidae > Lepus > Lepus europaeus. Next base: position 18,019,522 of record NC_084834.1, on the reverse strand, counting down.
AAAAAAATTGAGGGAGGGAGGGAGAGAGAGCAGGAAAAAAAACAGCTCTGTATATACATTAAGCATATAAACACTGCTATGCATGTTTCCAAAGTGCACCTAAAATCTACCCACTGTCAGACAGCCACCAGCGCGTTTCATATGACACTGCACTCATTTTTTCAACAAGTATTTGTCAGGTATCTGGTTTATCCAAAGAATTATAGTAGGTGTGAGACCAACAAGACAGGATCTCTGTCTTTAAGAAAAGAGGCAGACACCCACCTGGGAGACCAGGATGGTAAGGAGTCCCTGGCCTAGCTTTGGCCTGGGCCAGAATTGATCATTGTGGCCTTTTGGGGAGTAAACCAGCAGATAGAAGATCTCCCTGTCTCTTCTCTTTCTGTCCCTTTGTCTTTAAAATAAACAAAAATAAATATGAATATTCTTTTTAAAAAAGAATAGAGACAGGAAAGGGGCCACACACCAGTTAAAAGCATACTATCTTTTTAAAGATTTCTTTTTGTTGCTGTTGTTTTGTTTTGTTTTGCCTAGGTCTGTAACACATGAATTATAACCTAAAATACAAATAATCCTGCAAGAAAGATCTTGGGTATGCTGATTTATCTATGACTTACATTGCTAGGAGTGAAAAAAAAAGTAATGAGGAAAAGAAAAGTGAACAGTTTACCTATCTTGCATTCTCAGGACTAACTGCCTTTGATTGCTTCTGGAATTAAGCAACCTAATGGTAAAATGATTTGCCTTATAGCATATCCTGATTTTCTTTGGAGACCTTCTTTAAATTGCATTCATAGTGTCCAATGAACAGGATGGTTCTTTTCTTCTGGGAAAAAGTACAAAGCACTGAAATTGTCAACAGATAGTGTGGGGAGCTAATGAGAGAATTACCAGGAGGACATGTCCATCTGACCAGGGCACACAGTACTGCGAAGAGCAAGGTTCACACACAATCAGTTCTCTGTTCCTGCAGGTTACACATCCCCACATTCAAACACAGAACGAAATCCTAGAAATAAGACTGTGGTGTGGGCTTTTGCCACAGCAGTTAAGATGCTGGCTGGGACGCCCACATTCTGTGTCAGAGTGTCTGGCTTCGAGCCCTGGCTCTATTCCTGATGCCAGCTTCCCACTAATGTGTACCCTGAAAGACAGCAGGTGATGCTTCGAGTGACTGGGTTCCTTCTACCCACATGGGAGACCTGGATTGAGTTCCCTGCTCCTGGATTTGGCCTGGCCAAGTCCTGGCTATTGAAAGCAGTTGGGGAGTAACCCAGCAGATGAGGAATTTCTCTATGTCTCTGACTTTCAAAATAAAATATTTTAAAAAGATTTTTAAAAAGAGTGGGCCAGCGTTATGGTACAGTGGGTAAAGCCGCCTCCTGGGACGCCGGCATCCAAACAGGCACTAGTTCAAGTTCTATCTGCTTCACTTCCAACCTAGCTTCCAGTTAACAGCCTAAGAAAAGCAGTGGAACATGGCCCAAGTGCCTGGATCCCTGCCACTCTTGTGGGAGAACTGGATGAAGCTCCTGACTCTTGACTTCAGTCTAGCTCAGCCCTGGCCACTGGGGCCATCCAGGGAGTGAACCAAGGATAGAATATTTCTCCTTTGTCTCTCCCTCTCTCTCTGTAAAATTGACTTTCAAATAAATAAATCCTAAAAAAAAATTTTAAAGAAATAAAATTACACCCCATCTTAGACATGCACAGATTTTTTTACCATTCCCTAAATAATACAAGCTAAGAACTATTTACTTAGCAGTTACGTTGTATTAGGCATTCTACATAATTTAGAATGATTTAAAGTAAACAGAACAGATGTGCATCGATTCTACACAAGTATGCCATTTTATACCAGAGACCTGAACATCTGGGAATAGTGGATACGGAGGGATAATGGCGCCTGCAGCATCCAACACTTCCTTGTAAGGTCTGAATTAATGTGGCTTCTGGTATTTCTCAGAAAGCAACACTTCAGCACAAAGACTGTGCTACTGTCTATGGGATGTCTGAGCGAAGCGGCAAGTGTTAAAAAGAACTAAGACAAAAAAGATACAAAAATCTTAAAACAACAACAATAAACATCTGATACTGACAGGGAACGTAATTCAAGAAAATTTCGGGGCAGAGAGATTGATTTTTCTATATTAGTGGATGAGGCCACTTTCTTTAAATGCCAAAATATTTATAAAAACGTATTGTTGGCAATCTTTCCAAATCTATTTCATACCCTGTCTCCTTAATTAAATGAATTATATACAATGTAACATTTCTGATGACTCATTAAGCACACTGATTCCTTTGCTATGCTGTAATAAGCACTCTCTAAAGCCCTCAACTACAGCTGGGCTCACCCCTCTTCACAACTCCAACTGCAGCATTCGCATCCCCAGTGCCCTAGAGAGCTTCATGTTCTCTTTCTCTCGCTCAGTCTCGCTCTCTCTTTTAAAGATTTATTTATTTGAAAGGCAGAGTTACAGAGAGGCAGAGGCAGAGAGAGAGGGAGAGATCTTCCATCTGTTGGTTCACTCTCCAGATGGCTGCAACAGCCGGAGCTGCACCAATCCAAAGCCAGGAGCCAGGAGCTTCCTCTGGGTCTCCTATGTGGGTGCAGGGGCCCAAGGTCCTGGGCCATCTTCTGCTGCTTTCCCAGGCCACAGCAGAGAGCTGGATCAGAAGTGGAGGAGCTGGGACTTGAACCGGCACCCATATGGGATGCTGGCACTGCAGGCGGCAGCTTAACCTACCACACCACAGCGGCAGCCCCTCATGTTCTCTTCATGTCATTAAAATCACCTGTTGCTGCTGACCACCACATATCAGAGCAACAGCACTCCCTTCAACCACATCCTTCTCATGCATGGCCACACTGGGAAAACAGCTTGTGTTATACTGGGTTTGTTTTAGAAGAATTAATTGGATGTGTGTGTGTGTGTGTGTTTTTTTTTTTTTTTAAAGCAAAGAGATAGCTAAGAGATGCTCACAGGCACGTGTCCAGCCCAGCCCTTAGTTTTCAGCAGTTTTTTTGTATTCTGCTCTCTACCTGTGACTGGATGGCCAACAGCTTATGATGTAATAGGGAAGCAGGTACAGCCAAAAGCTGTGAAGTAAAAATTATGGTTATTATTAAAAATGGGCTCTCACTGAGGGTCTGACTAAAATCCTTAAGTTAAAATTACAGACTCTGAAGCATCCATTTATTCTGGCTGTTTGAAGTTATTTTATTTTTAACTTTTTGCTGGTTTTCACTTCTTTTGAGGCTTTTTTTTTCAGACCACAGACACACACATAAATGAAGCAAAACAAATTGTTTTCCTTAATGGGATGATTTGACTGTACCGCTGCAAATGCTCTGAATTAAAATCCATTGCCCCATATCCTTGATGGACATAGAGGACAGTGTATTTACCCTTGGGCTGTGGTCTCTGGTGGAAACACAACACTCTGAGGAACATGCCAGTCCCTTTTAGGATATCACAAACAGAGAGGGTGGCTTACATTCACAACGTAATCAATTAAATTCATATAAACAATGCATGTCCATGCTTGAGCCATAGGAGCAGCAATCCTGACGGACAGTGTTATGATGCTTTAGAAAGACTCCAAACATCTGTGTTCACAATGCTATGGACGCATCTGGATATGCAATTCTGCAGCACCTCTTCACAACTCAGTGAAAAATAGAATCTGTCTGGGAACTCTGAATATCCCATCACAGCACCCTTAATGATCACTACTACCCCCACTCACACTTTCCTCAGCTCTCGGTCTTTCTTTTTTTTGGAGGGGATGGAGTTAAAGACCTGTTTGTCTTTTCAAGCAGCATCTGTTCTGTTAAAACATTCTAAAAGACTTCTTTTTGGTAGTTTTTTTTCTTTTAAGCATGACCATGATTTGTGTATCTTCAGACACTTCAAAGTATTACTTTCATTATTGTCATCATTTTTCATTCAAAGCCTGAACTGCACCAAAGGCAGCATGATTACTCTGCCCGTGGTGAGTCACGTGATGGAAAGCAATAGCAAGCTTGCAGGCCTCCACGGGGAAGGTGGAGCAGAAATGCAGCAGGACTCTCATCACATAACTCAGCTTGATCTATTGTACTGAAAAGAGACAGCAACATTCCACATCCAAGTCAGAACCTTTAAAGCTTTTCTCATAACAAGCTTGCTAACATAGCTTTTGATGGAACAAAGACATATGCCTCAGCCATTTTAGGTGCTTGCTACCTCTGCCTTCTTTCAAGAGACCAGTTCAGTCTCACATCCTGTATGGTTCCCCACCCCACCCCCTGCATGCTTCCCCAGGTTTGGCAGCCATTGGCCAAACTTGAAGAACCAGTATGGAGAAGCTCAGCTCTGCCTACTGCCCCCTACCTCAAGCCCCAGCCCACCCAGGATATGAAAGGGGTCTGGGCTCTGCTGCATGTTGCCTCTGTGAGTCTGACGGCCGTTGGTAGACCTCTGCAGATTTATTTTCTCTGAATAGATTCAGTCTGGCTGCGAGTTCACATTCCACCTCCCCTCTGTTCTGCGCCCCTTTTCCTTACATCTGATGCCTCCTCCTCGGAGACACCAAATCTGCACTCTTCCTAACCGCTTTTCTCTTAGAAGCCTCTCGTCCTACACCAGCATAAGCATCCAGGACCTTGCCTACGGAGACACTGTTGCTACCAGGTTTCCATGACCTGCTCCAGGAGAGAGCACACCTACTCTAGGAAACAGTTGATGCTCTTTTTTTAGCAACACTTAAATATCACCTGAAGTTCCTATTTTCAACTATATACTCTGAATATAACTCAGATCGAGTATTTTTGAGAATTCACTGAGGCTTTTCATTTATAAAATGTTCAGACTTTTTTTCAGATTGAGGCTTGCTTCTTCATCACAGCCCTTTGGAATTCATCTCTTGAGAATTGGTACTATAATCAAAGCAGTTCCTTCCTGTCTTCCATCCTATCCTCCTCCCTTCCTTCTTTCCTCCTTTCCTTTTTTTTTTTTTTTTTTTTTTTTTTTTTTTTTTTTTGACAGGCAGAGTTAGACAGAGAGAGAGAGACAGAGAAAGATCTCCTTCTGTTGGTTCACCCTCCCTAAATGGCCTCTACAGCCGGCGCGCTGCACCGATCCGAAGCCAGGAGCCAGGGGCCTCCTCCTGGTCTCCCATGCGGGTGCAGGGTCCAAGCACTTGGGCCATCCTCCACTGCCTTCCTGGCCCACAGCAGAGAGCTGGCCTGGAAGAGGAGTAACCGGGACAGAATTCGGCGCTCCAACCGGGACTAGAACCTGGGGTGCCGGCGCCGCAGGCAGAGGATTAGCCTAGTGAGCCCCGGTGCTGGCCCTCCCTTCCTTTTTCAATCCCTCTTCAAAGAAAGAGAGAGACAGAAATTCCATTCACTGGTACACTCCCCAAATGCTTCCAATGGTAGGGGCTGGGCCAGAGCCAAAGCCAGGTAGCCGGGACACAATTCAGGTATCCCATGTTGGTGGCAGGAACCTAACCACTACAGCAATCATTACTGCTGCCTCCCAGGGTCCATGTTAGCAGGAGGCCGGAGTTGGGGATCAAACTCATGCACTTCCAAGTCGGAGGCAGCCATGCTAGTGGTATATTAGGCCAAACGCCTGCCCCAAAGCAATCTCTTGGATTTAAATCTGATCACTGACTAGTCTGGCTACTAAGTAGACACTTCTTCATCCACATTAACACATACAATATGAAAGTTAAAACTTAAAGAGATGTGATTTCAGGGCCGGCGCTGTGGCTCATTTGGTTAATCCTCTGCCTGCAGCACTGGCATCCCATATGGGCTCCGGGTTCTAGTCCTGGTTGCTCCTCTTCCAGTCCAGCTCTCTGCTGTGGTCCGGGAAGGCAGTGGAGGATGGCCCAAGTGCTTGGGCCCTGCACCTGCATGGGAGACCAGGAAGAAGCACCTGGTTCCTGGCTTCAGATGGGCACAGCGCCGGCTGTGGTGGCCATTTGGGGAGTGAAACAACGTAAGGAAGACCTTTCTCTCTGTCTCTCTCACTGTCTATAACTCTACCTGTCAAATAAATAAATAAATAAATAAGAGATGTGATTTCAATTTACAAAGAAAAAAATGATGCCAAGAACATTTCCAGCACTTAGCTAAAATGATCCTTAATGATCTCCTATGGAGTTGTTCAACTTTTTTACCATGAAACATTTTGCTCAGAACACATTTCACGATATCTTTGGGCGCAAAAGTGAAATACAGCAAGTAGTGCTGGTCTAGCTGGGGGTAGTGACAGGATGGGTGGGCAAAGGACATTTAAGGTCTCCAGAGGCAAAACTGAAACTGAAAATATAGGCACAGGCCGAATCTTAATTTACAACGAAGTGAAATGATCACTTTAAGGCCCGCCAGTAGTCAGCAGCAGTATGAAGACAGCAGTGGAGAGCCCAGTGACTTCAGCCACAAGAATTAGAGCATTTCTGGACAGATTCACGTGATACCAGGCACTTAACACACCTCATCTTACTTAATCCTCACAGCCACTCCTGGAGGAAGGTACCATTACTTCCTGTTAAGTTATCCCTGTTAAGTTGCCTGGCCCAGGTAAAGCATCAGATCTGACATGACTCCACACTGCTACGAGCCTTCATGACACTCTACCAGATCCAACTCACATTAACTGGGAAGAATTGAGGTTTTCCTACTTGTGGAGTGCCTTCTACTCCACGTAGAAGCATCACAAGCAAATCAGGAAATGCCAGGGGCAATCTGAAAACAATCTAGCAACAAAAACACTCTTTAAGCTCGAAATAATTCAATACTTAGTACTATTTCCCTCAGTACTGTCCCTATCCAAGCCACTACTCCTTCCCCTGTGGATGGGTGCAACCACGAGACCTATTCTCTCTACTGTTACCTCCTCCAAATGTTGTTCCACAGCCTGAGAGTAATAACAGGTTCCTCTCACTTTCCAGCTTTCAACTCATCAAAACAATCCCACTGTCTTTTTCTTAACACTCCAGTTAAAAAGCACTGCTACAAAGTTATATTGAGCTGCTAATCATGATTTTTCAGTATTCTGAAAGAATTACCAGGAGTAGCAAAATTTCATTAAGCTCATTTTTATATGCTGCCCAACCTCTTACTAAAATACAGAAATTGCTCCATTTACCTTTTTTGTCTTATTCATTTTTTTCACTGAAAATTTTATTGGGATTATCTATAGTTTTCCAAGTAGCTCTAAGAAATACCCTTGCACCATTTACCCAGTTTCCTCTAATGGTAACATCTGCAATGCTAAAGTACAATATCACAAACTACAATATTGTCATTAATAAGGGGTGGGCATTTGGCAGCAATGGGGTCACCCATATTCCCTGGGTTGGAATCTCAGCTCTGCTTTCAATCCAGCTTCCTACTAGTGCATATCCTGGGAGGCAGCAGGTAACGGTTCAACTACTTGGGATTCCAGCTATCCCGTGAGAGACCTAGATTGAGTTCCTGGCTCCTGACTTTGGACGGTTCCAGGCCAGCTATGACAGGTATCTGAGGTGTATACCACCGATTTACATTTTCCTGCTCTCTTTCTCTCCCTTTCAAATAAAATAAATGAATGAAATTTTTTTGAAAAAATTGACATTAGTAAAAATATGATCTTATTCAATTATCCCAAAACTCACTGATAATCATGGAAGCAAAGACAAAAGAAGAAGACAAAATATGGGTGTCAGGCAGGAGAGATGACCACCTCGTGTTTTATGGTCAGCCTTTCAGAGAAATATAGAAAAGTAGGACAATTGTCAGCAATAAATTCTCACTATTCTCCTGGGTTGCAAGGGTCAGATTAGAGGGGCAGATGGAACACAGGAACTGAGCTGGCTGGCCATGTGCCCTAATTCAGAAGAACCCAACAGCTCTTGCTGTTGCTTTGTTCTTTTTGGAGTAGGAACCTAATAAAAAATTGTAGAGCTCTAAATCTTTAAAGGTCGATTGATTTTTCTGCTGTTGTTTATGCCTATATAGGGCTGTAACTGATTAAAATGCCTAATGGTTATGAACCTGCATAGCAAAATATTGTGTTTCTTCCCTATACAACAAGATGCATTAATCTTTATCTAAAATGTATTCTTCCTTGTTGACCTTCTGATTCTGCTTAAATACTGCCCTCCTGGTTAATTTTTCCTTTATTTTCATGTTATTTTTCCATAACAATACCAAATGAGAAAATTACATGTAGAACAAAACATAAAATGCTTTCAACCTACTGGACATGTTAAACTATAGATGCAGCAAGTCTATACAATCTTGGACACTTTTGAAAGAACCTTGCCTAAATTCTGTCCTTTGAGAAGATAAGGAAAAAAATACACTTGAGTAAGATCATTTTCAGGGATTCTAGCCACTAGAAATATAACTGTTTAATTCACTCCTGTCTTTACCACCACATTAAAGGAGTGGAGCACATGCATCCTACTGGATCAGGCAAACAGATTTTCATCCTTTTAGTTAACTGTGACTCCTTCCTGCACACCCTAACATATTTTACCATTTACTACACATCTGAGAGAGAAAAAACAATTCTTGGTGTTCCCTTAGGAGGCTGTAATCTAATTTCAAAGTTAACAAATTCCCAAGTAAAGGAGACAGAAGCAATGCCTACACTTAAGAATTAAATTCCAGAGAAAATTCTAAAGTTAAACATGCCTAATATGTCTAATAATCTGAAAGGTCTATTTACCTAGCTATTTAATTATTTCCAGTGATACAGCCTTGTAACTGGAACTATTCTTACAGCTATTTGTGGTTTTAGCCATATTTAGGAGGAAGTATTTTTAAAACACTCTTCAAAGTGTGTTAAGTTTGGGATTTTAGTTCCTTATCCTGGAAACGTTCAAAAGGTTTGAAGTGTTGGGTTTTATTTTATTGTTTCTCTCCTCTCCGTCAATAAGATAAACATTTTTAAATTAAAGAAGAGATTGTTCAGCTTTTTTTTTTTATTTTCCCTTGACACCTACTTAATTCAATCACTGCTCAAAAACAAATTAAAGATCTAACTGTGACTAGGATAGAAATATTAAGGAGAACATCACTTGAATACTAAATTGCAAGTGACCATAGGAAAGGTAGAGTAGAATATAATTGGGGTGGGGGCCGGCGCTGTGGTGCAGTGAGTTAAAGCCCCAGCCTACAGCACCAGCATCCCATATGGGCACTGGTTCGTGCCCTGGCTTCTCCTCTTCCAATCCAACTCTCTGCTATGGCCTGGGAAAGCAGTAGAAGATGGCCCAAGTTCTTGGGCCCCTGCACCTGCATGGTATATGTTTTGAAATGGCTACTTTATCTCTAAATATTTAAATAACTGGTGGCCATCACCCAAAGTCCCTGTGCCCTTCTGTGTATGTCAGAGAAATGAAGACTTATCAGCCACTAGAATTGAAAATGGAAAACAGATTGGATTGAAGACACAAATGAGGCTTTTCAGTTAAAACTGGGAACAGATTTTTCCTATGAAACTCAGAAGAAATAAAATTTAGGGAACAGGGAGGCAAAGGAGAAAGTTTGTTATATTTTGAGATAAGATGCATTCAAGGAAAAACATCAATGGGCAAATAAAAATTGTATATATTTGTGGTGGACAATGGAATTTTTGATTATATGTATATATTGTGGAAATCAAGGTTTTAACATAGCCATCACCTACTTTTTTTTTTTTTTTTTGTGGTGAGAACATTTACAATCTATTCTCTCAGCAATTTTTAAGCACACACTGCAACAGTGTTAATTATAGTCACCAGGCTGTAAATGGATCTCCACATTTTACTTATACCATTTCATCAAACCTGTCTGCTCTTTAAGCAATACCCTCTTCCCCATCCAGTCTGATAATCCCCATAACCCTCTCTGATTCTGTAAGACTGACCTACAAGTAAGTGAGAATATGAGGTATTAATCTTTCTCTGCTTTTTTTCACTTGGTAAAAAGCTTTCCAATTTCAGGTCCTTCCTGCTGTTGCAACTGACAGTCTTTTCATTTCTTTCCTAAGACTAAATAGTGCTCCATTCTGCACTGTGTTTGCACTTTGTTTATTCACTCAGCTACTGATGGACCCTCAGGTTAACTCCATAGTCAGTCTACTATTAATTTTCAAACATGATTCTGCAGGGTAAAGAACTTCAAAAATATGCACATTATGACCAGCCAATACTTCACTTTTCTAGGTCTCAGCCCCTGATGATAATGGGTGTATGAGGTCCTCAGGTTGACACAAAGGAGCCCAGAGGCCAGGCTGAAATACCAAGAGTGCCAGTTTCCTGAGGCTTCAGGCCTGGGCCTTTCCTTGGGAGAGAGCATGAGACAGTGGTAGACACCAAAGAGTTTTCAGTCTTTTCAAATAATACATCTCCACCACCATCCCCGGATTATCCCGAGATGTCAAAAAGACGGTAACGAGTTTGCTTCTTCAAAGATCTTCAAGATGCAACACCTAGTGGTCCTTAGTACCTACACTCTTGTAACATCAAAGACCAAAGTTGCTAAAGACCCAAATAAAATATAAGATATAAAAATGTAGGGAGAGAGATAGTCTAGGGAAAATAGACAAGGTAGAAAGATAAGGAAAATAAAGGGCTAACCATGGTTCATTTTCAGGTCCAAGTTATAGATGGTTCCTTCCACCTAGGAGAGGATAAGCTTATGAGGCCATAAAAATTACTAGGTTAAAAAAGCATCTGGTCCGTGTAGGTAGAAGTCTTGTCTGGTGGCACTAATCCTACTTGGCCTTTTGAGTTGTAAAGCACCATAATCCAACCACCTGCAAGAAGGAATGGGGTCACATTCCAGTCCATTTTGAGCTAGCTGATGTCTAATGTAACGACAGTATTTACATGAATCTTCCCACAGTCAACCAAGAGAAAGGAGGGACGGGTGCTTGGGACAGCAATATGCCTCTGTGCTATACTGCAGTACCTGGGTTCAGTACTTAGCTCTGTTCCTGATTCCAGCTTCCCACTAATGTGCACTCGGGAAAGAAGCAATGACAGCTCAAGTGGTTGTTTCTGCCACTCACATTGGAGACCTGAATTGAGTTCTCAGCTTCCTGCATGTCCTGGGCATTAGGGGAGAATGAACTAGCACATATACTTCTCTGTCTCTCAGAAGGTTCTACCTCCACAGCTGGCCCCCAATTCACATTATCATTCTCTCTCTACTCACATTCCTAATAGTTTTTTTTTTTTTTTAAGATTTATTTTATCTATTGGAAAGAGTTATAGAGAGGGATGGAGCCAGAGAGAGAGAGAAAGAGGTCTTCCATTCTGTTGGTTCACTCCTCAAATGACTCCCACAGCCAGAGCTGAGCTCATCTGAAGCCAGGAGCCAGGAGCCAGGGGCCAGGAGCTTCCTTCGGTCTCCTACACAGGTGCAGGGGCCCAAGGACTTGGGCCATCTCCTACTGCTTTCCCAAGCCATAGCAGAGAGCTGTATCAGAAATGGAGCAGCTGCCCGGTTGCCCCTCTTCCAGGCCAACTCTCTGCTGTGGCCAGGGAGTGCAGTGGAGGATGGCCCAAGTGTTTGGGCTCTGCACCCCATGGGAGACCAGGATAAGCACCTGGCTCCTGCCATCGGATCAGCGTGGTGCGCCAACCGTGGCGGCCATTGGAGGGTGAACCAACGGCAAAAAGGAAGACCTTTCTCTCTGTCTCTCCCTCTCACTGTCCACTCTGTCTGTCAAAAAAAAAAAAAAAAAAAGAAATGGAGCAGCTGGGACTTGAACCGGGGCACATATGGGATGCCGGTATTGCAGGCTGAGGCTTTAACCCACTGTGCCACAGCGCCGGCCCCCTTAACAGTTTTAATATTTATTACAGAGTTGCAGGTTTTTTTTAATAAATTCATCACAACCCAAAGCAGACCTCCCCTTTCTCGTTTTTCTCCACCTTGTCCCCAGTGATGCCTGGCAGTGAAACACACACACCTTGTGGGACAGAAAGGACTTGCAGAGCCATGAAACATGCCAAGTAGTTTGGTATAACTGTCCTGATTTGGGATGCAATAGAGAGGAGTAACTATGAGCATATCTTTGTGTGGCAGAGGAAGCAGCAGATGAGATAGAAAAATAACCTAAATAAAAAATACAGCAATTCTCTTAGCTGTACTGCGAAGGTCCATCTCACACAGCACCTCCTCCCAGCCTTTGAAGACCCTACATAGTACTCTATCTCTGGATATCCAACTTCAATCTGTGTCACAGGTGCATACAATTGATGCTGTAATCAACTTGTATGGAAGAACAAGCTTATTTGCCAAAGCACTAAGTATCTGTTTAGGTTATTTTAGTAAACAACAGAAATTGCAGGGAAAACTGTAAATCATAAAAGAAAAAAAAAAAGGATGGAGGGCACTCGGTGTATCATCTATTTATTTCTCCAATGTAGGCTAAGGCAAATTTGGAAGCAATTATTAACTAAATTTCTGAATTACAAGCTTGAGACCAGTTTCTTACTTATGTTATGAACTGTTACTTCTTAACCACTTCTCTTTTAAGAAAAAGCAAAAATACAGTTTGTACTTTCATTCTAATACAGCAGAACTGTGACTTCAGGAGAGGAGGAGCCCTCTATGTTACTCTGAGGACAAGTGCCTGTTCGGTTCCAGCAGTTTCTCCATGTCCCATAACACCTGGTAAACACAAAGTCAATGACTCTAACTGTGTAAACACATTGATCAAGACATAAGCCCAAGTATTATTTCTGTTCCAAAGAAATGTGAAGAGACATAAATCTCAATGTTCCTTTTGACCCAAAGAAATCTAAAAGTAATAAGAAGCCAAAGTGTAATAATAAAAGCTTCAGTGCAGGGTCAACATTGTGGCACAGAGGATTAAGTCACCGACGAAGACGCCTGAATGCCACTCCACGTTCCAGCTCCTCTGCTTTCCTTTCAGCTTCCTCTTAATGTGCCAAGGAGACAGCAGATGACAGCAAAAGGGTGGGTTCCTGCCACCTAAATGGGAGACTGAATAGAGCTACCAGTTCCTAGGTTCAGCCTGGACTGGCCTCAGCTTTTACAGGCATTAGGGAGTAGGCCAGGAAATGGAAGATGTCTCTCTCCCTGTCTCCATCTCTGTTTATCCCACTCTCTTTGCCTCTCTGCCTTTCAAATAAATAAGTAAATCTTTAAAAAGCTTCAGTTCAATCAAGGTGACTTGAAGCATCTTTTGGTATTGATTCTAGCATTTTCTTTACATTTTTATGAAGAAATCTAATAAAGTACACAAACTTCCTCTTAACTCATTAACAAAAAAAAAAAAACAACTGTTAAGTCATGGATGCCTATAATTTTGTGGGTTAGAATTTTTTGGGTTAGAATAGAAGTGGAATAAAATTAAAAAGCGGCTGGCACTGTGGTATAGTAGGTTAGACATTTGCCTGTGGCACCAGCATCCCATAGGAATGCTGATTGAAGTCCCAGCTGTTCCACTTCTGATCCAGCTCCCTGATAATGCACCTGGGAAAGCAGCTGGAAGATGGCCCAAGTGCTTGGGTCCCTACACCCATGTGGGAGACCTGGATGGAGTTCCTGGCTCCTGACTTCAGATAAGCTCTGGCTGTTGCGGACATTTGAAGAGTCAATCTGTGGATGGAAGATCTCTCTCTCTCTCTCTCTCTCTCTCTCTCTCTCTCAAGCTCTGGCTGTTGCGGACATTTGAAGAGTCAACCTGTGGATGGAAGATCTCTCTCTCTCTCTCTCTCTCTTTTAGATAAAAGTTAAACAAATCTTTAGAATGGGGGTGGAAGAAGATAGAACTGGGTTACTCCAAAACTTCTAAGACAATATCGAACTTTTTTGTGTTTATCTGTGTGTAAGTATCTGAGTGGCATGGATATAATCCTAGTTCCCCTAAAATTCAAATAGCTAGCCCATCCAATAATTTATCTCAACAGAGATCACTATCACAAGAGAAAGGAGAAGGGGGAAAATGAGAAAGAAAACAAATAAATAAAAACAAAGAATGCAAAAGAGAGCGCCAGAGGGAGATGTGGAGAGAAACAGGAAGGAGGAGAGAAGGAGGAAGAGGAAGAGGTGGGAAGGAATGGCACACAGAATAGTAAAATGAAATGCAACCAGTTTGAAGAAAGCCTTCCTTGTTGAAATCTGCAGTGGAGACCATTTCTGCTGAAATGGAACATTCTCGCTTGCATTGCGGAGGCTTATTATGAAAGGTGATCAATATTTCACTTGACAATTTCCATGCTAACAACACTGTCACTTTCAGTGTTGTTCCACCTGTCATCTTCCTACAGTAAATAAAGAAGAATATAATATGTATTTCCCCTTAGGCTTATGAACATAATCTCAATTGCATAACTGCAACAAATCATCTGGCAAATTCTTGGCAAAGAAAATAAAAGAACATATGTTCATCAAGGTGAGCAGTAACCACTGGACCGTACATGGACTACACGTGGCTTCCAGCAGCTTCATCAAACATGCTCTAAATCTATCCAATAGTCTATCCACAGTCATGAAGATTACCATTAGCCTACCATTAGCATCTAAAAGATCGACAGTGAAGATCTTCCTATTGACTCTCATTTCTGACATAAATTGATATAAGTCCCCCAAATCTGTTCTTGGAGAGACTCCATTATTTTCTCTGTTAATACCATGGACTGAAAAAAAGACTCATTAACACTGTACAGCTTCAGTGCAGTGAGCATCACTTTTTTTTAAAAAAATTATTTATTTGTTTGAGAGGCAGTGTTAGAGAACAGAGAACTCCCATTTGCTGGTTCACCCCCCATATGCTCACAATAATGGCTGAACACGCTGGTAGCACAGCAGAGAATTCAATCCAGGTCTCCCTCATGGGTGGGAGGAACCCACTTATTTAAGCCATTACTGTTGCCACTTAAGGTCTGCATTAGCAGGAAACTGGAGTCATGAGCCAGAGCTGCACATGAAATCCAGAAACTCTAATATGGGTCTTCTAAGCTAGGCCATAGAACCACCCTTAGCCTTCTTTTTAACACTTAGTAGATAGATAAGGTTTCTTTTGGAGTCAGATCCTTTAAATGAATCTGCTAATAATGGTAACACACTTGAATCACACTATAATTTAAAATGTACCATTGAAAGGTAAGTCTTTTATGTAATTTCTAAACTGTATAAACTAGGTTCTACCAAACTTGAAGACAGATACTATGCAAAATGAAAGAGGTATTAAACATAGTATTCTGAGATTCTAAGTCTTACTGACTTAGAATTCCAGTTTGTAAAAAAGTTACAAAAGCAGCCGGCGCCGCGGCTCAGTAAGCTAATCCTCCGCCTAGTGGCGCCGGCACACCGGGTTCTAGTCCTGGTCGGGGCGCTGGATTCTATCCCGGTTGCCCCTCTTCCAGGCCAGCTCTCTGCTGTGGCCAGGGAGTGCAGTGGAGGATGGCCCAAGTGCTTGGGCCCTGCACCCCATGGGAGACCAGGATAAGCACCTGGCTCCTGCCATCAGATCGGCGTGGTGCGCCGGCCGCAGCGCGCCTACCGTGGCGGCCATTGGAGGGTGAACCAACGGCAAAGGAAGACCTTTCTCTCTGTCTCTCTCTCTCACTGTCCACTCTGCCTGTCAAAAAAATAAATAAATAAAATAAAATAAAAAAATAAATAAAATTTTAAAAAGTTACAAAAGCAGCAGACAGAAAAGTACCTTTAGCTTATTAATAAGGATGAAAGTTTTCAGGGCAGAGTAGCAGGTTAAGTCATTGCCTGCAATGCTGGCATCCCATACTGGCACTGGTTCATGTTCTGGCTGCTCCACTTCCAATCCAGCTCCCTGCTAATATGCATGGGAAAAGCAACAGAATATGACCCAAGTGCTTGGTGCCCCTGCTACCCACACGAGGGCCCTGGATGAAACTCCTGGCTGAGCCAGGCTGTTGAGGCCACTTGGGGAGTGAACCAGCAGAGAGACAATGTCAGTGTCTCTCCTTCTTTCTGTAACTCTTTCAAATAGATAAATAAATAAATATTTTTAAAAAAAGTAAGAAACAGGAATTCTTGGGGCCAGCATTGTGGCGTAGTAGGTTAAGCCACAGCTTGAGACACTGGTATCCCATGTGAGCACCAGTTCAAGTCCTGGCTACTCTACTTCTGATCCAGTGCCCTGCTATTGTGCTGGGAAAGCAGTGGAAAATGGCCGAAGTGCTTGAGCCCCTGCCACCCTGGGTTCAGTCTGGTCCAATCCCAGCCATTGCAGCCATTTGGGGAGTGCATCAGTGGATGGAGGACTCTCTCTCTCTCTCTCTCTCTCTGTCTTCTCCTCTCTTCTCTCCTCTCCCCTCCTCTCCCTCCCTCCCTCCCTCCCTCGGTCCCTCCCTCCTTTTCTGTCCCTCTCTTTCTCTCTGTAACTTTTTCAAATAAATACATAATTTTTTAAAAAAAGTTCTCGAATAAATATGAATTTTCAAAAGGCTAGAATCAAATAGAAATGTGTAAAAACCACATTTTCAACATACACATCTTACCCTGCAACTTCTAAGATATTCATTATTCTGTATTTGATTAAACATACAACTCATTATAATGCTGGTAGAATGTATGAATTCTAAAGTTGATTTTGTTGTTTCCTTGAAAACAATCTGATGATGGGGAAAAACATGCTGATTGGGAATGCAATTAATGCAGGCACCCTAAAATTACTCAGAATTTAATTTAATCTATTTCCAGTGACAATCTGAACAGCCATATGAGAAGGGACTGAGCATAATTAGAACTGTTTCCATTACAATATGCAAATACGTTTTTGTTTCCATAGTGAACACGCTTTTGTGACATTCTCAAGTTCTGATGGTCTGCTCACAAAAACTGTCCACTATTGGCATCACCAACAATTCCAAATTTAGCCTTATTTCAGTATCATTGGTTCCATTGTAGACTTTAGGAACTACTGCAGCCAGGAAAGTTTGCAATTCAAAGCATCAAGGACAGAGTCCGGTAGAAATAACACCAACATAAGCAAAGCAAAGAACAAGACAGAGATTCTTAGCTTATTTTGGATTAAGCAGCAAACAGTCAATTAAAACGCATGCATGCTTCAAAAACTAAAAGTTCAGTGCTTACTTTCAACAGATCCTTGGGGAAATCAGCACCTTCATTTACCCCTTGGAGATTTGCAATGAACTCTTGGCAGGTCATCTTCCTTCCAATATTCTGCAAAACAAGCAAGTAACACATCGTAATGGACATTCATAGAACTGGTATTGATTCTTCAGTAAATGACTAAGCAGAGCCAGCCGGATTTGGTTTTTGAAAACATGAATACATATATACATACACAGGTGTACACATGCATGCATTCATAAGACAATTCTAATGTGTAAGAAGTACAGATGGCCTATTATGCTTTTAAAAGTCTCATTAAATATAAAAAGCAAAATTATGACAAACCAATTATGACAAACCCTTATTTTAACCTAGGAAAAACCCCTGAAAAAATTCTATGCAATATTTATGTAAATAATAAATGATAGAGTTCTTATAACTAAACAATAACACTCATAAGGGATCTGAGGTCTACCCTCCTGTCACAATCTCAAGCTGCTGGGAGAGGAAACAAGACTCCTGGGCGAGAGACAAGCAGTTATTACAGTAGCCAGGTTACCAGCATTACCTTGCTCAATGCTCTACTTCCCTGAACCCCAGTTCTCACAGAGCAACTTGACAAATGCCACCTGCATGTGCAATGGGCTGTCATTAAGGACAGAATCCCTAAGCTTCAGGCACTGGAATCTCTAGTAATAGGCAGTATACAGGTCTGTCTCCTTGCTCTTGGCTGAAGATGCTGGCTCTGTCTTGAAAACAGCTGAGCAAATCTGATCACTGGCTCTGATGTTACTGTGTCTCTCAAAGGTGCTCACTGTAAACTTGAAAGGACACACTACAGCAAAGGCAAGCAAAGCCTCTATTTGCAAAATGTTCTGAAAATTGTAAGACCCGTGGAGAAAAGTCTCCCAGCACCTTCCCAAGCTGACATAAGGATAATAAAGTTTAACCAAAGCCTCCTACTAATAAACAACATGTGAGTAGAAAACCTAAAGGACAAAAATCAGAAAAGACATAAACATGCTGACTAAGGAAACTGATATAACTGCGGTCACAGGGAATCGCCTCCTGTGCCAGCTCCAAACCTGCAGAAGTTGCCAGTTAGGAAGAATTCTGAGGTTCAATCTGGATACCAAGAGAACTGTGTCACGAGTACAGGAGACAGATGTGGAACATGGACAAGTGCACAGGACCTCTGGAAAAACATGGTTCCAGTAACTACAAAGTGTGCCCACACACCTGTGCACGATGTTCTCACGGATAGACACATGCTTTCCAAGGCTATTTTATTCTTAAAACAGAGTAGGATACAATGGTAGCATTAAAAATGAGACATCATACTTCTGGGATACAAGGTATGGAGAGTTTTAAGGGAATATGTATACAGACCTTCAACCACAAGAACATGGATCTAGTCTCTGTGTTAAGGGTAATCTTTCTTTCCCGTCTCAAAGCTACCTTTCTGTTTTACAAAATGAAAAAACGTGTCCCAACCATGCTAATTATGGTGAAATTGCTAAAAGGTTTTTTTGTTGTTGTTGTTTTTGAAATCTTGCCTCTTGATCAGACTTTATATCAAAGACTGGATGAAAAGTTTGACAATGAGTACTGGCTTTGCCAGATAATCTTAGATCTTTCCCATAAATTGAATAAATAAAATCTGTAATACTAAAGTTTTGGTGAAAAAAATTTTTAAATTTATTTGAAAGGCAGAGTTTCAAAGACGGGGGAGACACACACACACATACAGAGAGAGAGAGAGAGAGAGAGAGAGAGAGAGAGTGAGAGACTCTTGCATCTACTGTTGCTTCATGCCCCAAATGGCCACAACAGCCAGGGCTAGATCAGGCTAAAGCCATAAGCTTGGAGCTTCTTCTGGGTCTCCCACGTGGTGGCAGGGACCCAAGCACTTGGACCATCTCCCCCTGCTTTCTCAGGCACATTATTAGCAGGGACCTGGATCAGAGGTGGAATGGCCAAGACTCAAACTAGTGCCCATATGGGATGCTGACGTCACAGGTAGAGGCTTAACCCACTATATCACAATACCAGCTCCGATAAAAATTTACTTAAAATATAGAAAAGAACCTTAATGAAGAATAATGTTTCACAACACTGTATTTAAAAAAAAAATCTCAATTTTCCCAGTTCTTCCCAAGTGTATCAGTTCAAACCTTGTGCCTCAAGGTATAAAGCAACAAGGATAATCAATCACACTATAATATTCATCTTGACTTGACATGGTAAGCTCTTTGAGACATGCTCCAAGGACTGCTGAAGATGGATGAATAATGACCAGGTAACAAGCTGCTTTCTAAAACTTTGTTTTTATTAACAGGATTAAAAGAGGACTTTAATTTAATTTTGACCAGTGATCTGGGAAATTCAGATATTTATAACATCTATTTTTCAACTATTGTCATTAATAATTATTAAATGTAAATCATTCTAGAACAAAATGCTGAACTCTTAAAATCTTATAATAAAAACTTTGTTTAATTTATAGTTGACTTGAAATAATAATGCTCAAAAACAAATGCCTATTCACTACATAAAAATATGAAAAGAAACAAAATCAAATTTCTCTCCTAAAAATGACTATGATGATTTCATTTTGAGGAGTGTCAAGTCACTGTAACTTTTTAAAAATGTAGTTTTTATTGAAATATATTCTGTATAACATTGACCCTTTTTAACCTTGATTCGGTAATTTCAGTGTATTGATAACATTGTACAGCCATGTCAACTATCTAATTTTGGAACATTTTTATCAACTAAAAGAAATCCTATACCCACTAACACTGTAGCACTCAGGCCCCAAATCTCTCCCTCCATCATCACCAGCCATCACCTAGCAACCACTAAATCTACATTTTATTTATATGAATTGTCTACTCAGGACATCATATAAATGGAATCACTTAAAATGTGGCCTTTGATGGCTGGCTTCTTTTATTTAGCATAGCATCTTCCAGGTTCATCCATGTTGAAAGCATGAATCAGTTCTTAATGTTTTTTATTGCAAAGTACCATCCCATCGCACGGATATTCAGGTTTTATTTTTGTTTGTCCATTCATAAACTGAGGGACATTTGGGCTGTTTCCACTTTGGAGCAATTATGAATAATGCTGCTATAAATATTCGTGTACAAGTTTTTCTGTGGCTGTGCTTTCATTCCTCCGAAGTATATACTTAGGAGTGGGATTGCTGGGTCCTATGGTAACGCTATACTTATTCATTTGAGGACTGTTTCCAAACTGGCTGTACAATTTTACATTCCCAGGAGCCATGTTTGAGGTATCAACCAACACTTACCATCTCTCCTTTTGATTTTAGCCACTCTTAGGTGCATAAACAGGTATCCTGTGGTTTCAATTTGCATTTACCTAGTGACCAATGATGCTCACCATCTTTCCATGTTCTGTCAGCCATGCATGTATCTTCTTTACAGAAATGTCTATTAAAATTCTATTTCTTCTCTTATTGGGATATTTGTATTTTTATTGTTGAGTTGTAAGAGTTTTTATATATTCTGGAGTTCTTATGTGATAGGCACACTGCAAGAATTTTCTTCCATTCTGTGGGTGTCTTCACTTTTTTTCTTTTACTTTCTAGATGGTGTCTTTTGAAGCACAAAATGGTTTTAATTAGATGAAATTCAATATATCTAGCTTTCTTTTGTTACCTGTGCTTTTCATATCTTATTTAAGAAATCACTGCCTGATCCAACATCATAAAGATTTGTTCCTGTATTCTCTCAGAGTTTTACAGCATTAGCTCTTACATATCTGTTTATGGTATAAAGTAGAAACTCAATTTCCTTTTTTTTTTTTTTATTTTTTGCCAGGCAGAGTTAGACAGTGAGAGTTAGACAGAGAGAGAGTTATAGACAGTGAGAGATGTTGGTTCACTCCTCTAATGGCCACTATGGCCGGCACTACACCAATCTGAAGCCAGGAGCTGGGTACTTCCCCCTGGTCTCCCATGTGGGTGCAGGGACCCAAGCACTTGGGCCATCCTCCACTGCCCTCCGGGCCACAGCAAAGAGTTGGACTGGAAGAGAAGCAACCAGAACGACTACCCGGCGCCCCAATCAGGACTAGAACCTGGGGTGCCGGCGCCGCAGGCGGAGGATTAGCCGGCCTCAATTTCCTTCTTCTAAAATGTGAATATCAAGTTGTTACAGCACTATTTATTGAAAGGCTATTCTGGGGCCGGCACTGTGGCCTAGCAGGTAAAGCTGCTGCCTGCAGTGCCGGCATTCCATATGGGCACCAGCTCTCTGCTATGGCCTGGGAGAGCAGAAGATGGCTCAGGTCCTTGGGCCCCTGCACCAGCATGGGAAGACCTGGAGGAGGCTCGAGGCTCCTGGCTCCTGGCATCGGACCGGTGCACCTCTGGCCGTTGAGGCCAACTGGGGAGTGAACCAGCAGATGGAAGACTCCCTCTCTCTCCCTCTCTCTGCCTCTCCTCCTCTCTTTGTGTAACTCTTTCAAATAAAAAATAATAAAAAGCATTTTAAAAAGGTTATTCATTTCCTCATCAAACTGTCTTGGCACTCTTGCTGAAAAAAACAACTGACCATAAATGTATAAAGTTTATTAATGCACGCTTGGGTCTACTGTATTGCTCTAGATGTCTAGCTTTATGCCAATATAATACTCTTAGTGTAGTTCTACAAGAAGGTGTTTAGTTTTGATTTTTTTTTTATTGTAGTAAATACATAATGTAAAATGTACTATCTTAATTTTAAGGGTAAAGTTCATTAGTGTTCCACACTAGTATATTCACATTATTGTGAAACAGATCTAGAGTACTTTTTCATTTTTCACACCTGGAACTCTACACCCACTAAACAACAAGTCCCCATTTTCCCGTACCCCACTCTATGCTCCACTCCATTCTATTTTCTGTTTATAGGAATTTAACAATTTTATTTATTTCATATAACTGGAGTCACATAGTGTTTTTATTTTCTGTGACCGGTCTATTTCACTTAGTATAATGTTTGCAAAGTTCACCCATGATGTAGCATGTGACAGAATTCCATTTTTAGGTTAAATAATATTCAGTTATATGTACATAACACACTTTGCTCATCTATTTATCTGTAGATGGACATTTAGTCTGTTTCTACCTATTGGTTACAGTAAAAGACACTGCTATGAACCTGGGTATGTAATTATCTCTATGAAGTAATTATATTTTTAATATTTTTGAGGAACCTCCAATGACCTTTTCCTTAGTGATTGCACTATTTTACAACCTTCAACACTGCACAAGGGTTTCAGTCACTCCCCGTCTTTGCCAACACTGTTACTCCCTGTATTTTCTTTACAGTATCCATCCTAATGGGTGTGAGGTGCTATCTCACTGTGTTTTGGTCTGCATTTCTCTGATTACTGAATGTTGACAATATTTTCACATGCTTGTGGCCATTTGTGTACCATCTTTGGATAAATGTCAATGCAAGTCCTTTGCCTCCTTTTAAATTGTTGACTTTTTCGTTTTTATGAAGATGTGTAAGTCTTAAAGGTTTACTAGTTTAAACTCTTTACTTCTTAAAGAGCTATTCAGATTTTTCATTTCTTCTTGAATTTCTGTAGTTATTTGTCTAAAATGTGTCCATTTCATTTATCTAACTTGTCGACATAGACTTGTTGATAGGATTTACTTAGTCATTTTTATTTTGATAAGGTCGATAGCAATGTCTTCATTACTGATTACTAAGTTTCCTTCTGCTAATATTTCATGGCTGGTCAAACTAAACATCTGTCATTGTTACTGATCTTTTCATAGAAACCTCTGATTTTACTAAATTTTCTTATTTTTTTCCTTTTCTCTATTTCATTTATTTCAACCCCTTCATTGAATTGAGTTTGCTGCTCTTTATTTGTTTCTTTCAACACAGGATGAGACTGTTGATTTCAGAACACTCTTCTTTTTCAGTATTGGCATTTACAGCAACAAATCTGCCACTCAGCACTGCTTTAGCTGCACCCGACAGGGTTTCTTTTGCTAGTGTTTTAATTTTCATCTCAAAGTATTTTCTAAGTCTCTTGTGAATTTCTTCTTCTGATCCACTGGATATTTAGGAGTACTTGTTTCCTGTCACAAATTCTGTGCTGTTATTTATTTCTGATTTCATTCCATTGTGTACAGAAGCATACATTTTATGCTTGCAATCCTGAATTTGAGACTTGTCATTTGCTCTAACCTGGAGGATATTCCATGTGTACTTGAAAAGAACACCCTCGAGTTGCTGGGTGGAGTGCTGTACAGCTATCTCTGCTAGACCTGGTTAGTTTACAGAATTGTCACATCTTCTATTTCCTTGTTGATATACTGTGTGGTTGTTCTAAACACAGCTGAAAATAGGACACTGTTGTCTGGCATTATTATTGAACTACTTCTCCATTCACTTCTGTCAGTAGTTTATTCATGAATTTTGGGGTTGCCTTGCATGCTCTGAGAATAACATCTTCCCTGCTCTGACATACAATCAACATTTGATACTTCATTTCTAGTCACTAAAATGTGTAAGGGTTTTCTCCTCACATACAACCAAATCTCTAGTGGACACCAACCGAATGTCCTATAATTCAACTCAGTTCTCATACTATGTACTGGCAGACAGTGTGAGATCCTACAGGTTGAGGGCTCAGTCCTACAAGACTGCTCCCCCCGCCACTTCACATGCCAATCACAAGTAGGAGGCAGTCATTTATCTTTGAAAAACTGGCTCTAAGTAGAGGTTCCCATAACCCATTCCTTGTGTTATGAAGATGTTTAAGTCTTAAAGGTTTACTAGTTTAAACTCTTTACTTCTTAAAGGGCTATTCAGATTTTTCATTTCTTCTTGAATTTCTGTAGTTATTTGTCTAAAATGTGTCCATTTCATTTATCTAATTTGTTGACATAGACTTGTTGACAGGATTTACTTAGTCATTTTTATTTTGATAAGGTCAATGCTAGGATAGCTCACAGAACTCATGGAAATTCCAACTTACGTATAACCACTTAGAAAGGATAACATACAGGGCAATGTCTAGAAGAGTGCCAAGCACCGGAGCTTGCTCTCCCTGTGGAGCTGGGGTGGCTATCCTTTCTGGCACAGAATGTTTCTACCATCCTAGAAGCCCTCTGAACCTCTTCTTTGGGGCTCTTATGGAGGATTTGTTAAACATGCATGATTAAGCTATCAGCCACTGGTAACAACAACACCTTCAGCCCCTCTTTTTCCCTGGGAGGAGACATGACTGGTTGTGAGGGCTGGGGGGATGGGGAATGAGCAGGTGGCTATCAATTCCAACCCTCCAATCACATGGTTAGTTCACCTGGCAACCAGCCCCCACAATAAGCCTTTCCAAGAGCCACTTCATTAGAATAAAATATGCTCTCAACACCCAGGAAATTCTAAGGGATTAAGGGTCTGTGACAGGAACTGAGGTCAAAGGCCAGATGCCAGAATAAGATTCTCCTAGCACCCTACCCACAAGGGTTTTAGGAGCTCTGTGCCAGGACCCAGGGCAGAAACCTTCGTATTTTATCAGAATATCACAATTTCCATCATTTTTTGTCTCTAATTAAAATGTTTGCCTTAAAGTCTATTTTGTAATATCAACATAGCCACTCCAGTCCCTGCAAGTTGCCGTTCATGTACATGGTACATCTTTTTTTTCCATTTCTCTATTTCAATCTATTTGTCCCTGATTGTAAACTATCTGTCTTGTGGATTGCACACGGGGCATTTCTGGGCCATTCTTCCAATTTAAGACCAATGTTTGGTGTTGCACAGGAACAGTTTCTATTGACTACTATCTTTTACCATGTAGAGCCCCCCTGTTTCTTTGCAAGTCTCATAACGTTTTATTTGAAAACCAGATATTCTAAATATAGTGTGTCATCTCTGTAAATCAGACACCTCACTCTCCTAGGATATTTGTTGTTACGGATTTATTTGTTTGGAGGCATTTAAGGCAGTTTCTGTCCAATCACTGGATGTCTTCTCAGCTAATCAAGCATGTTTCAGAGAGAATGCAAACTGCCCAGGAGCTGTGAGTGCCTGGGGAGCCTCACCTTTTTGCTCCAGAAGGCAGTTTACCACTCTGTCTTGGCCTTCACTCCCTGCCTGTGCAGAATCTCAAGGTCAGTCAGTGATGAAAGCTGAGGGAAAACTCATATTTTTCTTGGGCATGTGCACAAGCCCCCTTGTACGTCTTGATTCCCAGCTTTCCCTTTCAGCTTTTGGGCTGCCTGTTGTGTGCTGCAACTTCCATCAGCACCTCAGGCAGCAGCAATGTTATGCAGCTGTCTGAGGCCATTTGCACTGAAATTAGTGGAGGGTCAGGCCAGGAAAGGGAAGCCTCACATGTGACAGTTCTCCAGGGAGCTGCCAAACAACCCAAGTAACAATTCTCTGGGAAGGGGCTTGCAGGCAACTCCAAAGCACCCAGTCCAGTGCACGCCAGGCTTCTAGTTTTCACGGCCACTGTGACTTGTGAGGTCACTGGTTTCCAAGGTTAGTATCTGCAGAGCCAGCGACAGGGATGAGTAAAAACACTATAGAGCTAGCTGTTGTCACTGAGATCCAAGTGCTCTTTGTTTTCCTCTTGAGAAAAACGCTTTGGACTGTTGCAAGCCTTTGGCTAATTTCCAGAGTTCTGAAAATGGTAATTTTGAACATTTCTGCCAGAGTTCCTGAGTGGACTTCACAGATCAATACTCTGCCATCCTGAAAATGCTTCTCCCTCACTATGACACTCAGGGTTTAATGAAACACTCTTTTTAATGTCAACATAAGCTTAATGCCTTCATTAAAAATTACATATTTTAGAACTACTTGAACTTACAAATAAAATTTAGATGAAAACTTAAAACTGCAAGAAAAGATAGTGAGATGTTTTTAGTCAAAATTCTTTTGAGAAATTCTTAAGATATTTTAATGACTACTGAGTCAAAAATACATTTTCAGGAAACCATGAACGTGTACTGTAAGGTGTAAATAATCATAATATAATATAATATAATATAATCAATCATCATCATGCTTTGTAACATTTTTTTTTTTTTTTTTTGACAGGCAGAGTTAGACAGTGAGAGTTAGACAGAGGCAATGGTCTTCCTTTTCCGTTGGTTCACCCCTCAAATGGCTGCTACTGCTGGCGCGCTGCGCCCATCCGAAGCCAGGAGCCAGGTGCTTCCTCCTGGTCTCCCATGTTGGTGCAGAGCCCAAGGACTTGGGCCATCCTCCACTGCCTTCCCGGGCCACAGTAGAGAGCTGGACTGGAAGAGGAGCGCCAGGACAGAATCCGGCGCCCCGACCGGGACAAGAACCTGGGGTGCTGGCGCCGCAGGCGGAGGATTAGCCAAGTGAGCCCCGGCGCCAGCCTCACTTTATAACATTTTAAAACAGTAGTAAAGCCCACAGAGTCATTCTGGTTTATAAAATCATATTTTATTCTAAATTCAAATCTATTTTATTGATTATCTGGTGTTGCTTTTCATATACTTCAACAGTGGCCATACTATTATCTATAGTGGTATAAAGATACCAATTTGATTCACATGTACTCTGAAAGAGTAATTAGGAAAACAGCAGTCAGGCAGGAAAATGAATATAAATTCAGACCAACAAAAGCCAATGGAAATACTTGGGAGCCCTACATAGTAAGGAAGCACTAGTGTCGTCACCCAGTACTCTGTGCTACAACTTGTCTTGGCAAGGCAGAGATTAAAGAGCACCATGCTTCTACGGGTCGGAGATGCCCAACAACTCTTGAATACCCAATAGCTCCACTGGTTTACATCTGTCACTTACTGGCCTTTCTTCTAGGAAAGGTTCAGAAGCAAAAGGAGAAGGATCACATCAATCCATTTTGCTTCTTACTGGCACACATGCAAGGGCACTTCAAAAAGTTCATGGAAAATGGAAAGAGAAACTAAGCATGGCTTTCAATCTTTTTTCACCAAAATACCCCTATTTTTAATTCCATCTTTCTACAAATTTTTAAAATACCATCATATTATGGAAGGGGAGAGGGAGCGGGAAAGGGGAGGGTTGCGGATGGGAGGGAAGTTATGGGAGGGGAGAAGCCATTGTAATCCATAAGCTGTACTTTGGAAATTTATATTCATTAAATAAAAGTTTGATCAATGAAAAAAAAAAGAAAAAAAATAGAAATATAATAAAAAAAATACCATCATATTTATACATACCTCTATCCTGGCTTTTACACCACTTGATAGGGAATGAAAGTAAAATGAGCCGGCGCCTGGCTCAACAGGCTAATCCTCCGCCTAGCGGCGCAGGCACACCGGGTTCTAGTCCCGGTCGGGGCGCCAGTTCTGTCCCGGCTGCCCCTCTTCCAGGCCAGCTCTCTGCTGTGGCCCAGGAGTGTAGTGGAGGATGGCCCAAGTGCTTGGGCCCTGCACCCCATGGGAGACCAGGAGAAGCACCTGGCTCCTGGCTTCGGAACAGTGCGGTGCGCCGGCCACAGCGCGCCGGCCGCGGCAGCCATTGGAGGGTGAACCAAAGGCAAAGGAAGACCTATCTCTCTGTCTCTCTTTCTCACTGTCCACTCTTTTTATAATGTCATTTAAAAAAAAAAAAAAAGAAAGTAAAATGAAGTCTTTATCATTAGGAAAGATCCCTTAAAAGATCCATATTTTGAATTCTTGCCATCTAAGCTTCATTCCTTATTGTGAAATACTCGTATACAAGAAAACATTGCCTACTGAATAAAGCAAGCTAATAACTCACTTTGTACCTCAAGGATTCTTAGATTTCACTGAGAAGTTCATACATTGTCATAGTTCCATTCCTTTTCTTCCCAAATTGATTTGTAACTTAAGACAAAAGACAGCCTACTCTGAAACAAATGCCGACCACCATTATGTCAGGGAAATGCTTTCATAGTATTTTCTCATCTGCTGAACTCCACTAATTCAGCACAGCACAGAGAACTGAAACAGCCTCTTAATACAATGAGGGACACAGAGATGGTCCCTCGCAAGCAATGCTGCATTTCTGTCAAATCTGGATTATAACCTCTGAAATTAGGAGACATTATAATCAAACCTAGAAATAAACAAAATGAAAAATCCATAAAAAATAAGAGCTCTATCTGAAACCCCAAAGTATCAGAAAGCCCATATTTTGAATATTTAGCTAATGATGTGCCATTCATCATTAGAAAATATTCACCCAAAAGTCAAAACACCCTATTTTAGGGGTACACATCCTGAAAAATTTAAGGCTAGTCTCTGAATTGATTACCTTGCCATTTTCAATATATTTTCTCCATTTTTTCTTTTTTAAGAAGCTTTATCAGGCTGGAGCTGTGGCATAGTGGGCCAACATCCCATATGGGAGCAGGTTCAAGTCCCAGCTGCTCCACTTCCAATCCAGCTCCTGCTAATGTGCCTAGGAAAGCACTGAAGATGACTCAAGTACTTGGGCCCCTGTACCCATGTGGGATACCCAGAAGCAGCTCCTGGTTCCTGGCTTCAGATCGGCCCAGCCCCTAAAGATAGAGGTTACAGAGAGAGGGAGAGACAGAGAAGTATTCCATCTGTTGGTTCACTTCCCAAATGGCCACAATAGCCAGGGCTGGGCCAAGCCAAAATCAGGAGCCAAATGCTTTATCCAGGTCTCCCATATGGGTGCAGGGGCCCAACTACATGGGCCATCTTCTGTTGCTTTTCCAGGGAGCTAGAATTGCAGCTGGCAATTGAACCAGTGCTCATATGGAATGCTGGCATTGCTGGCAGCAGCTTTACCTGCTATGCCACAGCAAGGGTCCTGTTTTCTTCCTTTTTTTTTTAA
The DNA here is from genome assembly GCF_033115175.1 of Lepus europaeus. Classification (NCBI taxonomy): domain Eukaryota; kingdom Metazoa; phylum Chordata; class Mammalia; order Lagomorpha; family Leporidae; genus Lepus; species Lepus europaeus. The sequence goes on along the minus strand of NC_084834.1, from coordinate 17,990,626 downwards.
ATTTTTTGACAGGCAGAGTGGACAGTGAGAGGGAGAGACAGAGAGAAAGGTCTTCCTTTTTGCCATTGGTTCACCCTCCAATGGCCGCTGCGGCTGGTGCACCACGCTGATCCGAAGCCAGGAGCCAGGTGCTTCTCCTGGTCTCTCATGCGGATGCAGGGCCCAAGCACTTGGGCCATCCTCCACTGCACTCCCAGGCCACAGCAGAGAGCTGGACAGGAAGAATAGTGCCCGGGACAGAATCCGGCGCCCCGACCGGAACTAGAACCTGGAGTGCTAGCGCGACAGGTGGAGGATTAGCCTAGTGAGCCATGGCGCTGGCCAAGGGTCCTTTTTTTTTTTTTTTTTTTTTTTTTTTTTTTTTTTTTTTTTTTTGAAGATACATTAAGTGCCTTTTGTAGGGAAATCATTTGATGAACTTTAAAAAAAAATAACTAGGATAACTTTTGTAAAACATTCACATTTAGAATTTTAAGTAGAGATTAACTTCTACCTTATCCAATTATGTTCATGGGAAGGAGTATCCAAACTGCAGAAGGTTTCATTGACTAAGGGCAAGAGTCTAAACAAATTTTGAAATTTATGAAAGGAACAGATAGTAAATATTTAAGGCTTTGCAGGCCATATTGTCTGCTACAACTATTCAACACTGCCATGGTCTCAATTATGTATTCACTAGGAAAACATACCCTCTGACCTAGAGGTTGAAGAATTAGGGAAGATGATCCTACAAGCTGTCATTTTGAATAACATAGGGTCTGGAAGCCTTGAAGAAAACATACTTTCGGAGACAGTAAAAGTGCTCACCATCCATTAGCAAAATCTGGCTTTGTAAATCTTGGGATATTAGAAACCCAGCAGGCATACGCTCCCATGTGACAATTCCACCTCCTCCAACATGTTACAAATGCTGGTGGAAAAGCTTACTACGATTTGGTAATTACTTTAGTTATGGAGCTTTTCTAAAAGCTCTGGTTTTGCTTCTGCTTCGTAGGCTTCAACATTGAGGAAGTCTGACTGTGTCATGCTGCCCTCAGGTGCCCATTTTTCTATATGCATGGTCACTGGGCAAAGCAGGAATCTGTATTTTCAGACCAGGGAGTCATAGCTTTTTTTTTTTTTTTTTTTTTTTTAAATATGTTCTTTCATAAGTTCCAATCACAGGGCTAACTTAAAATTTCAACCTTTAGAGACATCTGAAAAGTGAAGATTTCTCCTACCTCTCCTGTAATACATTGCAATTTAAAAAGAACCTGGGAGCAGTAAAAAGGGGGAAAAAAACCATACAGAAACTGAAAATAGTATCTCAGCACGAGTTTCTCAAATCTAGTTCAGGGATTCTGTTTCAGATGTCCATAAAGTCAAACTTTAAAGAAAAGATATAGATAGGTATTTCTGTATGTGATAGAGATAGAGAGCTCCCATTTGCTAATTCATGCTCCAAATGTCTGCAATAGGAGCTCAACCTGTCTCCTACATGGATGGCAAGAACTCAACTACCTGAGCCATCGTCCTCTGTGGCCTCCCAGAGTGCACCTTGGCAGGAAGCTGGAATTGGGAGTGAAACCAGGACTCAAGCTCAGGCACTCCAGTATGAGATGGAGGGCATCTCAACTAGGCCTTCACCACTAAGCCAAGCACTTTACTTTTATAATACGAAAAATGTTATTTTTTTCACTCTCATTCTCTCATAAGCATATGGTGGATTTTTCTAGAAGCAGCGTAACTTGTAATGCATTGCAACAGACTAATTGCAAAAAGCAAGTGTGAGAAACTAGCTGTTTTCTATTAAACCAACTATGAAAAACATTTACAAAAATTTGAAATGAACATTATTCTTTTCATTAATTTTTTTCATTTGACAAAGTAGAATTACTTTCATAAATACCATATGCTTCCCCTGATCCGTAGTAACTAACAGAGTACCTAAAATATAATGTATGAGGTGAAATTAACATTTTGAGATTCGATGATTGTTTATAGCCCTTGTCTCAGCTGTAGAGGAACAGTGTTTTTTTCTTCATACTATTTGTTTAACTCTTAGTGTAGGGTTAATTTTATAAGTATAAAGTAAACTGAAAATAGATCTTTGTAAAAATTAAGAGTAGGAATAGGAAAGGGAGGAGGAGAATGTGTGGGAGAGTCAGTAGGACAGAGGGTAGGGGAGATATATCACTATGTGCCTAAATCTGTATGTATGAAATATATGACATTAAATAAAATTATTTTTAAAAAAACTATATTACCGGGGCCAGTGTTTGGCCTAGTGGTTAAGATGTCCGTGATCTACACTGAAGTACCTGGGTTCAAGTTCCAGCTCCAATCCTTATTCCAGCTTCCTGCTAGTGCAGACACTTGGAGAAAGCAGTGACGGCCCATGTAACTGGGTTCCTGCCACCCAAATGTGAGACCTGCATTGAGTTCCTAGCTCTCGGCTGCAGACCCTGGCCTACTCCAAACTGTTGCAGGCATTGGAATGAGCCAGCAAATGGGAACTCTGTGTGTCTGTCTCTCAAATAAATAATTTCTTTAAAAAGTAAGTTATTCATTTAATGCATTATAAATTTGAATAAAAATTTTGAAATATATCTGTTTTAGTTTTAAAATGGTAATTATTAACATGTGTTTAAACCAAAGCTGTTTGGGGTTCCTCAAAAATGATAAAAGTATAAACACATCCTGAAACCAAGTTTCGAGAAGTATAAGGGGGTGGCTTCACAAAGTTTCAGGAAAAATGGAATTAAAAAATAATGTAGGGGCAGGTGTTGTTGTGCAGTGGGTTGTGCTGCTGCCTATGACACTGGCATCCCATATGGTTGCTGGTTTGAGTCCTGGCTGTTCTGCTTTCAATCCAGCTCCCTGCTAATGTGCCTGGGAAAGCAACAGAAGATAATACAAGTCACTGGGCCCCTACACTCAGGTGGAAGACCTGCATGTCGTTTCAGACTCCTGGCTTCAGCCTGACCCAGTCCTGGCAGTTTGGGGAGTTAACCAGTGGATGAAAGATCTGTCTCTTCCTTTCTCCCTCTCTCTCTCTCTTTCTCTGTCTTTGTAACTCTGCCCTTCAAATACAAATAAATAAATTTTTTTTGTAAAAATGTAAATTTTCCATGAACCTGTAAAAAATTTCCCTCATCAGGGAATATAATTTATTTATTTTGGATCTAAAGGGAGACACAGACTCCAATACAATAGTAATGGGGAACTTCAACACCCCACTTTCATTAATGGACAGATCAACTAGACAGAAACTTGACAAAGAAACAACAGAGCTAATCTACACTATGGACCAATTGGACCTAACTGATATCTATAGAATATTTCATCCCACAGTTGAAGAATATACATTCTTTTCATCAGTGTATGGAACTTTTTCTAGGGTAGACCATATGCTAGGCCCTAAAGCAAGTCTCTAGAAATATGCAAACACATGGAGACTGAACAACACGCTCCTGAATGAACAGTAGGTCATAGAAGAAATTTAAAAATCCCTGGAAACGAATGAAAATGAAAACACAACATATGAAAACATATGGGATACAGCAAAAACAGTGTTAAGAGGGAAGTTTATAGCAATTAATGCCTACAAAAAGAAATGAGAAAGGCATCAAATAAATGAGCTATCAATGCATCTCAAGGTCCTGGAAAAAAAAACAAGAAAAAAACCAAACCCCAAATTAGTAGGAGGAAAGAAATAATTGAAATCAGAGAAGAAATAAACAAAACTGAAACAAAAAAATAAATAAGATCAGTGAAATGAAGAGCTGGTTTTTTGAAAACTAAACAAAATTGACAGACCATTGGCCCAACAAACAAACAAAAATGGCAGAAAGAGAAAATACACATCAATAAAATCAGAGATGAGAAAGAAGATATACAATGGATACCACAGAAATAAAAAGGATCAGGGCTGGCATATGGTACAGAAAGATAAGCCTTGACCTGTGAACCAGATTCCCATATAGGCACCAGTTTGAGACCCAGCTACTCTACTTCCAATCTGGTTCCCTGCTAATGTACCAAGGAAAGAAGCAGAAGATGGCCCAAGTGCTTGGGCCCCTGCATCCTTGTGAGAGACCCAGAAGAAGCTCCTGGCTCCTAGCATCAGACTGGCTCAGCCCCACTGTTGCAGCCATTTGGGGAGTGAACCAACAGGTGCAAGATGTCTCTCTCTGTCTTTCTCTCTCTCTCTCTCTCAGTCTGTCTGCCTTTCAAATAAATGAAAAGTGAGTCTTTAAAAAAAAAGCAATAAAAAGAGTCAACAGGAATCACTACAAACAGCTATATGCCTACAAATTGTAAAAATCTAGAAGAAATGGATAGATTCCTGGACACACACAATCTACCAAAATTGAGTTATGGAGACATAGAAAACCTAAACAGACCAATAACCAAGATGGAGACAATCAGTACTAAAGACCCTCCCAACAAAGAAAATCCCAGGACCAGATGGTTTCACTGCTCAATTCTACCAGACTTAAAAAGAATTCCAATTTTTCTCAAATTACTCAAAACAACTGAAAGGGAGGGAATCCTCCCAAACTCCTTTTATAAGGCCAGCATCACCTTAATTCCAAAATTAGAAAAAAATACAAAATAGAAAGAGAATTATAGACAAATACCACTGATGAATACAGATGCAAAAATTCTCAACAAAATATTAGCCAAGCAAATCCAATGACACATCGGAAAGCTCATTCACCCAGGCCAAGAGGGATTTATCCCTGGTATGCAGGGATAGTTCAATATATGCGAATCAATAAATATGATACATTGCATTAACAAATTGAAGAATAAAAGCCATATCAATAGATGCAGAGAAAGCATTTGATAAAATACAACATCATTTCATGATAAAAATCTTAAGCAAATTGGGTATAAAAGGAACATTCCTCAAAACAATTAAGGTAATATATGACAAACCCACAGTGAGTATCATATTGAATGAGGAAAAGTTCTAAGCTTTTCCACTGTGATCCAGAACCAGACAAGGGTGGCCACTTTCACCACTGCTATTCAATATTGTCCTGAAAGTTTTAACCAGAGCCATTAGGCAAGAAAAAGAAATCAAAGGGATACAAATTGAAAAGGAGGAAGTCAAATTATCCCTATTTATAGATGACATGATTCTATACATAGGGGAACCAAAAGACTCCAGTAAAAGGCTACTGGAACTCATAAGAGAGTTTGGTAAACTTGAATGATATAAAATCAACACACAAGAATAAACAATCTTTGTATGCATAGACAATACCATTGTAGAGGAAATATGGCTGCAATCAGAGACAAAGAAAGAAAAGTGGACATCCAACACCCCCAACACGAACCTTGAAAAGTGGCTACTCATGGTTAACTAGTGAAACAGCTGGCCATGGTTATCCTGTCTAGGGAGGAAATATGTCTTAAGTTCTGCTTCTATAAACTCCAGTCATAAATCTGTCCTAATAAATCTGCCCCTGGTATCTCTTTTACAAACATACTGAACCTAGTAACCATTGGAAGTGTGGTCCTAAGTCTCATAGGCTGCAATTTAAGCCCATCAAAGCTGTTAATAGCTAAGGTATGCTGCTGACAAACCTATAAATACTGTAAGAAAATTGGGATTGTTGCTCAGTTCTGAGGAAATTATTCCAGCTGAGCCAACTGGCATTAATAAACTGCTTGAATCCTCAGCTGTCTCTGGTGCCCGTTTGAACAAGGGGAATTTTCCCACTCTGGGTTTGGCTGAGAAAGAACTTCTAAGATCAGTCCCATTCACAATACCTACAAGAACATTTAAATACCTTGGAATAAATGTAACCAAGGAGATGAAAGATCTTTACAATGAAGATTATGAAACATTAAAGAAAGAATTAGAAGAAGACACAAAAGAATGGAAAAATCTTCCATGTTCCTTGATTAGTAGAATTAATATCATCAAGATGACCATACTACCAAAAACAATTTACAGATTCAATGCAATCCCATTCAGAATACCAATGACATTCTTCTAGGATCTAGGAAAAAACGATGCTGAAATTCATATGGAAACACAAGAGACCCCAAATAGCTAAAACAATCTTAAATAAAAACAAAGCCAGAGGCATCACAATACCAAATCTCAAGACATATTACAGGGCAGTTACAATCAAAACAGACTGGTAATGGCACAAAAGTAGACATGTAGACCAATGAAACAAGAATAGAATCCTCAGAAATCAATCCATGCACCTACAACCAATCATTGACAAAGAGACTACAATCAACCTCTGGATATGGGACAGTCTCTTCAACAAACAGTGCTGGGAAAATTGGATCTCTGTGTGCAGAAATATGAAGCAAGATCCCTACCTTACACCTTGCCAAAAATCAACTCAAAATAGATCAAAGATCTAAATCTTTGGCCTCCATACCATCAAATTACTACAGAACACTGGGGAAACTTCAAGACAGTGGCACAAGTAAAGACTTATTGGGAAATACCCCAGAAGCACAGGCAATCAAAGCAAAAATAAAGAAATGGATTTACACCAAGCTGAGAAGCTTCAGTACTGTAAAAGAAACACTCAGGAAAGTGAAGAGGAAACTGGCAGAATGGGATAAAACAAATTATGAAACTGATAAAGGATTAATATCTAGTATCTATTAAGAGTTCAAGAAACTCAAAAACAAAACAAACATCCAGTTAAGAAATGGGCAAAGGACTTGAACAGGCATTTTTCAAAAGAGGAAATCCAAATGGCCAACAGACACATGAAAAAATGCTCAGGACCATTAGCCATCAGAATGCAAATAAAAAAATAATGAGATTTCGCCTCACCCCAGTTAGAATGGCTGTCATACAAAAATCAAAAAAATAAATAAATAAATGCTAGCAAGGATATGGGGGAAAAGGTACCCTCATCTACTGTTGGTAGGAATGTAAACTAGCACAGCCATTGTGGAAGACAGTACAGAGATTTCTCAGAAATTTGAAAACAGATATACCATAAGACTCAGCCACCCCACTCCTGGGAATTTACCCAAAGGAAATGAAATTAGCGGGGCATATGGGCACTGGTTCTAGTCCCGGCTATCCCTCTTCGAATCCAGCTCTCTGCTGTGGCCTGGGAAAGCAGTAGAAGATGGTTCAAGTCCTTGGGCCCCTGCACTCACAAGGGAGACCATGAAGAAGCACCTGGCTCCTGGTTTTGGATCGGCACAGCTCTGGCCATTGCAGCCACCTGGGGAGTGAATCAAGGGACAGAAGACCTTTCTCTCTGTCTCTCCCTCTCACTGTCTGTAATTCTCTCTCAAATATATAAAATCTTTTTTAAAAAAGAAATTAGCATGTGAAAGAATTATCTGCATGCCCATGTTTATTGCAACTCAATTCACAATAGTGAAGATATGGAATCAACCCAGATGTCCATTAATTGATGACTGGATAAGGAAATACAGTATGCATATACTGTGTAATACTACTCAGCCATAAAAAAGAATGAAATCCTATTTTCACAACAAAATGGATGCAACTGGAAACCACTATACTTAGTGAAATAAGCCAGTGCCAAAATGACAAATATCATATGTTTTCTCTGAGCTGTGGTAAATAATAGAGTACAAAAAATGTAATGTATATGAGTGAAATTGACATTTTGAGATTTGATTATTGTGTATAGCCCTTGTCTCTATTGTTCAGGAACAGTGTTTTTTTTTTTTTTTCTTCTATTTTTTGAATTCTTTACTTAGTGGAGTAGTAAGTTTATGATTATAAAATAAACTGAAAGTAGATCACTGTAAAAATTAAAGAATAAGAGAGGAAGGAGGAGGAAGCGTGGCAGTATGGCTGGAAGGAATGGTAGGGTAGGAAATATCACTATGCTCCTAAATCTATATATAAGAAATACATGAAATTTGTTCACCTTATATAATAAAAAATTCAAAAAAAGTTTTAAAGAATTTATTTAAATTTTATTATTTAATCATTTAATTTTTTGGGGTTTACATGTAATACCTGAACATTTTCAGAGAGTACAGTACACTATTTCAACACATATACACAAAGCACACCAATCAAGCAGGCAACTAGCCTTTCATTCACTTATTTTTTTCTTTGTTCTATGAACTTTTTGAAGCCCCCTCTTACTGTAACATTACATTCTATCCATACCTCATCGAATGTTTTTCCTCTAACATCTGAGAAGATAAAGGAACATACATCAAACTCATTACTAACTTACAAAGGCTAAGTCCACTTTTAACTTGATTTTCTTAGGACAGGTTTTACGTTATATAATGGGGTTAGCAGTAGAGCCCAGTTAATATCCCTCTTCATCCTCACACCTCCCCCTCTCCAAACCACAAAGAGCAAAACAGACTCAGCAGAGGTTCACTGGCTTTGGACACCTTCCACTAACAAAATGTAAAGAAGAGGATTCCAAGGGAAGGGCAGTGCTAGTGTAACAGACATGAAAACCATGGCTGGAATCCACTGCAGGCAAAGCAAACTGGATGACGTGACCAGCTTCACAAGGAAGCTGAGGATGTAGGCAGTAGAGACAGGAAGAGTCACCCACAGGGCAGACAGGGCCACAGGAGGAAGGGAGGGCACCTGTCAGAGTACAGTAACGCAGCTGCCAGTTCCAATAACAACTGCAGATACAGAGGCCTGCTGAGGTCGTTATCTACACAGGGTTCCTCAGCCTCGGGTTTGTGACGCTTTTGAGGGTAGAAACATAAACCAGTACACTATGGAAAACTAAAAGCATTAAATGTAGTAACAATTATTATAATAGTAATCTTTTACTACTCATAATAAACCAAATATTTATTAACATTTAACACTCTAGGCTTCCAGAGAGCCAATCCAAGAATTCAGATGAGAAAGGCAACAATTAGTTCTTATGACCCACCTCCAACTGAATTCCACTTATCTTCTGAACATTACTCTTAGAAAACTTACCCTTTTCATTTAAAAAATTTTTTAATTTATCTGAGAGACAGAAAGAGGGATCTCGTATCTACTGGTGCACTCCCCAAACACCTGCAATGGCCCTTGGATGGGGCTGAAGCCAGGAGCTGGGAATTCAATTGAGATCTCCCAGGTGAATGGCAGGGACCTGAGGTGAGCCATCACCTGCTGCTTCCCAAGCTCTGCATTAATCAGCAGAAAGCTGGACTCAGGAATGGAACCAGGACTGGAATCCAGGCACTTGGCATGAGATGCAGGAACGCCAACTGCTAGGCCAGGACAAATACCGACTCCTAAACCTGTACTTTCTTCCTTGATTTCTTTTCCTCCCTACTAGCGTGGTACACTAGCTCTAATTCTACCCCTATAAAAATATATAACACACTGCCAACAAAGCCAGTAAGGTCAGACCACAGAGGTGGCAAGCCTTGAATATCCCAAACATAAAACACCTGTGGGAGGCCCAGTCTAGGGTGAAAGGCACCACCCACCCTTCCCAGGAGGACTACACCCCTGCCTCTCATACCCACTACACATGTAAGATGGCTCCTGCCAATACTGGAACACAGAGGGATGGTGGATGAACCTACTACTAAACCATCTGAAGCTACAGTGTTACATGATCGGTTTTGTCACAAAATTTGGATTAAAAATAATGCCTCTGGATCATTACCTGACCACATCAGCCACCGAACCGGTATGCCTCGTATGACTTTGCAGTGGTAAAACTGTCCAGCTGACTATGCTCCCATCTATCTCAATCTTCACTGCAGCTCCGTTCTGCACCTACAACTTCCTATCACCCGAGACTGGCAGCCCTGGTGAGGAGTTCCTGCCTGCCCTCCTGCCTTACCACCTGCCTTTGGCCTGGGCAAACATGGTGCCGAGGTGGCTGAATCCTAACTGCAGCCCGAGGACAGGACACCCAGCTGAATGGGCAGAGCACAAATGAAGACTAGCCCAGAATCAGTTTGAATCTACTCTATCATGTCAAACCCTTTTTTCACATATCATGTCCAATAGAACGGAGTTCAAACAGGCAGAAGAATTTCTAACTTTCATTGTGCTAATTCAAGCAACATTTGGTATAACTTATTTCCAATACAGCAAAAGACAGATTAATTCAGATTGTTTTAGTAGATACTTAATTATATGGTCAGAAGTTTATTTCACATATGTATTTTGAAAATTAAGAAGTATTTTAAAAATAAAAAGGGATTAATCAGCAAATTATCCACATGAACACAATTTAATTATTTATTTTATCTAAGAGAAGAGATACTTGCAGAGAAGGTAAGCAAGTCAATACTATTACCTAGACCATGATAAATCATCTCCTTTAAAAGCAGATACACTGAAGGGCATCAATGAATTTGTCCTCCAAAATACTGTCTACAGATTAGATTATTTTCTCTCTAGTCTAATTATGGAGGTGGAACTAATGTGAAATTAAAACATCTCCCGAGTGTTTCTCCTCCAGAGCAGCTCGTTACCTGTTCTCATTTCTTCAGTCAAACCTGAATGATGGAAGCTGGCCTTGCAACATTATCAAAGATAAGATTTGACTGCCATGAACATGTCTCATTCATTTCTGATCCTTATCCAGTAGCACAAGACTTGGGAAGAGTAGACATACCATAAATATGTGTTAAATAAGAGAATACTTCAAAAAAGAAAGCTGGAAAGACATTCCAACATTAGCATTAAAATACAAACTATTTATTGTATTAGTATACATTCCATTATTTGATTAGTAAGGAAATGAGCAGGCCAAACAAAGGCCCATAGGAACGCATTCTCAGTGCATCATTCCTCAGGATAAAGGGAAGATTCACACACAGCTGCCAAGAGAAGTTCCTCTCCCCAGCTAGGTAACCCTCCCTGGCTGATAGCATGAATCTCACCCTTCTGAGGAAGGCCATGCTGCTGTGCTGCTCTGAGGACACAATGGTAAGGAAAGAGAAGGTAACTGGCTTGTTTACACCCCACCAGAGGATTAGACTGGCATGGATGGTTAGGGATGGCCTGGTGCAGTAAAGCAGTTAGGAGAAGGGGTTAGACATGTGAAATACTTCACTTTAGGTTCTCAAGAATTCAGCTTCACTGGGGCCATGCTAATAAGTCAAACAGAACAGACACTGTAACAATAAGCAAGGCAATCATGATGCAAGAGAAGCTACATCCAGAATTATGGATAAAAACTTACCACCTAGAAGGAAAATTAATTTTTACAATGAATCCAGATGAGAAAGATAAGAGAAACACATTTTCACATGGTTAGTTCTGATGACAGCTTCAATATATTCAACAGACTTGTGAAAGCAAGCGTTGTAAACAAGGACACAGAAAACGAACATATAACAAAGCCTAAATAACACACAATCCTAAGGATACAGCAACATGTTTTTAACAAACAAAACTAAGAACTAATTATCACCAAAAACATGACCCTGAGGATGTAGATTTACTGTTAATTCTTTTTTTAAAATTTTATTTATTTATTTTTTTGACAAGCAGAGTTAGACAGTGAGAGAGAGACAGAGAGAAAGGTCTTCCCTTTTCCATTGGTTCACCCCCCAGTGGCCGCTACAGCCCGTGCATGCTGCGCCGATCCGAAGCCAGGAGCCAGGTGCTTCCTCCTGGTCTCCCATGCAGGTGCAGGGCCCAAGGACCTGGGCCATCCTCCACTGCACTCCTGGGCCACAGCAGTGAGCTGGACTGGAAGAGGAGCAATCGGGACAGAAGCCGGCGCCCCGACCGGGACTAGAACCCGGGGTGCTAGGGCCGCAGGCGGAGGATTAGCCTAGTGAGCCGCGGCGCCGGCCTACTGTTAATTCTAATTTTCCTTCTTAAAGTCAGTAATTTTATTGCTACAATCAATTGTTAATTATCTATGAGTGGTATAACTCAGACAACACTCAAATGTTCATTTATAGACATATAAACCAGGGGTGGGAACCATTCTTCTGCATGAACCTTTTGGATATTTATAACACCATTCATGGCACATACAAAATTAACAACTTAAAAATCAGTCTGCTATCAACTTACTGAATTTTGAGTTCCACCTGCAATTGCCTTGGCAGGGCCAGACCAAATGACTTTGTGGACCTTATATGCCCTGTAGGCTGGATGCTCCCCACCCCTGAACCATCTCTTCCATCCCAGTTGCCAAAAAGGAGCATTTCAAGGCTCACATTTTGGGCACTGCACTTCCACATGATAAATTCCTACTACAGCCCTATTAACCAATATTACTCCCTCAAAGTTCTATGGTTTTAGTCCACATAATCTCTGGATACAATGCTTTCATGATTCCTCAAAAGCTATCTGAAGACAGGACAAGAACAAATGTCCCAGGTCTATGGTTCTGAACCTGTGGGTTAGAGACACCAAGACTGGTTTGGATGTAGGGTATGCTGACTCATCCAAACAAAAACGTAAACCTCACTGTGCTTAACAGAATACGTACTTATTTAAAAGTATTGTGAAGCTTCTATTAGCTTTTAAAAAGCTAGGATTTAATGGAAACAAATCCTCAAAACTCTCAAAACCTCTTCAGAAGATTGATGAAATCCTAACGTTTTAAATGGGAATTGAACTGTTACCATTTTTAATCTAATTACACATCTTTTCAGTCAATAAATGGTAACTGCCCAAATATCATATGCTGATGGGACCTCAAGATATCTGATCTAAAGAGGATTCTTCATGCTGGGAATGGCTGCCATGGATTAATGTTACATATGCACAAACATACCCAAAATTCTCTCCTTTGACCAAAACATAGGTGAAAAATTGAGGAGGGAAAGGGAGAAGAATGTGACTCTTTTTCTTTTTTTTTTTTTTTACAGGCAGAGTGGACAGTAGAGGGAGATAGAGAGAAAGGTCTTCCTTTTTGCCATTGGTTCACCCTCCAATGGCCGCCGCGGTAGGCGCACTGCGGCCGGCGCACCGTGCTGTTCCGATGGCAGGAACCAGGTGCTAATCCTGGTCTCCCATGGGGTGCAGGGCCCAAGGACTTGGGCCATTCTCCACTGCACTCCCTGGCCACAGAGGAGAGCTGGCCTGGAAGAGGGGCAGCCGGGACAGGATCGGTGCCCCGACCGGGACTAGAACCCGGTGTGCCGGCGCCACAAGGCGGAGGATTAGCCTACTGAGCCGCGGCGCCAGCCAAGAATGTGACTCTTATCACAAAATAGGCAAAGAAGAAAGCAGGAAAAAGTTGTTTGGTAATATGTAAACAGATGTCAGGACAAACTATTTTACCAAGCTGGAGGAATGTGAGATTCTGATACTCATTTTAAGGCTCACCCTGTGGGAACTGCAGTGCCTTCATGTCCACATGACGTATTCCTTGTACAGCCCTACTAACCAAGAATGCTCACTGAAAATACCTATAGCCTTAGCCTTTGTAACCTCTGGGCACATGCCAGGCATCCCTATGAGCCACTCTAAGTTATTCTAAAGTCACCCCTTACAAATTGCAAAAGGAAATTCCTAGTTGAGTATTTGAGATACGTGAAGATGTTAACATTACAATTCTAACAGCATCTCCTTCACCGCTAATGAAGGAACTCTTTCTGCCTCTCCCCTGATAGTTGCAAGGAATGGCCCCACACAGTCCCATTATGCCTTCCTTCAGCGGGAGCACTGGAATTTCAAGTGAGGAAATTATGGGGCCTTTTGGAATAGAATATCTAATACTTACGTTAATGTGATTTATAAATTTTTTATTAAATTATAACAAATCAAGAGATGATATACTGTTTAATTACAACGAGATATGATAAATAAATGGACTTAGGACTATGAAATAATTTTTGACCTAAATATAGACTGATCAATATTTAAAACATTCACATTTTCTCTGGTATGAAGAATTTGAGTAAATGCTAAAATCCTACTCATATGAAAAGAGGAAGTGGCTCACTGGGCTAATCTTCTACCTGCGGCGCCAGCACCCCGGGGTTCTAGTCCCAGTTGGGGCACCGGATTCTGTCCCGGTTGCTCCTCTTTCAGGCCAGCTCTCTGCTGTGGCCCGGGAGTGCAGTGGAGGATGGCCCAAGTCCTTGGGCCCTGCACCTGCATGGGAGACCAGGAGGAGGCACCTAGTTCCTGGCTTCAGAACGGCACAGCACGCCGGCCTTAGCGGCCATCTGGGGGGTGAACCAATGGAAAAGGAAGATCTTTCTCTCTGTCTCTCTCTCTCTCTCTGACTGTCAAAAAAAAAAAAAAGAGGAAGTTTATGCATAATTATGAATTTAATCAGTTCATCCTCTATTTTAAACAGAAGATTAGAAGGAAAATTGATTATTTCACCACTAAAAATTGAGCTGAAGTGAGTAGCATAGAAAAGGCTGAATTTTTGGACTTACTACTATATTTAGGGAAAATATAATAGATATTTTCAGATCTTACAAGCGTATTTTCCTTTTATTATTGTATATCACCCTTAATAACAGAAAACCAAGTAGAAGCTCTGTCTGCCATCTAGTGGAGAAATAAGATATGGCTCACACACACATAACTGCTACAGCAATCCAGACAATATTGCACATATTCCCTTCTACTATGTGAAATAACAAGTTACTTCTTTTTCCAAAGGTTTATGTTGCCATGGGAGCCATGCAGAGAATGAGAGAAAGGGAGGCAAAAAATAAACATTCATGGACAGAAAACCAAAGATATTCCCAAGATGTTCTGGCTTCTGAATGCCAATTTTACCAAACCACACTTACATGGCCATGTAGATCCGTGTTGAGAAGCATCATAGCACAGGTAAGGCAATGGACTCCATCTGAAGGAGGAGACAAGGACAGAAATCTTCACTCACTACCCACTGCTGGACTCTCCCACATCATCACTAAATAACATATCTTATGGAAACACCACACCGTGCTATGCACGGTTCATCTTATTTACTTCAGGGAAGAAAAGGAGAGCTCTAAATATGGATAAGAGTAACATCGAAAGGACCTCAATGTACAAGGTGGACTCTATTGTTGATAAACTGCTAGGACTTCTCTGGAAGACAGCTGGACATCCCACGTAGAGCCTTGATATGGTTACCTCTGACATAACCAATCCACTCCTAGAGCTTTACACTAAGAACAATTAAGATTCTAAACAAAATGCAAGTAGATCCAGAGAATCACTGTTTACAAAGGCAGACGGGAACTCAAAACCCTCCAAAACACAATTTTGTTAGGCTGAAGTAATCAGGAATGTCCACATACATAGGTTGAAATGGAAGATTTTTCATCATAAATTTTATATGTAAAATACACATTTGAACACAAATATATCTAGAAGAATATGTACCATATTAAAAGAAGTTATTTCTCAGTAGTGAGATAATTATTTTTTTCTTTTTAGTTTCTCAATTTTCTTTTCTTTTTTTTTTTTTTTTTTAATTTTTGACAGGCAGAGTGGACAGTGAGAGAGAGAGAGACAGATAGAAAGGTCTTCCTTTTGCCGTTGGTTCACCCTCCAATGCCCGCCGCGGTAGCGCGCTGCGGCCGGCGCACCGCGCTGATCCGATGGCAGGAGCCGGGTGCTTATCCTGGTCTCCCATGGGGTGCAGGGCCCAAGGACTTGGGCCATCCTCCACTTCACTCCCTGGCCACAGCAGAGAGCTGGCCTGGAAGAGGGGCAACCGGGACAGGATCCGGTGCCCTGACCAGGACTAAAACCCGGTGTGCCAGCGCCGCTAGGCGGAGGATTAGCCTATTGAGCCGCGGCGCCGGCCTAGTTTCTCAATTTTCTACAACAGGATATAAAAAGGAAAAGAAATTATTTAATAATGTTAATTTGTTTACTTCCTGGAAGGAAAGAGAATTGAGAAAGAATCAAGATTAAATCAAGATTAGATCTTTTTACTTCTTGGGAATTATTTCTCTGGCTATAAATATATAGGTAGGAATAATTCTTCTCTTTCTTGCAGTTTTTACAGGGTAATATTTCAATAGAATGATTTTGTTTACAACATGATGGATCAGACCAAAGTAAAACAGTGATATAATCTGTGAAGATAGAAAAGTTAAACAGGGAAAAAAGTTGCCCAAACCAGGAGGATCATTTCATACTTAAATGGAAATACTACTTTTTTAACTCAAAAAGTGAAATAAAAAGCATGAAAAGTTAAGCTTCTCATTTCTAAGCAAAAAAAATTTAGAGTTCTCCTTATTCTCTGCCTACAAATTCTCAATTTAAGTGAAACAGACAATAGCAATTTCAGATTCAGAAAAAAACATATTAATGTTTGCTAAATCAACAGAAAGGCCTGTCCAATTACTGAATTCATAAATGAAAGACAGACTATATTTAAAAATATGCCTTTTAGTATGAGAGGTGATTTCTGTTAACAATATGTCTAAGTATAATCTACAAAATGCCTAAAAGTACTTTTAGTCTAGTTCCATTGTATCATAAATTCTGCACACACTTAAAATGAATTCCTGTAAACATTTGTAAAACTCAGCAGCCAACTCTCAAATATCCTTATCAACAGCCAACTGAGTACACAAATGCCTATTCTTTATTTTACAAGGGAATGTCAACCCGCTCTCAGATTTGAAGTCTAGAATAAAAAAAAAAAAAGTCTCCTGTCTCTTTCACTCTCAAAGCTTGAAGTAACATAAATAGTGAATAATTGGTCCAAAAAGCATCAATTTACATATAAGAACATGACCTTAATAACCAGATAGTAAAGAGACTGTAGGTATAGAAGGGAGTTCTACCTTACTCGATACCAAGTATATTGAGTCCAGTTAATCGGCAAAACTGAAGCTAAGAGATAATTACTGTGTTTCGTTCATCTAGCCTCAGCGATTTATTACAGAATTTGTAAGTTTATGAAACATTTTGCAATCACAAGTGAATGTGGTTGACTCCATACTCTGAAAACTCAGCTTTTATTGAGGAACTGAAATGGAGAAGAGACCTCTCTTCATAGAGTAGGCCAACAATAGTTTAAAATACTTTGTAAAAACAGTACAATAAACATAAACTCATGGTTCATTAACATCATAAATGGTAGTCAGTATTATTACAATTAATACTGAACAAAAGAACAGAGATACACAACAACTTCCAGCAGTAAGATGTGGAAACATTTCCAAACGAACCATAGAATTAAACATACATGCACTTCCATCAAGAAGTGAGCAGACCAGAGGTGTAAGAACAAGAAATGAGAAAATCTGCATTTATTTATCACAGTGTGCTTTAAGTCAACAACACGAGTCACTGGACACTTGCTCCCCACGTAGGACCTCTGTCCATAATGTGTTGTACAATGAGAATTAACAGTAAAACTAGTCTTCTTCTTCTTCTTCTTCTTCTTTTTTTTTTTTTTTTTTTTTGCTTTTCAGCTTAAATGTATAATCTTTTTTTTTATTTATTTATTAAACTTTTATTTAATGAGTACAAATTTCCAAAGTACAGCTTATGGGTTACAATGGCTTCCCCCTCCCAAAACTTCCCTCCCACCCACAACCCTCCCCTTTCCCGCTCCCTCTCCCCTTCCATTCACATCAAGATTCATTTTCAATTCTCTTTATATACAAAAGATCAGTTTAGTATATATTAGGTAAAGATTTCAATAGTTTGCCCCCATATAGCAACACAAAATGAAAAAAATACTGTTGGAGTACTAGTTATAGCATTAAATAAGAGTGTACAGCACATTAAACACAGAGATCCTACATAATATTTTTTTAAAAATTAATTAATTTTCTATGCCATTTCCAATTAAACACCAGGTTTTTTTTTTTCATTTCCAATTATCTTTATATACAGAAGATCGATTCAGTATATAGTTAGTAAAGATCACATCAGTTTGTACCCACACAGAAACACAAAGTGTAAAGATACTGTTTCAGTACTAGTTATAGCATCACTGCACATTAGACAACACATTAAGGACAGATCCCACATGGGATGTAAGTACACAGTGACTCCTGTTGCTGACTTAACAATTTGACACTCCTGTTCATGGCGTCAGTAACCTCCCTAGGCTCTAGTCATGAGTTGTCAGGGCTATGGAAGCCTTTAGAGTTTGCTGACTTTGGTCTTATTCCGATAGGGTCATAGTCAAAGTGGAAGTTCTCTCTTCCCTTCAGAGAAAGGTACCTCCTTCTTTGATGGCCCCATTCTTTCCACTGGGATTCACTCACAGAGATCTTTCGTTTAGGTCTTCTTTTTTTCTTTTCCATGGTATCTTGGCTTTCCATGCCTACAATACTCTCGTGGGCTCTTCAGCCAGATCCAAATGCCTTAAGGGCTGATTCTGAGGCCAGAGTGTTGTTTAGGACATCTGCCATTCTATGAGTCTGCTGTGTATCCCGCTTCCCATGTTGGATCCTTCTCTCCCTTTTTGATTCTATCAGTTAGTATTAGCAGACACTTGTTTTGTTTGTGTGATCCCTTTGACTCTTAGACCTATCAGAGCCATCAACTGTGAACTGAAATTGATCACTTGGACTAGTACATGCCACCTTGATGGGATTGTATTGTAATCCCCTGGCACATTTCTAACTCCACCATTTGGGGCAAGTCCGATTGAGCATGTTCCAAATTGTACATCTCCTCCCTCTCTTTTTCCACTCTTAAATTTAACAGGGATCACTTTTCAGTTAAAATTTAAACACCTAAGAATAATTGTGTGTTAATTACAGAGTTCAACCACTAGTACTAGAACAACAACTACAACAACAACAACAAATACTAAAAAGGATAAAGTATTACATTGTACATCTAGAGTCAGGACAAGAGCTGATCAGGTCATTGTTTCTTATAGTGCCCATTTCACTTAACAGGTTTCCCCTTTGGTGCTCAGTTGTCAAACAGTACTTTATATTTATGTGTCTGTGTGGGTGCAAACTGTTGAAATCTTTACTTAGAGTTGATCTTCTGTATATAAAGATAATTAAAAATGAATCTTAATGAAGAACGGGATGGGAGAAGATGTAAGAAGTGGGATGGTTTGGGGGTTGGAGGGCGGGTATGGGGGAGGAACCACTATAATCCAAAAGTTGTACTTTTGAAATTTATATTTATTAAATAAAAGCTTTCTATTAAAAAATTTTTGAAAAAAAATTTGGCTAAACAAAGCTGAGCAACTTAAGTGAAGGATATTATCACATTATGGAATTAGAAAACTATAAAAATAATTAAAAGAAGAATAAAGAATATTATGCTGCCATTAAATATGGTTTTAAATACTCAATGAAGAAAATATGCTCACAAAACTAAAATTGCAATGATTTCAATTTGACATTAAATAGTATATAAATGGACTAAAAGGAAGCCAATCAAAATGTTAGTTAGCACTTCTATATAATTTCCATTCCACATAAAACTTCACTTTCATAAGAAATAAACAGTTCAAAAAAAAAAAAAGAACTTTCATCAGATTACCTTGTGAAGCAATGGTGTCTGGATTACAATAAAAATATCTATTGGAGAAGTGTACTAAAACTCTCTCTCGTTCTTGAGTTTCTCCCACAAGAGAAAAAGCCTTAAAGAAATACCTAAAAAAGATTAAGGGGAAAAAAGGGAGATTTTAGAAGATGTTATCACTGTTTGGTAACATCAATTTATATAAACATAAGAGATTAATTGTACAAAGCAAAATATCAGTTGTTTCCCAAAACAATCACTTACTAGATGGTCACCCAACATAAACTCACATTGATTTGAATTCTATAAAATGTCACTATAAAGGATGACAGGGCAATAACACAGTAGCCCATTCCTCACAAAGCCTTAGGCAGGTAGGTAATTTCCCCATTATGATTTAGTGTCAAGAAGCCAATTTTAAAGACCAGTAGGATAGGAAAACAACAAAGAATACATAAAACTCAATGCATAATAGCAGTCTATGTTGTTTTAAAATTCTACATATATAAGGATTTCTTTGTCATTTGTTAGATGACCATAATCTCTACTAATCCATTATTTTTTAAAGATTATTTATTCATTTATCTATTTGAAAGGCAAAGTTACAAAGAGGCAGAGGCAGAGAGAGAGAGAGAGAGAGAGAGAGAGAAAGAGAGAGGTCTTCCATCCATTGGTTCACTCCCCAAATGGCTGCAACAGCCGGAGCTGGACCCATCTGAAGCCAGGAGCCAGGAGCTTCTTCTGGGCCTCCCCACATGGGTGCACAGGCCATAGTAGAGAGCTGGATTGGAAATGCAGCAGCCAGGATAAGAACAGGTGCCCATATGGGATGCCGGCACTGCAGGTGGCTGCTTTACCCGCTATGCCACAGTGCAGGGCCCTCTATTAATCCATTATTAAAATTATAATTACATCATTTTATGCATAGCAGATTTCTGCTAATTTTATTTTGATGATTATCACCATATTTGAATATTAATTTTTAGGAGGAAATTTGGAGATAAAATCTTTATTTGTTAAGTTATGGAATAAATCAATTTATAAATAAAAGTACTTTGAATAATAGGAAATATGCCCAGAACTATGCAGCAAATAAATGGAATTATTATGAATACTGTTTACTATGGATGAATCCAGATGATTCTCACTTGACCATGCAGCTAGCTACATTTTCCAAAACATGTGATGAGAACAAAAAAGGCCATTTTAAATGTTCTAAGAAGTCTTACTACTGAAAACATACAATCAGCCTTATTTCGATGAAAATTTTGCCTTCTTCCTCATTAATCACTTATAGTTTGTTAAGCTAAATTATGTTGAACAAACTTTGCATAACTTTTTTTTTTATAAATCACACCAGAACACAAAGCAAAAATACGGATCTTTCCTGCACTCTTACTATTTTCATCAGAAAGCACCACAGAAAAAATGACTACAGCACGCCTTCACCTAGACATCCACACTTCACCTCCCAGGCCTCGCTCTCCTGACTTGTCAAATTAAACGGTTATTCTTCCAAACCCCGGCCTTTTACAAGCAATCTATAAGACTAAATGCTAACTGGGTTCAGCTGGTCTTAGAAACGTTCTGTATAATGATACAGAAAGTGAGGATCAATGTGTTGGACGCCTTCCCTGCAAAAATGGACACTGTCTGGAACAGTTTTACAGATACTTTCTATTATTTTGTGATATTCATTATAATTCCATTCCAAATTAATTCCAAAAAAATTATCATTTTAAAAAGTTATTTGAGTATTCTAAGAAAATGCTTAGGAAAAAAAGTCTATAATTTTATAGTTTGTGAATTGTGTTCTTTCTTTTTTACTTTCTTTCTTTGAAAGGCAAAGAGATAAATACAGATAGACAGAGATCCCCATTTGCTGGTTTACTCCCCAGAATGCCACAAGAGCTGCAACTGGGCCTAGCCAGAGCCAGAGCCAGGAGCCAGGAGCCAGGAGCCAGGGATTCCATCCAAGTCTCCTATGTGGGTGGCAGGGACACAGCTACTTGAGCCATCAACAGCTGCTGCCTTCCAGGATGTATATTAGCCTAAAGCTAGAATCAAAAACAACACTAGAACTTGAACCCAAGAACTCTGATGTGAGATCCGTGCATTCCAAGCAGTGCCTTAACTGCTGTGACAAATACCCATATTGGTGCTTTTTTCTACTGATCATTTAAAAACCAAACTCCCTTCTCAAAAGAATTTAAAGCAGGGTTCCACAAAGGTATCTGGATACTCACATTCACAGCAGCATTAGGTACAACAGCGAAAATGTGAGACTGATGCAGGCGTCCATTGAATGGACAAGCAAAACGGTGGCGGAGCTATATAACAGAGTAGTTTTTGGCCCTAAAAAGGGGAAGTTCTGTAACATGCTACAACATGAATGAATCTTGAGGACTTGGGGTGAATGAAGCCAGTCACAAAAAGGCAACTTCTGATGATTCCACTTAAGCGAGGCATTTGGAACAGCTGGAATCACAGAGATGGGAAGTACAGAACAGCTGCCAGGAGTGAGGGATGAAGTAACGGGGAGTTATTGTTTAATGGGTAAATATTTCCAGTTTTACAAGATTAACTTATGGAGATGGTTGGTGGTGATGGACATAGAACATTATAAAATGCACTTAATATCAATTAATTGTACCTTAAAATGGTCACAATGCTAAGTTCTTACTGTCATTAAGTTGAAAAGAAACTCCCAGACTCCATTCTTCCTTTAGACTTGCTTTGTCTTCATTCTTTACCATGCCATATGAATATGGGCTTACCAACAGATACAGAATAGTACTTCGTGTGTGAGTTCACAAACATTTTTCTTATTCTCTATGTATAACATCTACAATACAATCTGACATAAATTCACAAAGTAAAAAAACAAAATCAGATTACAGCTGAGCACATGACTTTTTCCTGTAAGAATAAATTATTTAGAAGCAAAGAAGAATAGAGGTGGTGTCATTCGTACCTGAGAGACTGATCCAGCGTCATTCCCGTAAAATCAAAAAACTTCAGATATTCTTCAGCAACGAGCTGGCTAAATTCATTACTATAAGAAAACAAATAGCTTTGTTTAGTGAAATGAAAGCATGAGCACGCGCGCGCACACACACACCCACACACCCCACACTTGGGTCAGAACGTACTTCTTGCCGAGGTGTTTGGCAACATCCGATCTCTTGAATCTGTCCAGTTGATAGAGGCGTTTGGCCAACCTTTTGGCTGCTTCCACGTTGCTGCTGGTACCATTGCTGAGACTTTCTGAGGTCTCCTTTTCCAGGATTTCAGTGCTCCCCATTTCAGAATGAGCCTCTAGACATGTTGTTTTCACCCCAGGATTGCTATGAGAATTGATAAACAAGGAAAATAATAGAACAGATTTCTCTTGTATGGCAAAATGGGTAATAATGATTAAATTGTCATGATACTGAGAACTATCTTAATAACTATTTTATTTTTTCCCCAAAGAAACCTTTCATTTAATGAGTACAAATTTCATAAGTACAACTTTAGGAATATAGTGATTTGTCCCACAATACCAGCCCTCCCACCTCTTCCCTCTCCCATTCCCAGTCCCATTCTCCATTAAAAGAAAAGAAAAGAAAAAAAAAAAAAAAAAACTGTTCCTTGACAGTCAAGACAAGGGCTGTTCATGTCATTGCCTCTCAAAGTGTCAATTTCACTTCTACAGAGTTCCTTTTAGGTGTTCTATTCATTATCACAGAACAGGGAGAACATATAGTATTTGTCCCTTTGGGACTGGCTTATTTCACCAAGTATGATGTTTTCCAGATTCATCCAAATAACTACTTTAAATGAAATCATTTTATGCTTAAAAATTAATGAGAATATTTTCAACTACTAGAAACTTACAGAGGTGATTGCCTAAGCCTTAGATGAGTGGTTCCCAAACTTTTGGTCTCAGGACCTTTACAGTTTTAAAAGTACTAAGAATTCTAAAGATCCTGTTTTTAGGGGTTAGTATTTCTGTTATTATTTATCAAATCAGTAATTTAACAGGATATTTTAGAATATTAATTCATTTAAAAAGAATACATTTCATAATATTAATATAAATATATTTTTGTTAAAAATAACTATCTTCAAAAACAGAGACAAGTGAGAGATTTTCATTTTTATTAATTTAAGAACAGGCTTAAGGAAGACAACTAGATTCTCAGAGCCACTTCTATATTCTGTCTCTAACAATTTATTGCTCTGGTTGGCATACATTAAGAAAATCTGGCTTCAAACAGATACTTGGTTAGAAAAAGGAGGAGCATTTTAGTATCCTTTTTGAATAATTGTGGATGTTCTTTCTTGAACTAAGACCAAAATAAGACAAGTAGTAGTTTCTTAAAACTTGGTTGCCTTGTAGAATATAAATTTGTGTCAATAAAGTTTTTATACTCAAGTTAAAATCTGTCTTGTAAGTAACATCAAGTATGGGTCACCTGCAAAATAATGACTGACCCATTTCATACATCTTTAAAATCACATTCATCATCATGACCAGTCTGTTCAGAAAATTCTAAGTATTAGAAAGCTCTCAAACTTTTGGTGGCAGACACAAACTTTCCAAATTCAAATTTTTGATCAAAAGCTCAAATATAGTCATTAGCTATAAATATAGCTAAACATGTTCACTAAAATAATAGGCACCCTTAATTCATGTGTTAGAAATGCTGCCAATAACCATAGCTTGTGAGTCATCCTCTCAAGAAAGAAACACCATTCCAGTAAAATCCACCACAAGTCAAAGGACAAGCGAGTGCTCTCCTGGAGACAACCACCAGGAACAGAAGCACTTTCTTCCCATTTCATCACACAGGACACTAAAAAGTTCATTTGTGCTGGCTTCATCAGAGACATTTCAGGTGAAACTGGCTGTGGTTTCACTCAAGGGCTTGGCAGTAAAGAACACGAGGAGAAACTAGAACAGTTTGGTGCCACTGTCCTGATTTCTGCTACGGCCTCACCATGGCTTTGAGCCTGTACTCTGTCAACATAGTGAAAAGGGAAAGCAAAGTTGTTGTTAATAGTACAAGGTAATGTAACCTCAGCAAGCTACTGAAGGGAGCAAGCCCACAAGCCACACGTGAGGAACCTCCGAGGTCCTGCACAGGAGTCCCAAACCACAGCCTGGGGCCCACTGTAGAGTATTACCTCCACACATGCACAGCACTGAAGCCAAGGGGGATCCAGTCCCTTCCAAATCCTTTTAACCTGGTAACAAAGACATGTTCACGACCAAATGCATGCTTAAATGGCCTTCCACAGACCATCACAGACTAACAGTCCCAGGTACACAGGCACAGTAAGAATCACTCCATAAATGATAAATTACTGCATAGACAGTAAGTATTTTAGGCTTGTGGGCCACATAAGGTCCCTGTCACATATGCTGCTTTTAGTGCTGTTTTGTCATAACCCTTAAAGACATAAAAGGTGGCAGGCTAGACTGAACGCTGCCTGTGGATGGCCACTGGAAGCCCTTGCTTCTCCCCACAGTTCTTTAATGTGGCCTGCATCATCAGGGGGTAATGGTTTCTTGTCTCAACCTCAGAAACTCTGAAGAGGGAAAAAGGGATGATCAAACCATTAAATACGTAAATGTAACTATCACAAAGTGAAAAAAAAAATTATCAAAGCAATACAAGGGTACTTTAAAAAGCCCACGGAGGGGCCAGCGCTGTGGCATATAGTGGGTTAAGCCTCCTCCAGGAGCGGTGGCATCTCATATGGGCACTGATTCAAGTCCCAGCTGCTCCTCTTCTGATCCAGCTCCCCACTGATGGCCTGGGAAAGCAGTGGAAGATGGCCTAAGTGCTTGGGCCCCTGCACCCACGTAGGAGACAAGGAAGAAGCTCCTGGCTTCTGATAGGCCTAGCTGCATTGTTCAGATAGGCCTAGTTGTAGCCATTTGGGGAGTGAATCAGCTTGATGGAAGACCTCTGTCTCCTTCTCTCGCCCTTTCTCTGTCTGTAATTCTGCCTCTCAAATAAACAAATCTTTAAAAAAATAAAAAGATAAAAAGTTCATGGAAAGTAGAATTAAAGCATAAGTTTATGCTGGTGCAAAAAATGTTTGAAATACACATGTGGAAGTAGTGCTCTTAAGGAGTAAAGAGTTTCTTTTCTGTGAGATTGGAAATAGCGTTGGGATAGTGAGGATGATCAGACAATCCTGGGAATAAACTGAAATCACTGAATTTGCATTTAAAAAGGTAAATATTGTGATATCTGAATTATAACTTAAAACTGTTACATTTCTTAAGATATGAAGAAAAACTGGGCGGCACTGTGGCTCACTAGGCTAATCCTCAACCTGCGGCACCGGCACACCAGGTTCTAGTCCCAGTTGGGGCGCCGGTTCTGTCCTGGTTGCTCCTCTTCCAGTCCAGCTCTCTGCTGTGGCCCGGGAAGGCAGTGGAGAATGGCCCAAGTGCTTGGGCCCTGCACCCGCATGGGAGACCAGGAGGAAGCTCCTGGCTCCTGGCTTCGGATCGGCGCAGCGCACCAGCCGCAACATGCTAGCTGTAGCGGCCACTTGGGGGGTAACCAACAGAAAAAGGAAGACCTTTCTCTCTCTCTCTTTCTAACTCTGCCTGTCAAAAAGAAAAAAGATATGAAGAAAAATTATAAATTTATACCAAGTAACAAATAACAGAAACTACTGTAGAAAAATGAATAATTACTTTTTTATTTTTTATTCAATTTATTTGAAAAAATGAGAGACAGAGACTGATGGATCTCCCCATCTAATTTCTTACTACCTAAATGCCTGTATCACCTGGGGCTGGTCCAGGCTGAAGCCTGGAGCTAAAGAACTCAACCCAGGTCTCCCATGTGGGTGGCAAGGACCCAAAGATTTGGGCCCTCTCCTGCTGTCTCCTAGGGTGCTCACTAACAGGAAACTGGAATGGAACATGTGCTTGGACTCAAGCCCAGGCACTCTAATATGAGAGGCAGCCATCCCACACCTCCGCCTAAGCAGCACACCAAATGCCTCCTCAAGAATGAAAACATTTTTAATCTCTGTCTTAACACTTGTTCCATTTCCCACTGATCCACCAGCACAGTGGTGACACGACAGCCTCACTGTCACTCAGAGTACATCCAGCAGCTGCAGAGAGGCTGCAGGGTTCCTACTCTCCCAATATCACCACACTGGAAGGGACTGACAATTCCTAGAAACTCCTTTCTATCAGCAGTCACCCCTCAAGCTGCACTTGAAAGGGAGTTACGGGTAAAGAGCAAGGCGAGGTGCACCTGCAGGATGCGCTGCTGGTTAGGATGCCTGCATCCTACTTCACAGTGCCTGTGTGTGATTCCCAGCTCCAGCTCCCAGCCAGTGCAGGCCATGGGAAACAGTGATGGTTCAAGTAATAGGGTCCCTGTCACCCACTTGGGAGATGGGCACTGGGTTCTTGGCTTCTAGCTTTGGATCAGCCCAGCCAGCAC
Organism: Lepus europaeus; assembly: GCF_033115175.1. Taxonomy (NCBI): domain Eukaryota; kingdom Metazoa; phylum Chordata; class Mammalia; order Lagomorpha; family Leporidae; genus Lepus; species Lepus europaeus. Next base: position 17,963,821 of record NC_084834.1, on the reverse strand, counting down.
AGGCATTTGGAAAGTGAACCAGCAAACGGGAACGTGTGCTCGCTCTCGCACTGTCTCTGCCTCTTGATCAAACCAGGAAAAAAAGAGGGTAGGAGAAAGAAAGATAGGTTATCCCCAAGACTGTGTTTTAGACCCAGCTACATGAAAATCCTGCTCAGTGCACACATCAACTCACACATTCTCAGGAGAGACCATGAAGGAAGCTGAGAGTACAAAATACAAGTCCACACCACACTCGTGCTGAGTCAAATACTAAACTACAGTCAATAAGGATGCCAATGCCAGAACAACAAAGTATGAACCAGAGCTGATTCAGACACACCAGCATGCATGGTAATCTCCCAAACAACCATCGGCAACAATTTCCAGCAGAAAACACCCACCAGCTAAAACAAACTGCCTCATTATGGTGAATTCTTCATCCCAAACCTTCTTCTGTAGAGTTAGCATGAGCAGTTTTGTGAAACATATCCTATCAGAAAATTGAATATGTAATTATCTACAGAATACCTATAAAAGTGAACTCATTGATGTTTCTTTTAAAAGAAATCAGGGGCTCTTTTGTGTGGAAATGTGAAAAATTTACTCCAAGAACTGTTAAAATCAAGTAATTCTCACATTATGAAAGATAAATTCTTGGAGTTGTGCTTCTATGTCCTCTTTTCCTCTATACAACAGCTATAATGTAGTAAAAATAAATGCCAAAAAAGGACTTTCTTCTCAATTAGACTGCCACTTTTTGCTCAATTCTCAGGGAAGATACATTTAATCACTGTGCAAACCACATAATTACAATACATAGACATCAGACTTGACTGGCTTCTTTTCCAATTAAAGGCTTATCCTAACGAGCACATATCTTAAAAATGCACCACTCATAATCATTCTTATTCCTTGCTTCTCATTCCACACATTTGCCTCTTCCTTCTACCATCTTTCCAAGCCCAGTCAATTCCACCTCATGGTCTTCACATCCACCAGAATTATGCACTTTTAAAATCTGTGTGGTCAGACCTCTCTGGGTCTTCTTTTTAAAAACCTCCAGTAAAAGTAAGAGGAGAAAAAAAGGAACAAAGTGAGGATAAATACCTCCATTCCTCGAAGGCTCAGTCTGTCCCTTTTCAGGACTCAGGAGATCAAGACCAGAAACCGCTCCTTTTAAATGAGAAAGCCCAGCAATAAGACAGCAATGGGAACTCACCAGCAACAACACAGGCTCGGAGAAGAACCCATCACACCTCCTGGGGAGCACCTGGGCCATCCCTCCTCTAGTCAGCCCCTTCCAAGGATTCTTCGCCCCACAACTCCAGCGTCCCCTGCGCATCTCTCAGCCATCCAAGGATCTGGGCTCCCTGTGAGGTCATATCACTATGACCTCACATTCTCAGCGGAATAATTACTGTGGAGCCTGGGGCTTTTGTAATGTTTTTACAGCCCCAGTAGAAACAGAACACCAGAGCCACTGTGTAACCAAGGGCATGGAAGACAATACAGCCCAGCTGTGTTCGCACATGGCGGACTGGGTGACCCCTCTCAGAAGGGCAGCAGCCCTCTCTGTCTCCTGAAATGCACAGGACTCGGCCTGCTGATCTGGTCAGTGGTTTCAAGAGTTTGGATTTTCCCTCTTTTCTGGAGTTCAACCTTATTTCTCCTGATTTTCTTGATCAAATAACTTTACAATCTCATAATGCAAAACCCCTACCAGTGACTTACATGTAGAAAAGACTTCCCAAAGATTCTATAAAATGCTTCTGTAGTGGCCAGCACTGTGGAACAGTAGGTTGAGCTGCAGCCCAAGACACCAGCATCCCATACGTGCACAGGTCCTGGCTGCTCCACCCCCGCCTGCTAATGAGCCTGAAAAAAACAGCAGAAGATGGCCCAAGTGTTTGGGCCCCTGCCACCTACGTGGGAGACCCTGATGGAGTTTCTGACTACTGGTTTCGCATTGGCCCAGTACTGGCCCTTGCAGCCATTTGGAGAGCGAACCAGTAGATGGAAGATTTCTGTCTCTGTCTCTCCCTCTGTCTCTATAACTCTGCCCTTCAAATGAATAACTAACTCCTTTTAAAAAATGTTTCTGTAGGGCCTGTCTTCCATACCCCTAAGTAAATATCGTAACCCTCACTCATCAAAACCTCATCAACTTTTTAAAAGGGCAGATCACGCCCTCTGAACACCAGGCATTCTCATAACCTTCCCCCACCTCAGTTATTTCCAGTTTTTATTTTAAAAATGCATAAAGAAACCTCTGATTAAAATGCAATACCTGTATATTTTTATGTGGTGCAGTACAGTATTTTAACACGTGTAAAGTTTGTGAACTGATCAAATCAGGTAATTGGCTTTTCCATTTTCTTAACTTGTGTGTTTGGTGTCTAACAGGTTTTCTTGTCTTGTTCTTTCCATATAAGCCTACTCTACTCCACAACACCAGAACACAATACTTCTATCTGGCTGCACTGTGGTTTATTCAACCTCTCTTATCTCATAACCTTTACATCATTCTAAGATTGCTCTATTTCCCAAATAAAACCAATAAGACACCTAATTAGATTCAAATTTCAAATGAACAAAAACTAGTATTTAAGTATGAGGGTACTTCAAAAAGTTTATAGAAAATGGAGTTCAAAGGTAAATTTACTTTGGTGCAAAAAAATTTTGAAATCCAGCACACAAGGATTCTTCAAAAAGTTCATTAAGGATACATATTTTGAAAAAACTATGCAGAGATTTCAGTTTTTTTCTGCACTAAAATAGACATATTTTAATTCCATTTTCCACAAAAGTTCTAAAGCATCCTCACACATCTCAAGTATTATACAGGATGTGCTTATACCAAAAACTTATTCATTGTTTGCCTGAAATGCAAGTTTAGTTGGGTATCCTATGTTTTATATGGCCTTTAGCTCCTAAGATGTCATTTCTAAACACTATAAAACATTCCAATAATGATTTTCCCTGTCGATTGGAAGCTTATTAAATCCATTCTGGATGTGTGTTGACCTGCTTTTGTGATTCATTTTGTATTCCTATTATTTTGCTACGGTTTTATCAAGAGTTCAGTTGCCTATGATCTCCTGATAGTTCTCTAATATCCTCAAGAATCAGAAGAAAACCCTCTTCTGTATTTCCAGCTTTCTTTCCCAACCTGCACACTGGCACCACAAATGCGATAGTATGACCACCTCACCAAAAGGCCTACAGAAATAAAACTCCACATGCTGCAGCATGAGCTATAGGGGCCTTCACAAGCAGACTGCCATGTCCCCTTTAGTCAGTCTTCTCTCCAACCACTCCTCTCGTGCTTGGGCCACACAGAAACCCAAGTGTGTTTCCTCAACCTCTCACACAGGCTGTTCCCTTGCCACTCTCTTCACCCCTTCACCCACGAGTGCAGTTCTAAAACTCTGCCGCACTCCACAGAGCCCAAGCTTTTCTAAGAACCAGCCTCCAACTTCCCTCTGCTGCTTTCTCAGAGCACTTGGAAAATGCCTCTACTACAGCACGGCCTTTTACCTGCCACGGTGCTAAATTCCACTTTGAATCCACATCACAAGAGCAGACTGGAGTCACTCCGCAGCCCTCTGGTAGGAGAATACAAGCACAGAGCAGTCTATGGTGACCACATCCTCGTCATGTTCTGTGCTCTGCTATCAACAATACATGGTACTAACCTTCAAATTCATTATGACTAATCCTAGAAAGTTCAGAGTAAATTGTCATCAGCACAGAGTAGCAGATATGTTGTCTTATTTTACACTATAATTTTTATAAAATGTTTATTTATTTATTGAGGGGAGAGGAGAGAAAGAAGATATGCCCCACATTCTGGTTTTTCTCCCTAATTGCTTGAAACAGCAGGGGCTGGGATGGGCTAGGCTAGGACAAGCCAGGAGCCAAAAGCCAAGAACTCATTGTAAGTCTCGCATGTGGGTAGCAGGAACTCAATTACTTGAGGCATCACTGATACTTCCCAAACTCTGCTTCAGCAGGAAGCTGGAGTCAGGATCAGGAACTAGGTATCAAACTCAGGCAGTCCAATGTGGGACTGGGTGTCTTAATCTGTGTGTTAACCATTAAGCTAAATGCCTGTCCTCGTATTTGAATTCAAATTTTAATTTAATGTTGGTAATAAAACTAGAACCAAAAAAAAAAGAAAGAAAGAAATAAGCTAAGGTGTCAAGGCTCTGTGCAACCCTGCATTTATAAGGTATGCCCCGAGAGCTGTGCATAGGAAATAAGTCATCTAGTTCAACTCAGTTCATCAGCTACGAAAAGACAGGTGAGAAGGATCCCACATGATGGGAAGAATGAGTTCAGTTACAAAAGGACCAGAGGGACCACGATGACCCCCTTGCCATCGGGCCACAGATACAGACACAGAGGCCTGCAAGCCACAGGCCAGAAGGAGGATGAAACACACAGCTTTCCCGGCTGGGAGGGCAGTCGGTCAAGAGGAGTTCTAAGTGCACTATAGCAAGATACACCTGAAATCTTGAAGCATAAACTGCTTCCAAGAAAGGAAAGAGAATCTTGTTGGTCATCATTATCTATAGCATTTATCCCCCAGGCATTGCAGAGCCAGAACAATCTAACTCTGAAAGCAGCAAAAATGAGAAACTCCTCAGTTCAGCCTAGTACACCTCGGGTTGTACCATTCACCTAACAGCATCTAACACTGGTTCACATTTACTCTGTGCCAGCCACTGGGCAAAAAGCTTTCAGTCTAGTGCATAGGCAGTAGTATAACCCATTGTGAGACAGGCAAACAGAGGCAAGGAGCTGTATATGCACCGTGAGACTCTGGCTCCCAAGTCCTGTACACCCTACTGCCATTCATTCTGCTGACGGCTGACACAAAGTTTGGACAGATGTTGAGTTTCCCTTAAAAATGCAGATTTCCCAAAGGGCCCCTGTGAACTCACTGCCATGCCCCAGGGCATGTCCACAGTTTGGGAACTCCTTTGTGGATCAAGGTCTGGTAGGCCACTATGAAATTTCATTTTCACTCTGAGTGAAATGGTTAACATTGAAGGGTTCTGACCAGTGACAGATTGAATTTATATTTTTACAGGGTCACTCTGATGCTGCAGAGCAAGCAGAGAGGCCATTGGGAGGCATGTGACACTCCAAGGAAGAGCTGGCTGGGCTGGAACAAGATGGACCTCCAGGCAAAGTGGGCAGGATGCTGTGCTGACTTGTCCTGCTATGAGATGCACAGGAGGAAAGTAGCTAAATTTTTTTTTTTTTTTTTTGACAGGCAGAGTGGACAGTGAGAGAGAGAGACAGAGAGAAAGGTCTTCCTTTGCTGTTGGTTCACCCTCCAATGGCCGCTGCGGCTGGCGCGCTATGGCCGGCGCACCACGCTGATCCGATGGCAGGAGCCAGGTGCCTATCCTGGTCTCCCATGGGGTGCAGGGCCCAAGCACTTGAGCCATCCTCCATTGCACTCCCTGGCCACAGCAGAGAGCTGTCCTGGAAGAGGGGCAGCCGGGACAGAACCAGCGCCCCGACCGGGACTAGAACCCGGTGTGCCGGTGCTGCAAGGTGGAGGATTAGCCTAGTGAGCCGCGGCGCCAGCCAGTAGCTAAATATTTTAGGCCTGGGTCATTTGAAAAGCAGAGCTGCCATCAGCTAAGATAGGAAAGACCACAGTTGGTAGAGATTTTGAGGAAAAAAAAGTTCCACTGTAGACATGTTAACTTTGAGATGTCCTCTAGATAGCCAAGTAAGGAGGAGGTCAGGTGAGGCATTCATGAAAGACAGGTATCAAGATTTCTCAGTCTACTGGCCTATGGTGGGCCATGGCATTTTTCTTTCTAAGGTACCAGAGGTTTTTGGTGTCAAGTGTTAATTGAGTCACTATTGCAAACCACAGGAAACCACTAATGGTCTTAAAAGGGCAAAAGTAATGATCAGACTTGCACAGGAAAAACCACAAGACAAAACTGAAGGCAGAGAAATCAAGTAGAGAAAGAATCGCAATGGTACAAATGAGAGACAAAAACCCTGAACTGAAAATTGGTGCAAATAAAAAGGAAAAGACTGCTCTGAAAGATATCTAGTAGGTAAAATGGACATGATCATTACTTGAAGTAAGTGTGGAACTCTGTTCACAAAGAGAAATCTAGCACTGGGATTGTGGTGTAGCAGGTTAAACCTCTGTTTGAGATGCCAGCATCCCATATCCAAGTGCCAGTTTGAGCCCCAGCTACTCTGCTTCCCATGTAGCTCCCTGCTAATTCACTTGGGAAAATAGCAGATGATGACCCATGTGCTTGGGTGCCCCTGCTACCCACGTGAGAAACTGGAATGGAGTTCCTAGCTCCTGGCTTTGCCCTGGGCCATTCCCAGCTGTTAGGACCATTTTGAACTGAACCAGCAGATAGAAGAGCTCTTTCTCCTCTCCTCTCCCTCTCCCTCTCTCTCCCCAACCCATCCTACTCTTTCTCTCCCTTCCTCTGTGTCACTTTGCCTTTCAAATAAATAAAGTAAATCAGAAACACAAATTTTAAAAGAGGGGAACAAAAGAACAAAGGAACAAAGTACATGAATTTGGTTCAAAGAGAATGAAGGAACAAAGAGCACAAATTTGATTCAAAGATGTCCACATGCTAACCAGGCAGAGCTGTCTGGTAGCCTTGGCCACCATTCACCCACTGTGGGACTTCCACAGAGGCATAGTAGTCACCCACACTGGTGGGTGGAATTGCCTGGTAAGAGACTGTACTGTTTGACATGACCAAGGAATTCCAAAATTTGCCAAAACAGAAATATGTATAGCAGTGGACTCATTTGAATATAATTCCATTACAGCAAAAGAATTAGGAGGTCCCCCTGCTTTTCATAATGGAAAACCTATGGGCATAAACCCAGTTTTTCAGTAAATAATGATTATTGACTTAGAGGAAGCAAACAGTAAGTATCTGCTAAACAGTTCCAGGGAGACTACCAAAGTTCAGACAGCATGCCCCCTCCCCCCCCCCCATCACCGTGGAGGGACCTTGAGCAGGTTCACTGTTCTCTGTGAGCTTCACTTTCTTCAGTCAAAAACAGAAGTGACAGCACCAGCTTTACAAGGTGCTATGAAGCTTCAATGAGAAGATCCATACAAAACACTCAGTGGAGGGGCCAGCACTGTGGGCCAGAGGATTAAAGCCCTGGTCTGAAGCAACGGCATCCCAAATAGGCGCCGGTTGGAGACCTGGCTGCTCCACTTCCGATCCAGCTCTTTGCTATGGCCTGGGAAAGCAGAAGAAGATGGCCCAAGTCTTTGGGACCCTGCCCCCACGTGGGCGATCTGGAAGAAGCTCCTGGCTCCTGGCTGTGGATCAGCACAACTCCAGCCGTTGCAGCCAATTGGGGAGTGAACCAGCAGCCATCCCTGCATTCATTTTCATCTCCACTGTTACCCACAGCATCAAGATCATCATGGTTATTTTGATGATCACGTGAGATAATACATCTGACAGCACTTTATTAAATATAAACCACTATAAAAATGCTAGTTGGCACTCTGTATGAATCAATCCTTGATTTTTTAAGGACAATTGCCTCAAATGAACACATTTTATACATTTTACAGAAAACACATTTCCTGGAAGGGACTGTATCTTACTTTACAATTTAAGGGTCTTTATAAGGGAACCAAACAAAGACTAATTACTGAACAGCAATTTCTCTGCTCAACAAAGAAGACAAAATTCAGTCTTTACCAATGAAGAATTTCAATAAGGGTCATCTGAAGGTGCCCTGCTGGGACATTCAGTCCTGTCTCAGCAGCCCAGCAGAGGGCACCAACGTGCAAGGTGTGGGGCAGAAATGCCACAGCAGGGAGCAGGGAGACAGTCTGCAAGGGCCTAGGAGTACCGGAGTACTGGACCTGCCACCCTCCTGGGGGTCACACTCCTCTGGGTTATGATCCAGAGAAGGAGGGTCACATTTTCGTTTCTTCAGTCTGTTTTTAACTTTTTTCTTCCCTATATTAAGTTGCAGCTTTCTTGGGCCAGCTCTCATAAAAGGGAATGTAATGCCTATGTGGGATTTTCAAAAAGCTTATGGAAAATATGTATTATGAAAAAAACTAAATGGATTTCAACATTTTCTATAACAAAATATACCTTTAATTCTATTCATCAAAAGAACCTTTTGATTCCATTTTTTCCCACAAAGTTTTTTGATGTTCTCTTGCACTAAGTCACCTTTAATAGAATCATACCACAATAACTTGAGACGAATAGTTTTGTAAATCAACTAGTACAGGAGATCCAGGTTGCTAAATAAGGAGAAAAATGATGCAGAACATTTATATACTAATTATTTGCCTGGAAGCTTCTTTGTGCAAAGTGAGATGGATGAACTCCCATTCCTGTGGACAAGAAAGGAAGAATTTGATGAACTCACTTTCCCGGAATAGGCCAGTAGGGAATCTATGAACGCTGACTGACACCAGGGGGCGTGGATGCTCCACACAGTAGCTGAGCTTTGCAGGGATAATGACTGCTATCTTCTCACTTGGATCCCCCTTTCCCATGGAGGTAATAAATAAAATGACTATGCCAGAGAGTGGCAGGTAAGCTCTACCCTCCCTATGTTCCCTCCCTCTCCCTTTCTCCTCTAACTCTTCCTTCTCTCAGGGTACAAAAGCATCTATAAAGCACTTCCTGTGCTTAGACTGTCTGCCTGTTACCATCTCCATCACTGCTCTCTGCTCTCTCTTCAAACTGATACCTCTCCATTCTGTCACCACAGGCTGTGTGCAGCCATTAGGCAGGGGTCCTCTATGATGATGTGGCTCCTCTCTCAAAAAACATCTGCCTTCTGCCCACTGTGCACTGGACACACCCTCTCTGCACTGAGCTTCCCCAGGTGTTGTTCAAGAAATATCAACTGCTTCAGTTGATATTTGGACGGTTGCTTGGATTCCTTTAGCTAATTTTGCCTGTAATTCTGAAGGGGAAGAATCAGCACCCTGGCAAGAGTGCAGGCAGTAATTACGATCACCTCCTCAGAACATGAAATCCTATCTGTGGGGCTGTGGGAACGTGAGAGGGCACTTCCACTCTTTACTGCCCATGTTTTAGAAAAAGGAGCCGGGGCCAGCGCTGCGGCGCAGCAGGTTAAAGCCTTGGCCTGAAGTGCCAGCATCCCACATGGGCACCATTTCTAGTCCCAGCTGCTCCTCTTCTGATCCAGCTCTCTGCTATGGCCTAGGAAAGCAGCAGAAGATGGCCCAAGTGCTTGGGAGACCCGGAAGAAGTTCCTGGCTTCGGATCGGCTCAGCTCCAGCTATTGCTGCCATCGGGGGAGTGAACCAGTGGATAGAAGATCTCTCTCTCTGTCTCTACCTCTCTCTCTGTAACTCTGCCTTTCAAATAAATAAAATAAATCTTTAAAAAAAAGGAAAAGAAAAAGGAGCAGGGCTCACACCTGCATGAAAAAATTCAGGGTCTATGTCCACTTCTTCCATCAGAGGCCCTGGTTGGTCCAGTGAAATTTTGGAATAACTAGGGTAGTCACCAAGAGTGGTCTTAAGAATGCAAACTGCAAAACTCCTAAACAATAGACCACCCAATGACTCAGCCTTCACAAGAAAGTAAGTGAGGCCTGAGACAACTCTTGACTCCAAACAACAACACTTGTTGTCCACTGGGCCATTGTCTGAGACAGAGAAGACAATGTAAATAACCAGTGTCCAAGTCCACTTTCCCCAGTGCATGCTCAGTTGCAATAAATATCTTAACATTTTTCATGCTAAAAAGACACAAGGGAAGCTGGTGAAGTCAAAGAGAGCACCTGTGAATGCCCAAACACCCAGGAAAGAGGGGCTGACATCAGAGGCCATGCAAACCAGCCTGAAGCCCCAAAGTGCACCCAGCATCAGAGAGCAGGCCAACGCCTATGACGTGAGATGCGGCCAGGAACAGGAACAAAACAATCCTACCACATTTTGTCCCACCAGACACCGGAGCAATGAGGTAAACATGGTTACTGCTTTTGGCACAATTACATAAATACAAAGGCAGCAACCAACACAAGCCCTGATCAATCAGGTAGATGTCAAGTGTTTATTACCTGCGCACACAGTAAAAATTATGTTGTTGGTTCAATCGTTATTAACTGGTGAAGATTTTGCTCGATTAGTGTTAAGACAAAAATATATATGCAAAAAAGCATCAAAACCAGCAACTATAATAATTCTTATTTTACACACAAATCTATAAATGTAAAGTAATGTCATTATAAATTTAAGTCTTAAAAAGCATTGTGTCATAGTTAATTGGTAGGATATTATTTTCTGGTTGTACTTAATAATTTATCGGTACCAGCGTTGTGGCCTCTGCCTGCAATGTCATAGGGGTGCTGGTTTGAGTCCCAGCTGCTCCACTTACGATCCATCCAGCTAGCTCCCTGCTAATGCTCCTGGGAAAAGCAGCGGAGGATAGCCAAAGTGCTTGGTCCCCTGCACTCATGTGGGATGAAGCTCCTGGCTCCTAGCTCCGGCCTGGCCCAGCCCTTGCCATTGCGGCCATTTAGGGAGTGAACCAGCAGATGGAGGAATTCCCTCTCTCTCTCTAACTCTGCCTTTCAAATAAATAAATCTTTAAAAAATAAAGATTTATCTCCCAAACAGTAACATCCTAGATTTTAAAAGTTCTACGCCTGTTTTTACTAGTACTCTTAAAATTTAGCAACATTTTATTTTTAAAAGTAAAACTGTTCCTCGGGGCTGGCATTGTGGCATAGCAGGCTAAGCTTCCACCTACAATGCTGGCATCCCATATGGACACCAGTTCAAGTCCTGGCAACTCTACTTCTGATCCAGCTCCCTGCTAACCTATCTCAGAAAGCAGCAGAAGATGGCCCATACTTGGGCCCCTGCACTTATGTCAGAGACTGGATGGAGTTCCTGGCTTCGGCCTGGCCGAGCCCTGGACTTGTGGCCATTTGGGAAGTGAACCAGCAGATGGAAGATTTCTCTGTCTCTTCCTCTTTTTCTCTGTAACTCTGCCTTTCAAATAAATAAATAAATCTTTTAAAAAATATGTTCCTTTACTCATTTATAGTTAATAATAGTCAAATAATGACAGCATGAATTTCTCCATTTTTTGGTCCCTCTATTTGGAGTAAGATTAATTACTTTGAAATTCTAGTTTTCACTATAGATACAGGTTTATGGCCAACTCCTCAAGTCACCATTCAAAAAGTCACAGAAAATCTCTAATGCCTTTTAAAATATTGTTTTTCAGTCAAGTAAAATGTGAAAGCTAAGGTGTGTACTGCATTTGAGATAATTAGTGTTAACATTTTACTTCTGCATTTTCAGAAAATCATAATCACACCAACTTCTGGAGTAAAACTTTAAGATTATGGGTAAACTTTAAGATTATTTTTCCTTATGAGAAAAATTAGAGTAAATGGATTTTGTGTGAATCCATCAACACTAATATTTACAATTGATGCTAACAAAATCCAATGAAAATGTGTGGGTATTTCCTAACAATACTGAATTATATTGGTTTTCTCATTCTTGAAGCAATTCTGTGAAAACAAAGAACATTTTACCAGTTAATTCAAACACTACTGGAAGATAATACTAAGTAACCATGTCACTTTAAATTCTAAAATGTTGGTCTCTCCCTCTCCAGACCGCCAACACACACATAAGAACAAAGCTGTGACTCCAAACAGCTTTGGAACATCCATATCCATGGCTTCAAAAATGATTTTTATGTTGAATTACAATATAACCAATTACTTTAAATTGCAAATTTTCAGGGGACAGCACTCCCCTTCCCCTACTCTGCCGATGTTTCTTGGAGGAACAAATAACCTCTAAACTATAAAAAATAACAATGATAAATAACCCAAAGTTTACTTTAACTTCTAAACCTCCATAGCAGGCACAGTGCAAGGGACCTTCATATAAAGTTCATGGAAAATGTGCATTATGAAAAAACTATTGCAATAGCTTGGAGATTAGTCTGGGTATATCCTAAAGGTCCTTGTGTTAAAGGTTTGGTCCCCAAAGTCTTCTGGTAATGATAAATGGATTAGGAGTGGAGACTTGATCCAATTATGGTTCACAGGTGGGTCTGGCAGGTCTTCTGTCACACCGGCTCACCCTCAGCAGGCAGTTCTCATAAGAGGGCCGTTTATAAAAGCCAGGTTGGGCCCAGCAGCTGTCTCCCTGCATTTTGGCCCACCACATGACCCTTCCTCTGCACATACTCTGCCACCCACTGCCCTCAGCGGACACCAGACCAGTGAGGCCACCTGATCTTAGATGAATCTCCAAAACCAGAAGCCAAAAACTCAACTTCCTTCCTCCCAAGCATCTGCTCACTAACACAACCATGCATAGATTTCCAAAAACTTTTGTACCAAATAAACATCTTTGAATCTGATTTTTCATGAAATTTCGAAACCTTTTGTATTCTTCATAAAAGTGCTTCAGAAAAAGGGAGTTTTACTTTGCTTAAACCTTTATCTTCTTGCTTTGTTTATTGCCCACCTGTTTCCTAGCTCTTCCGCATCCAAACTCTTGCTAAGCTATTAGATCTACACAGTAAGCTGTATCTTCTACCACAGAGACTTTAGTCGAAGAGAGGCCCTGGGACGATCTTGGGTGATGCGAATCCCATAGAGTGACCATTAGGTTTGAGAGAAGAAAGTGAGCTAGGGGGTGATCTGCTCATACATAGACCTTCCTAAAAAGGAAATCTCACACACGGCCCTAAACAGAATGCATCCCCTGTCTACTCCAGCTCCTCGGAGGATGGCCTGTGGCAGGACCTGAAAGCCAGTGTCATCCCCAGTAGGAGAGGACTTTTAGCACCTTTGGTGGATTAGGAGGAGGGCCGAATTCATACTTTTGCTATTATTGCCACTTGACTTGTATTCGTCTTTTATTTTCAGTGGCTGGGGAGATCCTAAATTCTATCACTCAAAAGCAGAACAAATCTGTTTCATTTTTCCTTGATAATACAGACCACCCCAAGGAGTGTGTTCCTAAAACTCCTCCACCCCACCCCACCCAAGCAGGGGCACTCAGAAGCGCAATTTCCCATCTTGGTACAAAAACTCTTTTTTTTTTTTTTTTAATTGTAAGAGTCAGTGTCTTGGGTGTCCTGGGTGAAGCTGTCTATCCTAATATCAGTATCTCCCTAACAACAGTCTCTGCTTACTGACTCAGTCACCACAAGGCATTGATGTGAACCACTTAGCAATTCCCACCTATCGGCCACAAGAAACCACATATCAGTGGGGAGCCCAGAAAACAGCCTATACTCATATTTTGTGACTTCCAGAGAACAGTGACATTTTAGAATGAAATTCATCAGACACATATATTCCGACCTCACTCATAAATACCTTGTCTTTCTTCCAAAATTAAAAAAAAAAAACATGTCTGATAACGAAGTTCAGAACTGCTATTCATTTGCAACACTAGAATATTTGCTTACCCATCCTTTTTCCCAGGGCCTAGCTCCACTATACTCCCAGCCTAGCATACAGGACCATTCAAAAATCCTGTGAACCCAGCCAATCAGCTCTACTGGGTTTTTATTTAAGCTTGATTCTCCAGTTTCATCCATGCAGTATACATGATAACTATCATCACACTGATTTTATAGAGAAGGCAGAAAGGAAGGGAGGGAGGAGAGAAAAAAGTGAGAAATAAAATAAACAAACAACAAGACCAACAAATTAAGCATGTCACAAGCTAGAAAAACACCTAAGAAGCCAAAACAAACCTACCAGGGTGGGACTTCCACTCGGAGGCCACACTTCTTCCTTTGGGGTCTGTAGGAAACAGAACCCACACTGGCACCATCTTTAAAATTCATTTTTAAATTTCTCCTTCCATTGCAGTCAAATGATCTAGACAGCATTGGTTTCACATCCTTAATTCTTATCACTGCAACTAGGGCCAGTAACATAAAACCTAAACACGCTGTAGCTCAGTTCTCACCGGTCCTCCCAAAAGACCTTTACCCCAGCCACTGAGAATAAAAAGAAGAAAGTACAAGTCAAGGGGCAATAACAGCAGAGGCGGAATTCGGCCCTCCTCCTAACCTACCAGGGGTGCTAAAAGTCCTCTCCTACTGGGGTCAGACTGGCTTTCTGGCCCAGATCATAAATCCTGAGACTTGCTGCAGTCAGTAGCTGCAAGTCACCCAAAAGATGACGTTTCTGCACCTTCTCACAGTGTTGTCACAAGCTAGTCACTTCACAGCAATGAAAATACCTGCCGAAGTGACTCCCACAGACATCATTCTAAATTTGCCAAAGTTTGGGGGAAGGCTCATTATTACAAATGAGGTTACCACTACCTGCTTTCTCTCCTTGTAAGTACAAACAATGCTTCATATCACACATACACACACATGCTCACAAATGTTTCCTAATATGGGGGGTGAAGGTGGTGCTAGAAAGCACCATAAACTTAATAGAGGGAAAATGTAAAAAGCGAGACTCAGAGAGCTTAACTAACTTTCCCAAAGACACAAAGCTACTTAGATATACAGCTGGAATTAAAACACATCTGTCAGGGCCAGTTCTGTGGCATAGTGGGTAAAGCCATGGTCTACAGTGCCAGCATCCCCTATGGGTGCTGGTTCGAGTCCTGGCTGCTCCAATTCTAATCCAGCTCTCTGCTATGACCTGGCAAAGTAGTAGAAGGTGACACCAGCGCCATGGCTCAAAAGGCTAATCCTCCGCCTAGTGGCGCCGGCACACCAGGTTCTAGTCCCGGTCAGGGTGCCGGATTCTGTCCCAGTTGCCCCTCTTCCAGGCCAGCTCTCTGCTATGGCCCGGGAGTGCAGTGGAGGATGGCCCAAGTGTTTGGGCCCTGCACCCCATGGGAGACCAGGATAAGTGCCTGGCTCCTGCCATCGGATCAGCGCGGTGCGCCTACCGCGGCATCCATTGGAGGGTGAACCAACGACAAAGGAAGACCTTTCTCTCTGTCTCTCTCTCTCTCACTGTCCACTCTGCCTGTCAAAAAAAAAAAAAAAAAAAAAAAGGCTAAGAAGGTGGCCGAAGTGATTGGGCCCTGTGCCCATGTGGGAGACCCAGAAGAAGCTCCTGGCTCCTGGCTTTGGATTGGCATAGCTCCACCTGTTGCGGTCACCTGGAGAGTGAGCCAGCAGATAGAAGACCTCTCTCTACTTCTCTCTGCCTCTGCCTCTCTGTAACTCTGCCTTTCAAATAAATAAATAAATCCTTAAAAAGAAATAGATAAAACACATCTGTCTTCAATCCTAGAGAACTTTGCACAGTAAACAGTACACTGTCCTCAAATGGACTTTAAGTGAAACAGAAGGAAAGGCCAAATGACTGGCTAAGGGGAAATAAAGGTATTTGGAGCCTTATACAGGCCAGGCCTCAGGCCTCTGCCAAATTGTGTCGCCACTGTGAGCCCCAGTGTCCTTGTCTGTAAATAATGTTTCCCCTAAAGGGTTACTTTAAGGATCAGAAATCATATACATTAAGTCATCCAAACACAGCTGTTATATCAAAAATATTTTTTAAGATTCTGCTTCCCAGAATTGATTTTATAAAATATAAATACGAAAAAAAAGTCTACCCCACTGCCCAGAATAGATTCAGGGGCCATCTATCAATGCAAGCACACATACTTCACTATCTATGGTAAATGCTACAAATCTGTAGGATTTGAAAAAAGCAGTTAGAAAAAAGTTCAGAGCAAGATGACTTTGTTCAACCCCTGACCTGCAATATAGATCTAAGAAGACAGACTAAGCCCTCATCAGAGTAATGACATGTGGTACTTCATCACAGTGTGTCAAGGCAGACACAAGTCCAACATTACTCCTTTAAACAAGTCTTTGAGCAAACAAAGGGATCAGAGTCAGATGACCCAAAACAGTATTTAATAAAACTCTAGTGCACCAGGCTCTTTCTCTCTCCTCCCCATTCCTCCACCCCTTACATACACACACATCTCTTCAACTTTCCAGTAATTCTCAAATTTCTTACAAATGCCTTACTTAGAATTACCTGGAAAATTGCTATGGAGCCAACTTTTCCAGCCCCAGCTCAGACCTAAAATTTGAGAACCAGTAGGTTATCTATATCTCAAAAAGCTAGCTTAAAACAAATGTAGAAGGGGCCGGCACCGTGGCTCACTTGGTTAATCCTCTGCCTGCGGCACCAGCATCCCATTTGGGTGCCGGCTTCTAGCCCCGGTTGCTCCTCTTTCAGTCCAGCTCTCTGCTGTGGCCCGGGAAGGCAGTGGAGGATGGCCTAAGTGCTTGGGCTCCTGCAGCCACATGGGAGAACAGGAGGAAGCGCCTGGCTCCTGGCTTCGGATCGGCACAGTGCCAGCCATGGCAGCCATTTGGGGAGTGAACAAGTGGAGGAAAGACCTTTCTGTCTCTCTCTCTCACTGTCTATATCTCTACCTGTCAAATAATTAAAAAAAAAAAAAGTAAAAAAAAAAAAATGTAGAAAACTTCTGTACCAGTGGGGTTTAGAGTTGTCAGCTATCTGTTTTTATAAAGACCACTGTAGTTCTTCAACGCCTGTAAGAATCACCTGGGAGCTTGCAAAAACACATGCATTCCTAGACACCATATGTACAGGGCTGGACTCACAGGTTTTGGAGTGCATGCCCATTCAGGAATCACAATGATAGAAGGTAAAACTGAAAGTTCAAGGTCCATAGGTTTTAAGCTTTCTCATCCTAACTATGTTATTATATTAGAGGTTAAATAACAATTAAGGATGTGATTGTTGAGGAAAGTGACTCATGTTTATTGGAAAAAATGAAACTAAAGGGTCTCACTATTTGTAATGAAGATGATTTGGTTTAAGAAAAGGAACTATGACTTATACTTTGAATATTATTACTTCTTGAATTGATCAATACTTACAATGGGCTGAAAATGGCCCGAGAAAATCT
This sequence comes from Lepus europaeus, assembly GCF_033115175.1. NCBI lineage: Eukaryota > Metazoa > Chordata > Mammalia > Lagomorpha > Leporidae > Lepus > Lepus europaeus. The sequence continues at coordinate 17,946,888 of NC_084834.1, read as the reverse complement.
GATCTTTTAAAAGTATGGGTTTTGGGGCCAGTGCTATAGCGCAGTGGGTTAAAGCCCCGGCCTGCAACGCTGGCATCCCATATAGGCACCTGTTCAAGTCCTGGCTGCTCCACTTCCAATCCAGCTCCCTACCAATGTACCTGGGAAAGCAGTGAAAGATGTCCCAAGTGCTTGGACCCCTGCACCCATGTGGGAGACCCGGGAGAAGCTCCTGGCTCCTGGCTTGGATTGGCTCAGCTCTGGCCATTGCAACCATTTAGGGAGTGAACCAGTGATGGAAGACCGCTCTTTCTCTCTCTCTCTCTCTCTCTCTCTCTGTCTCTACCTCTGTGTGTGTGTGTGTGTAACTCTTTCAAATAAATAAAAAATAAATCTTTTTAAAAAATTTTAAGAAATAAAAGTATGGGTATTAGCAAAATGAGAACATTGGGCAGAATATTCACAGTTCTTCACTTGATCAGGTACTCAGTTATTCTGTAACTTCTCCTTTACAGAAAAAGATACTGAGATGGTTGGTTTTCTGTGCCAACTTGACTGGGCTGCAGGATACCCAGATGCCTGGTTACACATCTCTGGATGTGCCTGTGAAGGTGTTTCCAGAAGAGGTCTGCATCTGAACTGGTGAGCTGAGTGAAACAGACGACCCTTCCCATGTGAGTGGACCTCCTCCAGTCCCATGAGGGTTGGAACAAAAAGACTGAGGAAGGCGAAATTCAATCTTTGCCTGATTGAACTGAAACATGATCTCCTGGACGTGGAGCTGTGAGTGCTCAGGCCTTCAGACTTTGGGACCTATGCCGTCAGCTCTCGTTCAGGCCTTCAGACTTTGGGACCTATGCCGTCAGCTCTCGGGCTCTCAAGGTCTTCAACCGACACCACCAGCTTTCCTGGGTCTCCAGCTTTCAGATACTACACTGTGGGCATTCTTGGCCTTTGTAATTATATGAGCCAATTCCTATTAATAAATCTCATTCTTGATAGATGGATATCACCCAATGATTGTTTTCTCTGGATAACCAGATTACTAGTATACTATACTCTTCACATAGCAGTTCTTGGGTAGAAATGGAATTATGTCAGTAAGCAACTTCCTTTTAACTTCCAAAGTCCAACTTCCTATCTGGGTCATCAAATAGCATAATGTTTTATTACCTTATATTCCTTGTGATGTAAATGAACTACTTCCTAAAGACCTGTTGTACTCTTCTCTTGGGAAAACAGAGATGTTGCCACTAAGCAGTGCTGTAGTCATATTACATACAACTGATTCCAGTAATCTCTATTGAGTTGTCTTTGAAGTTTGAAGTATGCATGTGGGCTTCCATAGTCTTGGTGAGGGTCCTCTGGAACATTTCTGGAAGTCTGTTTCTGATTTTTAAAAATCTCATTATGGCTATACATAACCAGGGGCAACTTCCATTTTGTACTCACAACAGTGCTATGAACATTTCTATGGCCAAAGTCAGAATGTCTTCTATCTCGCAAATGTACTGAGTTCTGAGCCCTAAGTGCTGTAATATAATTGACATCAGATCATACCAAAGCGGTATGAACAGTAAGATGGTTTAGACATTGTTCCATGCAGAGTTAAGAGTAGAGGTTAACAGAGAGACAGAGGTGCCAAGCCATCTCCAGAGTTCCCTCAATGATATCAGTCACTAAGCATCCCCTCTTTATGCCACGCATGCCATGAATAAAGAACAAAATTCATCTCCCAACATCAAGGATTTCATAACCTAGGAGATGAAGACAAGCTTTATGCAAATACATAACAAGCAAGACGGGAAAAAAAAAGACACCACTAGTACTTCAATTTTAACAGGTTATTATATCCTACACAACTCTGAACCAAAAGGTGGCATGTACCAGGAGGAGAGAGGCAAAGAAGGGTTCTCCCAACACAAGGAATAACACCAGCGAGTCTCAGAGGCACAAAACTACATGACTTCTGCAGAGCCCTGCAAGAGGCCACTACAGAGTGTAGGAGAAGAAGCAGTTAAAAATAGGGGTGTGGAATATTAAGGCATGGGAGGAAGATAAAAAACATGACCAGATTTGAGACAATTAGTGGCACTATCAAAACTGATTAGAGGCTGGCACTGTGCCCCCGCCTGCAGTGCCAGCATCCTATATGGGCGCTGGATAGAGTCTCGGCTGCTCCTCTGTCAATCCAGCTCTCTGCTATGGCCTGGGAAAGCAGCAGAATATTGCCCAAATACTTGTGCCCCTGCACCTGCGTGGAAGACCCAGAAGAAGCGCCTGGCTCCTGCCTTCAGATCAGCCCCGCTCCGGCCATTACAGCCATTTGGGGAGTGAGTGGAGCAAATGGAAGACCTCTCTCTCTCTCTCTGCCTCTGCCTCTCTGTAACTCTGCCTTTCAAATAAATAAATCTTAAAAAAAAAAAAAAGGAATGATTGGACTAAAAAGGTGGTTATATGAGTTGGGATCTGTAAGGCACCTAAAACAGTGGCTGGCCAGTAAGTGTCTGGAAAATGTTAAGAGAGTGAGAGAGATGATGGACCACCACAAAAGTTCAGGTGGCAAGAAAAATGGACTCCATACAAGGTGATTAATACAAAGCAACAGAATGTAGTAGGCACTTTCATATGGGAAATGAAAGGAAGGGAGGCATCAAGGAAGACTTCCAAGCTTCTGACTTGGACAAAGGAGTGAATTAAAGTGACTTCAACCCATCTTTAACTAAGATAAACATAAGTCAGACTGTTTGGGGAAGAAGATAGATAATGTGCTTTGTTTTGCACACTCAAATTACTTCAGTCTCATAAATTCTTTATAACGTAGACAGTTTACACTTATTTTACAAAAAAGGACTCAAGGAAGTTAACAAGATATTCCCTAAATTGCATAATTAAAAGCTTCAGGCATTTAAAATTAAACTTTCCTAGTAAACTCCCTATACTAAAAAAAAAAAAAAAAAAAAAAAAAAAAAAAAAAACCTGAAAAAGCCATTCAAAAACACAGAAGCAATAAAGTTTTAAGGCTATATGGTAAGCCAGGAATCTTCAGATACATTCAGTCACCAATGGGTCTTTACTCTTCTTTCTACTCCAACCTCCATTCTCCCAGAGTTCTCCTAGGACTAAAAATGGTAAGTAGAACAGCATCATATCCCTCCTCAAAAACATTCTGGTGCCTACTAAATACAGTCCAGACTCAACAGCACAGTGCCTGTGAACTGTTCCAGCACAGTGTTGCTGGATTTGTTCCACTCAGCCCATCAACCTCAAGTCTCAACGTCTCCATGTACACTGTAAAGCCCCTTTGCTGCTAATATCCCTTTAGCTTCAAGTATCCTTCCTCCTTCCTGGCATTTAAAAATCTACCCACTCTGGGGCCACTGCTGTGGGGCAGCATGTTAAAGCCCCAGCCTGCAGCGATAGGAACCCATATGAGCACTGGTTTGAGTCCTAGCTGCTCCATTTCTGATCCAGCTCCTTGCTAATGCACCTGGGAAATCAGCAGAGGATGGCCCAAGTCCTTGGGTCCCTGCATTCATTTGGGAGATAAAGAAGCTCTTGGCTCCTGGCCTTGGATCAACTCAGCTCCAGCTGTTGCAGCCATTTGGGGAGTGAACTAGCAGATGGAAGACCTCTCTTTCTCTCTCTCTGTGTGTGTGTGTGTGTGTGTGTAACTCTGATTTTCAAATAAATTAAGAAATATATATTTTTAAAAAGAATCTACTCATTCTTCAAGGATCAAATCAAACAGCTCCATGATGTCCACAAAGACTTCTGATTGACATGACTTTATAATCACATTGCACTTTTTTTATGCTTCTCATAGAGCACTTACTTAGTTATGTGTTAAAATAACATATAAGATGTATTAGAAGATGCTACAAAGTTCAAAGAAAATCTTTCACTTTTTTTTTTAATTTGAAAGGTGGGAATACATAGAAAGGAGGAGGAGGAAAAGAGAGAGAGAGAGAGAGAGAAAAGAGAGAGAGAGAATGAATCTTCTATATGTTGGTTCACTCCCCAGATGGCCACAATGGCCAGTGCTAGGCCAGGCTGAAGCCAGGAGCCTGGAATTTCTTTAGGGTCTCCCACATGGGTGCAGAAACCCAAGCACTTGGGCCATCTTCCGCTGCTTTCCCAGGTACATCAGCAGGGAGCTGAATCAGAAGTGGAGCAGCCTGGTCTCAAATCATGCCCATAGAGGATGCCAGTGTCACAGGCAGACTTAACTTGTTATACTACAATGCTGGTCCCTTTATTACAATTTTGTAAAAACAAAAATAAACAATCAAAAAACCACTCTTCAAAAAGTCATCACCTCACAGGGCCTGATGGGAAAAAATTACAAGAAATTTTGCTCAGAAAACTCTAGAGACACCAAATCTCAGTAATTTTCTTTTTTTTTTAATTTTTTTTTTTTTATTTTTGACAGGCAGAGTGGACAGTGAGAGAGAGAGACAGAGAGAAAGGTCTTCCTTTGCCGTTGGTTCACCCTCCAATGGCCGCCGCGGCTGGCGCGCTGCGGCCGGCGCACTGCGCTGTTCCGATGGCAGGAGCCAGGTGCTTCTCCTGGTCTCCCATAGGGTGCAGGGCCCAAGCACTTGGGCCATCCTCCACTGCACTCCCTGGCCACAGCAGAGAGCTGGCCTGGAAGAGGGGCAACCGGGACAGAATCCGGAGCCCCGACCGGGACTAGAACCCGGTGTGCCAGTGCTGCAAGGCGGAGGATTAGCCTGTTGAGCCACGGCGCCGGCCCCAAATCTCAGTAATTTTCTATTGGCTGAAAGAGCCCTTTGAATCCCATAGGCCCCTCAAGCCCAGGGACCCAGCTATGCCACAGCCTCTGGATCTACATGTGCTATTGTTGAAATAAACCTAAGTACTATTTGGTCTTCCAACTACAAACTCTGAAGTACCGTATCTAAAGCAGGTGTACTCTGGGTGAATCTTCCCTTACAGCAAGTTTCGTACACTGAAGCTTTTGAGCATCTCTTATCAGCAGTGTCCCAGGAAGACACAAAGCAGATGCATAATACAACTTGTTTAAAAGAAAACAGCAGAAATTCTCTCTTGCCATCCACAGTAGAAAAACGACACTTAACAAGCATCCAAGCACACCATGACTATTACAGCATCAAATCATTTCAATTGGTGGCTTTTGAGACAATTGTTTTAAAAAGGAGTTAACTAAAGAATTTCAGGCTGAGAGAGTAACAAAAATTCTACGGCATAGCCCAAACTATTCCCTATTCGGTGCACTGTTCCCACGACCTGTAGACATGCAGGTACAGGCAGAGCATCCCTAATCTGAAAATTAAAAACTGGTTTCAGTTTTGGATTTTCAGATTAGGGATGCTCAATCAGCAAAATTTCAAAATCTAAAAAACTCTGAAATCTGAAGCTCTTCTGGTCCCAAGCAATTTGGATGAGGGATACTCAGTATGAACCTGTTTCCTATTTTAGGGTTCCTAAATCACACATTACAGTCTTTGAGCTTAAACCATCTGTGAGGGACAGAATATGGTATCTTGGGAGAAAGCTGGTACAATTTTCAATTATGGAAAAACGTCTACAGGAACCATTTACTGGGAAAGGAGCTATGCTGAAAAAACTCGGGGTGACAACAGGGCAAAAAGCAGAGAATATTGGATTGCCAGTCAGGAGAGCCAATGGGAGGCAATACAACGTGGTGGTTAAAGGGAAGCACCTGGGACCCACACATTCCACATTAACTCAGATTCTGGTTCTGACATTTGGTAGCTGTGTGATATTGGGCAAGGTGGTTAACTTCTCTGTGCCTCAGTTTGGTCATCTGTTAACATGGGACAGCTGCAGCACCTGAATGAAGTGCATGCAATAAGGTAAGTATTTTTGGTCTGGCTCTGAAGCCAAAGGGCTGCATGGCAAGTCACTTAATACCTCAGCCTCCTCACCTGTAAAACAAAAGGATTAAATGCAAGTCCTTGCCCAGCTCCAAAATGGCTCTAAACTGAAATACAGCACTCCACCAAAAAAATCTGCCAGAATCAGCAGTATCAATTTGCTTAACTTTTATGAGTCATATACTAATTTTACATAAAAATCAACTCAGTCAGCATATATTGGTTTTAATTCTCAAAGTTCAATATATCAGATGGCAGTTTTCTTCATAAACATTTAGTATCAATAAAGGAGATACAGAAAATAACCAAAATGTGTTTGGTCTTCCTGCTTAAACTCAGTTCTAAGTTTACAAAACATAACAGAATTAATATGGTGACATAAAAAGTAGAAGCATGAGAAGGAAGATAACTTAAGAATAGCTGAAAGTGCATGATAATTTTTATCCATTCTGGAATTCTTGCATAAACTAGTATTATCCAGGCTCATGAAAAGCAAATTTCCTTTTGCCAACAAAACAGCACCAACTTTTTCTACACACTCTTCCTTGGTTTTTCCTCCTACTGCCCTTTTTCATTCTGGCTTTCTAAATTATGGTCTTCATTATAGGTGGAGTTCTTGGAAGTTATGAGCCTGTCTGGCATTACAGATGCTGTAGAAACCCAGTGGACACATTATCACAACCCAGAAGAGCCAAGAAATCAGAGGATAAAAGCATAAGACACAGGGTTCCGTTTGCCTTCATGTCCAAGGCTGCACAGAGTTCATTCATGTATGAAACCCCTTGCGCTCCAGTAAACAAATCAGTCTTTCCCTGCAGTTCTCCACAGGGTCAGAGCAAGGTAACACTAGACTGGGCACAGGCACACCCTGTCCTCTCCCCATCGCCCCTCCGAAGTCGCTCATGCTACTACCTCTACAAATTAGGGTGACTCCCTGCAGCTGCTCCAGATTGCTGCTAAATGCCAAGCACTGTCCTCAGCCCTCTTCTTATCCATTCATTTAGCAAACATCTACTGAGTAACTATTTATGAGTCAGACACAATGGCCAACTAGGCAGATGTGCCCTCTGGCACTGTGTTTTGAGATGATTTTTTGGTTTTTTTTTTGACAGGCAGAGTAGACAGTGAGAGAGACAGAGAGACAGAGAGACAGAGAGAAAGGTCTTCCTTCCATTGTTTCACCCCCCAAATGGCCACCACAACCGGCACACTGCGGCCGGCGCACTGCGCCAATCTGCAGCCAGGAGCCAGGTGCTTCCTCCTGGACTCCCATGCGGGTGCAGGGCCCAAGCACTTGGGCCATCCTCCACTGCCTTCCCGGGCCACAGCAGAGAGCTGGCCTGGAAGAGGGGCAACCGGGACAGAATCCAGCTCCCCAACCAGGACTAGAACCCGGGGTACTGGCGCCGCAGGCAGAGGATTAGCCTAGTGAGCCGCAGCGCCGGCCTTGAGACGATTTTTAAAAGTAATCATAATAACGTTACTTTAAAGAAAATGTGGGGCACAATAGGAATACGCAGTTGCACACAAACCCTCGTCTGTGGAAACTAGTATTTATGGAGAAAGTGACATTAAAGTTGGCACCTAAAGAGGAGGATGCTGGGGGTAACCAGGAATGCCCCCAGGCAAGAAAACACAGAAGGAAAAGCAAAAGAAGTTCATTGTGGTTGGAGCCGATGAGATGGTGGTAAGGAGGTGCACAGAACAGAGCAGGCACAAGATGCAGACAGTTAGCAGCTGCCACACTGTGAAGACTTGGGCTGGCATCACCACCCACTTAATATTCCATTTGTTGAAAACCCATTTTCCAACTGCCTGCAATAATAGAGAAAGATCAATTATTAGAAAGTAATCTGAGGGCCGGCGCCGTGGCTCAACAGGCTAATCCTCCGCCTTGCGGCACCGGCACACCGGGTTCTAGTCCCGGTCGGGGCTCCGGATTCTGTCCCGGTTGCCCCTCTTCCAGGCCAGCTCTCTGCTGTGGCCAGGGAGTGCAGTGGAGGATGGCCCAAGTCCTTGGGCCCTGCACCCCATGGGAGACCAGGAGAAGCACCTGGCTCCTGCCATCAGATCAGCGCGGTGCGCCGGCCACAGCACACCAGCCGCGGTGGCCATTGGAGGGTGAACCAACGGCAAAGGAAGACCTTTCTCTCTGTCTCTCTCTCTCACTGTCCACTCTGCCTGTCAAAAATAAAAAAATAAATAAATAAATAAATAAATAATAAAAATTAAAAAAAGAAAGTAATCTGATAACCACATCCATGACATGGTACTTTAGTACTAATAAAAAGAGGACACTCCAAGAAGTTCATTGGAAAATGGAATTTTATTTTTGATGCAACGAAAATGAAATCATATGTGCATGGGTTCTTCAAACATTTCATAAAATAAGTATTATGAAAAATGCATGGGTTTCAAAACAATCTTGCAACAACATACTCATCTTTTAATCGTTTTTTTTTTTTTCACAAACTCTTCAAAGTACCCTTTTCATGTTAATGGAGAAGACCTCATGTGCATTTTAACAGGGTCTCTCCAGAGTCACTGAATGCTTTGGCCCTGGTGACTATCAAGTGAGAATGTCAGGCTCCAAGACAAGCCAGTGGAGAAAATCTTTTGGGTCAATATAGGTCTTCCACAAACTTCATTTACCTATAATTTCTGTGTAAGTTGCCAAAGCATTCTGATTAGTCAGAGTAATTATCGCTAGCAAACTACAACAGTGTAAGACATGTACTACATTCCAATTGTTATTTTCCGCATTCTAAAATATACAGCCAAAAAAAATTGAGAAAAAAAAATGAAAGGAAGAGACAGAACAGCAGAAATAAAATAATTACTTGCAGATGTTGTAACTGTTTAAATACATTAAGTAAAAATGTTAGAACTAGGGGCAGCTGTTTAGTCCAGCAGTTAGGATGCTGGCTACGATGCCCTTGAACTACCTAGGAGTGCCTGAGTTTGATATCCGCCTCCAGCTTTGTGTAAATGCCATCCCTGGAAGGCGGCAGTAATGGCTCAAATAATTGGGTCCCTGCAACCCATTCTGGGCTCCTGGCTCTGGCTCAGTCCAGCCCAGTGGTAGGCATTTGGGGAGTGAACTAGCAGATTTTAAAATTATAAAAATAGCTTTAGGCCAGTGCCGCGGCTCAATAGGCTAATCCTCTGCCTTGCGGCGCCGGCACACCGGGTTCTAGTCCCAGTCGGGGCGCCGGATTCTGTCCCGGTTGCCCCTCTTCCAGGCCAGCTCTCTGCTGTGGCCCGGAAGTGCAGTGGAGGATGGCCCAAGTGCTTGGGCTCTACACCCACATGGGAGACCAGGAGAAGCACCTGGCTCCCAGCTTCGGATCAGCGCGGTGCGCCGGCCGCAGCGGCCATTGAAGGGTGAACCAACAGCAAAGGAAGACCTTTCTCTCTGTCTCTCTCTCTCTCACTGTCCACTCTGCCTGTCAAAAAAAAAAATTAATATAAGGAATAGTTAGAAAATACAGTTGAGAACAATTCCACCAAGAGTAAAATTTACAAAGTAGCTAGGAATAAACCTAAGAAAAGTACTGGACTAAAAGAAAGAAAGCTATAAAATTTTGCTGAGGAATAAATGAGAACCAAATAGACACTATGCTCCTGGAGCAAATATTGTGAAAGTATTATTTCTCTTTTGAATCTAGAATGTAATACAATTCAAGAAGCACATAAAATATAAAACCATAAAGGACTAGAAGAAAACACACAATATGTAATTTCCCCACAGGAAAGGCATTTTTAACCTTTACACTAGCAGAAATCATGGTTTGACAGATTTAATTACATGGCAACACCCTCAAGCAACATTAAAATGATAAACAGAAAAAACCCCATGAGACAAAGGACAAAACTATCCCCTATACGTAAAGGACTTTCATGTACCTCCAGGAGAAAGAGGAACACAGCAAACCAAAACACGAGCCAGAGGCACAGTGTGGAACATTCTCCTGATTGTGTCCTGGCTACAGAAACCTCTTCAGCCCCAACCCTCGGAAGTTACTCGTCTCAAGTGTCTGGTCTCAGCTGACTACTGCAGGAGTGACCAATGGATGGAATCCACCCAGGAGCTTGCTCATTCCTAGAAATCGGGCATACGGATATCCATGGCACTTGGATTTTGATGGGTATCTGAACTAGCTACAGGCTGGGTAAAGTAAGGGCTGACATAAACGGCATGGCAAACCAAAGCCAGCTGGAATGAAGAGCTATGGGATAAGCAACAGGGTGGAGATGGCAGAGAGAAGCAGACCTCCAGTTCCTGTGTCTGGAAGCTCTGACTTTCCATTCCGTTCTTGGACATAACCCAAGTGCCTGTGGTATCTAGCCAATTGAAACTAGTTCAAGTCGGTTTTCACTGTAACCAGAGGCCCAACCAAAACATGTGAGCAGGCAATTCACAAAGAATCGGACAAGTGGAAAAATGTCAGCCATATCAAAGAAGTGCAAGTCGAGGCATTTAGAGTTTTTTCAGCTGTCAAATTGGCAAAGATAAAAAGGCACTTAGGACATGGGCGTGAAGCTGAGTGGTTAAGCCCAAGTCCTATATCAGAGTGCCTTGGGTTCTAGCACCCACATCTGGCTCACCTCCAGCTTTCGCTAATTCGGGGAGGCAGCAGGTGAAGGCTCAAGTGACTGGGTTCTTGTCACCTACGCAGGTGACCTGGATTATCTTCCTGACTCCTGGCTTCAGCCTGGCCCAGTCTCCCATTTGGGAAATGAGGCAGTACATGAAAGCTCTGTAACCATCACTGTATCGCTATCTCTACCCGCCCGCCCCCACCATGTGCGTGTGTGTGTGTGTGTGTGTCTGCCTCTCACAAAAAGAGATAAGACAAAAACCATATTTACACAAGGCACAGTGAAGGATGGAAGAAATACAGGTGTTCATACCCTGGAAGGAAAAGTGCAAGCTGAAACATACGTTCTTGTTTTAATAACTCTTAAAAATGTACATGCCCTAAGAGGCAGCGATTATGCTAGTAAGTTTTTACTTTTAAGGAAATAATTATTAATAAATACACACAAAAATTACTTAGGAGTATTCACTGCAGTGCTATTTACAATAAGAACACAAAAGAAACAAAGGCTACCTACAAAGTTTCTCAAATATCACTTCACTTTCATGACTTTTTGCATATCCCTGTACCTCATGTACTGATTAATATTCTCCAAGATAGCTCACGATGTTTATGTCATCTACTCTTCCAATCAGCATTTACCGAGTGCCTGTCAAATGCCAGGAACTACTTCAGGTACTGCAGACTGACAAGAACCCCTGCTCTTGTGGAGCTTACACTTGAGGGCACAGGCAGTAAGTGAAACGGGCAGCAAGTTCAGTTACAGGGCTGAGAAGGGAGGCTGAGAAGGGAAGCTGGGAGTGGCGAGCGGAATACGAGGCTTTGGTTGGAGGAAAGCAGGTATGATTTCAGAGAAGGGAGCCGAGCAAGTGCGCAGCAGAAAGCAACCTCTGTTTCATTCTCTTTCTTTCTTTCTTTTCCTTTTTTTTTTATTAAACTTTTATTTAATGAATATAAATTTCCAAAGTACAGCTTATGGGTTACAATGGTTTCCCCCTCCCAAAACTTCCCTCCCACCCACAACCCTCCCCTTCCAATCACATCATGATTCATTTTCAATTCTCTTTATATACAGAAGATCAGTTTAGTATATATTAGGTAACGATTTCAACAGTTTGCACCCACATAGCAACACAAAGTGAAAAAAAATACTGTTGGAGTACTAGTTATAGCATTAAATAAGAGTATACAGCACATTAAAGACAGAGATCCTACATAATATTTTTTTAAAAAATTAATTTTCTATGCCATTTCCAATTTAACACCAGGTTGTTTTTTTTTTTTCATTTCCAATTCTCTTTATATACAGAAGATCGATTCAGTATATAATTAGTAAAGATCTCATCGGTTTGTACCCACGCAGAAACACAAAGTGTAAAGATACTGTTTCAGTACTAGTTATAGCATCACTGCACATTAGACAACACATTAAGGACAGATCTCACATGGGATGTAAGTACACAGTGACTCCTGTTGTTGACTTACCAATTTGACACTCCTGTTCATGGCATCAGTAATCTCCCTAGGCTCTAGTCATGAGTTTCCAGGGCTATGGAAGCCTTTAGAGTTCGCTGACTTTGATCTTATTCCGATAGGGTCATAGTCAAAGTGGAAGTTCTCTCTTCCCTTCAGAGAAAGGTACCTCCTTCTTTGATGGCCCCGTTCTTTCCACTGGGATCTCACACACAGAGATCTTTCATTTAGGTCTTCTTTTTTTTTTTTTCTTTTCCATGGTATCTTGGCTTTCCATGCCTACAATACATTTATCTATTTATTTAAAAGGCAGAGTTAGAGAGAGAGAGGGAGAGACATAGAGATCTTCCATCCACTGGTTCACTCCTCAAATGGCTGCAATGGCAGGGGCTGGGCCCACCCTAAGCCAGGAGCCAGGAGCTTCTTCCAGGTCTCCCAAATGGGGGCAGGGGCCCAAAGACTTCCATCTTGCACTGCTTTCCCAGGCACATCAGCAGGGAGCTGGAATGGAAATAGAGCAGCCAGAACTCGAACTGGTGCTGCTATGCCACAGTGCCAGCCCCAGAAAGGAACCTTTGGAAAGGTGAGGAGGAGGAGCAGGCCATGGGATGCTCTGAGGAGAAGCTCTCCAGGAAGAAAGGAAAGCAGAGGCCCAGGGCCAGAGGCAGAAGCAAGCCTGCTGTGGTGTGTTCACTGACAAGCAAGTGACAGCTGCACCTGAGGCAGAGTGAGCAAGAAGAACATGAAAGCCTAAGTCAGGAGATACGGGGCACAGAGCAGGGCCAGGATCATGTAGGGACCTGCAGCCATGCTAAGAACTTGGGCTTATACTCTGGGTGAGATGGCAGATCAAGAAATGGGTAAAAGACTGAAGTAGGGCACTGTGAAAAGGGTGTTGTAGAAAACCGTGGTGGCTCAGATCACAGCGGCATCAGGAAAGGGAAGAGTTCAATTGTGAATAGATTTTGAAGACAGAGCTGACCAGCTGACTGGTGTGCAGGACCCTGGAAGTTTAGTGATGTCACTTTCATGTATTCCCTACAATTATCCCATGTACCACCAGTGGTATCTATGTCAACACTATACTTTGAGAGGTACTCATTTTAAATAAACTGTAAACCACATACTGTATAATATCAGACACACATTAACTTGTGCACACACACACATATACACACAAAGGCAGCAGATACACATACCAAAATGGTGACAATACTAAAATAGTTTAGTAATAAATAGATTCATTTTCTTTATGCTTTTCAAACTGCCTTCGATAAATACATAATTCATGTCTGTAAATCAAATTCCTTTTGGTATTGGGTTTAGTACGCAAGAAAATCTCATTCAAATCAAATTCTTTTCGATCAGACAGCCAAGCTGCTGACTATACATTCAGTGGGAGAGCAGAGATGAGGATAGAGGCCTACAAGCAGGGGTGAGAAGGTACGCTCAGAAGCCAGAAACTCACCCCAGACAGCACATGCAGAATAATCTTAAAACCTAACAGGTGCAAAACACAAGATGCAGAAATAAAGCGTAGGCAGCAAATGTGAAACGCTCTTGAACCAGCTACGGTCAAGCTCTTGGCCACTCACTGGGGCGGGGGCCAGCTGCCTGCTGAGACCACACAATATTAACAAGCACTCTCAACACATGCCAATCTATGACGGTATATTTTATAAACTACTCAAATGCTTTCATGTCAATGTCATTTAAGCTATTATCAAAATAAAATAAACATTAGTATGCACACATAGGGTTCAAGAGTTAGAGGGTAAGAGCAAGTTCAATAAAAATCAGAGTAGCCTCTAAGAGAAATTGAGCATGCTGCTTCTCTCAGTTCTACTAGTGTAATTCTTTTAGGTAACTGCATTAAATGGAGGTTTTTAGGTCAAATCATTTATGTTGATGTCTTATCTCTAACTAGCAAAAGACTATAAATGAGCTCAGTAAATGAAATGAGAGAAAAAATTCTAAAAGCATTCTGGTCATCTCTGAGGCTTTCAAGCAATTCTCTTCCTTGTTTAAGAACAAGGATGACATTACACTAAGCTCAATCAGATCAACAACTTGTTTTATTCTGGAGACACTGTGCTGCACATCAGGCAGACGGCTCCCGGGCAAGGTGATAGTCACTCTGGGAACAAAACAATGAGGACTGTTCTAAATACCTGTCATGTATAGACACGGCTCTCCAATCTCTCTATGGAAGACGTAATTGCGCATGGTTTTAAGTTATCCCATTTATGAAATGATTCTATGGCTTAACCAGTCACTAACAGTGTGAAATGATGCAACACCATCTGACACTGCGCACTTGGAATTCACCTCACGGCCTCTCACACAACCCTCTGCCAACAATGTTAGCCTTAGTTTTGATTTCAGGGAGGGCTATGGCTCCATGATGTGACCAGGAAACACTAAACATGAAAAATTACCCAAAGGGCAACAAGAGACCTTGAATGGAACCAGTCTGACCCTCCCTTCTTTGTCTCTTCTGCTCTCCAAAAGCATTTTTGTGACTAATGAATGTAAGTATCATTACTCAAACATAAAATTAAAAAAAAAAAAAAAAACAAAAAAAAAACAACACCTAACTGGAGTTGGGGAAGCTCTCTTAAGGAAACACAAACCAAAAAGTTCCATTCAAAATAACGTACAATAGGGGCCAGTGCCGTGGCACAGAGGCTGCCTGCAGTGCCATCATCCCATATGGGCACCAGTTCCATTCCCGGCAGCTCCACTTCCAATCCAGCTCCCTGCTAATATGCCTGGGAAAGCAGTGGGGGATAAGCCAGGTACTTGGGCCCCTGCACCCATGTGAGAGACCCAGATGGAGCTACTGGCTCTGGCCTGGCCCAGTCCTGGCTGTTGAGATCATTTCAAAAGTGAACCAGCAGATGGAAGATCTCTCTCTCTCTCTTTCTCTCTAACTCTGCCTTTTAAGTCAATCAATCAATAAATAAATAAATCTTTTAAAAAAAGTTCAATAAAACAAAAAGCCCTCACCGTCCTTTCACCTGTTGCAGTTAACATGTATGTCAAAAGGCTGTGCAATCGGCCTTGTGTGTTTTCCCAGACATCAAAATCAGTCTCTGAACATTCCACAAATGGGTTTTCCCCATTCCATACTAATGGAACGGGAGACCGTTCAAAACTGACCTTGAAGCCAGCAGCAGGGAGAGGCCTCTGGAGAGGAAACGAGCTCTCAAAACACCACTTCCTGCACTCAGCTATCTCCCACCCAGCTCCTGTTCCTGCTGAAGAACTGTCCAAGCTGCCACGAGACCGAGATGGGAGTGCACACCCCACTCCTGACAAGGGTTCTCACTGGTCACTTTAGCCATTCCCAGCGTTAGTAGTTCATCAGAGCTTGCACAGAAGAAACACTCCTAGCCCAAATGCATTTTTTCCACAGAATTTTTAGATAGAACCTTAAACAAATGTTTCTCTGTTTTTGAAGAATACTGTATAAAGCAAGAAAGAGGAAAAGCATCCGAAACAGCAGGGCAAAGCTCTCCTTTTAAAAGACTCACTGCTGAAAGGTAAACTTCCCTGGCTTCCCTTGCAGTCTGTTTGCTTTTCTTTACACGACTCTACAGGTGGAGCCTGTTCACTGTGGGAAAGGCAAGGGGCGTGACAGGCTCTGGCCAGCACACAAGAGGCCTGCTTTGAGGAGAAACAGTCCTGCAATGGAAGCAGGAGCCGGGCTTACTCACCCTGAGCAGAGCTGGTGTCCTCAGAGGGTTTCACAGCTCAGCAGAACACCCCACTCATCCCCAGCATCACCCCTGCAGCCAACTCCACACTGCGCTCGGGTCTCAATGGAGTTGTCCTGCAAGGGCCTTACTCATCACACAGAGCACAGCTTGGCCACAGCTCTCCCATGACACTGTGATGACACAGAGGCGCGCCACACGGTGCCTTCCCTGCCTCCCACAGCCCATGCAGTGGACTGACAGATGTGGCGGTTACTTAGCAATCCTTGCTGGTTATCTCACCCACATCATTCACACAGACAGACAATGCAGGGCCATCCTTCCATAAAAACTCTTCCCTCCTCCCACACACTGCTCAATGCCACATCATAATTTACATTATTACATGGAGGAACCAAACACTGGGTCGTGCCTAGGAGGAAGCAGTCTTTCCACTGCTTTTAAGGATCTGACTGATGATCCCTTTGTCTTCTGGGCCTGGAGTAAAATTACTCCACAGCATTTCAAGGCAATATGACTGCCAAGAGACTAAGGCAGAAAAGGGTAGTGAGCACTATAGCCCACCTGAGACTGTTCCGCCTCAACACTCTAGGTAGCTAAGCCTCATGCACTCCATCACTGTGAGGAAGTCAGGGGAAGGAGGGAACCCCAAACTGAAATGCCTCTAACTTCAGTGGTGAGCACACTGGCCTCCCAGAGATGACCTAGGGTTGGGTATACATAGTCCAGTTACTTTGAATGAACTCTAATGGGTCTGCTCAGGCTGAGACAAACATTTCAGTGGGATTCATAACAGACTCAATTTCTTTCCACTTCCATTCAAAACACACAAGTAAAAACAACAGCTTATGTTAAACATCAAGCACTTTCAATAGTCCAGAGAATGTCCTCAGGCTTTGACAGGCATCAACCCATTCAATCGTCACAACAACGCTGTACAGCAGGTATTAAAGTTTGCATGTGACTCATCTGAAATGCTCAGGACCAGAAGTATTTCAGGTTTTGGAATTTCTTGAATTTTGGAATGCTTACATAGACTCTACCAGTTGAGCATCCCTAATCCAAAAATTCAAAATCCAAATGCTTCAGTGTGCTGCAGTGTGCAAAACTGTTTGCACACTCTATCAACACTAAAATAATTTCTGATTTTAGAGCATTTCAAATTTTGGAACTGCAGATTAGGGTTGCTCAACATGCATTAATACGTCCACTTGACAGATGGAGAAAATAAGGCACAACTGCTAGGTTCCAAAGCTCACATGGAACAGCAGGACGGAGCTGGGGCATAAACCCAGGTGGCCTGGCTCCAGAGAATAACCTTGACCTGTTTTTGTGTGCTGCAGGAGAGGCCAGTGGGGCAGTGAATTCAGGTAGGGGAGCTGGCAGCCTAAACAAGAGTGTTTAAAGCTAGCTCCAACTTCATTACCAACTGTGTGACATTAGACAAGGCAACTCACTTCCCTGGCCTCAGTACACCCATCTGCATAATTGTGTGTGTGTGTAGGGGAACTACATGAATGTCCCTTCTACTTCTAAAATTCCACTACAAATTACTATGCTTGGAATAAAGTTATTAGGACAGTATGTGCTATTTAGAAAGTACTAAAACAAAAGCCCAAGTAGGGGATAGAAAGCAGAAGAGACTTTCATAATTACTCCTGGGTAAAAATCAAGTTTACAACCAAAACTATCTAGTGAATCTATGGCCCATGGCCAGCAGTGACAACTCATGCCCAAGGCAGTCAGGTAGGGTAAACGCCAACTGGACAGTTTACGAGACCAGCTTACTTGTTACAGCTTGTGAGTGTGGATACCTGTGTGCGTGCACGCTCATGTACTGCACAGCAAAGGAGGGAGAAGTGTGTGGTGCATGCCTAGGGAGGCCCAGGAAGCAGAGCTCAGCGACTCCCCATTCAAACTTCTGACATAGTAGTTCTAACTTCAATCAGCTGATAGAACTCTTGAGTTCTCTGAAACACTTTATTATTTTAAAAAGTGTCTGTTGTTGAAATGAACACACAGAATTTTAAAACCCACAAACATAAAGGAATCCTCCTTACCTGTCTTGAGGAGCAAGAGGTCTGGGTGTTCCAGGTGGGAATGGAGAGGAGCTGCAGGCAATGTTTGTGCTGGTGAGTGGGTGAGTTCCCTGGGCTGATGCCACTCTTGCCTGATTGAACTGACAAAAACAGAGGTGGAGACCCCCATCTGCTGCTAACAGGAGCCAACCACTCTCAGGAAGCCTCAGAAAAGGGGCGCAAAGGGATTTTCTGATTGGAACTCCCTCCTCTCCCACCAGAGGGAGAAACCCCAACTGAATGTCTGGGAATAACAAAATGAACTTCAAAGTATGAACTAATAAGGATCCCTGGTCCTGTACTGTGTTCAACTTAAGCCTACTCTATTTCTTTTTTTCTTTTTCTTTTTCTTTTTTTTTTTTTTCTTTTTTTTTTTTTTTTTTTTTTGACAGGCAGAGTGGACAGTGAGAGAGAGAGAGAGACAGAGAGAAAGGTCTCCCTTTGCTGTTGGTTCACCCTCCAATGGCCGCCGCGGCCGGCGCACCACGCTGATCCGAAGGCAGGAGCCAGGTGCTTCTCCTGGTCTCCCATGGGGTGCAGGGCCCAAGTACTTGGGCCATCCTCCACTGTACTCCTGGGCCACAGCAGAGACCTGGCCTGGAAGAGGGACAACCGGGACAGAATCCGGTGCCCCTACTGGGACTAGAACCCGGTGTGCCGGCGCCGCTAGGCGGAGGATTAGCCTATTGAGCCGCAGCGCCGGCCAAGCCTACTCTATTCCTAAAGATCGTGGCCGGTGCCTCGGCTCAATAGGCTAATCCTCCGCCTTGCGGCGCCGGCACCCTGGGTTCTAGTCCTGGTCGGGGCACCAGATTCTATCCCGGTTGTCCCTCTTCCAGGCCAGGTCTCTGCTGTGGCCCGGGAGTGCAGTGGAGGATGGCCCAAGTGCTTGGGCCCTGCACCCGCTTGGGAGACCAGGAGAAGCACCTGGCTCCTGGCTTCGGATCAGCGCGGTGCGCCGGCCACAGCGGCCACTGTGGGGTGAACCAACGGCAAAAGGAAGACCTTCCTCTCTCTCTCTCTCTCACTGTCCACTCTGCCTGTCCAAAAATAATCATAATAATTTAAAAAACAAAGATCATGCTCAAGACCAAAGAGGGAGAGAAGGAAGACCCCCAAGGAGAAAGGCTGGCCTCTAGTCACAGGAGTAGAATGACCAAGGAGGGTCTTTCTCTGCTGTTTTCAGAGCCAAGAATCCAGTAAGACTTCACCATCCCCTTGCATTAAACAGTATTACAGTTCTCAGAGCAGCAAGCAGGACAGGCCAGGGGCTGGGGATCTAAGGACACCTCAGTATGCTAAGTGAGGCCCACAGCAGAGCAGCCCAGACCAGAGCCCCAGCTCCTCTACACAGCATGGCCAAGTGAACTCCCAGAGTCAAAGCTGATGTGACATTTTATAAGCCTCATGGGGGACTGAGGCTACCCAGAAGTAGTGCAGCATAAAAGTGCCCTCATCAAGCCGGCGCCACGGTTCATTAGGCTAATCCTCCGCCTTGTGGCGCCGGCACACCGGGTTCTAGTCCCGGACGGGGCGCCGGATTCTGTCCCGGTTGCCCCTCTTCCAGGCCAGCTCTCTGCTGTGGCCTGGGAAGGCAGTGGAGGATGGCCCAAGTCCTTGGGCCCTGCACCCCATGGGAGACCAGGAGAAGCACCTGGCTCCTGCCATCGGATCAGCGCGGTGCGCCGGTTGCAGCGCGCCAGCCGCAGCGGCCATTGGAGGGTGAACCAATGGCAAAAGGAAGACCTTTCTCTCTGTCTCTCTCTCACTGTCCACTTTGCCTGTCAAAAAAAAAAAAAGTGCCCTCATCAGTGGCTCAGCTGGAAAAACCTTTTTTTATTCTCTTTCAGAACAATCTAGATGTTTTGCTTTGTTTTAAGATGACTAGCTTTCACAAAATTGTATGGTTATGCTAATATAGACTTTGTTACTCCTGAGTCAATGATAGCTCTTTAGCAAAAACTCCAGATAAACAGATTGCAGGGTATGAGCACAGTGACTCCAGAAAGCCTCATGCAAATGCTCCTCCACTCTTCCCTTTCGCCAAAACACGTGGCACCAGATTTTCCTATCACCGTAACTTTCATAAGGAGACATTCAATCTCCAGGTTGTTTCTACCAGTGAATATACTGCTTGACAAGCCTGTGTCTCTGTTGTAGCTGTTAATACACAAGAAATCATCAGAAGGAAACAGGAAACCATCATCCAAAGTTATTCCTCTAGATAGACAAGTTCTAGCATAGGGGATCAGAATTACCATGCCTGAAAATCTGAGCAAGAATTTATTATTTGAATTTATTCACGTTCTTTTACCTCCCCTCCCCCTTTATATAATAAAGTAACACGGTATTAGGAAAAGCCCCTCCTCCCTGGAAAGGCACAGCAGAGAGCTCTTGTGTAGTCTTCTCTCTCAATGTCAGCTCTGGGATACAACTTCAGTCCTAACCTAGGGCCTCTCACCCCATAGCACAAAACAAAGGTACACAGAATAGAGCAGAAATAGAAAAGGAACAAGTATGCAACACCATCCTGTGTTGAGAATCTGGGCTTTGTGATTTAGGAAAACAACAAAAAGCATGGGAAAACACAGGAATACTCAGGTATCAATGATGATGATGACAACGATATTGACATTCACTGTGTGCTCAATGTTTCTGGGCACTGTGGCAAGCACTCCATCAGCATTCTTTCAATTGCTCCTGGTAATTCTAGAATTACTTCTGGTTGCAACAGCCAGGCTGAAGCCAAGAACTCCATCCAGGTCTCCCACGTGGGTGGCACAGGCCAAGCACTTGGGCCATCATCCACTGTCTTCCTAGGCACACTGACAAGGAAGCAGAGCAGCCAGGACTCAAATCAGCACCCCAATATGGAAGCTGTCATTGCAACTTAACCTGCTTCACCACAATGCTAGTGCCCATAAATATCATTTTTGTTTGTTTGTGTTATATTCTTTTTTCCCCCAGAAACATTTTATTTAAGGTATACAAAATTCATGCATTTCAGAAATACAACTTTAGGAACACAGTTGATTCTTCCAGCCATACCTGCCCTCCCATCCCCACTCCCACTCTTCTTCCTCCTCCCTTTCTTATTCTTATTCTTATTTTTTACTAAGATCTATTTTCAGTTAACTTTATACACAGAAGATTAACTCTATACTAAATAAAGAGTTCAACAAATAGTATGAAAAAAAAAACTGTTCCTCAGAACTTTTTTGATTTCTCTTTTGATTTCTTCTATTACCCACTATTCAATCAGAAGCATGTTGTTCAGTTTCCATGTGTTTACATATGTTCTATAATTCTTTTTTTTTTTTTTTTTTGACAGGCAGAGTGGACAGTGAGAGACAGAGAAAAAGGTCTTCCTTTTGCCATTGGTTCACCCTCCAATGGCCACCGCGGTAGAGTGCTGTGGCCGGCGCACTGCGCTGATCCGATGGCAGGAACCGGGTGCTTCTCCTGGTCTCCCATGGGGTGCAGGGCCCAAGGACTTGGGCCATCCTCCACTGCCTTCCCGGGCCACAGCAGAGACCTGGCCTGGAAGAGGGGCAACCGGGACAGGATCGGTGCCCCAACCGGGACTAGAACCCGGTGTGCCGGCGCCGCAAGGCGGAGGATTAGCCTAGTGAGCCGCGGCGCCGGCCTCTAGAATTCTTGAGTTGCTGATTTCCAGCTTCATTCCATTGTCGTCAGAGAAGATGCATGGTATGATTTCAATTTTTTTTTTTTAATTTGCTAAGACTCGCTTTATGGCCTGGCACGTGGTCTATCCTAGAGAAGGTTCTACGCACTGGTAAAAAGAATGTGTATTCTGCAATTGTTGGATGAAAAGTTCTGTAGATATCCATTAGATCCATTTGGTCTATAGTGCTGATTAACTGTTGTTTCCTTGCTGGTTTTCTGTCTGGTTGATCTGTCCATTGCTGAAAGTAGTGTATTGAAGTCCCCATTACTATTGTATTAGATTCTATGTCTCCGTTTAGATCCCTCAATATTTCTTTTAAATAGCCAGGTGCCCTGTAATTAGGTGTATATACATTTATTATAGTCATATCTTTCTGTTGAATTGATCCCTTAATCATTGCATAATGCCGTTCTTTGTCTCTTTTAATAGGTTTTGTGTTAAAGTCTATTTTGTCTGATATTAGGATGGCTACACCAGCTCCTTTTTGGTTTCAGTAGCATGGAATATCTTCTTCCATCCTTTCACTTTCAGTCTGCACATCTTTGTTAGTGAGGTGTGTTTCTTTTCTTTTCTTTTTTTTTTCTTTCTTTCTTTTCTTTTTTTTTTTTTTTTTACAGGCAGAGTGGACAGTGAGAGGGAGAGAGACAGAGAGAAAGGTCTTCCTTTTTCCATTGGTTCACCCCCTAATGGCCGCTCCGGCGGCAAGCTGCAGCCAACGCACCGCACTGATCCGAAGCCAGGCCACAGCAGAGACCTGGCCTGGAAGAGGAGCAACTGGGACAGAATCCAGCACCCTGACCGGGACTAGAACCCGGGGTGCCAGCACCGTAGGCGGAGGATTAGCTTAGTGAGCCGCGGCACCGGCTGAGATGTGTTTCTTGTAGGTAGAAAATAGATGGGTTTTGTTTTTTAATTCATTCAGTCAGTCTGTATTTTTTTAACTGGAGAGTTGAGGCCATTTACATTCAAAGTGACTATTGATAAGTAATGGCTTGGCCCTGCCATTTTTCCATAAATATTCCTATTGTTTATTTTGTATTTCCTTTGTACTTTTACTGCAAGATTTTCTGCCTTTACCTTCTTTCATAGTGATGACCATGTTTCTGTGTCTCTGTATGTAGCACATCTTTAAACATCTTTCGTAAGGCTAGATAAGTGATAACAAATTCTTTCAATTTCTGTTTGTTATGGAAGGTTTTTATTTCACCTTCATTCATAAATGAGAGCCTTGCAGGGTACAATATACTCAGATCATAGTTTTTTTCTCTTAAGAACTGAAATATATTTTGCCATTCTCTCCTGGCCTGTAGGGTTTCTGATGAGAAGTCAGCTGTGAGTCTAACTGGAGAGCCTTTGAAAGTAATCCAGAGTTTCTCTCCTGCACATTTTAGAATCTTTTCTTTATGTTCTACTGTGGAGAGTTTGACTACAATGTGTTGTGGTAAGGATATTTTCTGGTCATGTTTATTAGGAGTTCTATGTGCTTCCTGTACTTGGACATCCCTTTCTTTCTCCAAATTAGGGAATTGCTGTAATTGTTTCACTAGAAAGGTCTTCTAGTCCATTCTCTCTTTCCACGCCTTCAGGAACCCATAAGACTCATTCTGGGTCGTTTGGTAGTATCCCATAAATCTCCTATACTGTTTTTTAATTTTCTAACTACTACTTCTTCTTCTTCTCCTTTTTTTTTTTTTTTTTTTTTTTTTGCTTTTGGTTTGACTGTAAAATTTCCAGAGATTTGTCTTCTAACTCGGATATTCTTTCTTCTGCCTCACCAAGTGTGTTGTTGTTAAGGCTTTCCACTGCATTTTTTATTTGATCTACTGAATTCTTCATTTCCAATATTTCATCTGATTTCTCCTTAAAATCTCAATTTCATGGGAATAAATATCCTTTAACTCATATTAATTATGTATCATTATCTAAGAGAAATAATTTGCTAGAGGAAAAAATAACTATAAGTGTTCTGATAATTCTTTTTCAAATACAAAGATATTAAAAAAGGAAGTTCCCTTCCTCCCGAGGTTTCCTGAGAGCTCTGAAGAGGGTGGAATTTTCTATAAGTTGATCTCTTCCTTACTCTAATTCATGTTTATATACACAATGAGGTAGACACACCATGTGTCCTCCACCAGAAACTTGAATGCTCTACTAATGACTCCTAGTGGATAACAACTTCTCTCTCTTTAGTTCAAGACCTTCTATGTAAACAACTTAAAGGGTACTTTATGTTAGCTAAAGATGATTATCTTCCTAATTCATGGTTCATAGTGGTCTATACCCTTGAATTTAAACTACATTCATCCTGAATCACTTCCATAAAAACACATTCTGAAGCTAGAAAAACCAAAATAGAACACAGTGGGTTTGTTTGAAATTTCATCCAAAACCCTTACTCCATCTTAAATAGAATACACTGATTTCTCTGGGAAAAAATAATATTACTGAAAATTTGGAAGCACAAAGACATTAACTTATGAGGCAAACTGTTCCCTAGAAGGACTCCTTAACTATAAAATATTTTAATTAGGAAAAAAAGTAGTACAGACATATTCCAGAATAAACTAGTCTGCACAGCATTGACTTCGGGTATAAAGAAAATGACGTCATCACAGGGTTGAGATCTGAAACAACTGTTCTATACAAAGCTGATTACAATGCCCAGTTCATTGCAAGTCAGTAGGAAAGGCTTTGCTCTCAGATCTAGGAGTGCACAGCCATGGATAGCTCCAAGAAAGTTTAATTCACAAGCTGGCCTGGATTTTCTAAAATCTTGTTATTTTAATAGAATAAAATTGTATCTCAAGGGTAACGGAACTCTAAAGAGAAAAAGATTGTGAAGTAAAAATAGGGTATCTTGTACATTAGAATATTTCTTCAAAAGCAAACAGCACACATTATTATTATCATTCTGGTTTGAGATTATATACTTCCTGGAAGCTTACAGCAGGTGCAAAGACAACATCTTGCAAAGGACAAGGAGGGGAGAGGCTGGCCCATCATTAGAGAGCTGTGGAAATCCTGCAATCTCCAAGAATAGAAGGATTCCCCTGGCCTTGGGCAGCTGACCCATTCCACTGATGTGGCTCTGTGTCCCCAGAGTTAGCAACATAAGCAGGGTGATTCTCAAACTCAGTCTCAGGAACTACCACAACAACAGCATTTGTTATGACACAAACAGGTGCGCAAGTGGGGGCTGCTTGAGCTCTCTGACCCTCCCATCCTCTCTCATCACCACATCAACTAGGAAATGGCAGAAGAAAGAAGCTCCAATCATAGAGGCACCTAATCTAAGACTTTGACAGGAGGGAACACTGAAACTACTATGAGGGAACAAACATAATAAAAGAATTCCTCTGTGTCTCTGTTGACCAACAGCATAGATACTAAATGCGTTTGTAATAAGCTCCATTCGTGCTAACACCATTCGCTGAGCCTAATGGATGGGGCAGAGTGGCAGCCCTAAATGAAGAAAGAATGTATTATAAACTTGAGGGGCAACTCCCAGCTCCAAAGTTGCCCAAACATTGAATCAAAAGAAGCAAAGAGGGTTGAACTTCAGGTGAAGTGGTTAAAATGCCTCTTGAGATGCCCACACCCCATAATGGGAGTGCCTAGGTCTGAATCCTGCTCTGTTCTGGATTACAGGTTCCTGCTAATGCACACCCTGGGAGGCAGCAGGTGATGGCTTGAGTAGTTGAGTCCCTGACACCCATATAGGAGACCTGGATTGAGTTCCCAGCTTCTGGCTTTGACCTGCTCAATCCCATTCTTTCAAGGTATTTGGGGAGTCAACAAGCAGATGAGAGCATTCCCATTTTCTCTCTTTCTCTCTCAAATAAATAAGTATTAAGATGGGAGGGGGGAGAGAAAAGGAAAATGAGATTTTTCAGATTCCCTCACCACAGAAAATATTCACAATAAGCCACTCAATTCACTGGCTTGACCATTTCAGCAAGGATATAAATATTTGGAATCTCATTACCTAGAAGGCAAAAGCAAATATTTCCCTGGAAAAACAAAGGTATTCTCTGCTAAGCCTTACTTCCAGGTTCAAGTCCCCGGCAGGTCCTCCAACCTGAATGCCAACAGATATTTAACACAGCTGTGGAGCAGTAAATGCCACTGTGGTTTTTATTAAATGTTGGATTAAAATGTAACACTTGCATATTTTAAGGGGTGCAATGGAACTTTTCAATACATATACAACAGCTTAAAACAACCACACCAGGCAACTAGCTTTTTCCGTGTCCCTTGTTTTTTCTTTATATTTGGAGCCTACCAGCTCCTCTCTAACAGTTCTATAGACAGAATATTAAACACCATTGGGAGCCAGTCACCCCACTATGCTGCAAAACACCACAGTGGCTTTTTGAAGAAAAAACAAAGCAACAGAAAAGGAAGGTTGTCAGAAAAGTTCCTACAGCGCCCTGCCAATGGTCCAAGTGAGTCCAACTGCTCTTGTGGAGGAAAAGCCAGAGATTTTTTTTTTTTTTGAGGGGGGGGTGCTCTTGGCAGAGTGTACCAAACCCTGCTCACTCTTTGATAAACAAATGCCAAAATCAGTACACTGACCAAAAGGAACACCCATTTTAAAACACCATGTGGTAACCTGGGCTTAGTGCTCTCCCCACATTAAAAGACAGACTTTGCATTCACAGAGGTCACAGGCATCAGCAACCCCTAATTGGTCTTAACTTCCTTTTTCCCTCACTCCCATTCATCTCTAGAGGTCTTATAATGAGGTAGGAAATTATGGGCTCTGGAAAAAAAACAACCCTAAATATTGTCTGGCCTAAACCTCATTGTAAAGATGAGAGCGGCTCAGAAATGGGTAAGGCGACACACCCAGAGTCACAGAGCTCATGGAAGTACAAGAAACCCGGCTCCAGACCGCCAACCTCGTGCTGTCCTCTTCTGATCCAAGGGGAGACCATTTTTCTCCTAAATGTGGGGCCTACAATACCCACATCTGGACAACTTGGACTGCAGAGAGAATTACATAGCCTTTTACCTCCTACATTTCAGCTACTATGGCTCACGCTTCTGCCTTATGAGAGGAGTAAAACTCTCTATTAAAGGGAAAGGGAGTGGCCCGCGCCATGGCTCAATAGGCTAATCCTCCGCCTGCAGCGCTGGCACACTGGGTTCTAGTCCCGGTCGGGGCGACGGATTCTGTCCCAGTTGCTCCTCTTCCAGTCCAGCTCTCTGCTGTGGCTTGGGCCCTGCACCTGCATGGGAGACCAGGCTTTAGATTGGTGCAGCGCGCTGGCCATAGCAGCCATTTGGGGTGAACCAGCGGAAAAAGGAAGACCTTTCTCTCTGTCTCCCTCTCTCTCACTGTCTAACTCTGCCTATTCAAAAAAAAAAAAAGAAAAAAAAAAAAAAAAGGGATAGGGAAGACGCAACCATGCGTCACTGCAGCCAAGGGAAGGACACTATAATCGCCTGTCCCTGTGCTCACCTGTCTCTTAAAGCTGCAATTAAGGTTTCACAATGAATGTTTCCTATCAGCCAACTCAGATGAGGAAAGGTAGCTGATGGATGCTGCTTCCGTGGGAAGAAAAGTGCAAAAACCAGGCTATGGAGGCGGCCAAAGACTGCAGAAGGGAGCACATGCTCTCCCCGCACTTGCTCTTCCCTTGGTCACTGGGCAAGTGATGAGCAGTGTTCCTAACCTTTGGGGTAGTCTATCTGCTCCAATTCCAGGCTCCTCACTGCTTTTCAGTCTATCCTTTATGAAAGAGCCTAAGCAGTCACAAATAGCTAATCTCAAGAGGCAGAATTAGTACAAATTAGTCGAGTTGAGCAACGGACTTCCGGGGCTGGAAATACACTAGTGAATTATTTAATAAACTTTACCTTGCAGGTGAGTAAAGAAAAGCTTCAGAAAGAAATTGAGAGCTTAAACATAGATAGAACTAGGGCCAGGGCCCTTGTCTTTCAACTCTGAGCACAAAGCTCTTCCTATGACACAGGTCATTGCGGATGTGCACCATCCACAGAGCAGTCTGGAAGCAACCCCTTGGACCATCAGAGTCACGTTGGCCTTACATGTGCATTAGCCCCACATGTACATTGGCCTCAGCAACATACAACGTAAAAGTCCTTGTCCAGCGGTGGCTACTGAAGCTCACAAAATACAACATGGGTTGGACAAGCAACAGGGGAGGTATGAGCGAGATAACTATTTAGGGAAAAGAAAAGATCCACAACAAGCAGAACTCTGAAGATAGAGTAGAAAGGAGGGGAGGAAGGCAGGGGAGAGAACACACAAGGCAAGAAGGCAGGTGAAAAGGGGCAGCATCCGGCCCAGCAGTTAAAATGCCACTTAGGACACCCACATCCTGTGTGGGAGACCCTGGGTTCAAGTCCCAGCCCCACTCACTATTCCAGCTTCCTGCTAACACACACTCTGTGGGAGGCAATGGCGATGGCTCAAGTGGTTAAGTCCCTGCCACCTACATGGGAGATCTTGACTGGGAGGTTCCCTGCTCTAAGCTTCATCCTGCCCTAGCCCTGGATGGTACAGACATTTAGGCAATGAACCAGTAGATGGGGAAGCTCTCCTGTCTGTGCCTGTTTCTCTGCCTTTTAGATAAATAAAATGAATAACTAAAAAATAAAGCAAGCAGGTAAAAAGACTGGCATTAAAGCACCGGAAAGATAGCTAGCGGTCACATGCACACAAGGTTCTGAGGAAACAAGATCCCTAAGGTCTGTTACTGTCTTTACAATGACACTTACTCTACAAGTTAAGACATAGCGAATACAATTTATTTAAAAACATTTATTTGAAAGGCAGAGACAGAGATCTTCCATCCACTAGTCCTTTCCCCAAATGTCCACAACAGCTGGGACTGGGCCAGGCTGAAGTTGGGAGCCAGGAATTCCAGTAAGGGTCTCCTACATGAGCAGCAGGGCCCAGATTACTTGAGCCATCACCACTGCCTCCCAGAGTCCACATTTGCAGGAAGCTGGAGTCAGAAGTGGAGGTGAGACTCAAACCAGGCAAAATCGAAACGGGCTGTGGGCAGCTCAAGCAGCATCTTTCCTGCTGCAACAAGTGCACCCAGTCTGTACATAGTGACATCAGACAGTCCTCAGACATGGCTTCGTAAAGCAGAGTACAACAAGATAAACATTTCTTCAACTTTAGCCAATACTGGGTGGGTTTGAATACTTACACTGGGTAGGGCAACCCCACCCTTGGCCAGCAACCTAGCTCTGCAGATGGGTCTCTCAGCCTCTCCCCAGAGTCCACCCCAGGGTTACATGACCCTGAGACCTCCCAGAGAGGAGATATCGCTGACTCAGGCAATGGCCAGGTCCAACTGTGAGAAAGCCCAGGCCAGCCAGGCCTGGAACTGAGAAGCAGCACATGGCAGTGTTGATGGTACAGACCCCTACTGGGAGTGCTGCATGTTCTCTCTCGTATTAAATGGGTGCCTCAGAAAGTCATCGAGGGGTGGGGTGCCTGGTTTTGTTCCAGTAAAATATTTTGTTACTAAAAACATGTCTCTCTATCTCCCCCTCTCTCTTTCCAACTCTGCTATTCAAATAAATAAATAAATCTTTAAAAAAATAAATAGATGGGGCCGACACTGTGGCATAGCAGGTGGGGCCACCGCCTGCAGTGCCAGCATCCCATATGGGCGCCAGCTAGAGTCCCGGCTGCTCCTCTTCCAATCCAGCTCTCTGCTATGGCCTGGGAAAGCAGTAGAAGATGGCCCAAGTCCTTGGGCCCCTGCACCCACGTGAGAGAGCTGGAAGAAGCTCCTGTCTCCTGACTTCAGATTGGCGCAGCTCCAACTGTTGCAGCCATCTGTGGAGTGAACCAGAGGATGGAAGACCAACCTCTCTCTCTCTCTCTCTCTCTGTCTCTCTCTGCCTCTCCTTCTCTCTGTGTAACTCTTTCAAACAAACAAATAAATCTTTAAAAAAATAAATAAATAGGTATAGAAATACCAGGTATAAAACATATGCACGATAAATATCTTTGGATTTAGCAAGAAATGCCCATCTGGATCAACAGAATCTCCAGTGACACTGCAGCTCAGAGTATTCATGGCGGGAATGACACCTACAACAGATGGCCACACACTTGGACTACTTGGCCAGTCACACACAAACCTGCATTCCTCTCACCAACCGCTGCCCTCCGAAGCCTTGACTCCCGGGATTCTTTACAGGAACTATTTCAACCAGATGGGCCTGCTCCACAAGTCTCTAACGCTCGACCACCAACTAATGAGTCCCCTAAGGAACTTGCCAGGAACACAAGTTTCAGCTGCCAGTGAATGTCTCCTGCTACAACAGACACTCACGAACGTTTGGTGCAAGCTGTGGAGATCATTTTTAAATGTCTTTCTGTTTATCTTTTAGCAGCAAAGTACTGAAGAAACACAAATGCTTCTCTATTGCCTTGTCGCCTAGAAATACAGTCTTGTCCTGGTAAAGCTAGACTAAAATTATTAATCCACACATGACAGACATGCTCCTCAATTTAACAAGACTTAGATCAAGAGCTTGGGGGTGGGGTGGGGGGAGGATGGATGACTAGTGCTGAGGACCAGGAGCACAGTAATACAAGTATCTCCCACACAAGCCAGCAGGAGGCTCCTTCCCTGCCCTGGAGGGACAGGTGCCTAGAGCCAAAGAACACGCATTCTCTCGCTCTCAGGGTGGCATCTCCCTATTTGATCTAGCAGCTCCAAGACATCCTCTCCAGGTACTCAGGGCTCCTGGGAGACAGATCTGAGACTCAGAAGCCCAGGTTTAAGATGATGAGCTCGAAATCAAGACATGTGAAATGTTCTGATGCTCACTGTTCCCACTGTCACCTTCAAAGAGTTTATCACGTTAGGCCTCAGAAGTCAGTGAGGCATCTCAGCTCGTCCACCCTCACTACTGACACACCTCATCTCTTCAGAGATAACTGTTTGGAATTATTTAAAAGAAGCAGCAGAAACTGTCTAACGAGATGATGGATTTAGGGGCCAGCATCGTGGCATAGTGGGTAAAGCCACTGCCTGAGACGTGGGCATCCCACGTGGGGGCAAATTTGTGTGCCAGCTGTTCCATTTCTTTTTTTTTTTTTTTAAATTTTTGACAGGCAGAGTGGACAGTGAGAGAGAGAGAGACAGAGAGAAAGGTCTTCCTTTTTTGCCGTTGGTTCACCCTCTAATGGCCGCCGCAGTAGGCGCGCTGCGGCCGGCATACCGCGCTGATCCGATGGCAGGAGCCAGGTGCTTCTCCTGGTCTCCCATGGGGTGCAGGGCCCAAGAACTTGGGCCATCCTCCACTGCACTCCCTGGCCACAGCAGAGAGCTGGCCTGGAAGAGGGGCTACCGGGACAGGATCAGTGCCCCGACCGGGATTAGAACCCAGTGTGCTGGCGCCGCAAGGCGGAGGATTAGCCTATTGAGCCGCGGCGCCGGTTAAAGCTGTTCCACTTCTAATCCAGCTCCCTGTTAATGGCCTGGAAAAAGCAGCAGAAGATGGCCTAAGTGTTTGGGCCCCTGCCACCTATGTAGGAGACCTGGATCAAGCTCCTGGCTCCTGGCTTTGACCTAGCCAAGCACCGGCAGTTGCAGCCATCTGGGGAGTGAATCAGCAGATGGAAGATCTCTCTCTCTCTCTGTAATTCTTTCAAAATAAATACATTTTTAAAAAAGATGACTGATATAGCAAGGTAGAGGAAAGACAGAAGTGAGAAGGCAATCACTATCTCCTCCCCACACACAGGAAAGTTTTTTATTTCAACGCATTTGCTTTGCAGATACAGAAACTGAAGGGGCCATAGAGGATGTTTCTCTTCCCAGGTTTCATATTCAGCAGAGTTGTGCCAACAGGTGTCCTTAGGGTTTTCAATAAAGAACCAAGTGAATCAAAAATGGCATGGGTTATGTGAGAAAATTCTGACAATGGATTGCCCTCTTCCCTTCTAAAGAGAGGCTCCTAGGCATACCAGGAGTATCTAGGAACAGATGAGACACAAAGATGTCCACAAATAGGTTGACAAAGTCCAAGGACAATACTGTCCCTCCCTCCTCCAAAGCAAAAACAGTTCACCGACTGACTAAGCCATTGTCCTTTCAATATTCAAATAAGATAAACAAACAAAAATCCCTAGGGCACTATGTTATCTATCCTAGAATCTGGCAAAAGGGAATCAGAATAAACCCCATCAAAGCAAAAATGGCCAATTTCGTAGTATCTTATTCCTATACTGAAAAGAAAGTGCCTCCTGCTTTTTCTCGGGTTCTTATAAAAAGCAGTTTTAACTACATGATTGTATGATTATGCTAAACCCTCTTGTATTTAAGAATCATGCACTTGAGGGCCAACACTGGGTGCAGCAGGTAAAGCTGCTGCCTATGGTGCCAGCATCCTTTACAGGCTCCGGTTCAAGTCCTGAATGTTCCTCTTCCGATCCAGCTCCCTGCCGATGTACCTGGGACAGCAGTGGAGGATGGCCCAAGTCCCACATGGAGACCTGGAGAAGGCTCCTGGCTCCGGATTCAGATCAGTCTGGCACTGGCCATTGCAGCCATTTGGGGAGTGAGCCAGTGGATAGCCCCCCCCCCCCCCCCCCCGCCGCCTTTCCAAGAAATAAATCTTAGAAAAAAAAATTTGCACCTTCCCATGCAATATTTTATTTCACTCTCACAATCGTTTGTTTTTCAAGTAAAGAAATTGAGGACTAAAGAAGTCTTACCCAAGGTCACAGCTGGTGAACAGCAGGGCTGGAAGTTGAGTCCACATCTCCCAACTCCATAGTCAGCACACCTTCCCCTACATTCTCTCCACCCTGTGTTGCTAATGACAAGAAGCCAAACACAACAGTAGACCAAAGGGCTGACTGAACCACACCCTCAGGCGGCTAAACAATGACTAAAATCCTTGCTGGAACCCAAAACTGGCCCTGCCTCACCAGAACTTGGGGACTGAGTAAGGGTCAGAGCAGGTTCAGATCCCCACCCCTCTGCTGAGGGGACTGAGTCCTCGGCTGTCCTGAGGAGCTCTGGGCTGGTCACATGACCCACCGTGGTGTGGCTGGAGCTGGAGCTGGAGCTGTCAGTCGGGGCAACTGGCTCTCAGTGACACAAGCCAGCTGTGCAGGGCAGTTCCCTTCCAGGAAGCTCCCACACTCTCCAACCCTGTGGTCTGTGGAGCTGGAGAGGAGCTGAGCTGCGCAAGGGCCTGCTAACCTGACAAACTCCCTGGGCCAGCAAGGCAGCTTCCAAGAGCGTCCCTGAAAACTGTGCAGACTGCTTCACAAACACTCGCTAGAAACCACTGTGGAGGCTCCTTCTGGAGAGCAAGGCTGAAGGGACGTCAATGGAATTTTTACCACTGGCACCATGTTCCTTTCATAATACTTTTGAAAACGAGATCAAACTTAACTGCTGGAAGGATTATAGCTTACACTGGAAAGTTATAAAGGCAAAAAAAGAAACACACTGCATGGCATCAGCTAGGAACACAAGAAAACTATTTAAACAAAAGCTTTAAACACACCGATCCAGACGTGAGACCTTATAAAGTGTAACACAGTACAGAGTGGTTTATAAATTGCATGGAAATTTCCCTTCACTGTAAAAGAAGAAATAGAGCAATTTTTGAAGCAAAAATTGTGTTTAGTATTCACTTTGTGCTAGGCATTTTCACATATATTAACTCATTTCATCTTAACAATCGTGGAAAAAAACATAGTATTCCACCTCAGAAACAGACACTCAGAGGAGCTCCACCACTCCCAGGGTGCAAGACAGAAAGGATCCAGCTGGAAGCACAGAGAAGCCCTGGGAAAGAAGCCACCACTGGCGGGCACAGGATAGCCAAACAGCTAGTTTGGAAAGGAGGAGCAACGGCCAGTCTCTGGCAATCCTTTTGGGTTTATTTCTCATGTGAGTTAGTTACATATCACCTGGGAGATCTATGTGCATACAATGCTGTCTCCATATTCAAAGATGATGAAGCTGCTGTGCACAGAGGTGTTTTCACAACAGGTTGATAAATTTGCATTAGTCTACCATCTTTCTCTCCCAGCCCTCCTTGCCACGAAGGCTGCATGTGAGTGATGACTGACTGGGTGGGAGCAGAGATGCTACCTGGGAACTTGCCACAAAGAAGCCCGGCCATGTTTACAGTGTGAGCTCAGTGACAACTCCCCAGGCATTACTGCCATTCTCTAACAGTTGAGTCCTCTCAGGTGCCTGAAGAAAGAAGCACAATGAAGGGGCAGGCACTGAGGCACAGCAAGTTCAGCCACTGCTTAGGACCCTAGCATCCCACACTGGAGTGCTAGGTTTGAGTCCTAGCTACTCCATGGTTCTGACCCAGCTTCCTGGGAGGCAGCAGATGATAGGCCAGGTACCTGAGTTCCTGCCGCTCAAGCATGAGAACTGGATGGAACTCTGGGCTCCTGGCTTCTGCCCAAACTAGCCCTGGATGTTGTAGGCATGGTGGGGGAGGGTGTGCGTGGTTGAATTAGTGAGTGGAAAATCTTTCTTCTCTGTCTCTTCCTCTCTCTCTGTCACTCTCCCTTTAAAATAAAAATAAATAAATCTTTTTTTAAAAAAAGCACAAGTTAAACTTACTAGCACTAAATGTTTATTGAGATTTATTAGTGCAAAGAATACTATGGTAAATGCTTCCCACGCACTCTGCCTTAGGCATCCTCACAACCACCAGCCCTCATGTTAGGCACTATTATGACCTGTGTTTCTTGTACAAAGACACTGAACTTCAGCAGTAGTTAAGTAAGTACTAGAGATCAAACAATAAAAAGCAGAGGTAAAACAAACTGATGGGACTATGACTCCTAAGTCCAGTCCCACAGCCAGTAAATATACGCCTTCCACAGAATATGCTTTATGCTGTTTTTCTTTTCAAGTATTCTCTTTGTCCTTTATTATTAAAGCTATGAAA
The DNA here is from genome assembly GCF_033115175.1 of Lepus europaeus. Classification (NCBI taxonomy): domain Eukaryota; kingdom Metazoa; phylum Chordata; class Mammalia; order Lagomorpha; family Leporidae; genus Lepus; species Lepus europaeus. The sequence goes on along the minus strand of NC_084834.1, from coordinate 17,912,532 downwards.
CACAATATGCAAATAAAGGAAGTTAATTTGCATGCTGAAAGTCTAGTAAGACAAATTGTGTTATAAACGACTAGAAAGACGAACTTTAGGTCTTATTATAATCAAGGTATGAAGGCCAGCTTAACCATGACATACATACAAACCTGCTATAACCAGCTGACTACCCTGGAAGCTCAAGCAGTGGGTTCTCACTAGGTCTTGGGTGTTCAAGAATCCTTTCATCCCAAGCATCTCAAGAGAGGACATAGCATTGATGGACTAGGTTTATGTCCCCTTCACCATCAGTGACCGTGCTGGTGAGCTGCACTTCGAATGTGAAAACAGAAAAAGACCTTCCTAGATGTAAACTACTTGAACTGAAATCCCCTCAGCTCTGGAAAAGCACTCTTGTCCTTCTTCTCATTAGGTAACTGTTAGCCTCTGAAGTTGCAACCCTGATGCTGAATTCTAGGACTATAGCTATTCAATACTAACAGCACAGCCAACTCCCCTCTCAGAGCAGTGACACACTGAATTAAGAATGGCAACTGTAGGCAAGAGTCTAAGTGAACTCCAACCCCAAAGCTCAAGTTAGTAACCTTCCAATGCCTAGATAAAGTTCCACAAAGGGTAGCAGAAAGGGCATGTCGAGTCTGAGAGCATCAAGCCATGTCTGACCACCTCAGGGAGCCAAACAACTCCGTCTAGGGAAAAATCTCATCCTGCCCAAACACGACAGACTCAGTAATGAACACACTCCTCCATTTTTATCATACTTATTTTACAAGTAATATAAATGAGTTTTCACTTTCCTAAGTTTCTCCCTAACTTCTCCTTACAATGTTTCTCATCAGAAATGAAATATTTTAAAATCCAAGGAACTGTCTATAACCACAGCGACTGCCCAGGACCAGACAAAGCCAATAAACAGAATTCCAGTTACCTCCGTCAGCACAGTCTGCCCATAAATTCATCCCGGATCCAGACAGCATTCCCCTGTTCCATCTGCTCAGCAAACTTTCATCTTCTGCAGGAGTCCTCTTAACGGACTTCTAACGCTGCTTCCCTTGTGAGCACAAACTGCTCCCCCTGGGGCTCCGCAGGGACATTCTCCCAGAATGCCACTGCATCCCTCCCTCGGGGCTGAGGGGGAACTGGGAAGAAGTTGAAGGAGGACTCCCCCCTTTCCAGCCGCCCCTCTCAACAGGCAGCCTCCCTCCAAAAGACCTGCTTCAAAAGTCCAGATCCAGTGAAGTCACACATGACCTCATAAACCTCCAGCTTAACTCTTTAAAAGCCAGGAGCAAGCTGACAACAGCAGGAAAAGGCAAGCCGTCTGGGTTTATTTGGAGTGGTTGCTGTTTAAGGGGGAAAAAAAGATGTGTGTCCAACATCATTCAAAAAGAGAAAGTGACTTAAGCAATGCTTTTCTTTAGTAGCACAAAAGTGTTCGAAGTACTGTTTTTGAAGACCACAATTTCCCCAGCACACATATTCTAGCCCTAAACAAATGACAGAAATAGCCAAGAAAACGGATCTAATCCACTAAGTCATACAAAATTCAGTCATGTTCAAGTCACACTTCATCTCGCGTGGCTCGTGCTTTCCTAGTTGCATTTCTAGCTTTGTTTCTGCTCGTTTGCCACAGTTGATGTAAAATATCCATTGTCCTGTTGTTCAGACCCCGCTGCAGATGGCCAGAAGTGGACAGGGCACTCTCACAGCTGTCAGACAGGCAACAACTGCCAGGGGCAGGCGTGTCCCACACTCTGGAGCCACAGGAGTTGGGATCAGAGAGCAGCCACAGCCGCCAGACCCGACCAATGGATGCCCGAGTCTGCATCGGCGTCTAAAGTGAAAGGAGACCGGTTTACTCACATCATTGGCTTTTCCGTGCTTTTCTTTTGGGCTTTGGCTATTTTGGTTATGGTAATCCTGAGGATCAGGAGGGAAGGACTGAAAGTTACTTTATAAAAGAAGTAGATGCAAGTATTTGCACTCAGAAGAACATAATATGCCCATTCAAGAATGCCCTGGCTCACCAGAAAATGAGCATACTATCAGGAAGTGATTTTATTTATATACACACACACATACACAGTTATAACATATACACATACACATGTAAATACCTAACCTACAGAATTCTAAATGTGCACAGGTCACATAAGAATATGTCACTTTGCCATGCTACTTGAGATAACAAAAACAGAAAACACAGTCAAAACACTCATAATAGAAAAATGGGAAAATAAGTTACAGTATATTTGTATCACTACTAGACAGCAGGTAAACTGAGCTTAAACTAGAGTCTTATGAGTCAATAGAAATGAATTTCAAATGTTGAGCAACAAAAAAGCATTACAAAAGGAAACAAGAATATAGCATTTATAAAAAGTTCAAAAACATCTGAAACAATTCTGTAGAGTGCTTATGTACACACACCCACATAGGAATGACAAATAGCAACAGGTCACAGCCTAGGGAGGCAAAGAGAAGAATAGGACCAGAGAGACATCACAGGAGTTTGTAATTCATCGAAATGTTTTCCTAAGTGGGAGGGTGAGGTCACAGGTGTTTACTAATTTTTACACTTTCTAGTCTGTCTAAAATCCTACAGAATTTCTGAAATCTCAACTGCACACTGGCTACCATTTTGAGCAGAGCAGTCCCTCAAAGACGAGCAGAACAGGGAGCAAGGGTTAGTATTAGTATCTCTCTCCACTGCCAACTCTCAGTTCTCCAAATCCATGCAGATGCGCTACTCCGCTGCAGTGTGGCTCCCTTTACCTAGAGGGTCCTCCTTCCTCACTCCCCCACAACCACCTACACAGGCCCACCCCGTTATTCGAAGCCCACCTCAAAGTGCAACACTTCCATGAGAGCTGCCATGTCACCCCCATGCCCAAGGTGGACCCAGTCTCCAAACCTCCCAGCCTGGCTCTCCAGGCCACGTCCTTAAGTATCTGCGATCTCATCACCTACAAGCAGCTGCTCGTGAAAGTCTTCATTCCACAAAAGCTGAGCTCCCAGGATGAGCTGGTCACTGTGCCAGAGGTCCTCTGAGTCCCGTTACTAACACTGGGGAAGGCCGAGGACTTACGTCTATGTCTAACATAGCCTTATACAATGAATCCTAAAGCATGAGTGACCAGCATGAACTTTCATGCCTGTGTTTCACAATAACAATTATTCAATGCCTCTTATGTTCTCTACACTAAAGATGTTATAATATTACTCTTGGCAAGAAAATATTACCCTGCTCATGGTGAGGTGAGACTGTTAAATAGAGTAATCATAAAGACAATAAAACAAACCACCATTAAAACTCCTCACCTCCAAGTAATCTAAGGCTGTCAGAACTATGAGAGCACACACACACAGCACCTTAAGCGCAGCTTGCCACAGTCCAGCTATTTCTGGTAACTTTGAAGACACTGTTATTACGGATGACAACAGCTAACTTTTACTGAGTACTCATTAAGTACAGGTAAATTATAATCCCTTTTCCCAAGTAAGAAATACGAGGTTGAGAGAGAATTCACTAAAACATCAACCAAAGCAGCGTGGCCTAAGTTTTTAACTTTCTTTGTCACTAAATCGTACCACTTCCTAGCAGGAAAACTCCATCAATTTCTGTATTTCTAGAAGAGACAGACACCTTATGATCCCACCAGCGACAACACAAGAAACCATTTCTAGGTTCATGGCAGAAATGCTCACTTTTCCAGACCCCTGAGGATCATTCGCCTCATCACAAACACACATCTGCTCCCCCACGAGCAAGACTGTCTCACTCTGCTTCCTGTTCCCTTGCTCATCGGATTCTAGTGAGCGTTTCGCACCCCTGAAAGTGTAACAATCACCTGAGAAGAACAGTACCGCTTTCTTTAAATGCTGCATTGATCAATGATGGCTGCATCATCCCAACCAATTAAAATATTATCCACCAGCCAAGCTTTCCTTTAGAGCCATGGTTTTCCTTGCCATCAACCACATTTCCAAGGTCATCCATCGTTCACAGTCTCATTTGATTAAAGATCATCCAAGGAGCCAGTACTGCACTGTGCTCTTCCACCAACACTCAGGGAACTGCCTTTGTTTATCTGAAGGATTCAGCCACAGAATTAGAAAGCCTCGGGCTATTTCCAGTCATGGACCATTTCCTGAAGTCTTCACCAGTTTACACAAGAGGCACCCAACAAGTCCGGGGAGCCCAAGGCGCTGAGCCAGGGTTACCCAGGGCCAGCAGCACAGACAGCAGCAGTCAGAGCACTGTGCCCTTACACTGGGCCCCTGCTGATGCCCCTGCTGAGAAGGCAGGCAAGCACAGAGGAGCTGCCCGGAGTCTGAAGGCCACATAAGCAGCACTCCAGTGCTGTGTGCCAGCCATCACAGCGGCAATCTCACCTCTAACAGGCTGGGGCGGGGCTCCACAGTCTCTCCAGTGACATTAAACCCCACGTTCCCATCAACCCTGAGTGAACTGAATGACCCTTCCCTCTCTTCAAATTCTACCAGTTTAAAGCTGACTCCCTACCAACCCTGTCTCCTCCCAACTCCTGTTTATTGTTTCTTGGTGCGGGAAGTCGCCCATGCTTGAGGTCTCACCAGGTTGCCTCAGCCCAACGTGACCTGCACAGCGAGCCCTCCAACCTGCTGGCTACACATCCATGGCTTCAATATTTGAAAACAAAGATTACGCTTCTGATGAACACGTACAGGCTTTGTTCCTTTTCATTGTTCCATAAATAATACAGGATAACAACTGCTTACAAGGCACACAGGAGCACACAGGAGAATGTGCATGTGTGTAGGTTAAATGCAAATACTATGCCATTTTTTTTTTTTTTAAATTTTGACAGGTAGAGTGGACAGTAGAGGGAGACAGAGAGAAAGGTCTTCCTTTTTGCCGTTGGTTCACCCTCCAATGGCCGCCGCGGCTGGCGCGCTATGCTGTTCCGATGGCAGGAGCCATGGTCTCCCATGGGGTGCAGGGCCCAAGGACTTGGGCCATCCTCCACTGCCTTCCCAGGCCACAGCAGAGAGCTGGCCTGGAAGAGGGGCAACCGGGACAGGATCTGGTGCCCCGACCGGGACTAGAACCCGGTGTGCCGGCGCCGCAAGGCGGAGGATTAGCCTACTGAGCCACGGCGCCGGCCAAATACTATGCCATTTTACAAGAGGGATTCACTGGTGCATGCTGGGATCTGGATGTGAGGTTCCTTGTGGATAAGGAGGGACAGCTCTACTCAAACATTCACCAAGTCCTTGTGCCTTTTTTTCCTCTTTACACCAGGCATCTCTCAGCTATTCTCTTATTATTCCCTGGACGATACTCAGACTACTGCAAAACCTATTATGGGACTAAAATGAACTCTCACAAACTCGAATTTAGCAAATTCTCCCAACAAACTGTGAAGTGATGGGTAAGCTTGTTTCCATTTCCCCAAAAGTTGCATGAATGGAAACGACCTGCCCAAGACTACCCTGGCACCCCACCCCACCCCACCACAGGACACTGCACTTTATAAAAAGGGAGGGAGGTTTCTGGGAGTCCAAAACAGGTGTCTCAGAGAGTGCAGTCCTGGGAAGAGCAGGCCCCGGCAGCGCCGAGGCTGAGGCTCCGGAGCAGCAGCAGAGGACTGTGTCCACAGCTCTGCCGTGGCTGGCACCCACGTTCACTCACTTCACCCACTCCTCTGGGGTCAGACGCTGTTTGGCTACTTGGTTTCCTTTGTGTTTGTTTCCCCATTTGATTAACCTCACTGGCTCCTTCTCCCTTTACAGGCATTAACATTCCACTTTACACCTGCAGAGGCTCCAGGTTTTATTCCTTCCTCACCATGACACACCTAAGTAACCAGCGCAGGCCTGCAACCCAGGTATGACTGGCTCGGGACCTAGCAGGGCCCTGGCCCTCATCACTGAGTAGGAACTCCTTTGTGGTTTAAAAAAAAAATCCACCAGTGCAACTACTCCAGGAAGCCAGAAAGAGGAGACTGAAGAATCTCTATTTTTATAGAACAAATGCTAAACCCCTGGAGAAATCAGGAGGCAGTGGCAGCGGGGCTCCAGGGCAGGCGGTCTCTCACAACTTCACAAGGTCCAAATACTTCCCCCTGCCACTAGCTTAACCAACATCACATTATTTTCATATCTTAATATTTGTACTCTAAAATGCCTTCAGTTTTAAATCGGAGTACTGGAAAAAATTTTGCAATTATACTTCAACAAACTGTCCATATTACTGTTATTTCAAGTGACTTCTTCCCAAGCAGAGACCCCAAGAAAAGAGAACAAGGGAGGAAGAAAGGGGAGAGTTCCAAACGCCAGGACTCCAAGGCGCAAAAGGCAGCGATTCAGGCAGGGAAGAGCTCACACCCACCCCTCACTCAGGCACACCAGCTGCACGCAGATACAATTCACCTCCTCCTGACGCCTATGTTTCCTAGGCACTGTCTCGAAGAAAAACTAGCAAGCTGAGATAGAAAATATATCCATTACACGAAAGGGGCAGTTTTAGAAAGCAGTTTCACATAGTTCAGAAAACCACAAAGATGTCCCTGCCGTATCACTGCATTTGCCATCTCTCTTCTCCCTGTCCAAACCCAGGCACAACAGAAATAGACGCTGTTCTGCTCTGTTAATGGTCACAATGACAACGTTTGTGCCTCACGGTCTTCAGGTCAGAACTTACTGATTGGAGCTGTGGTCATCAGCTGACAGGCCAGCGAGGGAGAAGCACCCGGACACAAAGGAACCCATTAGAACACGTCTAACTGTGAGTCTCTAATCATCCTTTCTAATTTGGGAGCCATGTGACTGGACTTCACACAGCACCGCTGAGCCCCCATCAGCTTGAGTGCTCTGTGGCTGGACCCCAAAGCGCGAGATGCTCCTCTTGGTTCCTTCATCCACAGGGTGCGCTGGTTCCCGCTGACAGCAGCGCCTGGGCAAGCACAGCCAGAGCACCTGCAACAATTCATTCCAGTGCGGGTTGATTCAGGGATTTTAAGAGGCTTTTCTACTTCCCAAAGAGTGAACTACTTCATATCACAAAGACACAGAATACTTTACAAACAGTGAGACAGGAACTTTTCTAAAATGTGCTTCCCACCCTAATCCTGGAATAGCACAGATTTGGAAGAGTACTTGGTGGGGAAGAGCTGCAGGGAGAGGCGGCTCCCTCTGGCCACCAGAGCAAAGATGGGAAGGTGTTCCCGATTTGCCAAAGTGCCACAAGATCCTCATCACCTTCCCAATCATCTCCACACTTCTTTAAAAGAGGCAGCACAACAGAGAACAAGGTCACCCTGTGTTCACATAAACCACGGTCAAACACTGCCACTGAAATCGTCGGTAATGACAAAGTAGAGGCAACTGATTAAAAACAGAACAGGATATGAAAATACATCTAGACAACACCAGAACAAACACATATTTTTGTTTGCCTTACAATATTCAGTCCTATTCTAGACACTATCATGGAATCATACGTGCAAATGAGGTGAGGGCCCAATCAGTACCACTCAGTTTCAGCTTGGGCTCTGGAGCCAGACTACCTGGGCTCAAGCTCTGGGTGCCACCTACCATCCACGTGACCTCAGGCGACGACTCGTCCCTCAGTGCCTCAGTTCCCTTCTCTGGAAAATTACAACACCAACAATTCCTTTCCTTCACCTAGCTTATTATGAGACAACATGTTTACCAAACAAGTAAAACCTAGGGGCTATATTTGACTAGTTGATATAATTAGCTGACAAGGAGCATTTTATACATTAAAATCAATACCTCAGTAGGGATGGGCTTACCTCCTTGGTCCTTATCCACTGAATATCAGAGATGCATAATTAGGGAGAGCTAAGGAGTCTCATCTTCCCATTTCCTATCTGCCTAGCTCAGGGTCCCCACCCCAGACCCCTCCCAGGGAGAAGCCAGTGAACAGACAGGGAATGTTAGGTATGTATGCTGGTGTTATTTATCAGTTTGCCTTTGTAAACACCACATTTATTAATTAAATTGGAAAAACTTTTCTTGGATTCTAACACGTTGGCCCCCAGTCTACGGCGTTGACTGCTGTAGTCAACGACCCAGTCTGTCTTTCCTTAATACACTCAATAATAATGCTATGTCCGCTTCCTGACCGCTGCAGAGGGATGCTGTAATGCGGAAGAAAGGTTAAAAGGCAGCTCATTGATTGCTTTAAAAATGTATGGACATATGTGTATTATTATGTTGGTAAATTTTTCCTCAAAGTGAACACACATACCAACAACCACCACCACCTGCTCTACATTCAGAAATACAGTGTCTTGAAAACAGACTTATGAGAAGTCAGATAAAAAAATAACTACCTTAGAGACCAGGCAGCCTAGAGCAGAGAATTTACCTGGTCCAGGAGTCACGCAACTTGATTCTGGCACAGGATCTGTCACCAGAGTCAGGTGTCACACCACCAAACTGGGACACGGATTCCTCATTATGAAATAAGGTCATCCCAGGCCTCCTTCAACCCGGGGGACGTCATCATTCTTCAACCTGCAACACTAATACAACTTCCCCAAAGCACCAAAATTGGCAGAAGAGGGTAAAAAAAAAAAAAAAAAAAAAAAAAACATGAAGTTTTCCAGTAGCCAGCCCTACTTTTTAAAACCCTGAATAGAAACAGACATTCCAAAACAAAACTCTTTCACCTGCAACCTATAACCACTTAGTATATGCCAACTCCAAGAACACAAAACGGGGGGCCTGCCAAGCTGTACTGCCTAAGTCGGTGGTGGTGCTGAAGTCAGAGGAGGGGGCAGCCACCAGCCAGGAATCCCTGCGGCAGGCAGGGGTACAGGGTCGCACAGAGCTGGGAAAGAACTTGGGCAGGCTCATCTTTGCCACACTAGAGTCTCAACGTTTATGGCAGCGCTGGACCTCATCGTTCAACCATGCAGGTGGTGCAGCTGACACTTAACCTTGAGACTACCTGAAGGATATCTAACTCTGAGATGCCAAAATACTACAGCCCGAACGAGCACTCTCTCACCTACTTAACTGTACACACCAACAGCTGTTGGCCCAAACGATGACAACTTCCAGTCCAGGTGCACAGGCCATGCATTTAATAAACCTTTCACCTGTTTGACTCGCTGAAGGTCATCTCCCGTCTTTAGTTACAAACTCACCCTGTGGCTTCTGCAGTGAAACCTTGCAGCCCCAAATGCTCCAGCTCCTGAATGATGTTTGGTCTGGAAAGCTGGGTAGGCATTCCAGTGAAATGAACTGCATAGCTGTCCCATAGCATTTCCACACAATTCAGTCATCAGAGATGACAGTGAACGAAAAGGACAGAAATGCCGCTCCCCCCTCAGCTGAAGGGACCCTCCCCACAGCTGAGGGACACTGCAGCGCTCTCAGGTACCCACTCCTCTCAGGGACAACCCCCACTCAGGCACACAGGAAGTCTGCTTGGGAGCTTCTCAGCCAACGAATTCCAATTCATTCACTGAAGCCCCTGTTTGTACCAGGCACTGTGCTGGGGGGCTTTCATCTATCTTAACTCTCTAAATCCCACACCGTGTAAATAAATAAACCGGTTTCAGAGAGAATAAGTGGCATGCCTAGAAACTGAGACCAAAGTCTTGTGTCTTCATACCTTGCATTCCTTTCATCCACTCACTGTGCTCCACTAAGGCAACCAATATTCATATCCACCTCACAATGGACATACACAGCTCTGGTGTTAGAATGTGCCAGTCTTGAGTTTGCTCAATGACAATGCTTAACACAAGGCAGAGTGCTCAAAAAGAGAGGTGTATTGGAAACCTAGAATATGAATACTGACTTTTTAAGAAAAAGCACTGAGTCTGTAAAAATTCAGCTTTAAAATAGCTTATCTCCATTAAGCGTGTCTTTACTAGCACCTCCACATTCACATGGAAAAATATACCAAAATTAATGCATAAAATTCTTACAACATTTAGTATTCTCTGCCCACAACTGGAGTGGCTGTGAGGCAGGAAGAAGACGCAGGTGCTGGATAACCCACAAAATACAGGGAGCCCATAGTGGCAGATATGCTGCATTCAAGCTAAGGAGTTAGGCATTTTATCACCCAGAAAGACTTAAATACTACAGTAGAGAGAGAAAATAAACATTTAAAGGCTTGACCAAAGTGTTGGCTGGATCAAGCATCATACAGTCAGATCCTTCCCCACTGCTTCAGGAACAAAAAGACAGCCAGACAGAACAGGACCTCACAGACTGGTGACCTTCTAACCCAACTCCCTCAGTTTACAATGAAGAAACCCCTGTCATCAACCACTGGCAGGGCCAGCCCAAAGCCAAGATCTCTGTGCTCTTGTCACAGCCCCATACCACTGCCATCGAAGCTGCATCACTGGTGCTAACACCTACTCATCATCCACAAGTATCAGTTCAGTATCCAACTTACATATGAAATTTAGGAAATACCTCGGAATACAAAGATCACCTTCGGCAGGTGGCTACAATGTGCTCCATCTGCCCCCAAAGCCCAAGTTCATTTTTACTGACACCACTTGCTTATATCCACAGGCACTGACTAAATGCTTTTTACAATGTACTCAACACTAAGATTTCCCACAGACAGAATGCCACCAAAACCACTGCCATGGAATTAGAACAGGACTGGTACCTTTGCCAGAAAGCCATCTCGGGGGTGCCTTCCAGGTAGATGCAGTTGTTGGCATCACTCAGCCCGTTGGTGATTCCACTAGAAAGGCCCATCACTATGCCGCCATCCGCAGAGACACTCAGGACATCCTGCTGTCCTCCCACTGATGTCCTTTCCAAAAACTGGCCACCTTCCTTGATGCGCTGCTGTATCATGGGCGTGAGGGGCATTTCAAAGCTGAAATAGCTGTCGGGCTCTGAGTATAACGTTTCCAAGGACTCTGCACTGTAATATAAAGAAGTGTTGTCCAAAATGGTTTCAAACTGGGAGCTGTACACATCAGTGGAGTCCTCGGTATATCCGGGCCCAAGAATATCATCGTCTCCTCCCCTGGTATGCTCCTCCTGGTCAAGGGTCCTGGAAAGTTAAGAGTGGAGAATTTCAATATTAATTGTTTCTTTTTAATTTTCCTGTTCAACCATATAAAAGGATAACATTTTATAGATCTAATTTTTGTATTCATTGAGGTGATGTCTTCATAACATACTTGGAAAGACATAAAACTCAAGCTGAAAAATTCCCAGATACAGGTATATGAAACTATAAATAATAAACTTCCAAACAAGAGTCCTAGTGTGTGAATATCTCTAGCCTAATAAATATTTGAGGAAAAAAAATTTATTTTTGGCAACTATGTTCCACAAATTCAAATTATTTACTGTTACCATCATCCTTAATTATAAAAGAGGCAGGCAAACATATCATGTGAGCTTGATATAGGAAACACCCAGTAAAAATACACTGAACTTTCATCCATCTATTAATACTTTCTGACTTAAGTCAAACCAAACACCCTCAGGAGGATGACTATATTTGAGTCCAGGGCTGCCCCCTCCTGACCATAAAGCAGCATTGCAGAGAGATTTCAGGTCCAAAATTAGACCACCAATGACTTAATTAAAAAAAAAAAAAAAAAACAGCCAACTGACATGCTTGCTGCAAGGCTACCCTAAACCACGAGAATGAGAAACAACTTACAAGTTAATATACAGGGGGAGGTATTCATTCTGACACATGAACCTGAAGATTTATTAGCTCTATCACTTCGACAAATTTACTTAAGCTTTCTGAGCTTCCAATTCCATAAACAGACATACAACAGAAACAGGGATTCCCTGTAAGTATCCATATTCCTAGGTATTACCAGAATTCACGTTCAACGCTGCCCTGTGATTTTTAAGTTACTGAAGGCCGACCATACACCAAACGCTAGTCTGGCTTACACCTCTTACTGGCTTCTTGGAATGAAACGGGAAGTTCCTGTGCAGATGCTCTTCCCTAACTCTCCCCTGCTCCTTATGCACGGTGTAGTCCCCAGCCTCCTGTGCTTCCTACAACAGAGCTGGGGAATCAGCTGCTCCCTCTGCCTGGGACTCTCTTCCTCTCCTCCTCGTCCTGGGTCACTCGTATTCATCCCTCAGTCTCCACTTAGTTACCTTTCCACAGAAAGGACTTGCTCAGGCCATCAGCCGAATTAGCCTCTGCTCCAGTCACTGCTCTTCCCCTGCACATACCCAGCACAACTGTGGTCTACACTACCTGTGTGTTTATGTGGTCCATGTTGGTCTGCAGCAGTAAACTCCATAGGACAGTGGTCACAACCCACATCTGCTCTGAACATTCCTACGTGCCCAGCATCTAGCAGCATCAAGGACACAGTGTACAATCAAGAAATATGTGTGGGAAGAAAGGAGGTAGGGGTGGGGTTTGAAACTAGGAATGAATTAACAATCTGAACAACAGCAAGACTACACATCCCAGTGGGAATATAAACACTGAGCCACATGCCATAGTATCAAGGGAGACTGGAGACTTTTTGTGTTGGGAGTAGGGGGTCCCATTAGTCACCCTAAAGAAGCATCATCCTTAGCGGCTTTGTTAGCTGTAGAGCAGGGGTGGGGAACATCCGGCCCGCAATTTGGTCTGGCCCTGCCAAGGCAACCGCAGGCAGGACTGGAAATTCAATAAATCCAATTTTTAAGTTGATGATTTTGTCTGGCCTATGAATGATGTTATAAATATCCAAATGGCCCTTGGCAGAAAAAAATGTTCCCCACCCCTACAGTAGAGGAAAAGGCATTTTTATACACCAAACAAAAAACAAAACCCTCAGCCTTGACACAGATGTTCTCCTGTATAAACTATAAAACGTACAGTCATGCAAACTGACAGAAGAAAAGATGGTACAAATTCAAAGTATAATGCACAACAAATGACTTCGCTGAAGGGAACTGTGTGGTCAGACTATGATCACAGGCCTAAGGAAAGATGAGTCTTGTCTCCCGTTTATCCAGCCTCAGAGCTAGAAGATGTCAGAAATGTAGACAAAGGCCAAAGCATAATATAGGATGACAAGTTTACTTATAAATCAGAAACTTTTGTGAAGAAGGGATTCATATGTGAATACCATGGAACACTGGACCTTGTGAGATGGCCTTTTAATCGTCAGAGATTAAGTGGGCTCAAACGCAGACTGCGTTCATACAAGAATGTATGTCCTGCAGGCACTGGTGCTGCACCCCAACGAAATGCCTAAGTTAGGCTAGAATGACTACATTCAGGTTGCATGTCAAAGGGCCCTAGACTTTTCATATTACTAAAGAAAAGTATAGAATGTCTTAGTTACCTTGGTGCTGGAAAACTTGAAACCTGTCAAATCAACAAAATGTCGGAAATGGATTCACAGCATTTGGCGTTCAGTCCCTCTCCAATGTCTTCCTGGCCTGTGCCTCAGGGACAACTTTATAACATCTTTCTAATGTCTTGGGAACTCACAAGGAATCTTTTTTTTTTTTTTTTTAATTTTTTTTTTTTGACAGGCAGAGTGGACAGTGAGCGAGAGAGACAGAGAGAAAGGTCTTCCATTGCCGTTGGTTCACCCTCCAATGGCCGCCGTGGCTGGCGCGCTGCGGCCAGCGCACCGCGCTGATCCGAAGGCAGGAGCCAGGTGCTTCTCCTGGTCTCCCATGGGGTGCAGGGCCCAAGCACTTGGGCCATCCTCCACTGCACTCCCAGGCCATAGCAGAGAGCTGGCCTGGAAGAGGGGCAACCGGGATAGAATCCAGCGCCTCGACCGGGACTAGAACCTGGTGTGCCGGCGCCATTGGGCGGAGGATTAGCCTGTTGAGCCACGGCGCCGGCCCTTCACAAGGAAAATAAGAAGGGCCTAGCTTACAGCAACTTCTCTTTGATTCTAGGCTGACAGGATCCAGTGTGCTGTGAGCCAAGTTCTCCTCAAGCACACAACCATGGTTTTCTAGCACACGCACCAGGCACAACAGACAGCAGGCCGCACCGGGAGCTCACCTGTCCTTGTCTTTCTCCAGAGGGTGTCTGTTTTCCTTCAGGAAGACTTCATCCTCTCCACTCTCCAGGAGAGGCACAGGGGAAAATGTCCCCGAGCTGGTGGCAGGCCTCTCTCCAGGAGCTCTCCAGGATTCAGCCCGCCGACTCTCAGGCAGACCAGTGGAGCTACGCAAACCAGCGGACGGGGGGAGATGGCTGGGCGCTTTGGAAAACGCTTTGCTCTCAAGGGAGGCTCTTCTTTCCAGTGATGTCTCCGTATCTGTAGGGTGCTGGGTCTCCCTCCTCTCACCCGTCCACAGTATCTCTACACCATGAAATTCCACATGCTTGGTCCGGCCCGGGCGTCCTGTAGAGCTGCTATGATCACATCTCCCTGGGTGCTCTCTCCCAAGATCAGACCTTTGCTCTTTCAAGAAACCAACACCGTGGACAGAACTGCGGGTCGCTGTGTGCCCCCCCATGCAGGACACAGGACAGGCTGGCTCCTGCACACAGACAGCCCCTTTGCTCCCATTACTGGTTATCTGGGGAAGCACAGCCTGAGTTTCTCCAGTTAACAGTGCAGCCAGGTCCTCCTGGATGCTCAAATACAAATTTTCCTCACCTGTTTCTTCAGCTGGAAGAGGTATATCTCGTGTGTTTTCCTGGCCAGCAGTAAGGGGCTCACTGGCTCTCTGTGTTTTACGGCTGCCACTGTCCAGCTCTTGTTCCACCTGCTGAACTGAAAAGCTAGAAACAGCATCTTTGTCCAGTACCTTTGTAGCCTGTAATGTTTCTGAAACTATTCTGGCTTCTGTGGCTTTCAGAGCTGAAATCAAAGAGTCAATGGGCTGTAAACTTTGTTCCTTGAGGTGACTTTGAGAAGGGGCCTCTCTGACACCTTTTGGTCCTATAACACTGTCGGGCCCGGCATAGGGGCCAGCAGGCCGCTGGACGCCTTGCTGGCCTACTGCCCGGCATGGCAGAGACTCTGCATCAAGCTCCAGGGAGGCTCTTAGGCCCTCACCACCCTCCTCCATGGTCCCATATTCTGGAAATTCATTTGTGACATTTGACGGGAGTAAAGTGCTTCCTCCATGATCACCTAGGACGAGAAGAGAACAGACAGGTGGCTTGTTTTTGAACAGCAGGGTTCAGTGCGTGTCAGTAAATATCACACAGATTAGACATTCAGGAACACTTACTTATTTGATTCCTTCACTTTCTCCTCCCTCCCACCCTAGAACACATAGTTCTCACAGCCATGCAGCGGGTCTTTCTGCCGAGCCTACTGGAGCGGGATCACCAAAGCTCCAGCAGAGGAGGCAACCTATGACACAGGCCACGTTTACTCTGCTCCTGATATGATCCCACCCATTAGCATGTGCCTGAAGAGATTAAAATAAGGACACCTATCACATTCCCAATACCAGTGATTTCCAAAGTAGCACCTAAAACAGTGATATTGGGCATAACATCAAATAGTCTTATGATCTAGCCAACGATGTTTGTGCAGTGCAATCTCTAACACAGAACCTCAGAAAAAAGAGACAGTCTTTTTAAAGTTAGTAAACATTTTTTCAGTCAGAATTCTTCCCTTCACTGTTGGATATCTGTGGAAAAAATGATGCTTTCAAAACATCCTTGAAGAATGAGAGTGAAGCCAAAATAAAACAGGAAACTTGACATGTTGAGAAAAATCTCCAGGATCCCAATTGCATAAAAACTATTGTGGAAACGCTAAATCAAGCTAAACATATTCATAACCTCAAATACTTACATTGAAAATCTGTTAGCAATTTTCATGTATACATTATTATTAGTTATCAATATAGTTACCCTGTTGTATAGATCTGAATTTATTCCTTGTCTAACTGAAATTGTGTGCCCTTCGACCAACAAATTTTCCCAAACCCTATCCCCAGCCCCTGAAAACCAATATTCTATTCTCTGCTTAATTTTTTAAAAATTTTATTTATTTTCATCTTTTTTTTTTTTTTTTTTGACAGGTAGAGTTATAGACAATGAGAGAGAGAAAGGTCTTCCTTCCATTGGTTCACTCCCCTAATGGCCGCTGCGGCCTGCATGCAGCACCAATCCGAAGCCAGGAGCTAGGTGTTTCCTCCCAGTCTCCCATGCGGGTGCAGGGACCCAAGCACTTGGGCCATCCTCTACTGCCCTCCCGGGCCACAGCAGAGAGCTGGACTAGAAGAGGAGCAACCAGGACTAGTACCTGGCATCCCAACTGGGACTAGAACCCAGGTGCCAGCGCCACAGGCAGAGGATTAGCCAACTGAGCCATGGCACTGGCCCTTATTTTCATCTTCTTGAAAGGGAGAAAAAGGAAGAAAGGAGTGTGTGTGTGTGTGTGTGTGTGTATGCGCACATTTGTGTGTCAGAAACAGAGAGAGATCTATCTCCTGGCTCAACCCAATTATGTCTGCGACAACCAGGAGCCAGGAACTCCACCCAAGTCTCCCATGTGGTGGCAGAAGCCAAAGTACTTAGGCCATCTTCTGCTGCCTTCCCAGGTGCAATAGCAGGAAGCTGAATCAGAAGCAGAGTACACGAGACTGGAACTGGCACTCCAATATGTGATGAGGACATCCCAAGAAGCTGGCTTGACCCACTGTACCACAACCTGAATGAGTTTGACTTTTTCAGATTTCACGTATATGTGAGATCACCAATTCATAAAACGTCAGTGGTATCTTATGCAGAACCCCAATATATTAAGTAGAGAATAACAATATTAAATTAGCATGTATTTGCTATAATATATTGATCATAACAGTTCAAATATGCAACATTTCCCTATTAAAATGACAGTGAAAACTGAGAATGGAGACATTCTGATGGAACAAAAAACTGGAATTGGGGACCTCTGGATAACAGTTAAAGTCATATCATAGCAGTCTCAGTATCCAGTCTCTTTCTGAACAGAGTTTAGGTTTCTTTGTATCAAGAAAATCTCACGTACACTGGGAACACAGTGTACTCGTTTTCATTTTAAGAGGAAATTTGCTATTTTTAACCCAGCACAGAACTACAACCTTCCCAGTTAGTAAAATATTTGATAAATATCTGAACACACACTCTGAATTGGCATGAAAGACTTGACTCCAAGGCATGTATCAAGTATGGCAATTTGGTAACACATAATACCCCATATTGTGTTAAAATTTGATAAACAGTAAGACATCTGAGAGTATATATGGTTTCATATTCCATTATTTAAAAAATCTGAAATGTTCTTAAAACTAAATTTGAATCAAGTATTGATGGAATTTAAGAAGCTCTTCTTTGTGGTAGCAGTGTTTTTAATACCTCCACAAGACATACTAATAAAATTAAAAGTGGCTTCAGAAAGTTAATGGGCAATTTACAGTATCTTTTAATTTCATTTTTTCTGTGAACTTTTTGAAGCCCTTTCCCCCACAACTTGCTGAAATCTGAAGAGATAGCAACCTGCAAACCCTGGTTTTGAAAAGGAACACAGATAAAAACAACAGCGATCCTTCTTCCTAGGGTGGCATATTGACATCTATCTAAATTTTTCAGGAAAGAATGTAACAGGACTTTTAATTTTTTCTGCTTTTGCCATTCAGTGGTTTTTGGAATATTCACAAAATTGTAAAACCCTCACCACTGCCTAATTCTAGAACATTTTCATCGCCCCCAGAAAGAAACGCATCCATTAGCAGTTACTCCCATTTCCCCTGCAACTACCATCTGTCTCCATGGATACATACATCCTGGACAATTTGTACAAATGCAGTCATACAACACATGGCAATCAGTCGTGTTTCTTTTACTTAGCCCAATGTTTTCAAGGTTTGCTCATGTATGAGAATTGCATTCCTTATCCCCAAATATTCCATGGTATAGAAACAGCACATCTTGGCCAGCGCCGTGGCTCAACAGGCTAATCCTCCGCCTTGTGGCGCCGGCACACCGGGTTCTAGTCCCGGTTGGGGTGCCGGAGTTGCCCCTCTTCCAGTCCAGCTCTCTGCTGTGGCTCAGGAAGGCAGTGGAGGATGGCCCAAGTGCTTGGGCCCTGCACCCGCTTGGGAGACCAGGAGAAGCACCTGGCTCCTGGCTTCGGATCAGCGCGATGCGCTGGCCGCAGTGCGCCAGCCGCAGTGGCCATTGGAGGGTGAACCAACGGCAAAAAGGAAGATCTTTCTCTCTGTCTCTCTCTCTCACTATCCACTCTGCTTGTCAAAAAAAAAAAAAAAAAAAAAGAAAAGAAAGAAAGAAACAGCACATCTTCTTTATCCATTTATCTATCAGTTGATGGGTATTTGGATTGTTTCCACTTCTTGGCTACTATGAATATCAAATTTGTACACAAGTTATTGCATCTAAACATATTCTCAATTATCTTGGGAGTGGAATTTCTGGGTCATGTGATAAATTTCTCTTTCATGTTTTAAGGGCCCCACTGTCACCCATCCTCACTATTACAGCCATTCTCAAAAGTATTAAGTGGCATCGCACTGAGGTCCTTCTCTGCATTTCCCTAATGGCTAACCATGCTGAGCATGTTGTCACGTGTTTACTGGCCATGTGTGACTCTTCAGGGCTATGTCTATTCAGATCCTTTGCCCAGTCTATAATCGGCCTATTTGTCTTATTACTGAGCTGTAAGAATTCTTTATATGTTTATACAGAAGTTCTTTATCAGATATGTACTTTGCAAATATTTTCTCCCATTATGTGGACTGTCTTTTCATTTAACTGATGGTGTCTGTTGAAACATAAAAGATTTTAATCTTGATAAAATCTAAATAATAATAATAAATAATCATTTTCTCCTAGGTTGCTTGTGCTTATGGTGTCGTATTCAAGGTCACAAACACTCATTCCTATTATATTTTCTTCTAAAGGTTTTATAGTGTTGTCTCTTCTTACATTTGAACCAGTGTCATTCCTTCCTATGTAGATATCCAATTGTCGTGTAGTTTATTTTTTTTTAAGATTTATTTATTTACTTGAAAGTCAGAGTTACACAGAGAAAGAAGGAGAGGCAAAAAAGAGAGGTCTTCCATCTTCTGGTTCACTCCCCAGGTGGCCGCAACGGCCGGAGCTGTGCCGATCCAAAGTCAGGAGCCAGAAGCTTCCTCTGGGTCTCCTAGTGGGTGCAGGGGTCCAAGGACTTGGGCCATCTTCCACCACTTTCCCAGGCCACAGCAGAGAGACAGATCAGAAGTGGAGCAGCCAGGACCCGAACTGGCACCCATATGGGATGCTGGCACTGCAGGCGGCAGCCTGACCTGCTACACCACAGTACCAGCCCCTTGTAGTTTTAAATGTAAAAATTTTGCATTACTTTTACTCTTCTGCCTTAGTATTTCATTCTTTTGGTACTATTAACAGTGGAATTGCTAGCATTTTAATATTTTTTATTTGTAGATCATTCATTCCTAGCAAACAAAGATACAACCAGGGGCCAGTGTTGTGGTGCAGTGGGCTAAGCTACTACCTACAATGCTAGCATTCCTTATGAGCACAGGTTCGAGTCTTGGCAGCTCCACTTTCAATCCAACTCCCTGCTAATGTGCCTGGGAAATCAGTGGGAAGATGAGCCAAGTGCTTATGCCCCTGCCATTCATATGGGAGATCAAAATGGAGTTCCGGGATCATGGCTTCAACCTGGCCCAGCTCCGGCTGTTGTGGCCATTTGGGAAGTGAACCAGTGGATGGAAGGTCTCTTTCTCTCTTTCTCTATCTATTGTCTGCCACTCTGCCTTACAAATAAATAAATAAACCTTAAGAAAAGAAAGGAGAAGAAATAGAACTGGCTGCCAGACATTGATCTTACATCCTGCCACCTTACTGAACTAGTGCTTAAGTTTTAACAGAATTTTTGCAGATTCCTTCAGATTTTGTACATGAAAGATCTGTGCATAGAGCGTTCCTTTCCATTCCCAATCTCTTTCCCAATCTATGCTCTCCCTTCAAATACGTTAGCTCATTGCTTCTAAACCACAGTAAGGGTGCAACATATCAATAACCCGAAGAGGCTCTTGTTCTGCTTTACACTGCAAATAAATTCACCCACTTACTTTCTGAACTCAGATGCCCTTGCCTTTGCTGTCTCTTTTTTCACTGGACATCCTTTTCATCTCAACATGATGTACTGATTTCCAACTTTCAAGACCTAACGCAAATCCCCTCTCTTTAATTAAGCCTTCCCTAAACCAACAACCCAATAAGTCACCTCTCCTCATTAAAAAAATCAAAAGAACTTTAGTTATAGTGCTAATATATGAGATAACAGAGGAGATACAGTGCTAACACATGAGATAAATGAACATACTATTAGCATACATCATCAAGCTTCAACATTTAGCCCATCATTTAAGCATTTTAGGAAAACTGAACTGAGTGGCTACTGAAGCCGTGTGTGTGTGTGTGTGTGTGTGAGAGAGAGAGAGAGACAAAACATACCACAGTGAAATACATTCAGCAAAGGGAAGAAAAGTTAAACTTTCATTTGAGCACCCACTTATTCTAGCAACTTAAATTGCCATTTATATAAACAACCATGAAAATTAACACTGCCCCCAAAAGAAGTGAACACAAAGCAGTCAAGGAAAGGGGCCTCAAAGAGATTTGATAATTGCTCCATCCCATCTTTAGCATGTGTCACTGAAATGCCCCTCAGAGCAGGCAGTCACATCAACTTTGGGCAACTGCATGGGATGTCTGATAACAACAGCTGGGAAACTGGCCACAGCCAGTGAGGTCAGATAAAGGGGAAAAGAACAAAAGCAAAGCCCTACACCACAAACACAGGGGGGCTTCAAAAAGCCCATGGAAAAACAGAAGTAAAAGTAAGTTTATTTTGGTGCAAAAAACTCAACTCTGCACAATATTCATTTTCAATGAGCTTCTTAAAGACCCCTCTTTATGCATGGATTTCAAAGTTTCCTGCACCAAAATAAACTTATTTTAATTCCATTTCTCCATGAATTTTTTGAATTACCCTCATAAGTATTATTCTATTAAGTTTTATTTACATCCTTTAACTAATGAAGGGCTGGCATAGGCCAGTGGGAATACTGTTCTGAGCTCAGGTGAATAAAATGAGGCTCAATACAGTTTTTTTTTTTAACAGAGCAAAGAGCCAGGACTACATTCCTGGCCTTCTATCCCTATGGAGTAAATTCCTGGGAAATTTACTAGAGTTGTGAGAACATCATTCCTAACAGCAGCAATGCTAAAAAATACAATGAAAGAGGAAGAGTCTTCCACTTGTAGCTTCTGGGCAGAAATAGCCTTACTTGTCACACCCTCTTGGTCAGAGCACAAGTCACAGGATCCATCACAACAGCAAATCTTTCAAGTAAGTGCCCCGTGTTGCACTCCAAGAGCTGTATGCAGTCCCCATCACAAACAAAACTTTGGAAAACATTAATCCTAGAACTTCTGATGTATTCCTTATGTTTAAACATGGAGGCTATTGTGCTAGGATAATTATTATTTTCACAAAGATCAAATTCTTTTTTATTTGCTCTCCTTTAAAATCGGGCCCTGGACACTTCACATTGCAGGTACACTGTTTCCAAAATCCATTCGCTCATGCAGCCAGTGTTTACTGATTAGCTGCAATGTACCAAAAAGGAGGGATTCAACACGGAGTGCCGCCCGAGCACAGGGAGTCTGTCTGGCATGGCAGAAAGGCCACTTTGGTGGCCAGTGAAGCATATGCAGGGGAGAAGAAACACTCATAACAGACTCGGCAACAACACAGGCTCTGGGAATAGCCCGGGCAGCAACGGTGACTGCCAGGGCAACAGCAAAGGCAGCACGGAGGGAACAGAGATGCAGGGTTGCTGCACATCCCAGGAAACCGCCTCATCATCTCAGCCTCGGCCCTTCCTACTTCAGCTTGCTCCTGCCAAAACTGCTATCGTGAGCTCTGAAACACACGCAGACTGAGCTTTCCCCGCCCTCCTGCACTCTGCGTCTGTTACTAACGTGGGAGTCAACAGGGAGCTCATCCCCAGAAAGGCTTACTGAATGAGTTCTGCCCCAATTGGGTGTTCCCCTTGACAAGAGGACTTGCTAAATAAAATTTAAAAAAAGAACTTTAGTACTCCTCTAAATATGTCACATCCTAGTAGTAGCTGAATTAATGAAGTCCATTGCTTTACTGCACTTATTGTTCCCCTTAAAAAAGTAACAATGGAGGGGCTGGCATTGTGGCTTAGCAGGTTGGGCCACCACCTACAAAGCCAGCATCCCATATAGGCGCTGGATTGAATCCCAGCTGCGCCACTTCTGATCCAGCTCGCTGCTAATGCGCCTGGGAAAGCAGTGGAGGACGGCCCAAGTGCTTGGGACCCTGCCACCCACGTAGGAGACCTGGATGAAGCTCCTGGCTCTTGGATATGGTGTGGCCCAGCCCTGGCCACTGCGGCCATTTGGGGAATAAACCAACACATAGAAGATCTCTCTGTGTCTGTCTGTTTCTCTCTCTCTCTCTCCTCCTCTTTCTCTGTAACTCTACTTTTCAAATAAAAAAAGAATAAAAATGGAGTGTAAAGCATGTAGGAGGGAAAGGAAGGGAGTGTGCTCACACTCATGTGAAATACATATACTTCAATGGCGGGCGGGTGGAGGGCTAGACATATCTGTCTACTTAGAAGATTCCACCCAGTAGAAGACAGACATCCTTCCCTATCAAGAATCTCACCTGCTAACAGACTGCTGACAAACTGTTTGCTGTTGTTCAGCAAAGATGCTTTTCCTGTGATGAATTATAAACCCACTGATTATTTTAAGACTGCTTTTTCTCTTAATTTAATACACTGAGAACGAAACGGGATCTTTTTGAATGTTAACAAGATCAATTTTAGGAGTGCTTTGGGTTGTGTATTCAATCACCATCTGTTTCTGGAACATAGGGACAGGACTGTCACAAAATGAAATGAAACAAGAAAATTTCTTAAAATTATGAGGAATGAGCCTGCTCTGTAAGACTGGCTGCAGAAAATCCACGGCCTTTCTAGAAATGACCCTGTTTGAGGACCAGGAAGTGAAATGAAGGTTTTTCCACTTGGGCTAAGAAACTCCTTAGAAGAGGGTTCACAAGAAGCAGAATAACAAAAACTATCTGGCACATCTACTACAGAGTTGGACACTGGGAGTTGAATCTGGAAGCAAGTAAAACTGTTTATCATGAGGGATTCTAAGCCATGGGATGTTGGCTCCCCAGACAACAGGACTGTCGCATCTAGGCCTACATCCTTCGGAAGAACCACGATTACGGATTCCATGCACTATGCTTCCTAGAACCTGGGTCTAGTCACTTTGTTGCCATTAGAATATAAACTCCAAAAGGTAGGAATTGTGCCTGCTTTCTTTACCATCATATCCTCAGAGCCTATAACAATAGCACCTAGCAAAAAGGATATTCTTAGGGAATCAAAGAATAAAGAATGCCCTATAACCAACAGAGTATGAACTAATAGAAGTTCAAGGCAAAAACAAAAGGAAGAAACCTTAAATACAAGCAAAATACTACACGTCAGTGCCACCCAAATACTATGCCTTGGCCCCAAAAATGTCACAAGTAGAATGTCAGAAGCATGAGGGTGGCTCCCAATTTGAAAGCTAGCTCATTCTTTCATTTTCTCAGCCAGCATTCATTGTGCACAACGTATGCATCAATCACTAGGGAACAGATCAGCAAACAGGACCAAAACGCCTCTTGCCATCCAGGAGCTTACAACCTAGCAATCCCATCTGTACACATTGTGCTTGCAGACAGAGTTCAGTGGTCAGCCATGGTTCTAGGATTCAGAATGATTCCGCATGGGCTGTCACCATTGAACATAAATCTCTCAACTGATTACTATGCTCTTTAAACACTGTGCTGTCTGTTATGATTGAGGTTCACATTCACTTTTGGATATTTAAGTTTAAATTAATAAAATTTAAAATCAAGCTCCTTGGTGCTCCATACCATATGTAGCTGGTGGCTACGACACTGCACTATATAGACATATTTCATTTCTGTTATCACAGGAAGTTCAATTTGAAAGTGCTGCCTTCCCACTCAGTGTGGCCCTGAGACAGCAGCACAGATAGCCTCCTGGGGCCTGTCGGAAATGCAGACTCTGGGGCGCCACCCAGACCTTCCCCAGACCTTCCCGATGATCTTGTGGCTTCTAACAAAGAATCCGGACGATTCATGTACACATTAAAGTAGGAGAAGCCTTACTCCAGAGAACTACAATAAGGCCTAGAAGTCATTCTGACTACATTTAAATGACTACTTTTTTATTCCTAAAGATAATCACAAGTTCCTGCGTCCCATTCAAAGGTAGAAAGGCTCAACTGTTCAAACACACAATAACTAAAGAAAGTTCCAAGGAGACTCATTCCTGCCAAGGGAGAGGCTGTTCATTCGGCTCAGGCTTGGCCTTCTCACAAGCACCCTGGGGCCCTTTTCAAGAGAGGAAGAGACACCATACTACACTCTGACCTCTTCTTGATTTGATAGCTTATAGTAAATGTCCCTCACAGTGAATTGTCAATGATTGGACACTTGGGCAAAAAAGGGCCATAAAATGCTAGAATAACTGCAGACGTAAAATGGCCCACTAATAAAAGCCTATATATTAGTTATCTGTACAGAACCTTAAAGAAATGACATTGGAGCTTAAAATAAAAGTGCTGAGGGAAAGGTAAGTTTTTTCAGCTTTCAAAAAACCAAAAGATTTTTCCCGAGTTTTAATGCTCAGGTCTTGGATGCATTAATTGTAGAAGTGCGTGCACAAATTCAATCTGATGAGACACTATCAAGAGTGCTCAGGGGTGGGCATTTGGCCGAATGATTAAGATGCAAGCATCTTGTGTAAGTTATATATTATTTATGTATTTACATACTATAAATAAAATATTTTAGTTCTGGAAAATTTAGAGAAATGAGCTTAAAGACATATCCCTCTAACTTGTTGGGAAGGCATTCAGTCCTAAAGACAGAGGGGAGGGTGATCACTTTGCCCACTGTCTGAAATTTCTTCTATCAATAAAAGGTTGGAAGGAAAATGCACAATTTACAAAACAAATAGGAAAAGCAAGTCTAGCAGAGCTTAAAAACTCTCAAATGCATTTCACCAGAAATAACTATGCTTCTTAATGATGAACAATATTGCCCTATGTTTTTATGTTTAATAGCCAATAAACCTCTCCAGCAACAGTGATGTACAGTTCAAATTCGCAATACAACAGGAAAACTTCTCTCCTGCACGCAAATAATGCAGGAAGACAATCTCTGGTACTGAGCTAAAGAGAATATATTTGCAATGATAAAAATAACAGAAAATGAGTGTGAGTAATGAGAATTTACAAAATGAGTAATCTGAGTGCACTCTGGGACATGCTTTCACACGAGAGAAAGTCACATTTTGGGGAAGGCTTCATACCTAGTCAGGGATGCTGCCTATCGCCTGGACAGATGACTCTCTAAACACACGGGTGTTTAAGGTCTCTACGTGCCGTGAACGCCAGGAAAAAGCCTGCCGACCACAATGCAAGTTCTTCACAGGTGCACTCTAAATAGAGAACGTTGGACCTTCTTCCCCTGAGTGATTAATCGGTACAGCTGTGCTCACCACAAGCTAAATTTCACATGCTAATGATTCAGAACCTAATTTTCAGTTCTAATCCCTACAGAAGTGATCCTGACTTCCCATTCCAGTCAGCGTCACAGGAAGCTCTGGAGGCTGAGGCGCAGCACTGCAAACAGCAGCAGAGGTAAGAGGCGTGCAGCCTATGCAGTTTAAACCAGTCTCTGAAACTGGCCAGAGCACGGTTAGCCTTACGGAAAAGAAATGACTAAGCTTCAAGAGCGGAATATGAGCTTATCTCTGAAAACACAGACTTTTAAAGCTGGTTTCCTTTTCTCAACCAGGGCGCTCCACTTTTGTGTCTTCCATCCACCTCATCATTTTTGCTTTTTACATCCATACCTGGTGCTTCTCCTTTCAAGCCTTATCTTTTCAGAACAGAGCCCCTCCCCCGATTTCATCCCAAATCCTGTTCATCTTCCTGTTTAAGAATCCACACTTTTGAATATCCAATTTTAATATTCCTGTTTCTTCACTGATTCTTTAGCTTTTATGTTATTTTTAAAAGCAAAAAATGAAAAAAGCTGATGCTAAACTTTTGCATAACTCCACAGTCTCATTCACAGCAGGCTTTCCTCTGCTACAGTTAACACAGATATGGTTATACTAACAGAGTGTTGATGATATAAACACCTCACAAAATACACTAATATTTAAGAAACTGGAATTCATGTTCCAAAATACTGTATAATTCTTGTAAACAATAATTAGAATTACGGATGCCGAGCAACAGGGTTTCCTGGAAGTGATGATCAACCACAGCTGTGAACTCCCTCACCCAGACCCCACCAGACAGACGTGAGAAGCGTCTTTGGATGAACATGCCACTCACCCAGCCCAGGCTAGAACAAGCCCCAGCTGAGCCAACACTCTCATGGACCAGTTTTCATGCTCAGGGAGGGACCCACCGTATCACTTCAGATTCAGGCTATGATCTGACATGAACACTAACAGATCTAAAAATGCGGATTTTAACAAATGTTTAAAGTCAATTTCCCTGGTGAGACAAATAAATTTCAAATTACTACAGAAGTGCACTTTTATCAGAAAAAACACAGGCCTGTGTGTAACCTGAGACTGCACTCTGCCTCAATGGCGGTGTTCGCAGAACCTTTCTGCTGCTCCACGTGTGGCTAACCTTACTCCCTTCTAGGCTGTTCAGATGCTGAGCCGTGCTCCAGACATGCAGAGGGAAGGGAGCCTGAGCTCTTTAAGAGAAACTCCTCCCTCTTCCCACCCAGCACCACAGTATCCTGTCTTCCTCAAACTACAGGGGTAGCCCGTCTCCCTCTCTCTGGCTGTACAACACATCACAAACAGCAAGCAGGAATAGGGCAAGAGAATTCTGTGTTCCCAGCGAAACTGGGTGGAAACAAACTGAATGAAGTAAGATTACCGGTAAGAATAAGGCTGTCCTGCTTTCTACTTAAACAGGAAAAATTTGGAAAATTCCATGTCGGATGCCAAAATAAACATTCCAGGTTAAAGGCAGGTGAGGGACTGGCTGGAGGCATTAAAAGGGCAGGTGGCATCTCTCTGAGGACTGGGAAATTGCAGGATGTTTGGCATGGGCATCTCCCAACAAATGCAGTATGCTAATTCTCTGTAAGGATTCCGCAGAACCTGGTCTAGCCCCAGGAGTCTCCTACTGGGACAGGCAAAAGACAAGACTAGTAAGCAAAAGCAGTCAATAATACAGACGGACCATTTCACAGCAGTATTTACAAGAGATATATAAAAATATATTTGCCTGCATAGACCTACAAATAGAGGTTACTCACAGAGATTACTGTAGCTCCAGCAGTTACCCATTGATCATAGAAAATGCCCAGTTCATCAGTTTAACGCTTGAGAAAAGTTAGCTAGAAAAGAAGCAAGCTAATGCAAAATATGCTGCTCTGGTCAACTGGAAGCAAATCAGTTTCAAATTTCCTGGCAGCCCCTTTTGCCCTGCACTGCACACGCTGATGTCAATGGAAGCACTCTGAGCGCTTGGAACCCGAGCAGAGGGGAGCTGCCGCCTGTCCCTCTCACAAAGGCAAAGCTGCCTGTTTCGCTCGTGCTCCCTCCTCCTGCCTCTGTCGCTCTCTACCTTGGTAGCTTACCGAAAACAGCCACCGTAGGGCTTTTCTATATTTGTGAAAACTACTTCCAAGGAGATAACTGAGATGCCGGGAGTTAGCTTTAATGTAACCATGTCCCCAGTGCGGCAGCAGGAAGCCCAGCAAAGGCTGGGAGAGGACTGTACCATCCTCGGTGACATCAGAGGTGGGGCTGTCATCTCAGTATTATGCAGCATTTTCTCTGATGCAAGAATGACACGCGTGAAGGGAGGCGGGTGGGCTCGCTTTAAAGGGGTTTAATTCTTGTGTTATTTAAGTGGAAAAAGCCAGTGCAAATACTGTTCAAAAGCTGTGTAGAATGACACAAATCCTGCTCTGTCAGTCCTTATCTAAAAGATGCTGCCATCCCAAGTCATTTCACTGATGATAACATTACAGTTCCTGTGATGGGATTAATATTTAATGGATAACTGATGTTACTTGGAAATGTGACATGAAACGGTTCAAAGACATTAACATCTATTTTAAAATATGATGACATAAACTTCTATAACACTAATAGTACCTTGGATGTCTACAATACTTTTCGACACAATCTCAGTAAAAACACTAACTTTAAGAACGAACAGTTTTACAGATGAGAAAAGTGAGATAAAAAGTAGTACAATATGAGCAGCATAACCATCAGTGGTCTTGGGAATAGCCATCACACAGACGTTAAAAATAAATCACCTTCTACAGTCTTAATTTCCCAACCAGTGGGAAAAGCATAAGCCGACAATATAAAGCAATTCACAGTTAGTTTGAGTCATCCCATACACATTTCCTAAATGCCAAATAGGTGCTAGAAAAACCTGTTAGGGTTAATTTGGAGTGCACATTTCTGGTCAGTAATATTATCAGAACAGAAAATATCTTCTTATGTGTCCAGCACTGCACTAAGCAGTTTGTTGTATTTTTTTTTTCTTTAAAGATTTATTTATTTGAGAGGCAGAGTTACAGACAGAAAGAGGGAGAGGGAGAGACAGAGAAAGGTCCTCCATCTGCCAGTTCACCCTCCAAATGGCCAAAACGGCTGGAGCTGGGCAGATCCAAAGGCAGGAGCCAGGAGCTGCCCCTAATCCGGGTCTCCTACATGGGTACAGGAGCCCAAGGACCCAGGCCATCCTCCACTGCCCTCCCAGGCCACCAGCAGGGAGCCAGATAGGAAGCAGAGCAGCCAGGCTCTGAATTGTCATCTAGATGGGATGCAGTGCTGCAGGTGGAGGCTCAACCCACACTAAGCTACAGCACTGGCCCCAATGTAGTGTATTAACTCATCTATCCCCACCAGCAGCCCAGTGCAGTAGCTACCCACTTTATAGATGAGACTGCTAAAACACAGAGAGGCATGTGCGTGACCTGTCCAAGATCACATGGCTGAAACTGGCACAGGCAGGAGCCAGGCACAGGTAATCTGGCTCCAAAGTCAACTCTGCCACTGAGCTATGTTGCCTCCTGAGGGCCTTCTTGCCAAGTGAAAAAAATTTGAAGAAGAATATAACTTTCAGGGTATAAAGCTATGGCAAACCAAAAATATACACTTCTCAAGAATACTGGCCAGCCAACACTGTTGCACAGCAGGCTAAGCTGCCATCTGCAGTGCTGGCACCCCATTAGGGCACTGGTTCGAGTCCCAGCTGCTCCACTTCTGATCCAGCTCCCTGCTAAAGAAAGCAGGGAAAACCTGGGAAAGCAGCAAAGCACGGCCCAAGTGCACCCAGGTGGGAGACCCGGAAGAAGTTCCTGGCTCCTGGCTTCTGCCTGGTCCAGCCCTAGACATTGTGGCCATTTGGGGAGTGAACCATCAGATGGAAGATCACTCTCTGTCTCTCTCTCTGTCTCTTTCTCTCTCTGCCTCTTTCTCTCTCTCTGTAATTCTGACTTCCAAATAAATAAATAAATATTTAAAATAAATAAATAAAAAGAACAGAGGTCCAAATATAAGAGGACAAAGTTAGCAAGTGCACCTGGAGAAAGCAGATAGGGATTGTAGAAATAACTCAAGAAGCAGAAGTGTGGCTGCTCCTGTGACCTTTTGTCAATGGATTAAAATCTTATAGCTTCAGTTTCCTGAGCTTTAGATGTCTGAATTATACACCAGTGTCACAATGCAGAGGAAGCCCATGATCTAGATGCTATGGACTCCATCACGTCCCAAGTATGTCACCTTGAGCAAGTTTTGTAAACTCTGTGGGCTTCAATTTTCCTCCTCCCCCCCTAAAAAATGGGGATAATAATGGAGTTGTTCTCAGGATTAAGTAAACTACGCATGTAAATATATAAAGTACTCATGGTAGCAACGAGCACACAATAAAGACCCAAGGCTAATTATGTTGTTACTATAATCATCGTCACTTTCAGTGTTATTCCATTTTTTAACTAAAATTTCCAGTTTCTTCTCTTCTCAGAAACCTCTCCATGAGGGCTACCACTTTTCAGAGCTGGACAGAAAAGTAGAAAGGCCAAGTTCTGTTGGCTTCATACTAACGTTAACCAGTTCCAGTGTCAGCAACTCCCTGTGAGATGTAAGCTGCAACCCAGGAAAACTGGAAGAGACAAGGTTGCCCTTTCCCTTCCTTACCTAGAATGCAGCATGAGGAGCAGGGGTAGACAGCAACAGCCACTCTGAACTGTAAGCATCCTCTCCGCTAGGGAGGCAAAGCAGAAGAGAGAGCCTGCTGAGGTTTCATCTTTAACACTATCCCTTGAGGTTCACTCCTCAAATGTCTGCAACAGCTACAGCTGGATCAGGCCAAAGCCAACAGCCTGGACTAGATCCATCCAGGTCTTCCTGCATGGATACAGGGGCCCAAACACTTGGGCCATTTTCCATTGCTTTCCCAGGTGCATTAGCAGAGAGAGCTGGATCAGAAGTAAAGCAGCCAGGACTCAAACTGTCATCTGGCCCTTAAAATAAGGTATCCATTTGTAAGCTACTGATTTCTTTGGGGACCCTGTCCTCATAAGCTTTTTTTTTCTTTTAAAGATTTATTTATTTATTTATTTGAAAGGCAGAGTTACAGAGAGGCAGAAGCAGAGAGAGAGAGAGCTGTGGCTCACTTGGCTAATCCTCCGCCTGCAGCGCTGGTGTCCCATATGGGCACCGGGTTCTAGTCTCAGCTGCTCCTCTTCCAGTCCAGCTCCCTGCTGTGGCCTGGGAAGGCAGCGGAGGATGGCCCAGGTAATTGGGAACCTGCACCTGCGTGGGAGACGAGGAGGAAGCACCTAGCTCTTGGCTTCCATTTGAGGGGTGAACCAATGGAAGGAAGACCTTTCTCTCTGTCTGTTTCTCTCGCTAATTCTACCTGTCAAATAAGTTTAAAAAAAAAAGCTATAAGTAATTAATTTTTATTTGACATAATTATGTTATTTCTCAAAAAGTTCAAATAAAGTAACAAAGACAATCACATTAATTGTTAGCATTCAATTTACTATGAGACTTCAGAATTGTAACTTCTCAAAAATCTTGACTGACCATACATACCTATTTTTATCACCCTAACTATTTTATTCCTCTCTTTTTAACATTATTAAGTCTACACAGAAGATAGTGAAGATTATCAGAGGAACTGGTAAAAATAATTCCTTATTTTGAATAATTGTCCTTCAACAAGCAAGTTCCAAAACATAAGGAATCCTCAAATCAGTTTTACTATCTCAAATACTTTATTTTTTGAGTCTTGTTCTGAGATCTTAAGAAAAAAAATTAAGTGTCAACTAAAAAATTTATTTTTTATATTTTCATCTTTTGTCCTTATTATAAGGTAGATCTAAATGCTTAGAAAAGTAACCACTAGAATTCTAGGAAGATATAACATGAAATAGATTCAAGTGAGCAGAGAGCAAAGACACGCAACATCAACACCTGGAACTGACAGGCACAGGTCTGCTATGCTCTGAAACACTGTTTTGAAAAGAAAGAAAAAACGCTCTGAAAGATAACTTGTAACTAGGATGCATACAACCCTCCTATTAAGCTTGGTGGAAACTATATATTATAAAAAGTCTGCATACTTGAAACATCATGTATAGTAATTTGAAGGAACTAGAAAAACTCTACAATTATCCTAACACTATGTGACAAATGACCAAAACCCACTGCCTTCACAATCTGTGTTGGCGAGTGCAGTCCCTCTCTGACCACAGGACAGACACATCTTTGCACCACAAACTGCGCTGGGGGTGACCCAGAGTCACAGCTAACACTTAGGGGCTCTGATGTTGTTCCAGGGACCTCTCAGGCCTCCCCAGCACCCTCTAAGTAACCAGCAGCTTCTGCCTCCACTCCTGTATGAGATGAGAAGGAAAGTGAGGAAGAGACGGAAGCACACTTCCTAGCAGGTCCTCTGTCAGACTCTGTTAACCCAGAGCTCACTAAGTATAATGCTTGCTACACAGTATATACCTACTTAACTGTTTCATTTCATTCTCAAAACTTGCCTAACCAATGAACATCAGGTATTCCTAAATATAAAGCAACCTAAATAACTGTTAGGTAATTCATACATTCCAGTGAAACAAAAGGCTATTTGCCATATAGAATATTTAACTTTTTAGGCTACAGATGAAGTAATCAAATGGCTTCTTATAATACTTTAGTCTAATTCTGTATGTGTGTGTAAAAGAGGGGAGAGAGAAGGAGAGAGATAATATGTATTACATGAAAACAATAAAGAATACTTTTATCCATTTATATTTTAGAGAATTATTTCACTCAAGCTTTTCACATACAATTTGTCCTTAGGATCTCTGATACAGTTAAAATCTCATCTTGAGACTTATATCTCCAATTCTGTCTTGAGTTTTTTTTTTTTTAAATGCAGCAATTTTTAAGTGTGTAATGCTGTCACTAGAAATTCTATCCTAATGTACAGTATCCATTCACTAGACATGATCTCCACAATGTATCCACTTACTGTGTGCATGACCTACAAAAGTCATCGTTTAAAAGCTGGTTTATAGTGATATCTAACACCCGCAACTCTGGGGCCATTTCCTCAGGTGTACCCCTTCTTTAACCTGTTTTCCTCCTCTCCATGAGCATTCCAAACTGAAACTGTCTGTAGCTGTGACAGCACTTCAAAAAATTCATGGGAAAATGGAATTAAAACTTAAGGTTATTTGGTGCAAAAGAATTTTAAATCCATGTATAGCTTTCTCATAATGTCTTTTTCATGATCTTCCTGAGGAGCACTCATATTTCAAAATAATATGCTTTCTCCAGAGTGCTTTTGTCCTCAAAGTAACCAAAAGAGCACCCCTAATAACAAATTAAATATAAGGTCATGCCTTTTCAGATTTTTTTTTTAAGAAAGATATCTTCACCCTAATTTTGCGGTAGGTAGCATATTAACTCTTTTTTTACATATGAAGAATGCAGAGAAACTTTACTCAACCTTGCCAGCACAAAATTAGAAGATGCAGGGAGCAAGAAGCATCCCACAGATCAAAGTATTGGTATTTTGTTTCACTCTTAAAGGCATTTGGTTGGCAGCCCACATGTGAATATGCAGAATAGAAGAGAACAAAGCTACTATAGTTTACATCAGCTTGCAGGGCTTCTTGCTGAAATGATTGACCCAAGGGGGTCTACACACACCCAAAGGTAAGTACAGGGGAAACAGAATCACCCTAAAAGTAAAAAAAAGAAGAGAAGGGAGGGGAGGGGAGGGGAGGGGAGGGGAGGGGAGGGGAAACTTGTAAGCATCCAAGCAGCATTTGACTGGCCTTGCCAGTCACTCTCTGGCTAGCCTTGGGGTTAATTAGGATCATGAATCTCTATAAACTCTTTTTTTTCTTTTTATTTTCTTTCTACCAGTAAAGCAATTTCCTCCAAAACCTCTATCTATTCTCAATAGGGCAGCCACATGTCTGGATGGTAGGAGGCAGGACCAGAACAACCATGATCCAGCCAATGAGCAGATGGAGGTCCAGGTAGCAGCCAAGACAGGGCAGGCCATAGGATAATATTTCTTTGTTGTTGTTGTTGTTTTGTGTTTTTTTTTTAAAGATTTATTTTATTTATTTGAAAGGGAGAGACAGAGAGAGGTCTTCTATTTGCTGCTTCACTCCCCAAACGGCCACAACAGCCAGGGCTGAAACAGGCCAAAGCCAGGAGCCAGGAGCTTCTTCTGGGTCTCCCACATGGATGCAGGGCTAAGGCACTTGGGCCGTCCTCTGCTGCTTTCCCAGGAACATTAGCAAGGAGCTGGATTAGAAGTGGAACAGCCAGGACTCAAACCAGCGCCCATATGGGATGCCAGCGCTACAGGCACTGGCTTAACTCACTGCACGACCGTACCAGCCCCACGGGATTTCTTTTAGAATCTCTTCCGCTGCCCTGGCTATGACACCACCTCTGCCACTCTGCTGTTTCCTTAGCCTATTAGCTTTCCCCGCCTATGAAGAAAGGTTGTAGCAGTTAGAATTAGTTCTTAGCTTGCTCACTTCATATTCTTCGTCTTTGAAAAAGTAGGAGCGTAGAAGAGTCAATCATCCGACAGACAAAGTGGCATGGTGGTAAAAGTATTCTGAACGAGTTAATACACATGAACTGCTTGACACACTGCCCAGATCATCAGAAATATTCAGGAAGAACTAGCTGGCACGACCACTGTGTCTGCCATCAGCCTTTGTTCCACTGCTTACCGTGTCAACTGGAAAAGTCATTTTCCCTTTCTTTTCTTGCCTTCTGTAATAAAATAAATTTTATAACTAATTTTGATTGCAATTCAAATAATTACTAACTATAGGCAAACAAGATGCCTACCTCACAATGGCTGTTATAAGACTGGAATGGCAGAGGTCATATGAAAATCGCAACTGCTATCAGACACAAGGCTCTACACCACTGCTGGTAATTCCAGGTGTTCAAGCCTGACAGCGCCCCTAAGCTCATCCACCTCACGCTCAACACATGGAGACTGCATAGAGAAAAGGGGAGATGGGTCAGCACTCCAGGCCATTCGGCTGCATCAGAGTGAACCAACTGGACCAGACATGTGAGGCGGGGATCTAGACTTGGGCTGGATAACAGAACAAGGGGAGAAATCAAGCTAACTCTGCATCAGCTTATATTTTTTACACAAGAGTGAAGAAAAGCCAAACACAAAAGAAACCATCCCAAGCTGAGTGAAAGGTCTCAGAGCTACATTCCAGTCTGTCTTGGCAATGTACCACCCACCTGTGACAATGACAACCAGGGAGGGGAAGGCACAATGTGACCAGCAGGTGTCACAGTCAAGGCAGCGCCCCTTGAGGGGGAGGAGGGGAGTCTAGAAGCAATGTGTGCCACACGGTATGAATGCAAGGGAAGGATTCGAGCTCTGCACAAGGGATTAACCCAAGCCTCTGAGCTCAGGACAACTTTGTGTGTGTCTGGGGAGCTTTGGGGAGCGGAGTGGTACTCTGCTCTGTGCTTCTCTCCCAGACCATGAACTGGACTGGGCTGTTAGACACCGACATCAGCTTACCAGACCACTCATTGGAAGGTAGCACTAGAAAGGAGGAAACCTCCACTGAGGAACAAAAAGGTCTTGGTCTCCTGGGACCCCAGATGGGGCCTCAGTGGTTGGGACAGCCACTCTGGACTGCACCCAGCTCCCACCACCCCTGAGAAGGAGATTAAAGCAGCATCAACAATTTCCTGACTGCTGGCAAATGTTCTGTGACACAGAGTGAACATGTCAAAACTATAGTGATTGCCATCCCAGAAAAACTAGCTCCCGGAGGAGACTTCCTATTCAGAGACATCATTAACATCTCCTGTCACTTTCCTGCCATAATCCGAAGTCGTGCGTCTCTCATATCTGCAGTCACCAGAGCTATCATTATTTCCTTCAAGCCTCATCTACCCATTTATATCCTTGTGCCCATCTCTCTGCGGCACCACTGCTCTAAACCAGCCTACTTGTAACATAACCCAAGGCTCCCAATCGCCCTAAACAAATCTACTGACTAATCTTCCTACAACACTGCTATGATAAAGCTGTTCCCCAAAACAAAGCAAAACAAAATAGAAACAGAAAATAGATCTCCAGTGTAATTATGTTAAAGCTGTAATGCTGTCACTCAAGGGTCAGCAAATCTTTTCTACACAGGACCAGATGGTACACAGTTTAAGCTCTGTGGGCCCTACAGTTTCTACCGCAATATGCAACTCTCCACTGCAGCAAAAACAGCCTCACACAATAGTAATTAACATAAGGCCGTGTCCCAACACAACGTTATCTACAAAGACACAAAAGCAGTTGGACTTGGCCCAATGGCTGTGGTCCATCAACTTTGCTGTACATTGTTTCTGAAGACCTTCAGCAACTAAAGGCTCATTAGTTAACAACTAACTCTCCACCTCATTCCCCTGCTGCTATTTCAATGATACTGTGTGTTGTGTTTTCTTAAATATAAAATGCATACTATATAAAACTAATAATGCTATAAGAAAATAAGAAATGTATTAGTTTCACAAATACATTAAAAAAATTTAACAACCAGGCATAGATCAATGAAGTAGCTTATAGACAAGACTAGAGGCCAGGATGCAGTAGCCCTGCCATGAGCCATCACTTAGCTCTGCCTCTCCACTAGCTCAGTGTTTGCCCGAGTTACAGGACCACTTCAGGACCTCTGTCAGGCCTTATTCTCCAGTTGTGCCCTATCCTCCCTTCTCATGTTCCAGGGCAAGTACCATTTACCAAAGAGCCCTCCATGTCTCAACCAATCACAATGACTTTTCCTCCCTTTTATTTTTAAAACATATATTGCCTATATTTCTCTTTGGGTCCTTTAATTTTCTAAGTCAAAAGAAATTATTTTTTAATACACAAAACAATCTGTGGATTCACAGACTTAAAACAATACTCATCACTCCCCACACTTATAAAGATTAGAGCAAGTGGCCTTTTTACAGTGAATATATCATTTTTCAAAACAAAGAGAAGAAACTAAAAGTATAAATTGGTCCCTTTGATCTTATCAGTATGAAATGCATCTTGCAAAAACAAACAGAACAATATATACATCGAGCATCCTTAACCTGAAATGTTCCAAAACCTAAACTGCAAACACTCAAAAAGACATTTACGGCATTCTGGAGCTCAGATTTTCAGGTCAGAGTTGCTCAACTAGTAAAGTTTATGCAAATGTTCCAAAATCTTGGGGGCAAAAAAACCTGAATTCTGAAACACTTCTGGTCCAGGACATTATGGATAAGGGATATCTAACCTGGATATTTGGGAACTGAACTACCTAGAAGACATTATTTTATTTTATTTTATTTTATTTTCCCAAAGAAACCTTACTTAAGGAATACAATATTTGTGAATTTCATAAGGACAACTTTAGGGATATAGTGATTCTTCCCACCACACCCACCCTCCCACCCACACTCCCACCTCTCGCCCTTCTCCCTCTCCCCTTCCCAGTCCCACTCTCCACTAAGATCCATTTTCGATTAACTTTATACACAGAAGACAAACTCTATATTAAGTAGAGTTCAACAATTTGCAAACACACACACACACACACACAGACTGTTCCTTAACAGTGGAGACAAGGGCTGTTTAAAGTCATTGCATCTCAAAGTTAATTTCACTTTTTTTTTTTTAGAAACTTAATTGACTTTAAGAAACACCCAAGAATGATACATCTTTTGCAAGCACTTAGACATAATTAAAATACAACTCTTTGAGGACAGAAGTCCTGCATAGCAAGTCAGTGCACCGAGACTCCTGTTGTTAATTTAACAATTAACACTCTTATGTATGATGTCAGTGATCACCCAAGACCCTTGACATGAGCTGCCTCAGCTATGGAAGACTTCTGAATCCACAAACTCCATAAACATTTAGACAAGGCCATATGCAAAGTGGAAGTTCTCTCCTCCCTTCAGAGAAAAGCACCTCCTTCTTTGATGACCACTTCTTTCCACTGGGGTCTCATCCACCAAAGTCCTTCGTGTACAACATTTTTTGCCACAGTGTCTTGGCTGTCCATGCCCAAAATGCACTCATGGGCTTTTCAGCCAGACCAGAATGCCTTAAGGGCTGATTCTGAGATCAGCGTGCTACTTAAAGCGATTGTCTTTCTATAAGTCTGCTGTGTGGACTGCTTCCCATGTTGGAGCATTCACTCAAGAGATTGTTTTATAGCAAACAACTTGTTAGGTGACTGATTTATGGTAACAGCTACCTTTGCAGGACTAGAAAAATATAATCTGTAACTTGATTTTTCTGTCTCCCAGGTTCTGAGAAGTTGTTCTCTTTAAAAAAGATCTCTTTGACTCTCCCAATAAAAAAAAAATAGAGAGATGAGGTGGATGACTGGCCTAGTAGTTAAGACGGCCACATCTCATATGGGAATACTTGAGTTTAATACCACACTCTATTCCTGACTCCAGCTTCCTGCTAATGTGGGCTCTGAGAGACAGTGGTGGCAATTCAAGTGATTGGGTTCCTTACACCTATGTGGGAGACCTGGTCTCAGCTTTGGTCCCAGCAGAAAGCTGTTGTGAGAATTTGGGGAGTGAACCAGTAGGTAGGAACATCTCTATTTCTCTCTCTCAAACCCTGTCTCTCTCCCTCTCCACCTCTCAAATTATAGATAGATACACACACACACACAAGTAAACACATAGATAGACAAAGATAGGGGCTCAAAACTCTGTAAAATAAAGAGACCCTATCTCAAAGGATCTCATGTAGGCTACTCATAGCTCTGACTCACCTAATAAATTTTCCTTTTAATTCAAGGCAAAGAAATTTCAATGTACTAAAAGAATGTGGTACTATTTTTTTTCATTTTCATGTCTCCTGTGACACTAAAATTAGAAGGTGTCAAAGATCATAAGCAATAGGAAAAGGAAAATTTAGTGTCAAGAGCAAATAGGTCAGAGAAGAGAAGGCGAGTATCACCAAAGACCTAAGTTCAATCTCAATTCACTGCTTGCTTGAACAAATGTTCTCTTATTGCTAAACCTCAACCATTAGAAACATCATATCCTGGGAGCAGCACTGTGGCACATCAGGTAAAGCTGCCTCCTGTGATGCTGGCATCCCATATGGGCACCGAGTTGGATTCCCAGCTGCTCCGCTTCTAATCCAGCTCCCTGCTAATGGCCTGGGAAAAGTCGTGGAGGATGGCCCAAGTGCTTCGATTCCTACATCCATATATGAGACCCAGAGGAAGCTCTGGCTCCTGGTTTCAGCCTGGACCAGAGCTGGCCTTTGCAGCCATCTGTGGAGTAAACCAGCAGATAGAAAAGATATCTCTCTGTCTCTGTCTCTCTCTCTCTCTCTAATTCTGACTTTCAAATAAATAAATAAATCTTTAAAAAAAAGAAACATCATATCCTAAAATGACAACATGTGCTAGGAAAAATTAGCAAGATCAACTAATTGTAAAATCTGCTTAAAATTCAAATTCAGTGACAGAAACAGTGTGTTCCTAAAATAAATACCAATAGAGTTACATGGCCTTGAATACAATAGACAGATAACAGTAATTAATGTTAATGATACACAGTTGCTGAATTTTAATTTACTTTCATTAAATCCTTTTAAAATAAGTCATATTTATTAAATATGTTTCTACATGGAACTTAATTTTTATATTTTTTGCACTCACCATACAAGAAGGAGAGCCAGGTATCACTAAAGCTTACATATTAAGTATTCTACATAAACTGGTTAAAATCAAACCACTTTAGAATAGATAAGTCAATGAATGCAGGGTACTTGACTAATGCAAAATTGATAATAATCGATGAATGTAGGATTTCAAGGACAGCAAAATACCAATCAAAATAACCAGTTTCAGTCTTCGTCTCAGTTACATAAAGAAAACCCTACAGGTAAATGCTGCTTTGCTTCACAACAGAGGCAGACTCTAAGCTGTAGCGGGGCCCCCTGGGAAAAGGTGCTCAATCAAACTGACAGAAAGCAAGGGCTTTCTGCTGGGACCAAAGCTGTCCATTTTCTGAACTGATACTTAA
This sequence comes from Lepus europaeus, assembly GCF_033115175.1. Taxonomy (NCBI): domain Eukaryota; kingdom Metazoa; phylum Chordata; class Mammalia; order Lagomorpha; family Leporidae; genus Lepus; species Lepus europaeus. The sequence goes on along the minus strand of NC_084834.1, from coordinate 17,872,824 downwards.
GGTCTCCTGTAATCACATCTTGATTGCTTCTCCACCTGAGTCAATAGTCTATGATCTTCCTACACTCACTCTTATCTACTCCTAGAATAGAATCTGAGTATTTTTCCCCATTCTATCCATCTATTCAAATAATGCCTAAACTTCTAGGCAGAGGAGACACGGGCATCCCTCTGAAAACACTCCACCTCTGAAAACACCTTTACATGCTGCCTTGCCTCTAGCTCTTCTCTCTGATGACCACATGTCCCTCACGTCCCATGCTGATGCTGACCTCAGACAGTCTGTCTCCAGGTAGCGCCTGGAGCAGGAAATCAGTCATCCGCTCATGGGATTTGTACCAATCACTGGCCACTTATAAGCAAGACAACATTCCTATTAGGAACCATTAAACTGAAAATGATACATAAGTTCATTAGCTTCTTCTAAGCAATGATTCATAATATTGAGCATATAACAAATAATAAATATGTGTCAAAATTATATGTATTAAATAAGATAAACTTATTTACTGACTTACCCTGCTTTTCTTTTAATGATTTATTTATTTTTACTTGAAAGGCAGAGTTACAGAGAGGAAGAGGCAGAGAGAAGAAAGAGAAAAAAAAGAGAAAGAGAGAGAAGGGGAGGGAGGGAGAGAGAGATTTTCCATCTGCTGGTTCACTCCTGAAATGGCCATAATGGCTGGAGCTGGGCCAGTCCGAAGCCAGGAGCCAGGAGCTTCTTCTGGGTCTCCCACAAGGGTACAGAGGACCAAGGACTTGGGCCATCTTCCACTGCTTTCCCAGGAACATTAGCAGGGAACTGGATCAGAAGTGGAGCAGCTGGGACTTGAATCGGTGCCTATATGGGATGCCAGTGCTGGAGGAAGTGGCTTAACCCACTACGCCACAGTGCTACTCCCCTACCGTGCTTTTTGAAACTTTTATTTATTTGAGAGGCAGGCAGAAAGCTCCCATAACCCGTTTCACAACCCCAAACACTCACAATGGCCAAGACTGGGCTATGTCTCTTACTTCAGTGGCAGGAACCTAATTGCTTGAGCCATCACTGCTGCCTCACAGAGTGAAACCCAATTACTACGACATGGGACACAGGCATCTTAACTGACATCTTAACTGCTAGGCTAAACACTAGCCTCCTGCCCTTCCATAACTACCTAAATGTAAGAACCAAAACAACACTAATCTGGGTTTCCAACAAATTGTGGGAAACCTGACACCACAAAGAGTCTCTAGTCATTTTTCCTTTAAATAGAAAACTACATCAGGATCTCAATCTTTATTTAATTCTATGAATTGCAGCCATAACTAATTCAAAGTCTACCATGACAGATGATCTAGACAAAACCAATGAGGCTATCAGAAGGACAAACACCCCGAATTTGTCTTCCTGGTACACTATGAATGGCATTGAGCCACCCAGATTCATTCAGTAGGGCTACCTTTTTTTTCCTTCATTTGAAATGCACAGTTACAGACAATGAGAGCAAGAGACAGAGAAAGAGATCTTCTGCCCACTGGTTTACTCCCCAAATGGCCTCAAAGGCTGGGGCTGGGCCAGGCCAAACTCAGGAGCCTGGAGCTTCTTCTGGCTCTCCCACATGTAGGGGCCCAAACACCTGGACCATCTTTCTGCTGCTTCTCCAGGTGAATAAGCAGGGAGTTGGATAGGAAGTAGAGCAATCAGGACCCGAACGGACACCTACGTGGGATGCTGGCATCAGACACGGTGGCTTTACCTACTATACCACTAGTAGGGCTCCCTTTAAAAAAATGTATTTTTTTGAAAGGCAGAATTAAAAAGAGAGGAAACTTCCATCTGATGGTTCACTCCCCAAATGGGCACAGCAGCCAAGGCTGGGCCAGGCTGAAGCCAGGAGCCTGGAACTCTATCCAGGTCTCCCACATGGATGCAGGGGCCATCTTCTGCTGCTTTCCCAGGTGCATTAGCAGGGAGCTGGATCAGAAATGAGGCAGCCAGAACTCGAATCGGCATTCTTATGGTAAAGAAGGCATTGTAGGCAGCAGCTTAACCTGATACAACACAACACTGGCCCCTAAGGCTCCCTTTTACCAATAGAATTATTTCCTTTCCTTTAAAAAAAAAAAAAATAGGAGCCAGTGCTGTGGCGCAGTGGGTTAACGCCCTGGCCTGAAGCACCAGCATCCCATATGTGCGCCGATTCAAGACCCAGCTGCTCCCCTTCTGATCCAGCTCTCTGCTATGCCCTGAGATAGCAGTGGAAGATGGCCCAAGTGCTGGGGCCCCTGCACCCATGTGGGAGACCCGGAGGAAGCTCCTAGCTCCTGACTTCGGATCAGCACAGCTCCAGCCATTGCGGCCATCTGGGGAGTGACCCAGCAGATGGAAGACCTCTCTCTTTGTCTCTACCTCATTCTGTAACTCTGTCTTTCAAATAAAATAAATCTTTTAAAAAATTTATATTTATTTGCTTTATTTATGGGGGGGGGGGAGAATATGAGAATCTCTCATCTACTGGTTTACTCCTCAAATCCCTGCAACAGCGAGGGGTGGACCAGATCCAAGCCAGGAGTCTGAAATTCAATTCAGTCTCCCGGTGTGTGGCAGGGACCCAAGTATCTGAGCCAAGGCACGCTGTCTCCCAGAATGTGCATAAGGCAGGAAGCTGCAATCAGGAGCAGACTGGGACTCAACCCAGGTACTCCAACACGGGATTCAGGCACCCCGAGCAGCATCTTAACCACTGTGCCAAACACCAGCTCCCAACAGAAATATTTGTGTAAGATAGTTTGTACAGTTCCTGATGTACTGAAATAAAAGTTACCTGTACGTTAAAAGTGGACTGTGGGGCCGGCGCCGTGGCTCAACAGGCTAATCCTCCGCCTTGCGGCGCCGGCACACCGGGTTCTAGTCCCGGTCGGGGCACCGATCCTGTCCCGGTTGCCCCTCTTCCAGGCCAGCTCTCTGCTGTGGCCAGGGAGTGCAGTGGAGGATGGCCCAAGTCCTTGGGCCCTGCACCCCATGGGACACCAGGAGAAGCACCTGGCTCCTGCCATCGGAACAGCACGGTGCGCCGGCCGCAGAGCGCTACCGCGGTGGCCATTGGAGGGTGAACCAACGGCAAAAGGAAGACCTTTCTCTCTGTCTCTCTCTCTCACTGTCCACTCTGCCTGTCAAAAAAAAAAAAAAAAAGTGGACTGTGGGCCATCCGTCTTACCAGATGAACCAACTCTCCATACTTCACTATATGAACCACACAGGCACAACAGCAACAAACAATTGCCAGAGAAAGGCACAGCTAACTTAGCTACAGATAAAAGGTGCCTGATCTCTTCTCAATGCTAATTTTGCATTTTGCCAAGAAATCTCTAATTCGACAATGTTGAAAATAAACAGATTATAATTTATGGTGCAGTGTTTATTTATTTATTTATTTATTTATTTATTTGACAGGTAGAATTACAGACAGTGAGAGAGAGAAAAAGGTCTTCCTTCCATTGGTCTTCCATCCTTAGATGGAAAGGTCTTCCATCCTTAGATGGCTGCAATGGCCAGAGCTGCGCCAATCCGAAACCAGGAGCCAGGTGCTTCTTCCCAGTCTCCCACGTAGGTGCAGGGGCCCAAGCACCTGGGCCATCTTCTACTGCTATCCCAGGCCACAGCAGAGAGCTGGACTGGAAGAGGAGCAACCAGGACTAGAACCTGCGCCAATATGGGATGCCAGTGCCACAGGCGGAGGATTAACCTAGTATGCCACGGCGCCGGCCCCGTTTCATGTAATTTTTAAAAGATGTATGTATGTATTTATTTATTTACTTATTTATTTGAAAGGCAGACTTGGGGTCTGTGCTGTGGTACAGTAGGTTAAGCCTCTGCCTGCAGCACCAGCATCCCAAATGGGTGCCAGTTTGAGTCCTGGCTGCACCACTTGCTATCCAGCTAGCTGTTAATGGCCTAGGAAAGCAGTGGAAGATGGCCCACGTGCTTGGACCCCTGCACCCACGTGGGAGACCTGGAAGAAGCTCCTGGCTCCTGGCTTCGGATCAGCCCAGCATTGGCTGTTGCAGCCATCTGGGGAGTGAACCAGTGGATGAAAGACCTCTTTGTCTCTCCCTCTCTCTGTCTGTCTGTAACTCTGCCTCAGAAAAGAAAGAATGGAAGAAAGGGAGGGAGGGAAGGAGGGAGGGAAGGAGGAAAAAAAAGGCAGACTTACAGAGAGAGAAAGAAAGAGAGAGTTATTCCATCCATCCACTGGTTCACTCCCCAAATGGCTGCAATGACTGGAGCTGGGCCAGGCCAAAGCCAAGAGCCAGGAGCTTCCTGCAGTTCTCCATCATGGGTACAGGGGCTAAGGCACTTGGGCCATCCTCCACTGATTTTCTAGGCAGACTAGCAGGGAGCTAATCTGAAAGCAGGGAGCTAAAACTGAAAGTGGAGCAGCCAGGACTTGAACTGGCTCCCATATGGAATGCCAACGCTGCAGACTATAGCTGAACCTGCTGAGCCACAGTGCTGCCCAGTGTGTATTTTTTACTTATCTCATATTACCACCGGAATTTGCCTCTGCTGGCTTGCAGGGGCTGTAACTTGGGTTGTTGGAAGTCAAATCACAAGGAAATCAAGTCAGGTTGGTGCTCTGATTAACACCGAATAAAGAACTTAGATATCTCAGCATCCTGAGACACAGAGTTTTGCCCCATGAAGATTTTGCTTTCTTCCTTTAGCGGCCCTGTCCTCAGCACCAAATTCTACTAATGGAAATGAACTTGTAACTAAGTAATCCAATGCCTGGGCACATAGCTTCTTCTCTCACCAAAGGAAAAATACAAGGAGCAGTTGTGACACATCAATATCCATTTAGAAAAAATCAGCCAGATGGGATCTAGGAAATCATACATCCCAGTAATCTGTCGGTCTGGTTGTTTTTGAGCAGAGAGGTTGTGTGTTCAAATGGTAGCTGACACAGAAGACTGGAGACAGAAGAAAGATGGATTCATACCACCATCTCCTCATTCCCCAACCCTCAGGGAGACATAAAGAGATTAAAGATTAAAAAAAAAAAAAAAAAAAAGTGGAGCCAGAACGGTATGCCATTTATTGAACATCATACTACTGCTTAATCATGATGTGGGAAGTGCAGCCCACTCGCATTTGGAGTTAGCACACCGGCAGCTGGGATGAATGCTGCCTCTCGGGACTGCTACACAACAGGGTGGAAAGGCTGAGCCTCTCAAGACACACTTGAATGTCCATACCAGTTCCACCACGTTTCATTGGGTCTCACTGACCTCATCTATGAAATACAGGCTGAAAAACTATATCAGAGGAGCCTTATAGAGATTAAACAATAACCAACACAAGAAGTATCTAGCAGATATCTGTAATTTAACAACTGAGCAAAAGAAAAGTCTGCTTCTATTTACTTTGCCTGATAAAGCAGAAAATGGAATCTTATCTTTGTTTTCAAAGAACCAGTCTAAGTAGTTCAACAATTCACATATCAGGGATACACATAAATGTAGATATACAGAAAGACACACATCCTGACACACACATATAACTAGTCTACATTATCATAATGAAGCCAAGAACCCAGGATTAAACCCTAAAATTTAAAAAAAAACTAATTATCTGTGTCAATTGATGTCACAATTTATTATACAGCAAAACAAATATAACAATTGGAAAACTTTCAGTTGACAGTCAACTTAGAACTGTTCCCATTCGTCTTTAAATTATTATTCTTAATTATTATTAATAATATTACTGTTTTCTTCAGAAGATTTGAAAAATGTTTATATGAGAAAAAAGCAACACTCCAGAACATAGTTTTATATTATTTCCATGCATATTTAACCGAGCATTATTATTCCTAGGGTCTAAATAAAATTTCTATTTGAGAGCATAACTAGTTAACATTCCTATTCACAGTCCATTCTCCACTGCTCTCCCACGCACATTAGCAGGGAACCACATCGTAAGTGGAGCAGGCAGGACATGAACCAGCACCCATATGGGATGCTGGCAACACAGGTGGCAGCTTGAACCGCTATGCCATGACAGCAGCCCCAACATTTCTATTTTAAAATTTAAGCATTTTGGGGGCCAGTGCTGTGGCACAGCAAGGAAAGCCGCCGCCTGAAGTGCGCCATCCCATATGGATACTGGTTTGAGATCCAGCTGCTCCACTTCCAATCCAGCTCTCTGCTGTAGCCTGGGAAAGCAGTGGAAGATGGCCCAAATCCTTGGGCCCCTGGACCTATGTGGGAGAACCAGGGGAGGCTCCTGGCTCCTGGCTTTGGATCAGCGCAGCTCTGGCCATTGTGGCCACCTGGGGAGTGAACCAGCAGATGGAAGATTCTCTCTCTCTCTCTCTTTGTCTCTCTCTGTCTCTCTCTCTCTCATTCTCTCTGTATGTAACTCTGACTTTTTTTTTTAAAGATTTATTGATTTATTTATTTGAAAGTTACACAGAGAGAGAAGGGGAGGCAGAGAGAACCAGGTCTTTCATCCGCTGGTTCACTCCCCCGCTGGCCACAACGGCCAGAGCTGCGCCGATCCAAAGCCAGGAGCCAGGAGTCAGGAGCCTCCTCTGAGTCTCCCTCGCAGGTACAGGGGTCCAAGCACCCAGGTCATTCTCTACTGTCTTTCCAGGCCACAGCAGAGAGCTGGATAGGAAGTGGAGCAGCCAGGACTCAAACCAGTGCCCATATGGGATGCTCGCACTGAAGGTGGCGGCCTAATCTGTTATGCCACAGCACCGGCCCCAACTCTGACTTTCAAATAAATAACTAAATCTTTAAAAAAAAAAAAAAAAAGAAAGAAAAGACTGGTCGGCGCCGCAGCTCACTAAGCTAATCCTCCGCCTGCGGTGCCGGCACACCGGGTTCTAGTCCTGGTTGGGGTGCCGGTTCTGTCCTGGTTGCCCCTCTTCCAGGCCAGCTCTCTGCTGTGGCCCAGGAAGGCGGTGGAGGATGGCCAAGTCCTTGGACCCTGCACATGCATGGGAGACCAGGAAGAAGCACCTGGCTCCTGGCTTCGGATCGGCGCAGCACGCTGGCCGTAGCAGCCATTTGGAGGGGGTGAACCAACATAAGGAAGACCTTTCTCTCTGTCTCTCTCACTGTCTAACTCTGCCTGTCAAAAAGAAAAAGGCCTTAAGCATTTTTGCTATAAAAATTCTAAATCTTTATTTCAAAGCATCATAATGAGATTAAGCTAAAACAGAGCATATTTTTACGCAACTGGCATTTTGATAAACGTCCAGATTAATTAAGCAGAAAGAACAAACAAACATTAACTGGCCTCCAAAATAACTCTGAAAGAAATCTGCTGGCAGAAAAATCAAACAGCACCTGACAAACTGAGAACTGATAGCAAAACGTGTTGTGGACTTGAACCACTAGGGGGAAGTGTTGTCTAACCATAAGCAGAACTCAGTGTTAGGACACAACTTGCAGTTTATAAAAATTTCTTTCTAAGCATTCAGGGAGAAAAATATATATATTCTTTGAAGGAAAACCTGGAAATCTTCCATTAGACATCTGTAACTAGATTTAAATGATCATAGAGATGGCCCACTTCTTGGGAGCCGGCGCTGTGGTGCAGTGGATAAAGCCGCCATCTGCAATGCTGGCATCTCAAATGGGCACCAGTTCAAGTCCCAGCTGCCCCACTCCCGATCCAGCTTTCTGCTATGGCCTGGGAAAGCAGTGGGAGATGGCCCAAGTCCTTGGGCCCCTGCACCCACATGGGAGACCTGGAAGAAGCTCCTGGCTCCTGGCTTTGGATAAGCCTAGCTCCAGCCATTGTGGCCATTTGGGGAGTAAACCAGTAGACGAAGACCTATTTCTCTCTCTCTGCCTCTGCCTCTCTGTAACTGTGCCTTTCAAATAAAAAAAAAAAAAAAAAGAAAAGAAAATGGTCCACTTCTCAAACTCATTTTGTGTCTGAATTTATCATATCTTTGGGTCTAGGATCATCCTAGAAGGAACCAAAGACACTCCAGGAACACTGGACATGTCCAGTTCCACAATGTGACCACCCAGAGCTCTCACCTCACTGGTGGCCTGAAGTGGAAGTTCATAGACATGGGGATCAGTGACAAAAAGGACCCTAATCCTTCATCACAAATTCCAAACCACGCCATCATGGCCCTTGCATTAAATGACTACCCAATGTCCCCATAACAACCATTCTCACTTAGCAGTCAGGTACCTAGAATTTCAGCTTGAGAGAAAGAGTCACCGTCCTATCATGGTGGCAAGGCCTAATGCGCACTGCCAAGGGGCATGTGGACAACCCTTGAGGCATGCTTCAGGAAAACAGTAACCATCCACCCTGAGTAACTTTAACAGAGAGATGATCTTGAGAACAAAACATTTTGTTTAATCTTAACAACTTTACACACACACACACCCCTCTTACTTTATCTCCTGTTAGATGCTTCAGTATTTTTATCTCAGGACTCATCCACAGTGTGTCTCCTTGATTACTCCTCTCCATTAAACTCCTCTCTATTTATCAAATATTTCTGCTGATTTCCCTTTTTGATGACTCTTACAAAATTCCTTTAAGCATTTATCTTCTCAGCTTGCCTTTCAATTTCCTTCCTCAAAGGCTATCTTCACACTGATTTTCAGTGTGCTTCTTTGGCAATCATATCCACTCCTAAAATCTTTCTATTCCTGGCAGCCAAATCCACAGACCTAGAATCCTGGCCAGCCCTGCAGACACAAGATCCTGGCCAGCCCCTGGGGCCCCACAGTACACAGGACCCAGGGTCCAGTCTTGCTCCACCAGACCCAGAAAACAGGCCATTCCCATGGGCCTTCTCACTGTGGCGTAGCGGGTGAAGCTGCTGCCTGCAGTGCCCGCATCCCATGTGGACACCGGTTCTAGTCCTGGCTGCTCCACTTTCAATCCAGCTCTCTATCTATGGCCTGAGAAAGCAGTAGAAGATGGCCCAAGTCCTTGGGCCCCTGCACCCACATGGGAGACCTAAAAGAAGCTCCTGGCTCCTGGATTCAGATCAGTGCAGCTCTGGCAGCTGAGGCCAACTGGGGAGTGAACTAACAGATGGAAGACCTCTCTATATACATATATCTGCCTCTGCCTCACTGTAACTCTGCCTTTCAAATAAATAAATAAATCTTAAAGGAAGAAAGGAAGAAAGGAAGAAAGGAAGAAAGGAAGGAAGGAAGGAAGGAAGGAAGAGAAAAAACAGGCCTTCCCTAGTGACTCAGCCCTCAGACATGAGCCAGATCCAGGACAATCCCAGTGGACACAGGCTGCAGGCTAGCCCACACAAATCCACCCTCCAGGCCATCCTGGCAGCCCAAGGCACTAAGCCAGCCCCCACAAACCTATACTCCAGTCCTATCCCAGCATGAGGCTGGCCTTTGTGGTCTCAGGCTTCAGGGTGGCCTCTGCAGACCAAGGCTCCAAGTCTACACCCAAGGACACAAGCTCCAGGAATAACACAGTGGACCCAGGCACCAGGCTAGCCTACCTGGGGGCACTGGCAATAAGCTTACACAATACTCTACCATACAGTTCACCCAAAATCTCTGGAAAGACTGACCAGTGAGGGGATTTCCCTGTCAAAGGCTATCTGTAAAGACTAGAATAGGTGAATATTTCTCCAAATGTAGAGACATCAGTGCAGTATCACAGGGATCACCAATGATCAGGGGTATAGGACACCAACAAAGCAACAACCACCACCAAGAGAAAGCACCAATGAGATCCTAAAGAGAGATCTTTGCACTGCCTAACAAAGAACTCAAACCAGCATCTTTGAAAATGTTAGTGAACTACAAGAAAACACAACTAAATGGTATCAAGAAAACACTGCATGCAAAAAATAATAATAATAATAATTCGTTCAACAGAGATAGAAACTACAAAAAAAAAAAAAAAAAAAAAGAACCAGGAGCTAAAGAACACAATGACTACATTGAAAAATCCCAGAAAGCTTCAACAAAATACTCAATCAAATAAAACAAAGAATCAGTGAACTCAAAGCCAGGTAGAACACAAAGAAAAATAATTAAAAATACAAGAGTGAAGAAAGCATAGAACACTTTGACAAGATTATCAAGCAAACCAATATATGTACTGTAGGAATGTAAAAAAGAGCAGAGAACAAAAGCATAAACTTATTTAAAGAAATAATGACAGGGGCTAGCACATGATACAGTGATTAAGTTGCTGCCTGAGATGCCTGCAACTCATATCACAGCACCTGGTTTTAGTCCAGGCTACTGTCCTTCCATCCCAGCTCCCTGCTAATGCGTATCTGGGAGGCAGCAGATGATGGCCAAGTACATGGGTCCCTGCCACTTACATGAGATCTGGATGGAGTTCCAGGCTCCTGGTTTCCACCTGGCCCAGGCATGACTGTCACAGTCATCTGGAGGGCAAACCAATGAATATAAGATCTCTACATCTCTCTTTCTTTCTTTCTCTCTGCTTTTCAAAATGGGATGAAAAAATAAATAAATAAATAAATAAATAACAGAAAACATCCCAAATCTCAACCATCTAGGTCCATGAAACCCAGAGGACCTCAAATAGAGTAAACATTCAGGATCTTCAATGAGAGATATAATCAAATTTTCAAATATCAAATACAAGGTGGGCACTGTGACACAGTGGGTTAAGCTGCCATCTGCAACACTGCATCTCATATTGGAGCCCTGGCTCTATTCCCAGTTGCTCCACTTCCAATCCAGCTCCCTGCTAATGGTCTAGAGAAAAGCAGCAGAAGATGGCTCAAGTACCTGGGTCCCTACCACCCATGTGGGAGACTCAGATGAAGCTCCAGGCTCCTGCTTTGGCCTGGCTCAGACTCAGCCATTGCAGCCATCTGGAACTGAATCAGCAGGTGGAAGATCTCTCTGTCTCTCATGCTCTCTCTGTAACTCTGACTTCCAAATAAATAAATAAATCTTTTTTAAAAAGGACATTACTATGAATAATCATTTGCCAACAAACTGGATAACCTAGAAGAAATGGATAAACTCCTAGAAACATGCAACCTGCAAGAATAAGTCATGAAATAGGGATGAGACTGAATTAGTAACTAAAAGCTTCCCAACAAAGACAAGTCTGGGCCATGATGACCTCACTGGTGAATCCTACCAAACATCTGAGGAATAATGTCAACCGTTCTTCAACTATCCAAAAAAATGCTGAAGAGGAACGAACACTTTTCTGATACCAAAGCCAGACAAAGACAATACAAGAAAAAAAAACTACAAGTCAATATCCTTGGTGACCACAGAATCAAATATCTTCAACAAAATATTACCAGCCAAAAATCATCCACACATTAAAATGACCACAAACTCCATCAAGTATGCATTTATCCCTAAGATGCAAGTATGGTTAAATATATAAAAATCGATCCCGATGTTATACTATATTAATACAATGAAGGATTAGTATCTTTTTTTTTTTTTTTGACAGGCAGAGTGGACAGTGAGACAGAGAGACAGAGAGAGAAAGGTCTTCCTTTGCCGTTGGTTCACCCTCCAATGGCCGCCGCGGCCGGCGCACCGCGCTGATCCGAAGGCAGGAGCCAGGTGTTTCTCCTGGTCTCCCATGGGGTGCAGGGCCCAAGGACTTGGGCCATCCTCCACTGCACTCCCTGGCCACAGCAGAGAGCTGGACAGATAGAGGGGCAACCGGGACAGAATCCAGCGCCCTGACCAGGACTAGAACCCGGTGTACCGGCGCCACAAGGCGGAGGATCAGCCTAGTGAGCCGCGGTGCCGGCCAGGATTAATATCTTAAAAACACTTCAATAAGAGCAGAATAAGCATTTGACAAAATGCAATGTTCTTTGATAAATAAAATTTGCAACAAATTAGGTATAGAAAGAATGTATCTCAACATAATGAAGGCCATATATAATAAATCCATAGCTAACAACATACTCTTGAGAAACAAGGCAAAGAATGTCCATTTACACCACTTCATTTCCACAAAGCACTCCAAGGCCTAAACAGAGCAATTAGGCATGAAAAATAAAAGGCAGCTAAATTTGGAAAAGAGAAGTAAAACTATCCTTTTCAGCAGATGATATGACCTGATCTTACAGAGATTACTTCAAAAAGTTTGCAGAAAAAAGTTATTGAAAGATTTGTTTTTGTGCAAAGAACTTTTGAAATCCATGACAGTTTTTTCATAACATAAATTTTCCATTAATTTTTGAAGACCTCCTTTATACAGAAAATACTAGACATGACCAAAAAATTGTTGGAATAAACAAATTCCGTAAAGTTTCAGGATACAAAATCAACATAAAAAAATTAGCATCATTTCTAGATGCTAACAACAAACTATCCAAAAAATAGATCAAGAAAGCAATCCCATTCACAGTAGCTACAAAAAAAAGTAAATATTTTGAAATAAATCTAACCAAGGAGTTGAAAGAGCTATACACTGAAAAATATAAAACATTGATCAGAGACCAAAGCAACATAAATAAATGGAAAGATTCCTTGTGTTTATCAATTGGAAGAATTGCTAAAGTGTCCACATTACCCAAATCAAAATCCACAGATTCAATGTAAACACTATCAAAATTCCACTGACAGTTTTCACATAAATAGAAAAAATGATCCTATAAGTTTATGGACCCATGAAAGACCTCAAAGGGCCAAAGCAATAAAATGGAAGTTGGTGCCATGGCTCACTTGGTTAATCCTCCGCCTTGAGGTGCCGGCATCCCATATGGGTGCTGGATTCTGTCACAGTTGCTCCTCTTCCAGTCCAGCTCTCTACTGTGGCCCAAGAAGGCAGTGGAGGATGGCCCAAGTGCTTGGGCCCTGGACCTGCATGGGAGACCAGGAGGAAGCACCTGGCTCCTGGCTTTGGATTGGCGTAGCTCCAGCCATGGCGGCCATTTGGGGGGTGAACCAATGGAAGGAAGACCTTTCTCTCTGTCTCTCTCATTGTCTAACTCTGCCTGTCAAATAAAAAAAAAAAAATTGTACTACAAAGCTACGGTAAGCCACAGAGCATGGAACTAGTACAGAAACAGGCATATAGACCAGTGGAACACAACAGCAATCTCGGAAATCAATACACACTTCTGAGGTCAACTGATCTTTGACAAAAGTACAAAGAACACATAATGAGGAAAGGACATCAATAAACAGTGTTGGGAAAACTGGATATCCACCTGTTAGGGAACCATTCATGGAAAGTAATTGTAGCGCCGTGTGAAACAAAGTAACTGTAGTGCCATTTGAAAGAAAGTAACTGCACAGTAGCACAGCTTGAAAGAAAAGTAGAGAGGTAACCACCCTAGCTGGTAAGATTTGAAAAACGGATGGCCTAACTAGACCGCCTAACCACAAACTGTTGTTGCCATGACTACGGGACCCTGGGACGTAGGAATGTGGGCGGGGCTAGCCTCTAGAAACTGTATATAAGGGGACCCTCAGACGCTGTAAACCAGAGGTTGCTCAGCCTCTCTCCCCGGTCCCTAGTCCTTAGTCCCTAGTGCCCGTGGGGAGAAGCTCCTGGTCCGTAGTGCCTAGTGCCCGCAGGAGTAGGCTTGAGCGATCTCTCCTCCTAGTCGCCTAGAGTATCAATAAAGTGTGTTTAGCTTGACCTTCCTCAGTCTCCTCGACTCTTCCTTGGCAGTAACCTGGCCAGTTCCCAAAGGGGGAGGTCCTGACACCACCTATAGAAGAATGAAACTGAATGTTTATCTCAGGATATGAGTATACAGAAAAATCAACTCCAAATGGGTTACAGACAAATACAAGGTAAAAGCTTCTTGACACTGGTCTGGGCAGTGACTTTTTTGTACATGACACAAAAAGCACAGGCATCAAAAGAATTGACAAACAGGACTGCATAAAACTAAAAAGCTGCACAACAAAGGAAACTGAATGAAAAGACAACCTAAAGAATGGGAAAAAAATATTTGCAAACCACACAACTCATAAAGAGTTGATATCTGAAACATATAACAGGCTTGGAGCCGGCGCTGTGGCATCAGCGGATTAAACCACTGCCTCCAGTGCCAGCATCCCATATGGGCCCTGGTTGGAGACCTGGCATGAGTCTCTGTGGTACAATCAGCTGGCGCTTTTGGCTGTTAACCGAAAGGTTGGTGGTTCGAGACCTGGCTGCTCTACTTCCGATCCAGCTCTCTATTATGGCCTGGGAAGGCAGTGGAAGATGACCCAAGTCCTTGGGCCCCTGCTCCCACATGGGAGACCTGGAAGAAGCTCCTGGCTCCTGGCTTCGGATCAGCTGAACTCTGGCTATTGCGGTCATTTGGGGAGTAAACCAGCGGATGGAAGACCGACCTCTCTCAATCTCTCTCTCTCTCTCTGTGTAACTCTGACTTTCAAATAAATAAATAAATCCTTAAAATATATGTGTGTGTGTGTGTGTGTGTATGGTCAAACAACTCAATAGCAGTGAAAGAACCTGATTTAAAAATGAGCAAAGGGGCCGGCGCCACAGCTCAATAGGCTAATCCTACGCCTGCGGCGCAGGCACCCCGGGGTTCTAGTCCTGATCAGGGCGCCGGATTCTGTGCCAGTTGCCCCTCTTCCCAGTCCAGCTCTCTGCTGTGGCCCGGGAAGGCAGTGGAGGATGGCCCAAGTGCTTGGGCCCTGCACCCGCATGGGAGACCAGGAGAAACACCTGGCTCCTGGCTACGGATCAGCGCGGTGCGCCGGCCGCAGCGGCCATTGGAGGGTGAACCAATGGAAAAAAAAAGGAAGACCTTTCTCTCTGTCTCTCTCTCTCTCACTGTCCACTCCGCCTGTCAAATAAATAAATAAATAAATAAATGAAAATAAATAAATAAATAGATAGATAAAAATGAGCAAAGGACCTAAAAAGACATGTCTAAAAGCACACAGAGATGGCCACAGGTATATGAAAAAAGTGCTCAAATCACTAATCAATTAAGAAAATGCAAATGAACAACACAATGAGATATCATCTCATGTTTGTTAAGATGTCTACTAGCAAAAAGACAAGGGACAATGTTGAAGAAGCTGCAGGAAAACAGAAACCCTATGCACTATGGGTGGAAATGTTAATTAGTGCAGCCATTAACAAAAAGCAGTACAGCAGTTCCTAAGTATCGCATGACCCAAAGATCACACTTCCAAGCATACAGCCCCTCCAAAATGAACTCAGCAGTCTAAGAACTATCCGGGCCTTTCCTCTTTCTGTTTCTTTACAGACTCCACACAGTTACACACCTAAGTCTTCAGAGCAGGACGGCTCTCAGCACATCCAAGAACAGGACCTGCCTCACCTGAGCAGCTCAGGAATGTACTAGATTTCTGGCTCACACACTAGAATCAGAACTACTGCACTGAGGTTCAACAGCCTGAACTTTTAAGAAGCTTGCAAGCATCCCAGGTGCCACAGATTCTATGCTGACAAGGGAGGGCAGGACAAGGCTAGGACAGTCAGAAACCCAGAAATTCACCTGTAGCCTGAAGCAGCTAACTTCATTCACCCGGTGTGCAATACAAAGAGTATCATTTTCTAAATGAGCATGAAGCAAAAAAGGCTTATAGAGGTCCTAGAACTTCCCAGCAATTCACTGTATCTCCAGGGGAGGTACACAAGGATCATTTCCAAAACTCACACAGGCCTATCTGCTGTACAATCCTGGTTAGAACCACCGTAAAATCTTCTCCCTTTTAAAAAATATTTACTCAATGATTGATTGATTGGTTGATTGATTGATTTGAAAAGCGGAGTGATAGAAGAGAGGAAGAGGGGGAGACAGAGAGAAGATAGATTATTCTTCCATCTGCTGGTTCACTTCCCAAACGCTATCTGCACTTCCCACATGAGTGCAAGTACTTGGGCCATTATCCACTGCCTTCCCAGGCCACATTAGCAGGGGCTAGCTCGGAAGGATAGCCAAGACTCAAATCGGAACTCCGATATGGGATGCTGGCATCACAAGCAGAAGTCTAATGAACTGTGCCACCATGTTGGTCCCAACAATTCTCAACTCTTCAAGAGAAAAAATATATTCATATATTTTGTAAGATCACCTTAATTATCCTGAGTAAAATTCATAAACAACATAACTAAATATAAAATTTGAAACAATCAATATAATGCCCTAAACAGAACACAAAGGAGAAACCCTAGTTTAGGCCTAAGAGTTAAGAGTCCTAGAAAAGTCACTGATATTTAAAACCATGCAAAAGGCATGTTGTTTATACAGTTTGTTTGTTTGTTTGTTTGTTTGTTTTTTGACAGGCAGAGTGGACAGTGAGAGAGAGAGAGACAGAGAGAAAGGTCTTCCTTTTTGCCGTTGGTTCACCCTCCAATGGCTGCCGCGACTGGTGCATCGCACTGATCCAAAGCCAGGAACCAGGTGCTTCTCCTGGTCTCCCATGCGGGTGCAGGGCCCAAGAACTTGGGCCATCCTCCACTGCATTCCTGGGCCACAGCAGAGAGCTGGCTTGGAAGGGGGGCAACCGGGACAGAATCCAGCGCCCCGACCAGGACTAGAACCCGGTGTGCCGGCGCCACAAGGCGGAGGATTAGCCTATTGAGCCACGGCGCCGGCCTATACAGTATGTCCTAAACTCAGATACTTAGAAATATAGAAGAGAGTTTTCAAAAGGTTCATGGAAAGTCATATTATGAAAACACTATGCATGGATTTTTAAATGTTTTGCACCAAAATAAAATCATCTCAACACCATTTTCCATGAATTTTTAAAAATATTTTATTTATTTATTTATTTGAAGGCAGAGAGACAGGGGCCAGGGGAGTGAGAGAGATCTTCCATCCACTGGTTCACTCCCCAAATGGCCATAATAGCCAGGGCTGGGACAAGCCAAGGCCAGGAGCCTGGAACTCCATCCAAGTCTCCATGTAAGTAGCAGGACCCAAGCCCTTGAGCTATTTTCTGCTGCTTTCCCAGGAACATTAGCAAAAGCTGAATTGGAAGTGGTGCAGCTGGGACACAGAATGGCGCCCAAATGGAGTACCAGCATTGCAGGCTGTGGCTTGACCCACTGCGCTACAACACCAGCCCCAATTTCCATGAATTTTGAAATCCCCTCGTATTTCCCCCTGCATGAATGTCCAGTGGAAAATTCAGTCACACAGCATGTGGAAGAATTCTCCCTTATACTGTACTTACTGCTCCATGCACTACAAGATATCTATCTTTCTTGGGCTCTCAGCATCAAAGGTCAGTAGCCACCCACAACTCCATCCACAATTACTATGATAATTAAAACAAACCCACAAATCTCCAAAGCCACTGCTTTAAAACAACCACTCAACCTGCTCAATAAAAACAGAAGTATCTGTACCAGGCTGCAACATTATCTTCCTTCGTGCCACTATCTTATATTACAGTGACTCCAAAGTCTCTGTAAGATTCTACCTATACTGTCAAATATCTACAAAGCAAATATGTACATGAAATTCTACCACAACAGAAAAGGCTGGCAAAGTTCTACAAGAATGGACAACTAAATCTGAAAAATCTTTTCCTCAAGTCTTAAAAAACTAATCCAAACTACTTTTTTTAAATCCTGTGTTCCTAATGACGCTGTATTTCAACTTCAGAGCTATCATCTCACTCATTTAATTGATATTCATCAGCAGTGGTTCCCAAGCACTCAGGTTACAGTGTCAGTAAATTTTATCAAACTGCAGTTTTAATGTATCCTATTAAAGTATTCCACAATGGATTCTTTTATGAATAGTATTAACATGTTTCATAAATAGCTCAAGTAATTATCTTTTAAAATACAGTAGTTCTTGAGCCTGTACATACATCACAATCAACACCTGGGAAGCTGCTTACAAATTCAGAAATGTCCCCTAGGAGTCCCTTGTCCACAGATTCTAATTCCATAGTCCTAGAGTAGGCAGGGCCCAAGAAGCTTTATTTAAAAAGTAAATAAATAAATAAAAAGTTATCTACAGATGGGTTTCACTCTGGCAGGGAAAGATCCAGTGGGTGCCCTGAGATCTGTACCCTTTGAGTGGGAAAGGTGGCTTCTTTAATTATAAAGTGACAAGTCCCTCAGAGACTTTGAAAAGTCTCACATATTGTGCCACCTGGGGTTGCAACACGTGACAATGGAACCATGTGAAGCTGTACACTGTGGATGACTCTAAAGCAGAGGCCATAGGCCCAGATGAAGTAACCTAAAGGAGGAAGGTGGCAAGGCCACAGACAACATAGGAGAGGGTGAAGAAGAACCTGTGCACCAAAGGCATCAGCTGCAGGTCAGCACTAAGGAAACACACAGGCAGTGTGGCACAGCCTCAGCTTGTTCAACAGAAGCTTGGAATCTGTACTTTTATACGAAATCTCCTAATTTTAAAAAAGGAGCTCAATTTTTAATAAAATGTTGGCTGAACAAACTAAAATATGAAAAATGTCAGTATGTCAATGCTGCTTAACAAAAATAAAAGGGAAAAGATATTCCTTTTCTAAAAAATAAAAGGAAACTTCAGATTTTAGGGAGTTTATTCTAGAAAAAATGTTTATTCTAGAAACAATGAAAGGGACCTTGATTTGAAAACATGGAGGGACCGGCGCCGTGGCTTAACAGGCTAATCCTCCGCCTTGAGGCGCCGGCACACCAGGTTCTAGTCCCGGTTGGGGTGCTGGATTCTATCCCGGTTGCCCCTCTTCCAGGCCAGCTCTCTGCTATGGCCCGGGAAGGCAGTGGAGGATGGCCCAAGTGCTTGGGCTCTGCACCCCATGGGAGACCGGGAGAAGTGCCTGGCTCCTGGCTTCGGATCAGCAAGATGCACCGGCCGCAGCGGCCATTGGAGGGTGAACCAACGGCAAAAAGGAAGACCTTTCTCTCTGTCTCTCTCTCTCACTATCCACTCTGCCTGCCAAAAAAAAGAAAAAAAGGAGAAAAAGTATTATTTGTGGATATTGTATACTTGACAATAAAACATTCTGTGATATCTAAAGAACTCAAGTTTACTGTAAAACATGCTAACAGCACCCAGAGACTTCTAAGTTAATAAAGATTAGCTCTCCGACATTAACCATGCAAACAGGTAACGCTTTTAAAGCAGATCGCAGGGGACCGGAGTTGCAGCACAGTTGCAGCTGCTGAAGGCCAAGTCACAACCTGCGAGGCTGTCATCCCATATGAGCACCAGTTTGAGTTCCAGCTAATCCACTTCTGATCCAGTTCCCTGATAATGTCCCTGGAAATCAGTGGAAGATGGCCCAAGTACTTGGGCCCCTGAAACCCACATGAGAGACCCAGATGCAGTTCCAAGTTCTTGACAATGGTGGCCATGAGAAATGAACCAGTAGATGGAAGATGTCTTTCTCTCTCCCCCGCCCTCCCTCCCTTCCTCCCTCTCTCTCTCCCCCTTATCTCCAACTCTTTCAGATGAATAAATAAATCTTTAAAAAATAAAAAAGTAAAGCACAAGTGGCTAACAAGCACATGAAAAATTCTGACCTCAACTACATGTGATACAGCGTGTGTTTGGAGATAAAAGCTTGGGATTCTAACAGAGATGTGACAGTGCAATGCTGTTCCAAAGCTGATCTGAGCACACTCTCAAAAAGGTCCAATTCTGCTCCTCGGCTTCTAAATAGTTGCTTTAAAAAAATATAACAATGAATGCTCTTCTGAAAAAACAAACAGTATCTTATAGACAAAATAAAAGGGAAAGAAAGCAGATAGTGGGAATGGGCTACACAACATGCCCTCTAGAATGGCTTCTGCAACACAGCTCGCTAGCCCAATACACAAAACACCAGCCAGTTCCAAGGAGCTCACTGAGGCCAAACAGCAACACTATTCAGCTCAGTCTGTAGATATGTGGTCCAACAGGGAATAGGCTGGAAGTGTTTATACCAAAGACCCTAGCCAGAAAAAGTTTAAAATCACCTCCTGGCCCACTTGGCCAAAACAGACCACTAAAACCACTGCCTATCAGGGAGGGTCTGTGGGAATCTAAAATAATAGAGAACATCTGGTCAATTCAGTAAGGGCCAAGAATGGCAAGCAAGTCTAATATCCACTTGTGTGTCATACTGTAGAATATTTTTTCTGCTTTCCATAATCGAGTGTGGGAGGGAAATAGGAGATTGGAAAGCAAGGAGCAAACTAAATAAAATGTACCAAAGAGCCAAGATTTTCTAAAGGATCAGCCATAAAACTATAAACCAAGTTGAATCTGTGGTGGAGACAAGAAAATAACTCAACAGAAAACCTTAGAATTAGTGGATTTGTAATTTCTTCCTTTGTATATTCGTGGTTTTCTATGCTGAGCCATCTTTTTCCTAAAGCAATGACTGTTAACTTTCCTAAGCCAGATGCAAAGATTCAAACAGGGCATGGCAGGGGGAAGCTGCAATGCCACTGTTTTGTGTTTTGCTCTCTAGGAATTCTGTGTTCATGGAGAGACTTCCATGCATATCAGTAAGATGCTTTTTTTTTTTAATGAGTATTTTAAATATTAGCTTTTTTTTATGTTACTTACTATTGATGGCATTTTATTTGAGAGGCAGAGACCAAGACAGAGAGACAGAGACAGAGACAGAGCGAGGCAGAGATAGTGCACCTCTCCGGAGACTGGTTCACTCCCCAAATGCCCACAACAGCCAGGGCTGGGCCAGACCAAA
The DNA here is from genome assembly GCF_033115175.1 of Lepus europaeus. NCBI lineage: Eukaryota > Metazoa > Chordata > Mammalia > Lagomorpha > Leporidae > Lepus > Lepus europaeus. The sequence goes on along the minus strand of NC_084834.1, from coordinate 17,852,194 downwards.
GCTGGCAGCCAGGAACTCAATCCAGGTTGTTCATGCAGGTGACAGGAACCCAACTCCTGGAGCCATCATTGCTGCCTCCCATCATGTGCTTTAGCAGGAAGCCAGATCCAGGACATAGACGTACAAGGGGTGTTTTACCACAGAGCTAAACATCCACCCCTACCAACACATTATTCAACTTCTTCCTACTCCACAAATAAAATATAACTCAAAATGGATCAAAGATCCAAATGTAAGCATTCAAACTGTGAAACTTAGAAGAAAATGTAGGAGTAAACCTTCCTGATGATGGGATTAAGCAACTGTTTCTCAGACATGACAGCAAAGAAGTACCAAAATAAGAAACAGACAGATTAGGATCCATCAAAATTAAAAACTTCTTGCTACAAATGAAACTATCAAGACATTGTAAAGACAACACAAATTAGGAGAAGTATGTGCAAATCATATATCTGATAATGGATTTGCATGCAGAGCATAAAGAGATAAATAAACCAATTAATTAATTGGCAAAGGATCAGAATAGACATTTCTCCAATAAGCCAATAAATACAGGAAAAGGTGCTCAACACCATTAGACACTGAGGGAATACAAAACAAAACCACAGTGAGAAATAATTCCACTGGGATGATTACAAACAGAAAGGCAGAGGGTTTCAAGTGCTGATGAGAATGTGGAGAAACTGCAACCCTCACACACTGCTGGTGGAAATAGAAAGCAGTGCAGCTGCTTTGCGGAACGTTGTTTGAGTTCCTTGAAAGATTTCCTATAGAAGCACCATATGACTCAGTAATTCCACTTCTAGGTATATACCTAGAAGAAATGAAAACATATGTCCATGCAAAACCTTGTACACAAATGTTTATAACTGCATTACTCATAACAGTCAAAGTGTGGAAGCAACTCAAATGCCCAGGAAAAGGTGAACAGATAAATAAAATGTAGTCTATACATACAACATAATATAACTCTGCTGTATGATTCCTAAAAAAAGAAATAGTGATCCATGCTGTGGCATGGATGAAAACACTGTACTAAATGAAACGAATCTATCACCAGCCAGGATGCGGCACAGTGGGTTACGCTGGTCTATAACACCAGCCTCCCATATGAGCGCTGGTTGAAGTCCTATCTGCTCCATTTCTGATCCAGATCCCTGCTAATGTGCCTGGGAAAGCAGCAAAAGATGCCCCAAGTGCTTTGGCAACTGCCACCCACATGGGAGACTCAGATGGAGTTCCTGGTTCCTGGCTTCAGCCTGGCACAGCCATGGCCAATGTGACTATTTAATGAGTAAAACAGCAACTCTCTCTTAGTCTCTCCCTCTCTTTCTAACTCAGCCATTCAAACAAATTAAAAAAAAAAAAAAGCCAGTCACAAAGAATCATGTACCATATGATTCCATTTATAAGAAGTGTCCAGAATAAGCAAATCTAGACATAAAAGGTAAGTTCCTGGTTGCCTGGAAGTGGCTGCTAATGGCTGCAGTCTTTTCTTTTTGGGATGATGAAAATGCTCTAGAGTTGACTTTGGTGATGGAAGCACAATTCTGTGAACATACTAACACCCAGAGAATATTACACCTTAAACAGGTAGACTGTGCAGCTTATAAATTGTATCACAATGAGGCTACTTTGCAAAAAAAGAATTATTCAAGGCTTCCATGTCACCACTGCAGACAGGAATACAAGTTTGCCTCCTCTTCTCTAAGCTCTGTGAAAATGACAACAAATTGCAAAAGAAAATAAATTCTTAACAGTAGTAAGAAGAGGAGCCGGGCCGACACTGTGGCACAGAGGGCTAAGCCTCTGTCTGTGGTGCCAGCATCCTATATGGGTGCCAGTTCATATCCCAGCTGCTCCTCTTCTGATCCAGCTCTCTGCTATGGCCTGGGAAAGCAGTAGAAGGTGGTCCAATTGCTTGGGCACCTGCACCCACATGGGAGACCTGGAAGAAGCTCCTAGCTTCAGATTGGCCCAGCTCCGGCTGTTGCGATCATTTGGGGAGCAAACATAGAAGCACAGAGAAGACCTTTCTCTCTGTCTCTCCCTCTCTGTTTGTAACTCTACTTCTCAAATAAACAGTCTAAAAAAAGAAGGGAGTAGGAAGAGGAAAAGAAAGGAGGAGGAGAAAAGAGGAGGAGGAAGGAAGAAGAGGAAAAGGAAAAGGAGGAAGCAAAGAAGGAGAAGGAGGAGGAGGAGGAGTGGTGCAACCATAGTCAAAAGAAAGCAGAAGTCACTACACAGAACAAGCCCAGGAAGCCAAGAGAGCCATTGAGAAGGTAAACCCTAGAGCTGGCAGGTACCTGCACGTGGAATGGGAAACAGAAGAGATGGCACTATGAGTACCTGGAGGATTATCCATTTAACAGCTTACTGTGCTGACCCCTTTCCCACACTGCTCTCCAACTAGAGACTGCTTGCACCAAGGCAGGCAGTGTGTGTGTGGAGGGAAGCCACTGCCTCGGCACACACAGGTTATCCCAGCCCCATCCATATACAGAGAAGCAGCCTGTGGGGACACAAACTCCAAACAAACAGAGAAACTCCTGCACCTGTACTTGGGAACTCAAACTGCCATTCCTGCATATGCATGGAAAAGCAAACTCCAACAGATATCTGAGGAAAAAGAATGGCTTCCAGGAGAAGTTCCAAAGCTCCAATACTTAATGAAATAGAACTGACCCTATAGAAAGCAGAAATTCAGGAAACAGAAAAGACTAGGGGGTGGATGTGGAATTCTAATTAATTCTTTACAGATTCAAAATAATTCATTGATAAAAGAATAGATTGCAATGAAAAATGAGATATTAGAAAATGAAAAAGAGCTCCAAAAATATAATTATCAAAATAAAAATATTGGGGCTAGTACTGTGGCATAGTAGGTTAAGCCTCTGCCTGTGGCACCAGCATCCCACATGGGCACGGCTTGAGTCCCAGCTGTTCCACTTCTGATCCAGTTCCTTACTGATGGTCTGGGAAAGCAGTGGAAGATGGCCCAGGTGCTTAGGCCCCTGCTCCCACGTGGGAGACCTGGAAGAAGCTGCTGGCTTCTGGCTTCAGATCGGCCCAGCTCTAGCCATTGTGGCCATTTGGAGAGTGAACCAACAGATATAAGACCTTTCTCTCTATCTCTCCCTCTCTCTGTAACTCTGCCTCTCAAATAAATAAATCTTTAAAAATAAATAATAAAAATATTATCAGAAAGAATGAACGGACATATTTTAAAATACAAGATAAAAACTAGGAGACGTAAGAGATTAACCCAATACAGGAGACCCAAATCCATCTAAGAGAAATTTCAACAGTAAAGAACATTAAAAAAAAAAAATTAAAGGGGAAATAATCCAAAAACAACCATTTCTGATGCTAAGGCAAGATTAAGACTGAAAAGCCTCAGTAAGTGTCAAGTAATACGAATAAGAACAACTCCGGAATGTAAGAAGGCAGGGAAAGAAAGTCCCAGAAATTATCAGGAGGAAAAGAACAGACCTAAAGGAGCAAACCTTTGTCACATCAGCACCAGTGGGGCACTAAAGGCGAGTGTGTTGTCCTCAGACCTCCGTGTCAGGGGAACAAACAGCAAAGCTGAAAAACAGAATTTTAAGACACACAAAGCTTCCGAAGTTTTACCACTCCAAGAACATTCCAGAAGCATCACTAAAAGAGACACTCAAGGAATCCAAGAATGAGGTGTGGACTCCCTGAGGCAGTATATCTAATAAAGAATTTAATAAAGAATTTTGTTTAAGTCTAAGGAGAACAGCTGCATAAAGGCCTAGAAAAATACTGGCACATGTTAGAACAAATAGAAGATTCCAAGAACACCTTCAAGATAAAATTAATTCCGTGTTACAAATGATACAGTTAACCCTAATGAGAGAGTGAAGACAACAATCAGCAAAGCCTAACAAACTGCTGTCTGTTCCTCTCTCCCCTCTGCTCTGATGAGCCTGGGCGGGATCCACACCAGCCCCTGAGCAGAGGGGCCACAGAGGGGGCTCTAGCTCTTCTGCTCCGTTCCTTGGGGCCAACAATGTTACTCAGATTTTGCTGCTTGGATTTGCCTTTTGTAAATGCTGATGCTACATTTTAAACTGTTAGAATCCATCTATAGTCAAAGCAGGACAGACTTTGTTATGGTTATGGAAAAGAACAGAAACATCATGAGCCCTGTCAGAATAAAGGTTGGATGGACGGAGGTTTCCACAGGGAACGAAAGCCCAAGGGCAGGTGCAGAAGTACTGAATCCTTTCTCATGAGAACATCATGAGATGCCTGCTCAGAAAAAGCCTGTGAAACATAGTTTCCAATATTAATATTTAAACCCACAAATGTAACCAAGTGAAAAGCCTAAAAATAAAATGCAACTGTTGGGATAGGGGAGTAGACAGATTATTCTAGCCAAATTCCTCATCCTTTATAGAGAATTAACAGGTAGTGGATGATTAAGAAATAAATCTGTAAGCATATTATCTATAAGGCAACTGCCAGAAAAACATAAAGACAAAAGTGAAAAAAAGGAGGAGAAAGAAAGAGTTTGACAGGAAGGCAACAAAGCCTTGGCTACTGGGAAGGAAAACTGAGGGTAGGAAAGTGGTAAGGGGTCTTTGCTTGCATGCACATGCAGAGAAAAGTCTGAGAGAGCCTGGGGGAGAGGGGGTGGATGGCATGGTAAAAAAGCTGGCTCGCAATCATAAACTTTGGTAAAGGTGGTGGTTTTTTCTTTTATTATACACACATACTATTTTGATAATAAAAACCTAAAGCAGAGGGGTAGGAAGGACACAGGGGCTTTGAATTTAAAAAACAGAGGAAGCTGGCTGTGGTTCGTTAATCATAACAAATCTATCATACTAAAAGGAGATGTGAAGGATAAGGAATGCTGGATGCATAGTATATAGGAACCTTGTCCTACTTCACATCTTTTGTTCTGTAAATTTAAAACTATTCTAAAATTTAAAAGTCTATTAAAATAAATAAAAACCTAAAGTTCAACTATTTTATTTTAAAATAACAAATAAATACCTACACATGGGGGAGTAAGAGCTAATCAGTCCATATCCAATGCTGAATTTGGAAGACTGTTTATGAGACTACCGGGGACGGCACTATGGTGTAGAGGGCAAAGCCCCTAGCTGCACACCAGCATCCCATACAGACACCTGTTGAAGTCCTGGCTGTTACACTTCCAATCCAGCTCCCTGCTAATGGCCTGGGAAAGCAGCAGAGGTTGGCCCCTTCACTCATGTAGGAGACCTGGATGAAGCTCGTGGCTCCTGGCTTCAGCCTGGCCCAGCCACTGCCATTTGAGGAGTGAACCAGCAGATGGAAGACCGCTCCCTCTCTCTGTAACTTTGCCTTTCAATTTTATAAAATAAATCTTTTTAAAAAGGGTGTACGTGTGTGTGTGTGTATCTGTGTGTGTGATTTATCTTTAACGAGAGAGAGAGAGAGAAATTACTCAGTGCTGGAGAGAGGGTAGATGCGCCTCCATACCCTATGGAGGAGATTCTGACCAGGAACCATCTTCCTGCTGAGCAGTTTCTTAAACAGGGCTTTTCATTCTGCTGTGATACCAGCAGTCTCCGAAGACAATCAATACTCGCAATTAGAATGGGTTAATTAAAATGAACCACTTTATTAAAAACTTCTTTAGTTATACAACCAATTAGATGGGCATGCTTGACAGAATTATCAATTTGGGCACAGTTATCAGGAACAATAAATTATTGAAACAGGAAGGACAAAATGGAAGACCTAGACTGACAAAAACATCACTTAACAGTACACAGAGGAAAGACAGCTTTATATTTTTGTCATCAATATGGTAGAAAATTGCAGAATTCCATTACTTGTGAACATATTGATATTGTTTTGTAAAACTTTAGACAGTTGTAAAAGTAGGCCCTGTGGCACAGTAGGTTCAGCCACCACCTAGGACTCAAGTTTCCCAAATCAGAGTGCCTCGTTTGGTTTCAAGCTACTCTGTGCTTCAGATTCAGCTTCCTCTTAATGCACCTGGATGGAGTTCCTGTTTCCTGGCTTTAGCCTGGCCCAGCCCCAGATGTTGCAGGCACCTGGGGAGTGAACCAGCTTCTGAAAGATCTCTGTCGGGGCCGGCGCTGTGACACAGTGGGTTAATGCCCTGGCCTGAAGCGCCGGCAATCCATATGGGCACCGGTTCGAGACCTGGCTGCTCCACTTCCAATCCCACTCTCTGCTATTGCCTGGGAAAGCAGAAGAGAATAGCCCAAGTCCTTGGGCCCCTGCACCCATGTGGGAGACCAGGGGAAAGCTCCTGGCTCCTGGCTTTGGATCAGTGCATCTCTGGCCGAGGCAGCCATCTGGGGAGTGAACCATCATATGGAAGACCTCTCTCTCTCTCTGCCTCTCCTCTCTGTGTAATCTGACTTTCAAATAAATAAATAAATCTTAAAAAAAGAAAGATCTTTCTGTTATCCTACCTTTCAAATAAATAAAAAAATAAATCTTGACACACAGAGACAAGGGGTTATAAAGCATTAGCTCTGGAATGATACAGTCTACAGAACGCAGACTTGTACCACTCTTTTTATGCCCTTTTCTTTTTATTCTTTCGCTCTATAATTTGGGTTTAAATATCCACTCATGTTTTTCATATGACACTAACATTATAACCTTCACCCAAACAACCTTTGAAACAATGGAAATGTGAAAAAGCAATCAAGAAATCAAAACAAGATTCTGGGCCAAGGACTTGTGGTCTCTGTTAACTCTGTTTCTTTCCTTTCAAATGCTTTGTTTTATTGTTGTTCCCCAGGTTAGATCTCCAAGGTCTTTTCATTTAAAAGAAAGAAATGCAATACTGTACATACTGAATCAAGGCCTGCTGGGGCTAAAGGAGCAATTATAAATTTTGAAATGCACTATGCAAACCCTACCACTTGTGATATACATTTCTTTCTCTCAGATATCTACTTTAAATATATACTTAAAATTTATATTTATATTTATATATATTTTAACTCAGAACTCTAATCTTGATTTCTCAGAGAGTGAAACATGGGCCAGTTAGGAACATTCAAGACAAGTCTGTATGGGCATACACTATGATCAGGGATACAGAAGGCATATGTTTAACTTCACTGTTTTTTTGAAATGTTCCCATTCCCACCACCAATATGTGAGTTTCAGCAACTCCACATTGCTGCCAGAGTCACTATGGTCAGTCATAAATTTTAGCCCTTTAGTGGATGTGCAGTGGTATTATTGTGGTTTTAGTTTCCATTTCCCTAATGACTAATAATGTCGATCATCTTTTCATGTGTTTACCCTGTCTTCCACATATGAAGGTACTTTAAATGGTTTATGAAAAATGAAATTCAAAGATAATTATATTTTTGGTTCAAAAAATATTAAATTCACACATACAATGGGCTGTCAAAAAATTCACAGAAAATGTATCTTATGAAAAACCTATGCAATGGCGCTGGCACTGTGGCATATCGGGTAAAGCCGCCATCTGCAGTGCTGGCATCCCATATGGGTGCCAGTTCAAGTCCTGACTGCTCCACTTCCGATCCAGCTCTCTGCTGTGGCCTGGGAAAGCAGTAGAAGATGGCCCAAGTCCTTGGGCCCCTGCACCCGTGTGGGAGACCCAGAAGAAGCTCCCGGCTCCTGGCTCCGGATCAGCGCAGCTCCAGTGGTTGTGGCCAGTTAGGGAGTGAACCAGCGGATGGAAGACCTCTCTCACTCTCTCTCTCTGCCTCTCCTTCTCTTTCTGTATAACTCTGGCTTTCAAATAAATAAATAAATATTTTAAAAAAAAAGAAAAACCTATGCATGAACTCCATGAACTTTTAGAAGTATCCTTATACCTCCTTTGATGTGACGAAGTATCTGTTCAAACTTCTCGCACATTTTTTAATTGGGTTGTTTGCCTTCCATTTGTTCAGACACACGATCTCCCTATACATTCAAAATACAAGTCCCTTGTCAAATATTCAACACAAAATCCCAATAGCCAAACTTTTAAGAAACTCTGATCTAGCTAATTTTGTGGAAAAGAACCACATTACACTGCAGGGAGTCATGCATTTACATATGATTCACTCTACCTCTAAAAATGAAAAGGTAATTACCTAAAATCTGACATGAGTGCTTTTTTAAAATCATATTCTTCAGAATCCATTTCTGTCTATGTCCCAGGAGCACTTTACATAGTCTGATGGCCAGAAATCATTACCAAGCCAAAATCCGCTTTCACAGCACAGCTTAGTAATGAGTTCCATGTAAAAAGAGCTAAGATTTTCATAGCATTTCAGTATTTTTGTTATCTGGAAAACTAGCCAGAGGCTTCTAAGTTCTCCATACACGATCACTACTGAACCACAAAACATTTCCTATGGCTTCCCTGCAGCTTCTACTCAATCTCTTACCTTTTTGAATGGATTAGGGGAAAGCAGTGGGGAGAAAAAGTGTTAACATTTCTTTTCCTTCTTCCCTAAGTAATCAGGATTCTTACTCAAAATAGCCCCTGATGGCCTCCCTCCCTCAGTGCCATTTATTCTGACTTCAGATGCCATTCTAACAACACATCTTTTATAGCAAGGATCTCAAAGGCCTGGGATCAGATGACTCTTAAGTCTAATAGGAGAGTTTGTTTTCCTAAGGAGCGAGCAGTATAAAATATCAAATGCATGGTCCAGAACCAAGAAAAATAGATGATAACCTTAAGCCTGCCAGGAGTTTGGGCAAGCTAATTCATTCACTTGAGTGTTTCCTCATTCATAAATGCAAAGGTAATTTCCAACACTTCTTCCAACTCAAGTATGATTACTCTGCCAGTTTGATTATATAAGCTGGTTTCCCCAACAGCTAAACACTAATTGGGTACCATAAGCCAAGCACTAAGCTAGGTAGTTACAATCTCATTTGATTTCCACACTACAACTCTGTGAAGAGGTCGCTACCAGGATTTTTACTTAAAGATGAAAAAACAGAAATAATTAAGTTATGTGTCCACATGGCTTCATGAGGATTAGGTGGGGACCCAGGCTCTGCGGTTGCCCCTAGCACCGTGATTTCAGTAAACTGGCAGCCCACACACAGTAGTGAGAGGTAATTACTGACAGCCTACAAGTTTCAAAAGCACACAGGGACAGGTATGTGGCACAGAGGTTAAATCACCGCTCCCATACAGAGTGGCTGGTTCAAGTCCCAGTTACTCTAGTTCCAATCCAATTTCCTGATAATGTGAACCCCAGGAGGCAGCAGATGACAGCTTGGGTCCCTGCCACCCACATGCAGACTCAGATGGAGTTCCAGGCTCCTGATTTCAGTCTGGCCCAGCTCTGGTTGTTGCGGGTATTTGGAGAGTGAACAAGCAGATGGAAGATGGATCTCTCCCCTACCCCTGCGCCCCATCAAATAAAAAGAAAGTAAGTAAATTAAAATGTTAACTCATACACAAATTTTAAAATTCTAAAAGTTTAGGGCTATCTATGAAGCTCTAAAAATCTCCCAGAGGGCCACCCATAACATCAAACATAGTCGAATTACTGGCATGCCTTGCCTAACCAGGGACAGCACTAAGCCCAGGTCTCAGCTCACAGATCACCTCATGGATTTCTCACCTGATTCTAAAGCATCTAAACTTTGTGCCCTTGGGCAAGTTCTTTAACACTTCTGATGTCCATTGTCTTCCCCTATTCACCTTGAGAAGCTTAGCCATCAACAGAGAACACAGCCGAGAGACGCTGAGCTGCCAGGAGTCAACCTAAGAGCTGGACTGCCTTTCCAGCATCCTTTCCACTCCTCCACACCTCCAAGGTCACTCTCCCTGCAAGTTCAGGGGCAGGAGATTACTCATCTTCAAAGACTTCCTCAACATCTTTTATTTTTTATTCTGGGTTTTGAGGGAAGGAGAGACAGAAAGAAACCAAATGACCTGGGCATTTGGTGCTATCCCAAGAATTCTTCAAATAATGTAACTCCTGCCAAATCTCTGAGGCACAGCAACCCAGAGCAGAGTGTGATGAAGTAGATGCCTGGGGGTGCCGTCATCCAACCCCTCACAAGAGCAGGGCTGGATTGGCCCTGCTTAGTCGTTTGCCTCTATGCACCTGTTATCCCCTCAGTAAGTCACAGCACAACTGATTTCACATATATACCATTAGCCCAGAGCCTCTGAACAATCGCTAATTACTCTTCCTGCACATGAAAAGCTCCTGAACGCTGAGACAGCTCCCACAACAGAAGCACGGTTACCTGTTATTTTCACTATGTGGATGAACAGATAATGAAAATCCGCATCCTAACTCCCAGCTCCAGGGATCTTTCAACTGATCTATGTTCTCCCACACCCCAACCCATATCCTAAGGTCCTGTCACTGATTCAAAAGCCTTGTACTAAACAAGCTCAAAAATAATCTTGAACTGTTTTCCTAGACCCTCCCACCCACAATCCTGGTTAAGTTTCTGCTCATTGACAAAGTTGGAGCCAGAAGTGACACTGTCTTCAGATTTGAGGATCATAAACCAACTGACCTCACTTCACTTGGCTCTACCATTAATGACCAGGCCTCTGACTGCGGAACATTTTATGGATGCATTCAAAAGTCACTGTCAGCTTTGTTGTTTCATCACCAGACTGTTTCAGGAGCGCTTAGTTTAAGTCACTGTGTCAAGAAAGAACATGGGAGCTGCAGCAACAGGCTACCACCTAACAATGAAACAGTCAAAAATCAATGCCAGCACCAGCGCTGTGGCGTAGTGGGTAAATCCACTGCCTGCAGTGCCGGAATCCCATATGGGCACTGGTTCGTGTGCCACTTCTAATCCAGCTCTCTGTTATGGCCTGAGAAAGCTGTAGAAGATGGCCCAAGTCCTTGGACCCCTGTACCCATGTGGGAGACCTAGAAGAGGCCCCTGGCTCCTGGCTTTGGATCGGTGCAGCTCCGGCTATTGCAGCCATCTGAGGAGTGAACCAGCAGATGGAAGACCTGTCTCTCTGCCTCTCCTTCCCTCTCTGTGTAACTCTGACTTTCAATTAAATAAATAAATCTTAAAAAAAAATGTCAATGCCAGTTTCTGGTACTGGCTTAGCCCATTTATTCTATGTTCAGGAGATATGTTCACCATCAAATTCAAACAGAAACACTGTACTATTCTCTCCACGATCTTTAGAGTATTCTGAGTTTGGACAATGTTTTGAGGGAAGATAAATGGCCCATGTAAAGGAACTTTCAAGAACATTTTGGAAATATCTACCAATTCTTCGTGAGGTTACAAAGCAAACTTTCCAAAAGTCCATATGAACTTGTACCTTAACACTTTCAGCACTAAGCAATTGCTCTGCTGCTTCTGGTCCAATTTCCAGATCAACCCCTCTTGAATATCTACGTAAAACATGACTTCCGTCACTTAGTATCTTTCTACATGGTTAAAATGCAAACTCCTGGGCCGATTTTGTGAGGTAAGCGGGTAAAGCTGCTGCCTGTGATGCCAACATCCCAGATGGGCACCAGTTCTATTCTTGGCTGCTCCACTTCCAATCCAGCTCCCTGCAAATGTGCCTGGGAAAGCAGCAGAGGATGGCCCAAATGTTTGGGTCCCTGTACCCACATAGGAGGCCCAGAAAAAGCTCTTGGCTCCCTGTTTCGGACTGGCCCAGCTCTGGCCATTGCAGCCATTTGAAGAATGAACCAGTGGATTGAATACCTCTCTCTATCTCTCTGTAATTATGCCTTTCAAATACATAAATAAACCTTTAAAAATAAACAAAAATAAAATGCAAACTCTTACCCTATCCTATAGGGTTCAATATGACACAGCCCCTTTCTAATGTAATCTTTCTGAATTTATCTCTCACTGACAATGCCTGCCAACCAACCAATTCCTCAAATAACTGATACTCTCTTCTACTACATCCTTGCTCAGGCCATTCCCTCTCTAGGAACTCTACTAATGAGAACTCTAAGCATCCTTAAAAATCAAATGCAGACCAAGCGCTGTGGCAAAGTGGGTTAACGGCCTGGCCTGAAGCACTGTCATCCCATATGGGTGCCAGTTTAAGGCCCGGCTGCTCCACTTCTGATCCAGCTCTCTGCTGTGGCCTGGGAAAGCAGCAGAAGATGACCCAAGTCCTTGGGCCCCCACACCCACATGGGAGACCTGGAAGAAGCTCCTGGCTCCTGGCTTTGGATCAGCCTAGCTCCAGCCATTGTGGCCATTTGGGGAGTAAACCAGTAGACGAAAACCTATTTCTCTCTCTCTCTCTCTCTCTGCTTCTCTCTCTCTCTGCTTCTCCTCTCTGTGTAACTCTTTCAAATAAATAAAATAAATAAGACCAAATGCAACTCCCACCTCCTCCATGATGTCATCAGCAATTCAGCTAAAAGCAATCATTCCCTCCAATAAGTCATTTGGAGACATGATGTTTCTCTTCAACCAAGAAATATCAACTAGCAGGCAAGAAATCATATTTTCCATTTCTTTGCACCCTCATAGTGCACACTACACATATTAGGTTCTCACTAAATACCTCTGTTCAGATGCCAGCACTGTGGCACAGCAGGTTAAGCCACTGCTTGCAATGCCAGAATTTCAAATTACAGTGCCACTTCAAGTCCTAGCTACTTGATCTCTGACCCAGCTCCTTGCTAATGTGCCTGGAAAGGCAATGGAAGATGCCCCAAGGATTTGGGCCCCTGCCACCCATGTGGGAGATTAGGACAGAGATCCTAGCTCCCGGCTTTGACTTGGCCCAGACCTGGCTGTTGCATTCATTTGGGGTGTAAACCAGCAGATAGGAGAGCTCTCTGTGTCTGTATCTCCTTCTCTCTGCCATTCTTTCAAATAAATAAATAAATCATATTTACATGTATATGTGTGTGTGTTTTCAATAATTGCATGCATATTTTTACACTTGTAGAATAACATGACATCTGAAATAAACACTGCCAATCATTTTTAGCAAGGAAAATAAAGAACAAGGAATTTAAATGCTATTTTAGTTTGCCTCAGGTATGACACAACCAAGCTGGTAAAACAAAGAAAACTACTTAAAATCCTTGACTAAGCAAGAACCAAGCTCACCTGTTACTGAGGCAGAAGACTCTATTACATGTTATCTCCATGTGGCTAATCAAAAGCATGTTTTATCAAAGTTCAAAAAAGCTTAATCAGAACAAAATCTCAACGTAGCACTCAAACATAAGGTTCTGCTGAGGAGTTTAAAACTCTTCAGGTGACCATAATCAATATCCCCTGTCTGAGAAATAGTGAATTGATGATTAAGTGCCCCAAACCACAAGCCCAGAATAGTCAGGTAATTATTGCACATGAAACAATGGCATACATGGCTATTCTACATAATCAGTACCAGAGATACAATATGAAATCGATTCCCCTAAATTGGGACACTATGATGAAAACCAAATGATTTTTAAAAAACATTCTGTTTTAGACTGTACCCAAAAGCCCCCAACTATTGAAATACCTAAGAAATATTTTTAAGGTAAGGGGAATTATTAAAAGGGGGTGCGTGCATTGCCTTCTTGACATCCCCAAATATTAACATTATTATATGACCCTGTCTAATATCTAAGTCAAAAATGCACAGTTACATTTGGCTTTTCCAGTCAAACAGCAGCTACATTAGCTCAAACTCCTGGTCTCCCTAAAACAGAAATGAGTGTCAGACGATGGGAAAGTTCAGGGAAGTCAGGACTGTGCTTCTAAATGTCAGCCTCCAGAGTCAGGTACAGGAAGACGATGACGACAGTACGACAACAGTACTAGCAGCAAACACTGTTCCAGCATTACAAGCCAAACACAATCCTGAGGTCCTTACACATCAACTTAAGAATCCTGAAAGCTCTATCCCTATAATCCCATTTTACAGGTGAGAACACTAAAATGGGATAACTTGCACAAGGTCACACACCTTGTAAAGTACAAGGCCATGGTTCAAACCCAGGAAGCCTAGCACTACACCCAGGCTCTTGACCATATGAAATTGCCCTTTCCTGTCTAACTCCCAAGGTATGCTAACATCAGTCTTCCACAGATACAGGCAAAAGTTTTAAGGCACTATAAAGCTGTTTATATTTTTATTCTATTCCTCTTGTTAGTAAAATGTCATCAAAATGTAGTGCCTCAACAGGTTGAAAGCAGCAGCTTTGCAGCGGGAGGCAGTCTGGGATTAAAGTTTTAGTTCTAACATGTGAGTGACTGTAACCAGAAGACTGTCTCAGATTCCTCATCAGAAAGATGGAGATACTAGTACCAATTTGTGAAGATTCAATGAGATACTGAAGGCAAAGCATTTAGCATAGTACCTGCTATAGTACACTGCAAGTAATCAAGAGACTTAGTTGAAACTATTACTGCTATTAGTACCAGTAATAGTTCTTCTACTTGTCCTAAATTTACCTGCTTCAAATTGAAAGGTGTTGTATATAATTCTAGAATACCAGAATTTGATAAACAGATTAGACCAATCCAATTTTAAACAAGCGCTAGGATAATTCCCCAAAATTATGCTGCAAGTTAGTATTTTGGTAGCTAAAAATAGGTACCAAAAATAAAGGAGTAGAAATATGCAGCACTAGTAATGTGGAAACATTACAAGAAAAAAGTCAATTCTTGAATGTTTAAATACTAGAAACTGATAAATACCAGCAACTGAGAATTCCATAAACCAAGAACACAATTTGAAATGACCTAGAAATAGCTACAAGCACTACATTCGATAATTCCTCAATTTTACATCTTGGGAAAGGTGATTCGACAAATAATTAGAGATAATGGGTTTCACAGAGGTAAGAAAGAAGTCAGAAATGGAGAAAAGGCACTCAGAAATAAATAGTATTTCCTATCTTTTACCTGAAGGAGGGGGACTGAGAAATACTTACTAGTGTCTGGAGTGTTCTCTTCGGATCTGCCAAATAAAAATTCGTACTTGGCCTTGGCAACACTCTGGGAATGTGCTGATGCATTGTTAACCCAAGCAAATGTCTCTGCCTGCAAAAAGAGAACAAAACACAGACACCAGTGAAAACTACAGCTTAGAATGAACTACTCAACATGGGAATGATTAAGTAGTTAAGACATATATACCTGGTTGAATGCTATATGAGAAGTCTAAGACAAAAAAAAAAATCAGAATTCAAAATTATCACTGCATGACTGCAACTACAGAAAAAAATAAATATGACCATCTAAAGGAAAATAAGAAAAATAATAACGTGGCCTGGTTGGGGGCAGGATTATGTTAGACATTTTTTTAATTATGAATTTTACTTTTAAACACATCATTTTCCATATAATTACCATTACCCACAGTCTGTAATAAGAATACTGCTCTGTCAGAGTATACCAACAAAAAAGTAGTCTTCCCCCACAGCAAATCATTTATATTAATCAGGAACACCATTCAGCCAAACAGGGCAGAGACTAGAACTGGCAAGCATTCCATTTATACAAGTGTCCTAAAGTTAGCATCTGTCCCAGTGTCCTCTGTGAGTCCTAAAAGTCTCTTATTTGGAAAAAAAAAAAAAAAAAAAAAAAGCTACAAAAGTGACAGTGAAAGTGGCTCACAACGTGACTCTGAATTGCTACTACCACCTCCTTAGCTGCTAAAGGCAAATGCCAAAAAATCAGGAGTGCCTCCCTTCTCCTGCCTAAGACTGCTTTAGAATAAGTAACAAGGAAGAAATTTCAAAAACAAAGATATTGACCCAAACCGGACACTATCATTCTTCTTCCTCTCTAACTCAAACAGGAATCAGATCCAAACCCATGCTGGTTTCTATCCTCTGATTGTGAGATATCTTCTACCAAGGCTGAGTAGCAACTGACCAATTACTTTGGGGAAAAGGAGTAGGATTTCATCAGGCAACAAAGTAACCACTTTGAAGAGGACAATGTTTTGTTTTCTATTCTCTCCTTTGCAGCAGAAATGAGCAACAACAGTGAGAAGGCCCAATCATTATCACTGCAGACAGGTTCAAGTGTAGGCCCCTTCTGTCCTCCAATACTGCATCAAAGAGCTGGCATGTGCAATTTTGTTAGCAATTTCCCAAAACAGCTCTATAATCATTTAGTGTGCATTATATATAAAATGTATCTGTCTGAAAAAAGTGCACACACCTCTTGGTATTGTATGTTAGATAATTATCCTTTCCCCCAACAGACAGGAAATATTAAATTTTTTATGTATTTGGGGAGATTCGGGCTGGTATAAGAAGAACTTAGCCCCTAATTTAGGCAGGGAGGTTAGGAAAGGCTCTGTGAGCATCCAGTACTAGCAGAGCTGAGGAAGTAAAGCCCAGGAAGGAAGGCAACGTCTGACTGACTGAATGGAGGGAGGGCCATACCCATGGCCTTGGAAAACAGAAGGACCAGCCTACTCCAGTAACAGAGAAGAAGGCCCGGTCGCCACAGAACAGGGGCAGAGGGAGAACAGCACCGCTCTGATAAAAGGTAGGGGCCCAGCACACAGGTGTGTGGCTCTAGTAAAGGGAGAAGGACTTCCATCAGTTTGATGGAAAGCCACTGAAGGAGTTTAACAATACAGCCATTTGACAGGCAGAGTTAGACAGTGAGAGAGAGAGAGAGAGAAAGGTCTTCCTTCCGTTGGTTCACCCCCCAAATGGCCGCAACGGCTGGCACGTTGCGCTGATCCAAAGTCAGGAGCCAGGCGCTTCCTCCTGGTCTCCCATGAGGGTGCAAGGCCCAAGGACTTGGGCCATCCTCCACTGCCTTCCCGGGCCACAGCAGAGAGCTGGACTGGAAGAGGAGCAACTGGGACAGAACCAGCGCCCCAACCGGGACTAGAACCTGGAGTACCGGCGCCTCAGGCAGAAGATTAGCCTAGTCAGCTGTGGCGCCGGCCACTCAGGCTTTTAAAAGATCATATGGTTGGGCCGGCGCCGCGGCTCACTGGGCTAATCCTCTGCCTTGCGGCGCCGGCACACCAGGTTCTAGTCCCGGTTGGGGCACCGATCCTGTCCCGGTTGCCCCTCTTCCAGGCCGGCTCTCTGCTGTGGCCAGGGAGTGCAGTGGAGGATGGCCCAAGTGCTTGGGCCCTGCACCCCATGGGAGACCAGGATAAGTGCCTGGCTCCTGCCATCGGATCAGCGCGGTGCGCCTACCGCGGCGGCCATTGGAGGGTGAACCAACGGCAAAAGGAAGACCTTTCTCTCTGTCTCTCTCTCACTGTCCACTCTGCCTGTCAAAAAAAAAAAAAAAATCATATGGTTGTTATACGGAAAGTGGGCTGGAAAGAGACCAGAGAACTCAGAGACAGATGAGTGTGTGGAAGCTTAGAATAGAGTGATAGCAATGGACATAGGCAAACACAGATGAATTAAAATACATTTCATAAGGAGAATTCATGTAACTTTCTATAAACTACATTTAAAGAATGAGGGAAATGGAGAAATAGAGGATAACTATATTGGGTAACAGTTACTGCTGTGCTAGGCACAGTTCTAAAGCAACACATAGACTATCTCCTTTAAGGCTCAGAACAAGGTAGATAAGGTAGAC
Organism: Lepus europaeus; assembly: GCF_033115175.1. Taxonomy (NCBI): domain Eukaryota; kingdom Metazoa; phylum Chordata; class Mammalia; order Lagomorpha; family Leporidae; genus Lepus; species Lepus europaeus. Next base: position 17,834,656 of record NC_084834.1, on the reverse strand, counting down.
ACTATCACCATCCTGAAAAAGAGGCAATGAGTGATTGATTCACCCAAAGTTGTACAGCTAGAAAACTGTGTCTTTTTTTTTTTTTTTTTTTTTTTTTTTGACAGGCAGAGTGGATAGTGAGAGAGAGAGAGAGACAGAGAGAAAGGTCTTCCTTTTTGCCGTTGGTTCACCCTCCAGTGGCTGCTGCGGCCGGCGTGCTTCGGTCGGTGCATCACGCTGATCCGAAGCCAGGAGTCAGGTGCTTCTCCTGGTCTCCATGCGGGTGCAGGGCCCAAGGACTTGGGCCATCCTCCACTGCCTTCCCGGGCCATAGCAGAGAGCTGGCCTGGAAGAGGGGCAACCGGGATAGAATCCGGCGCCCCAACCAGGACTAGAACCCGGTGTGCTGGCTCCGCAAGGCGGAGGATTAGCCTGTTGAGCCACGGCGCCGGCCGAAAACTGTGTCTTAAAGTTTCCAATCCATGCAGTCTATGCAGAACCCAGGGCGCTGAGGCCAACAAGCCAGGCAGGTGCGTGCACTGAGGCCAGGGAGACTACAGAAGGAGCATTTATCAGCAGCTAGACGTGGTCTTCCAGATGATCCCCCAAGGCGCGTGAAACACGAGAGAAGAAATTCTTAAAGAAAAGTTTTACTACGGAATCAGAAAAAAGAAAAGATGCCATCCATGAAGCAAAAGTTTAGGAAATCATAGGAAACTAACTTTTTTGGCTAATAGTCTCAAAGCTTGAGAATGGTTCTTTAGTTTCTTTAGAACCGTTCTTAACTTCAGATCCATTGTTGGGAGTGGGAAAGGTGACTCATTAGAATCCCAGAAGTCCACAGTTGGAGGAAAGAGAAAATGCACTTTTATTTCCATTTATCTTAAGCTGAAATTTAGCAGTTTTTCTCCCATGGGAATGCAGGTAACAAAGCACAGTATTCGTAGCAGGAGCAGTTTACTTTGCCACCAATAGAAATCATACTCATTTTCACATCTCATAAGCTAATGCACATATCTTGAAATATCATTTATACTTACCCCTAGTTTGAAATGACAGTAGTTAACAAGATTCTAGACCCACAATTCAATCTTGTTATCAGTAAAGAAACATATATATTATATCACAGGTTTAATATTTTGGCAGTCAATATTATGAGTTTCTTTTACAACTCTATGTATATATTTTTAACATTTTTAAAGCTTTTTAAAACTTTATTTATTTATTTGACAACTAGAGTAATAGACAGTGAGAGGAAGAGACAGAGAGAAAGGTCTTCCATCCACTGGTTCACTCCCCAAATGGCTGCTACGGCCGGAGCTGTGCTGATCCGAAGCCAGGAGCCAGGTGCTTCTTCCAGGTCTCCTATGTGGGTGCAGGAGCCCAAGGACTTGGGCCATCCTCCACTGCTCTCCCAGGCCATAACAGAGAGCTGGATCAGAAGAGGAGCAACCGGGACTAGAACCGGAGCCCATATGGGATGCCAGCGCCGCAGGCGGAGGACTAACCTACTGTGCTATGCGCACTGGCCCCAACTCTATGTATATTTTTACATGCACTTTGAAAGCATTTTCCTGGGGCAGGTACTTGACCTACAGGTCAGAATGACAACTGAGATGCTGGCATCTATATCGAAGTGCCTGTGTTTGAGACCTGATGCTACTCCAAATCCCAGCTTCCTACTAATACACAGCCCGGGAGGCAGCATCTAATGGCTCAAGTTATCAGCTTCCTGCCACCCATGTAGGAAACCTAGAGCGAGTTTTCAGATCCGGAGGTCTCAGCCTGGCCCGACCTCAGACACTGAAGGCATTTGAGGAGTGAAACAGAAGATAGAAGTTCTCATTGTCCCTCTCTCTTTCCCTCTCTGTCTCCAAACGGAAGGGACGGGTAGGCGGCAGAGAGGAATTATTCTGTCAACAGATCCAGAGCTTTCCCAGACTATTAAAAGGGGCTATGGCTCAAAAGGGTTAAAAGACCCTATGCAAGAGCAGCACTCCTCAAACTCATGACCCAGGAGTGGCTCATGTGATCAGTTCAGTGGCTCATGACCACAATTTTATGTATGCAAGCTTATACACACATATATTTAATAGATTAAATACCAAAATACCAGTATAGAAAGTGGAGAGTAAGATAAACTATGTCTTATAAAGCTTATATGTATATGTATATGTATATGTATATGTATATGTATATGCACACTGGGTCATGATGTAAAGTGCCTTTCTCACCATGGATCATGATCAAAACCGTTTGAAATACACTGTTGTAGACTGTTTCTAAAACTTTGGCACGAACTGGGAACACCTGTAGGTGTTAATAAAACACATACAGCTGGTGTCAATCTCAGAGTTTCTGATTCAGTAGGTCTGAGGTGCTGCCTGAGAATTTGCATTTTCTAACAATTTTCCAGGTGATGCTGATGTTGCTGGTCTAGGAACCATTATGTGAACCACTGCTGCACACCAACACTTGTCATGTTGTATCACATCCATAAATTACCCAGGAATCTTGTTGAAACTTAGAGCCAGTCTAGGGTGGAGGCTGATTCCATCCCTAAAAAGTTCCCACATGATGCTGACCACAGACGGCACTTAGGGTGGCATGGCTGGAAGTGCTAATGCAAAAGGAGGGCTCAGTGTTCGAAGTATAATCAGATGCTCACAGAAGAAAAACATTTTTAAGGGTTGCTTTACCAGGGAGTAAAATACACTACAGGATCCACTCTAATAAAACACTCCACACCTTGATAATTGTGGGAATCAAAGCATTAAATACATAGCCCCACCTTGGTAAGTGAGACAAAATTCATTCTACTCACAATTAGTCTTGAAGCTGTGGGCCCCACTGATATACCCTCTCCCTATGCCAAGGCTTAAAAATCTTCACTCATCTCTACAATAATTTTTGCAGGCCTTTGAAAAATCATTTTTGAAACAATCAGCTTGATGGAAGATGCATATAACTCAGCATTACTTTTTCCTTATATATTACTAATTTAATAAAATATACTCTTGTTTTATTATAGTCATTTTTTAAAAAGATTTTATTTATTTATTTGAAAGGTGGAGTTACGGACAGTGAGAGGAAGAGACAGAGAGAAAGGTCTTCCTTCTGTTGGTTCACTCCCTAATTGGCCGCAACAGCCGGAGCTGTGCCAATCCGAAGCCAGGAGCCAGGAGCTTCCTCCAGGTCTCCCACAAGGGTGCAGGGGCCCAAGGACTGGGGCCATCTTCTACTGCTTTCTCAGGCCATAGCAGAGAGCTGGATTGGAAGAGTAGCAGCCGGGTCTCAAACAGGCGCCCATATGGGATGCCGGTGCTGCAGGTGGAGTCTTAACCTACTGCACCACAGCACAGGCCCCTATTATAGTCATTTTAAGAACATAAATCTCATTAAGATGCATGGAATATGAAGTAACATCAGCAAGGTTTAAAATCCACACTCAAGGGGCTGACGCTGTGGCTTAGTAAGTTAAGCCTCTGCCTGTAGCACCGGCATCCTATATGGACCCAGGTTTGAGTCCCGGCTGTTCCACTTCCGAGCCATCATCCTGCTAATGGCCTGGGAAAGCAGTGGAAGATGGCTCAAGTGCTTGGGCCCCTGCACCCACGTGGGAGATCCGGAAGAAGCTCCTGGTTCCTGGCTTCGGATCAGCCCAGCTCTGGCCATTGTGGCCATTTGGGGAGTGAACCAGCGGATGGAAGACCTCTGTCTGACTGTCTAAAACTCAGCCTCTAAAATAAATAAATAAATCTAAAAAATAAATTAAATACTTTTTTTAAAAAAAATGCACACTCAAACCAACTTTCATAGAACCACTCCATCTCACATGAATATATGGTCCTTGGACTTTAGCTTCTCTGCTATGAAAAAGTATTACTAAAATTTATCTCTAACTCAATTTATCTTCTAAACTCTAAAGTGCAACCATACTTCGTACTTCTGAACCACCTTCACAGATACTTCATTAAGAAGCAAGAACAAATCTATTCCATATAATAAAATCACAAGGGCATGATCACCAACACATACCTTATAATTAAAGACATCAGCCCACCACTAAATGGATGGGACAAATAAAATCCCAACCTTACATTCGAAGTGGTTTTTCCCATTTACAAATTACATTATCCAATTTGCAATGCATTACTGATTATAATTACCAATTTGAGACACAGTAGAAACACTACTGATGTAAAATGATTATTTTATTAGTCCAGCTATGGGGTAGGCATTTGGCCTGGTTGTTAAGACACCACCTAGGATGCCAGCAAATGACACTGAAGAATCCGAGCTCAAAGTCCAACTCCAGCTCCTGATTCTAGGCCCTGCTAATGCAAAACCCTAGGAGGCAGTAGTGATGCCTCAAGTAGCTGGGCTCCTGCCACCCATGCGGGAGGTCTGGGTTGAATCTCCGGCTCTAGCTTTGGCCTGGTCCTGGCCCTGGCCTAGTCCCAGTCATTGTGGCCATCTGGGCAATGAACCAGTAAAGGGGAGTTCAACTTCCCTCTCTCTCTCCTTATCTTGCTTTCCCCAACCTGAACCCTGTGTGTGTGTGTCTCTCTGTGCCTGTGTGTGTGTATGCAGGTGTATCTGCCTCTCAAACTTCTTTTTTAAATTTTAATTATCTACCTACAAAAATCAAGAAGACAAAACAGAAGTAAAAATAATTTTCAGTTGATCTGGGAAAAGATGTCTGGGGAGAAGATAAATGCTGGGACTAGAGTTTCCTGTTTCCATTTCAGTACGATGTTCAGAGGATCTGGGAGCCTCCATGTCAGTTAGTGGAGTATTATAAAGCACTTTGGTCAGAAAAGATTAAAAGCTAACTAAAGACTACAAAAGTAGTGTTTCTTTGTCTTTCAAAACAGAAACTCTTATAACATTCACACTCCACACTTGATCCCATATGCTTCTAACTACTCCCATCACCTAGCAGAGGCCAAGCCCACAAAAACAGGACACCATACACTCCAACTCAAGTGTGAGTAGGGACAAGATGCTTAATGCAAACACTGCAAAAAGCAACAGTTAGCTGTTAAGGGCTGAACAATTCCCATGTTTAAGTCCTAAACCCCAGTTCCTCCTATGTGACTGTATTTGGAACAGAGGGCATAAGGGTGCGGCCAATACCCCTTTACCACAAACCATGCTAATAGGGGAAAAGCACAACAAATTTATTTGATCACAGTTTTACATGACAAAGGAGCATCTAGGAACAAAGACCCAAAGGCCCAGGGTGAACCAGGGCGAGTGTTTCTATACTTAGATTCAATGAGGCACAGACAGCTGTGTGAAAATGTCACTGGACAGGAAGGAAATGATCTAACACTACAGACTGAGTGAAAGCCAAGCAAGACCTGTCCAGATTCCCCTTGCCTCCCTGTGTGTCTCCCTCCCATGGATTTGGCACAGGATCACTTCTGAAGTGAGGATCTGACGATCTACTGTCAGACAAGGTAGGGTCAGAGAACATTTTTTATGCACAGAAAGGGTGGGGAAGATTAGAGTAATACTTTGGAGCTCTATGCTTGCTTTGGGAGGAAAGGGGGATCTAGTTTCTAGTACCTACCTTAGGGAACAGAAATTCTGTTTTCCATGGATTGCCCTGAGGGAAGCAGACAGGGAGCAGAAGGTGGGAGGACCGGAAACTTCACTTCTGAGGCAAGGTTTCTGAGCTCCAAGAGGAGAGATGAGCGGGCCTCAACCCAATATGACTGCTGTCCTCATAGGAAGGTATTATGACAGAGACACACACAAATATGACAGAAGACACAGGGAGAAGGTGGCACCTGTAAGCCAAGGAGACAGGCCTCAGGAGAGACAACTCTTTCACCACCTTGGTCTCAGATATCTAGTCTCCAGAACTGTGAGAAAATTAATTTCTGTTGTTTACACCTCAAACTGTATGTGGTACTTCATTGTAGCAGCCTAACATGCTAACACATTGGGGAAGGCTGAAATAATCTAAAGCAAAAAGGAATTTGTCTAGAGTGACAGGTACTTAAATTCTTGAAAAGGGAACAAGGGTATGGGTTGCAGGGTATGCCCAATGACCAGCCCACACAGGCAAACGTGGATTTTGGAAAGGCAGTAGATCAATCAACTCTAGCCCAAACCAGCGAGATATAGAGAGAGGGTGGCTAGAAAGACCGATTCAGGAGAGCTCAGCAATGGACTCCCATTCCTGTGACCCCACACCACCTTATCAACCGCAACAGCTCCATTTCAGTTTCATACATTCAGATTCTGTATCAGGTTTTTGGGGAAGGGAGGCCCAATGCAAACACTACATATTTACATCTGCTTTCTTCCAAAACCATTAAAAAGCACACTAAGGAGATTTTCTTGTAAGAGAAGAGGACATTTGTGAAGCAAACAGCCCAGAGACGCCTAATTTAGCAGAGCCCAGGGAACCTGGAGAAGACAAAGAACCAACTGCATGTAGAGGGCAGGACACTCCAAGGCCAAGGAATGGGCCCCCTGGTGAACTCTCCTAGTGGGGAAAAGGGAGAGGCTACACTTGGGATTGCTCACCGGGTCCCTATCTGCACTTCATTGGGAAACAACTTTCACCAGCCCAGGTGAAACGGCAGAGTTGTGTAACGGGAGAGATTTTTCCAAGAGCATGTCTGGCCTGGGGGACATGAGACACAACTGAAGATGAGCGTATCAGAGAGGACACTGAGATCTGTATGCTGGATGTTAGGATGTTTAGCATTCCTCTCCCGCAGGTGTACCGAAAGATGGCACCTTCCACTTGACCTTCACACACAGATCTGAAGCATTTTCTCTGAGGAATGTAACCAGCCCAAGAAGAAAGACGTGAAGAATGGAGCACGGAGTCCACGAGTAAACGCTCAACCAGATCCTCCTCTCAGGAAGCTCAGCGCTTCCCCCTGGCACTCAGACCCACTCCTTAACTCTTGTGATCAGGACATTTTTGGAAACTCTGCAGCAGTTATTCCGTAGAAACTTCTTCACCTTGGGTGCACCTGTTTCTTCAGGATTAAATTCAGACCATGCGTCTCCAACAGGGATGTGGCAGAAGCATCGCACCCTTCTCCCTGCACTCTGTCAAGGGCACGTTTCAATCTGTCCTGCTACTGAGCACATACACTTTATCTGATCTCACAGGCTTCCCCACTACCCACTTACAACTTCTTTCCCCTTGTAATTAATCATATGCTGTGGAAAGATAACTTAGAAACTATGCATACATCCTGTTCTTCACCAAATTTCACCTTATGGATTTATTTATTTTCATCCGTATGGGATGAATTTACTACTTTTTTCACTGGATTAGAACCTACGGCTTTGAACATTTAGTTCAATATTGTCCAGTCTGTGTCAGTTTTGGTCAGTGGAAGCCTCTTCAAGCTGGCTTCTTTTTTCACATATCCCCATTATTCTCTAAGCACTGTTTTACTTTCTGGTGCAATAGGATATTTCAAGTTTCTCTGTTTTCCATCTGCCTAGAATGAGCTATTTCTTCAAAACAACAACAACAATAAACCTGGTGCCTTTCAGTGAAGAATATTATTTAGATCCAACACCTACACAGTAGATATGGTCATTGCTACATGGGGTAAGGGCTTGTAGTCTAGCTCAGGCCAGAACTAGGGAATTTTAGACAGAGACACACACAAACACATCTCTCTCTCTCTCTCTCTCTCTCTCTCTCTCTCTGTGGTAGACTGAATAAAGGCCTCCCCAAGGTATCTACATCATAATCCCTGGCCCTGCCTTAAATGGCATGGCTAGACCGTGGAGGCACACATAGGTCTAAATTAAATTTCTTTTTCTTTAAAGATTTGTTTATTTGAAAGGCAGAGTTACAGAGAGACAGAGAGACAGGGAGAGAGAGAGAGAAATAGGTCTTCGTCCACTGGTTTACTCCCCAAATGGCCGCAATGGCTAGAGCTGGGCTGATCCAAAGCCAGGAGCCAGGAGCTTCTTCCAGGTCTCCCACATGGGTACAGGGGCCCAAGAACTTGGGCCATCCTCCGTTGCTTTCCCAGGCCATAAGCGGAGAGCTCAATTGGAAGAGAAGCAGCCGGGACTCACACAGCTGCCCATGTGGATACCAGCACTACAGATGGCAGCTTTACCAGGTATACCACAGCACCAGTCCCTAAATTAAACTTCTTGACACAAGAGGACTACCTTGAATTATCCAAGCAGGTCATAAATGCAACCGCACATTTCCTTTTAAGAGGAAGTCAAAGGGATAGTTGAGACAGATGTGAAAGAAGTCTTGTGACAGGCACACAGAAAAGCAGTCAGAGGAAAGAAATCACACTGTCAGCTGGGAAGATGGGGCAAGAGCCCAAGAGACAAGGAATGCAGGTCTAGAAACTAGAACGTCAAGGAAACAGCCTCTAGACTCCCCAGAGGCACCCATCTCACTGGCACCCCAGGGTTCCCTTTCAGACTTCTGGCCTCCAGAACTGTAAGAAAATAAACTGTTGTTTTCAGCCATGCAGCTGTGGTGCTCTATCACAGGAGTCATGAGAAATGAATGCGTACACACAGAGGAACATAAACACAAAGGCACACTTTTCTACCTGCATTTATTGCTACCGCTACCGATTTAATAAAATGTCTTGAGTTCAAGCTCATATTCTTTCCACAAATGTCCTGCTGTTGCTTTCAGATAGAAATGCATCATTAATGAGATAACTGTAAGTCTAACATGAAACTTGTTATTCCACATATACTGTTCCTTGTCAGTGCAGTTCATCCAAATAGACTTTGCTTTTCCACTGTAATTAAGACTCTCCACTATAATTAAGAAATTTCTATTGCTGAAAAACAAACTATCCATCCTTCCACTTATCTGGCAATATGCATAATTTTCCCTTTAAAAACATACTCGACATATGCCTGCACGTCAACAAGTGGAAAAAACACTGGTGCTTGGCAGAAGGGGGTGGCCTACATATTCCACTACAATCAGCCCCAATTCTCTTGACAGGCTAATTGGACAGATATTCCTAAAGCCAATAACAACAGCAAGTAAAACTGGGACAGAAATTGGCTCAAGAGTAGGGAGAAGCCAAAAACAGCCAGTAGACAAATGGAGTAGCTGAAAAGCTAAACCTTTAATTCATAAAAGGTTAGAAATGGCATGGAAACCAAAGGGTAAAGCAGGAAATGGACTGTGAGGCCTCTAAGAAGACAGAGCAAAAATCAAGAGTCAGCTCCTCACCTAGTGCTTATCCAGCCCTGCTGCCAGCCCGTTTTTAATTGTGTGAGCACAGGAGACAAGAGTTAGGATTCATGGCCTTTTTAAAGCCCCCAGAGGTCCATTCTCATTTTCCCACCAGCTGCTGTGTACTCACTCTGCCCATTTCCTGAAAGCACCCTCCCCTGGGACAAGGGCAAATGGGGCTCGGCTGCTTCTCCCTGCATACAGTCGGAGCAGGCAGCATACTAGCGGCTGCCATAGTCACCAACCTGGCTTCCACAGAGGAGCATGTGGAGTTGGGAAAGGCTCTGAAGGCAAGTGTTGAACAAACGCAAAACAAATCTTCCTTGCATAACCTTCATTTTGGACCCACTGTAGTTGTTCTCTGACCAAACAGGGAGATTAAATCCCCCTCCTAGGAAGTGTGCCTTACTCTGGGCTGGGCTCTGAATGCACAGCACATTAGGGCTTTTACAAATGCAGACAGCTGGGGCCCAAGCTGAGGTACAGCAAGTTAACGCCCTGGCCTGAAGCGCTGCCATCCCATATGGGCGCCGGTTCGAGGCCCGGCTGCTCCACTTCCAATCCAGCTTTCTGCAATGGCCTGGGAAAGCAGTAGAAGATGGCCTAAGTCTTTGGGCCCCTGCACCCACGCACCCGCTGGGAGACCAGGAGAAAGCTTCTGGTTTTGGATCGGCGCAGCTCCGGCCTTTGCGGCCAATTGGGGAGTGAACCAGCGGATGGAAGACCTCTCTGCCTCTCCTCTCTCTGTGTAACTCCGACCTTCAAATAAATAAATAAATCTTTTTTAAAAAAGTGCAGACAGCTGCTTTATTTTCTGAGCCTGAAGTAGGAAGCCTGGAGCTAGAAAGCTGGGACACTAAGCAGGTATGTAAGACACGGGGGTCAAGTTTTCCTGACCTGCGCAGCTCCTTCATTCAGACACCAGGTAGCTAAAGAGTTGGAGAGCTTCAAAGAGACAATTTAAGAGAAAATTAACAACCACCTATTATTAGTCCACAGCACCTCCTCCTCCACCTTTCCCATCATCACACAGGTGCAGAGCCAGCAGTCCCGTCTTCCTTGAGCCTCCTCTTGTGTCCCTGCCTCTGGCTGCCCCTTCCTGCTTTCCCCAGGCTCTGGACAAAAATGCACTTCTGATACTGCTTAAAGTTCATAAATGAAGCAGATCTGATCACAATTAGCAATTTTAAAATACAAACTCACATTGTTAGGCCTCTGAATGCCTCTTCCCACGTGCTACAGACTCCAGGTTCTTAATCATGAGGCGGGAGCTCTCCCAGCACAGAGAGCACTTCAGGGTCTAAGCTATGTCACAGGAGGAAAGGCTGACACGCCACAGACAACCTCACAAGTCAGCCAGCATGATCAGGATCCCCGTGAGGAAACCAACCAGACTTCGAACAGACAGCATTCATAAGTGCTCCTCTGGGCATGCATTTACAAAAAGGAGGGAGGTCAGGTCCCGGAGCCATCCAATAAGCACCACGCAAAGCAGAAAGAGGATGCAGGCTCACAGGTTGTGTTATATAAAGAGTTTTGCTGAATCCTTATAAATTCAGCAACACCCAAAAAGCCTTGAGGCCTTGGTAGAAATCTCACGAAGAAATTACATAAATGAAAATGGGGCATCAGCCTTACTCACCTAAATCTGCTTTTGCAAAATAATATAGTGTCTTCAGTTATCTCAAAAGTTCCACCAACTACTGCAACAAAATTAAATCTATTCTAAAGATTTAAAAAGCATCTCATGGCACACTGACAAAGGGAAAAATAGGTGCTAAATGTGGGAACATCAGGAGGAACATCAGGAGGGCCTTCTCCCCTTAGTTTGCCAGCTCTGCCAGGTGGTAACTGTGCATTTACTGAAACACAGCTCGCCCAGGCATGGACTTTACAAGTTAGACATGTTCATGATTCTTCTTGACTAAGTTAAGAAGAAAACAGCTATAATTTCCCTCTCGCAAGGAGTGATGTGAAGGACAAATTAAATATTCTTTTCTACTTAGAGAGTCTGAGTCATTTACCCAACCTTCATGTACAGAGGAAAAAGAAAAAGAAAAATATAAGCATCCTGAAACTCATAAAATCCATGATGCAAGCAAGCCAAAACAGTACATGAAATCTGAGGAAGACATAATCATTGCAGTGATTAAGAAAAAATACATGGGCTATCTAAATTTCACCTAACAGAAATTATCTCCGAATACAGTCCCTCTTGAGAAACACCAAATGACCATGATTTGATATCATAAAGACAGTCAGAGGGGTCAGGGTACCCCTGGGCAAGCATCTGGTTCTGCCTGCAGGACATAAATCCTGAGCAGATGATAACAAGCATTTCAGGCCTGGGGGATAACAGATGCCCATTATGCAGAGATACGCGTGAGCTGGTCTCAGAGGATCGGTAAACACAGAAAGGAGGGGCATCATCGAGAACAAGAACAAGAGGTCCAGAAAACATAAATTTACCCAAAATTCTGAAAATTCACATTCTCAACTAACACTAATCATCCATAGTCTTACTGATTTTTTTCAACAATGTTTAATTTAACTTCAGATGATATAGCAAAGTGAACTATGTATGTCAGTGCTTAATACCCTTGCTCATAGGGAGTAAAGCCACACATTCAAAACGTCCAGACAAGGCAGAATATGTCTTTCTTAGTACCTCTTCTTTGGGTATGTCTTGACAGGTAGTCAATAGGTAAAAAGACACTAGACAAACTGATAAAGTGACATGGATTTTTATTTCAGAAAATTTCTATTATTTAAACTAAAACACTGTCAGGATACGCATACTACCTGCAATATGAAAAGTTTCCAGTATACATTTTTAGCTTTTACAAAGACATAAACAAATCACTAGTAATGAATATTCAAAGATACAAGCTATTCTTTAAAAAAAAAAGATTTATTTATTTATTTATTTGAAAGTCAGAGTCACGCAGAGAAAGAAGGAGAGGTCTTCCATCCACTGGTTCACTCCCTGATTGGCTGCAATGGCCAGAGCTACATCGATCCGAAGCCAGGAGCCAGAAACTTCTGGATATCCCATGTGGGTTCAGGGGCCCAAGGACTTGGGCCATCTTCAACTGTTTTCCCAGGCCATATCAGAGAGCTGGATCAGAAGTGGAGCAGCCAGGACTTGAACTGGTGCTCATATGGGATGCCTGCACTACAGGCAGCAGCTTTACCCACTACACCCCTATTCTTTATGTGACAAAGTGAACAAACTTCTCAGAAACCAACTACTTCCATTAAATGTTAAAAGTAAATTAACTCTTGTTTTTTTAAGATCATCCATTCAGTTTCTCATTTAACATACACATCACCCCCAATACACACATTTTTAAAAATTGTTTAATTATTAACTTGAGAGGGAGGGAAAGAGAGACAGGCTATACTGAGAAAGACAGACAAACTGAGGCAGTGGGCTCCCCATCCACTGGTTTAACTCCCCAAATACCCAGAGCAGCTGAGACTGGGCCAGAGCCAGGAACTAGGAACTCTATCCAGGTCTCCCACATGAGTGGTGAGGGCTCAACTACTTGAGCCATCATTGCTGCTCCCAGAGACTGGAGTCAGGAGAGGAGCCAGGTATGGAATTCAGGTTCTCTGATGGAGTACAGAGGTGTCATAATGGGTATCAAAACCAAATGGTCGGGCCGGCACCGCGGCTCACTAGGCTAATCCTCCACCTGTGGCGCCGGCACTCCAGGTTCTAGTCCCGGTTGGGGCGCCGGATTCTGTCCCGGTTGCTCCTCTTCCAGTTCAGCTCTCTGCTATGGCCCGGGAGTACAGTGGAGGATGGCCCAAGTGCTTGGGCCCTGCACCCGTGCAGGAGACCAGGAGAAGCTCCTGGCTCCTGGCTCCTGGCTTTGGATTGGTGCAGCGTGCCGGCCATAGCTGCTATCTGGGAAAAGGAAGACCTTTCTCTCTGTCTCCCCACCCCCACCTCTCTCTTACACTGCTTGTCAAAAAAAAAAAAAAAAAAAAAAAAAAAAGGTCAAATGCCTGCCTCTAAAGTTTTTGTGGTGAAAACATTTGAAATTTACTCTCAGAGGTTTTGAAATGTACCACCAACTATATTTCCCAAGCTGAGCAACAGATTTCAAAAGAGGTGCTTATTCCTGTTTTCTGACTGAGGCTTTGTACCCCGTGACCCCCACCCTAGGCCCCTGTTAACCACCATTCTACTCTACTCTGGGGAGTTCGACTATTTTATTAGATTCTATATATGTGACAATATATAGCATGTGTCTTTCTCTGCCTGGCTTATTTCACTTCATACCATCATTTTGTAACCCATAAATATATATATATATATATATATATATATATAAACTTTTTGAAATTTGTGTATACAGGAGGTCTTCAAAACGTTCATAAAAGTGTGTATTATGAGAAAGCTATGCCTGAATTTCAAAACTTTTCCAACAAAATTATCTTTTAATTCCACTTTCCACAAACTTACTGAAATAGCATTGTACAAATATAAATTGTCAATTTAAAAACATAAATAATTCTTGCAGGATTTTCAGGACTTTTAGGTCCCACTGGCCAATGACCCCTCTGAAACAGCAAGTCGTTGCCTGGTGCCCTTGATGTAGGCAGGCATATAGGATAAAATTAATTAGATTTGTGAGCTGAAGACCACACCCTCACTGCACCCCCTGTGTGATCTCATGCCCCTACCTGACCACACCTGTGCGCCCACCTACCAATCAAGCTACATAATCACTCCCCTTTGGAAGTGGATAAAAGGCCTGAAACACGGTGGGCCGGCCCCCATTGCCCTTTTTCGCTATTATAGACCTTTGTTGCCCCGCACCTTTGGAGTACATGGCCTTCAGGCCACCCGCGCTCTCTGCCTTGGCTTTGCTGCCCCGGGAAGCTGCTTATAGCTCAAAACCAAATGCTTGCTGCATGTGGCTTTTGGGCTGCTTTCTACTTGGTATGGATTCCAACTCAATTTCTGGACTTTTCTTTCTCCCTTAGATTAACGCCCTCACTCTCCTATGCATTTCTCTCACTTAAATACAAAGCTTAAAACTTACCGTGTTGCCTGGCTTATTTGAGCCAGTATTCAGAATTCTTCTCTGAATTCATGGCAAGAGTCCACACAGCTTATTAATATGGAAATATTAATAGGCAAATCGGTGTCACCCTGACAATTCATCAATCTCATCCACACAAGCAAGGGACCCAAGAATTTTCTTGCTGCGACTCACACTTAGGAAAGACAACCTAAGAGTGACACACTTTGGAGCAGTATTTCTGCTGACCCAAGAGAACCCTCAGCCGGTGACCACGCAGCTGCTAAGGCCTATTGAATCTGGTAGCAGGGCATGGAGAGGACAGCCTGCCTTTGACCCAACTCCACAGCCGATCCTCAGACATGCTGAGATTTGAGAGCTGCTGTTCATGCTGCAGCTACACTGGCCATGCAACTGAGCTCGCCAGAGTACTACGGAACAGCAGGACCTCCGACAGCAAAAAGCAAAGGCGTTCCTCTGAGGCCGCAATACAAACCTCAAAAAAGAAAAAAATAAATAAATATATAAAGTACCTGGGAAGCCCAACTGACAAGCTAGGATCTCTGGTTTACTGTGGGTATTTTATAAGAATGTCAAAAGTTGTTGGTTGCTTTTATCAATGGCTTTAAATGCAAGAAGTCAGTGAGGACAATGCTACAAGCCATGCAGTTCCTTTTGTACAATCCTGAGGAAATGCCCTTGTTACTGAAGGCAAGTCATCTCACAAACACTGGCTTTTCCCCAATGCGTGAGCTAAAGAACAATGAGTAAATCCAAACTGCCATTGTCCTTAAATACGGAACACAGGAAAATAAGTGCTTCACCAAGAGGTTTGTTCACTTTTAAAGAAGTTGATACCCTACCCCCCAGCCACCCACACACCTATTCAAGGGGCTCTGATCTCCTGAGCTCCCGAGGATCAGAGGCCTGTTCTGTCTTCATGTCTGTAACTAGAACATGGAAACAACGTGATGAACTATATTTTATAGGTTTAGTCGAGACAACAGTTAGTGCTTTACTGAGTACTGAAGCTAATTTTTAAGAATTTACTGGAGGTAATTTTAAGAATGCTTGTCTGAGGGGCTGGCATTGTGGTGTAGGGGGCTGAGTCTCCACCTGGACGCCAGCATCCCATGTGGGTACTGGTTCTTGTCCTGGCTGCCCCTCTTCCAATTCAGCTCTCTGCTGTGGCCTGGGAAAGCTGTAGAAGATGGGCCAAGTACTTGGGCCCCTGCACCTATGTGGGAGAACCAGAAGAGGCTCCTGGCTCCTGGCTTCAGATTGGCTCAGCTCCAGCCATTGTGGCCATTTGGGCAGTGAACCAGCAGACGGAAGACCTTTCCCTCTGTCTCTCCCTCCCTCTGTCTGTAACTCTGCCTCTCAAATAAGCAAATTAAAAAAGAAATCTAAAATAAAATAAAATGTTTGTCTGAGCTTGCTAAGAATCTAGAAACTGACTTGTTTCCAAATAATTATAAATACACAGACTTTGGGGATTCGGGTATGAAGGACTGGCCCACCTACACATTGTATTGATACATGTGGATAATAAAATCTGGTTAAGCCAGGTGGTAGCTTACATCAACTTATGAACAAAGACTAGTGATATGAGTCTGGTGATAGATCCCTAACTGTGGATTAGGGAGCTGAGAACAAATCACCTGCTCAACAAGAGCCAACTCACGAAGAGCCTGCAGGTGTGTGGTGTATTAGACCAGCAGCTTCATTATTCAGAAACCAATAACCCAGCAAACACAGCCAAAGGGAGCGTGTTTCACAGTTCATGCGGCTAAACATATTACACCTTAAGCTTCGGAACACCTCGGGGTTCCTACATATAGAGGATTTCAAGAGCTTTAGTTGTTTTCTAACTCTTATGAAAACTCCAGTTTATTAGGGAGAAGGGTAACAGCAAAGCAGGCACTATAAAAAAAATCTAAGAATGACAATCACAAGTATGATAATAAAAACAAAGGATAAATGACAACACAAGCAAAGATAAAACACAAGTATAAACTGTGAGTAAATATTTGTAACATTTGTTTAATAGCTAAATATTACAAATTACAATAAAAGAATAAGAAAAACACAAAAATACAGAACTGGTAGAAGATAAAACAACTTGAAGAATGGAAATACAAATACAAATAATAATAGACACTAATGGTCAAACTTTACCCATAATACTAAAGGTAAAAAAGTTTTGCAATAATAAATTTGGAAAACTGTGAGGAAACTGATAAATGAGTAAGGGGTATGAATTACCAGTTTTTCTGTCATAAATTTGGTACTATAGAAAAGTTAAAAAAGGAATTTCTATCAGCTAGTATCATATTCACTTCATCTGAGAATGGTGTCTGTTTGTGTATATGTAACATATACAGATATATATATATATACACACATATACACACATAATCACACACACCAAAAAATATATCTTATAAACATCTGAACAGATATCCAAGTATACACAAGAATATATTGGCAGCACTATCTGTAATAGCAAAAAATAAAAATAAAAACCTAAAAGTCCATCAATGTAGAAATGACTAAATAAGCAATAGGATAATATACAATGGAGCAGTTAATAAAATTAATTATGTCGAGACAGTTGGAAAAAAGCAAATTGAAAAATGTTTGTACTGTATGGCACTTAAGACATGCAAAGATACACATGTATGAGTGTGTACATTACTGCAGTTGATATTCAAAATATTAAACAACCAGAGACAAGGGGCCCTGAGCAATTTCAATGTATGCTGACCCAATCAGAAGGGATACCAGCTGTATAGGTAGGTACAGATAGACCATTTAATGGGTATCAGTCAGGAATATTAGCAATATTAGCAATATTACACAGACACAGAAAAAAATCTGCAAGAATGGTAAAGACCCCACAAGATAACTGTGTTGGAATGGATATGAAAGAATCAAGATTTAGGAAAGGGTACAAAAGAGAATTTGAGCTTACTGGTAATGTTTTAAATTTTTATGAGAATGTACTCATGTGCTACTTATACAATTAAAGTTTAATTTTTCCTAAGAATAAAAAAATCAAAAAATAACAACATGGAGAAACTTTGTGAGTTGAGCCACTAATTCTTTTTACCTACAAATTCAATCTTCTGCAACTCTTGAATCAAATCTGGCAAGGGGCTGACACTGTGGCATAGCAGATAAAGCCGCCGCCTGCAGTGCCAGCATACCATATGGCCACCAGTTCGAGTCCCAGCTGCCCCACTTCTGACCCAGCTCTCTACTATGGCCTGGGAAAGCAGTAGAAGATGGCCTGAGTCCTTGGGCCCCTGCACTCATGTGGGAGACCTGAAGAAAGCTCCTGGCTCCTGCCTTCAGATCAGCACAGCTCTGACCATTATGGCCAATTAGGGAGTAAACCGTCAGCTGGAAGACCTCTCTCTCTCTCTCTCTCTCTCTGTTTCTCCGTCTCACTCTGTGTAACTCTGACTTTCAAATAAATAAATAAATCTTTTTTAAAAAATCTGGCTAAATATTTTTCACAAGTAAATGACCATTCCTTGGTCTCTGACCCAAAAGCAATCAGGGTAAGCCAAACCATTCACCTATCCATCTACAGACACATCCATCCATCTGTCCACTCACCCATCCATCCATCCATCCATCTTTCCATCAGTATATCTGTCTGTCTGTCTGCTCAAATCATAAGAATGTTCTGGTCTGGGAAGAAATGCAATGTATACTTTCTACTATACCCCAATTTCGGGGGAGGTGGGAGACTCACAAAAAAGTAATATCTAAATGAAGGGGGTAGCTAGCTTTAAGCCCAGTAGTTCCCAAACTTCAGTGTGTCCAAGAATTGTTCAGAGCCTCATCCCAATCACCCTGGTCAGCAGGTTAAGAATTTGTGTTTCAGGGGCCGGCGCTGTGGCCTAGTGGGTAAAGCTGCCACCTGCAGTGCCAGCCTGTTTATGTCCCAGCTGCTCTACTTCCGATTTAGCTCTTTGCTACAGCCTGGGAAGACGGCAGAAGATGGCTCAAGTCCTTGGGCCCCTGTACCCATGTGGTAGACACAGAAGAAGCTCAGCGCTCCTGGCTTCAGATCAGCCCAGCTCCAGTCATTGAGGCCATTAGGGGGAGTGAACCAGTGGACAGAAGACCTCTCTCTCTCTGCATCTGCCTCTGTAACTCCGCCTTTCAAATAAATAAATAAATCTTAAAAAAATAAAAAAGAATTTGTGTTTCAGGTAAGTTCCACTATGATTTCCATAAAGATGATTGAGGAACCACACTCTGAGAAATATTGCTCTAATCCAAGGAACTTAGCCTTTTCACTCTTATCCCAAGTCCAGTGAACTTTGTGAACTTTGTAAATAACACCAGGCTGCCTGGCCCAGATGCCACAAAGACACATAACACGCATGCTCAGGAGCGCGCAGTCAGGGGGTCAGTAACCAGGGAGCACAGCTGCTTGTCAGCTCTCAGATTTAGCTGCAGCAGTAACAGACTTCAAATGCCAGCGGCCTACGGTGAAGTTCTGTTTCAAGCTCAGATTCTGCGGCTGCTGTGGGACAAGTGTGACTCATGTACAGGTCGACTGCAAATCAGAACCCTTGGTCATCTTCATGCTGCAATCTAGGCTAAAGGGGCCATCCCTCTCTGTACATGGGACATCACAGTAAGAGAAAAAGTCAAGGGATGGGCATTCAGTGCAGCAGTTAAGACCCTAGGAAGGAAAGAATCCCGTGTTGAAGTGCCTGGCTTTGAGTCTCAGCTCCATGTCCCGTTCCAGCTTCCCGCTGATGTGTATTCTGGGAGGCAGCACATGAAGATTCAACCACTTGGGTACCCACCATCCATATGGGAGACCTGGACAGAGTTCCTGGTTCCAGGCTCTGGCCTGGCCCAGCCTTGGCTGTCGCATGCATTTGGGGAATGAAGCAGCAGATGAGAGATCTCTGTCTAGTTCTTTCCCTCTGCCTTTCAAATAAATACATAAAAATTCAAAAGAAAAAGAGCTAAATGACTTAATATAGTGATGACTTTCACTCATATTTCTTGATGACGTGAACCACTGAATTAACCTTAACCCATCGGGAGCCCAATCCAAACTAGTTGGGTACACTTCTAAAGGCCAAGCACAGAAGCCACTGAGCATCACTGCTCTCAACCAGGGTGCTGAGAAGCACCCCTCTGGTGCAGTGTTCTCCTCACTCCTAGACATTTTTTCTTCACTTTTTTCCATCCCAGTCATTCATGTATCTATACTACCTCTCCTTCTGGGTGTGCCCCGTCCTCTGTAAACCATCTACTCTCATCCTCAGTCTTGAAGCAAACAGCTCCCCACCCCTAACTGCGCATTCATCCACACCTGACACCACCAGACATTCTGCAAGTAACATTGCTCTCCAAGCTCACCACTACCAGATACACCATCTCCAGTCATTCTTCACATAAAACCCACCCTCCAGGTTCACACCAACTCCATACACCTCTACACCTTCTTCTACCCCACCTTCTGTCTTACAGGGCCACTGGCAACCAGCTGTGAGCCTCTGATTCTAACACAACTACCACCCTTCAATCCTAATAACTTCAGAATTCACCTGGGTAACTCACCAGCCCCCAAGCCCCCTCTGTCCCATAAGCTTTCATCTCCATGACTTTCCCCTCCAGTCAACTTCACTGCCCATTTCCTGTTCCAGATTTCCACTCTCTTTTTCTCCAACTGCATCCCTTTGAGTTTCTCACTCTCTTATTCTCACCAGACTGGCACTAGACCTATTCAAGAACTGCATGGCTATGAACTCTCCTTGTTACAGAACTCCTACCAACACAGCTGCTTTGGGCTCCTTCACTGGACTCTTTCTTCAGCCCTTACGTTGCTGCTTCCAGGGTTGATCTTCCTTACTCCTCATGTTAGAAACTCTTCCAGGAGATCCTTTCCAAACCCATAACTTCCACTAAACCTAAACAGTCATGACTACCCATATCTTTACTTTTACACCCAAAAAACTTTCTTTTAATACTCATAATATTTAACTGATTACTATATATGCCCATCAGTATCTACACACTCATCGGGTCTTAAAAAAAAATGCGTTGGGGACAGAGCTCTGGTGCAGAGGGTTAAAGCCATGGCCTGCAGCACCGTATCCCATATGGTGCCTGTTCAAGTACCAGCTACTCCACTTCCAATCCAGCTCCCTGCTAAATGCAAACTGGGAAAGCAGTGAAAGATGGCCCAAGTCCTTGGGCCCCTGCACCCGCATGGGAGACTCCGAAGAAGCTGCTGGCTTCAGATCGGCTCAGCTCCAGCCGCTGTGGCCATTTGGGGAGTGAACCAGCAGAAGGAAGACAGCTCTCTGTCTCTGCATCTCTCTCTCTGTAACTCTGTCTTTTGGGAATTGAACCAGCGAATGGAAAACCTCTCTCTGTCTCTGCCTCTCTAACTCTTTCAAATAAATAATTAAAATAAATCTTAAAAAAATAAAATGCACTACATGTTGCAGTTCAAACAGGATTTGTCTCGCTAATTCATGGGATTTTAAACCCTCAAGTTATAAGTTAATGGCTTTACAAGGATGAAGACTTAATCAAATTACGGTGATTGGGAGGTGGACCTAGTGGGAGGTCCTCGGGTCATATAGGCGGCATGCCCTCGGAAGGCAGATCTGAGGGTGCGTTATATGAGCCGTTTACCCTCCCATCTCTCCCGGAGTCCTGGCTCACTGTAGGATCCTTTCTCTGCCTGTGCTCCATCACAGACTACCCTCACCAGACAACAGACCAATCACCTGATCTTGGACTATAAACCACTAAAAAGTAAACTTTTTCCTTTATAAGCTTCTCTCAAGAATTCCAGTTGTATTAACAAAAAGCTATATAATTACCTTCTCCCTCAATTCAGGTCTTCCTTCTCTATTCCTTAGCCTACTCTCTGATGCTAACATTCACCCAATCACCTTAGCCAAAGCCTGGAAGTTATCCCAGATACCTTCTTTTTCACTTTCATTTCCAACTCATCTTCTAAGTCATATCAACCCCATCTTCAACAAGTCCCTCAAATGCAATCCCTGAATCCAGGAACATATCACATGCCTCTGTGTCATCATTCTGCCACACAGGGCCGGCACATTCCCAAACTCCATAAATTGGTATGGGATTATTACACTCATTGCTACCCATCCCTACTGCTGTTAATGCAGCCAATGACCCCATCATTTCTCAACCAAACACTGAGATAATTCTCTGCCTGCTGTGATAACTAACAGTGGACCTCAAAGGCAATCTGTAGAAGTGAAATTGACACTTTCAAAAGCAATGACTTGAACAGCCCTTGTCTTGACTGTTGAGGAACAGTTTTGTTTTTTTTTAATACTATTTGTTGAACTCTTTACTTAACATAGAGTTAATCATGTGTGTATAAAGTCAACTGAAAATAGATCTTAGTAAAAAAAAAAAAAAAAAAAAAAAAGAGTGCGGGCCGGCGTCATGGCTCACTAGGCTAATCCTCCACCTGCGGCGCCAGCACTCCAGGTTCTAGTCCCACTTGGGGTGCCGGATTCTGTCCCGGTTGCTCCTCTTCCAGTCCAGCTCTCTGCTGTGGCCCGGGAAGGCAGTGGAGGATGGCCCAAGTCCTTGGGCCCTGCACCCGCATGGGAGACCAGGAAGAAGCACCTGGTTCCTGGCTTCAGATCGGCACAGCGTGCCGGCTATAGCAGCCATTTGGGGGGTGAACCAACAGAAGGAAGACCTTTCTCTCTGTCTGTCTCTCTCTCTAACTCTGCCTTTCAAAAAAATAATAATAATAAGAGTGCGAATAAGAGAGGGAGGAGGAAGAGGGGTGGAAGTGTGGATGGAAGGGTGGGCGTGGTGGGAAGAATCACCATGTTCCTAAAGTTGTAATTATTAAGTGTATAAAGCTTTTAACAGTAAGCAAGGTGGTAAAAATAGCATTTTAAGTGTTAAAGTGGTCATATGTATAGGATCAAGTGTTAAAGTGATCATATAAATAGGATTAAGTGTTTGGTAATAATAATAATAGAATTGGAAAGGAGTGAATGTTCCAACATGGGAAGTAGTCCACACAGCAAACTCAGAATGAGAATCACTTTAAGTAGCACTCTGGCGTGGCTGAAAAGCCCATGAGAGCATTTCAGGCATGGAAAAGATATTGTGGCAAAAATGTCCTACATGAAGGACCTCTGTGGGTGAGACCCCAGTGGAAAGAAGTGGTCATCAAAGGAGGAGGTACTTTTCTCTGAAGGAAGGAGAGAGCTTCCACTTTGCATATGGCCTTGTCTAAATACTGTTGGGAGTTTGTGGATTCAGAAGGCTTCCATAGCCAAAGCAATTCATGTCGAGAGCCTCAAGTGACCACTGATGTCATATATAAGAGTGTTAATTGTTAAATTAACAACAGGAGTCACTGTGCACTAACTTCCCATGCAGAACCTCTG
This sequence comes from Lepus europaeus, assembly GCF_033115175.1. Classification (NCBI taxonomy): domain Eukaryota; kingdom Metazoa; phylum Chordata; class Mammalia; order Lagomorpha; family Leporidae; genus Lepus; species Lepus europaeus. The sequence goes on along the minus strand of NC_084834.1, from coordinate 17,811,980 downwards.
TCCTCAAAGAGTTGTAGTATGAGAGTTAACAGTAAAACTTGTTGTCAAAGATTTATTTCATTTTAGTGTATTAAGTGGAGGATATTCCTGAGTCACATAAGTTTTAGTTATGCCTAAGTGTCCAACTCCATTCCTTGTTTTCTTAGGTGCTTCCTTAATTAACTATAAAACTTGTTCTCAAGGACTTACTTTATTTTAATGTATTAAGTGGAGGATATTCTTATAGTTAGGTCTGAGTGCTCACAAAGGATGTATCATTCTTGGGTGCTTCTTTAAAGTTAATTAAGTTTCTAACAAAAAATATAGAATTAAAATTAACTTCAAGATGCAATGACTTTGAACAGCCCTTGTCTCGACTGTTGAGTAACAGTTTTGTTTTTTCATGAAACTTGTGGAACTCTTTACTTAGTATAGAGTTGGTCTTCTGTGTATGAAGTAATGTCAAATGGATCTTAGTGGGGAATGGAACTAGGATGGGAGTGGGAGGGCTGGTATGGTGGGAAGAATCACTATATTCATAAAGTTGTACTTATGAAAAGCTTGAAGTTTGTATTCCTTAAATAAAAGGTTTCTTTGGGGAGAAAAAAAAGTAAACATCAACTTGTTTTAAAAAGAAGCCTTAGGGATTGGCACCACCATTCCATATTGGAGCACTGGTTCAAGTGCAGGCTGATCCATTTCTTTACCAACTTCCTGCTAATGTACCAGAAAGCAACGGAAGATGGCCCGAGTGCTTGGGCCCCTGCCACCCATGTGGGATACCCGGGTGAAGTTCTAGGATCCTGGCTTCCTCCTGGTTCAGTCCTCGAAATTGCAGCCAAAGAGGAGTGAACTAGCAGATGCAAGATCTCTTTTTCTCTACCTCTACCTATCAAATAAATGAAATAAATCTTAAAAAAAAAAAAAAAAACCATATAACCTCAGTAAGCTAGGTGTAGAAAGAACTTCTATAAATCTGATTTTAAAACTACCAAAAGTCTTCTTCCTATATGTCAAATAAACAGAACCTAAGGTGTTTAGTCATGTGCCTTAATCCCTTTTTGAAAGATGATCCCTTAATATGCCTCACATATCACTTCATGTACACCTTCCTTCCAAACTTTTAAAGCAGAAGTTCCATAAATTTCAGCTGAAGAAGCCCTAATGTATGGCTTAAAATACACACACACACATACACACACATGCATCCACTTTGCAGCACTGTGAGATTCAAAGTCCTCAAACAACACTACACACTTAGCACTTAAAGTGTTAAAACACTCTCATTGGGTCCTCAGCCTGTTACAAGCTAAAGTCTACACTTCAGTCTGCACAGTCCATCTCCAGTCTCCTGTTCCAGATTTCATTCCTCATGGTTCCTCTACACTAACCAACTGCTCATCTACTCATGGTTCATGCCCCAGGACTCCACAACCTCATCCTTCCACTCCAGCCCGATTGGCGCCCAAGTTCACATCTGACTCAGGGAAAGGAGAATCAAGAATCACCTTTATGACTGACAGATGCTGACTGGAGAAAATGGTTATAGATCTGTGACAAGAATTAGGAAGACTTCCCAAGCCAGTCGTCGGGCAGTTGGATGACCCCGGGCCATCCAAGGAGGGCCACTTCTGTTAATACAGGGTAGAAAATGGCTGACTCCTAACAAAGAAGCCCAGTAGGTGATAATCTGGGATTTCAGTTCCTTCTTCCCAAATTGTTGTAGGCAGGCATACAGAATAAAACTGATTAGGTTTGTGAGCTGGAAGACCACACTTTCACCACGCCTCTGTGTGACCTCATGCCCTTTCCTGATCACACCTGTGCACCCACCTGCCAATCAGACTAATTAACCACTCCCCTTTGGAAGAGGATTAAAGGCCTGGAACACGGTGGGCCCGGCCCTTTTGCCCTTTTACACCATTGCAGACCCTTGGTGCCCTGTGCCTCCATGGCACGTGGCCTTCGGCCACCCGCCCCATGCTTCCTGGCCTGCATGCTCCTCCCTGTGGCTGGCTCCTGGTGCTCGGTGCGAATCCAGATTTCCCTCTCGCTTCTAGAATCCTCACTCTCCTATGCATATCTCCCACTGAATAAAAAGCTTAAAACTTATCACGCTAACTTGTTTATTTATGCCAATATTCAGAATTCTTCTCCAAATATGAAGCAAGAGCCCACACAGCTTACTAATATTTCAAATTATTAATAAGCAAACTGGTAACAAATCACTTAGCCAAACTCTTCTTACTATGGTCTGACATTTGAAAGTGGAAGTCAGGGAAACACAGGCTCCAAGGCACAGTTAAGTCCCACCCCAGCCCCAAAACCAGCCCATCCCAGACAACATTTATCATGGTATCTATTCCCTGGAATTTCTATAGAATTGAATGCTTGTGCTACTATTTTGAATTAACAGTTACAGGTCTCCTGTACTGATAAGTAGTCTATCAAGATAAAAGACAGTTAAGTCCCCTGAGCCTAGGACACAAACATACTCTCTTTCTCCATCTCTCTCTCTTTCTCTCTCTCTCTCTCTCTCTCTCTGCCCCCCTCTCTCTCTCTCTCTCAATTCATTTTTTTTTCCTGCTATTTGAAAGGCAGAGATACTCGAAAGGCAGAGAAAGGAGAGAGAGATCTTCCATCCACTGGTTCACTGCCCAAATGCCCACAACAACCAGGACAAATCCAGAAGCCTAAAACTCTGAGTCTCCTGTGTGGTTAGAAGGGGCCCGAACACTGTAGCCGGCATTGCTGCCTCCCAGGATGCACTACCAGGGAGCTGGTTCAGAACCAGAGTACTTGGGACTTTAACTGGCACCCTAACCTGGGATGCAGATGACCCAAGGAGTATCTTAACCCGCTACGCAGCAGCACGCACCCTTCTCTGTGAGCTCTTATCACTTAGTGTGTGCCCTGAACAGACAACACTCTCAACAATCTACTAATTTTGAAAACCTGTGAATGTGGAGTAGGGTATTTGACAAGCAAGCAGGAATCCTAAGAGAAAACATTATCAAACAAATACTTTTGATTAATAATGACATGTCTGATTAGAACTAATAAGACACATAGAGGAAACAGACAAAAGAGAAGGCAAGAGAGAAATCTAATTTTTTCTTCTTTTTTTTTGACAGGCAGAGTGGCCAGTGAGAGAGAGAGAGAGAAAGGTCTTCCTTTGCCGTTGGTTCACCCTCCAATGGCCGCCGCAGCCGGCGCGCTGTGGCTGGTACATCGCGTTGATCCGAAGGCAGGAGCCAGGTGCTTCTCCTGGTCTCCCATGGGGGTGCAGGGCCCAAGCACTTGGACCATCCTCCACTGCACTCCCGGGCCATAGCAGAGAGCTGGCCTGGAAGAGGGGCAAGCGGGACAGAATCCGGCGCCACGACCAGGACTAGAACCCGGTGTGCCGGCGCCGCAGGCGAAGGATTAGCCTATTGAGCCGCGGCGCCAGCTGAGAAATCTAATTATTTAGATGTGACTTGGAAAGGGGTTCTTTGAATATCAGAGTAATAAATTAAAGCTGAAACCATAAAATAATGGGAATCTGTCCAACAAAAAAATTGAGTAAAAACAAATCATGAAAGCTGATTGGGAAATGCATAACACACCAACAGTTGCTGTAGGTCACAGGCTGACATTAAACTGCTGCTTGGTGACACTGCTCACATAACGGAACTGTTAAAAATCAGAGGAGGAAAGACATTTATAGATTGTTTCCACATACAACAACAGATCCCAATTAGGCCCCTGTTAGAGCTGCAAACCTTACTGAAGAAATAAAGAAGATGAGCTGAAATGCGGCTTCAGGGGATGCCTTTCAGGGGATGTAAAATTTTGAGGAAGTATTAACAAAGGGTGAAAGGGCACCTGGCCCAGGAGTTAAGATACTGGTTAAGGTACCTGCATCCGCATCCCAGTCCCTGGGTCCACTCCTAGCTCCAGCTTCCCATTCAAGGGTCTCTTGATGCAGCAGAAGATGGCTTAAGGAGCTGGATTACTGCCACCTGTGTGGGAGACCCAGCAGGAGTTCCCAGCTCCCATCTAACCAGTCTAGGCCATTTGGGACATTCGAGGAGTAAACAAGCTGATGGGAGCTCTCTTTCTCTCAAATAAGAAAAAAATATATATATGGGCTAAACATACTCTTAAAGCCTAGAAGTTAAAGATAAAATTGCAACCCCACTGAGAAACAGAGAAATTCAGCAACATTTTTAGCTATATCTAAAGAAGAAACTCCCTGAGAATAAGCATTGTTAATGAAACAATGGTAGAAACAATACTATCTTTTTTAAATTAGCTAATTCAACACTTCCGAATTTACAGCTATTAACACAGTGAGACAGCAGTACTGAGAATGGCTTAAGGTTTATAATCTAACAATCTAAGAACAAAAACAGAGAAACCAACAATACACAAAATAATAAAAGTAAATAAATACATATACATCCATACAGAAGGTATGGGCAGATTTAAATAGTCCTCTAAGGACATCTTTAAAATCGCCATAAAGGTATTTATTTGTCCTGAGTCAAACACCACAACAGATCAGGTACACTCTGTAAGGAAAACATCCCCACGTCCTGGCCAGCAGCCTATGTGCTCACCCTGGGTACCACTAATCGATGACTGCTTGCTTTCCTGCTGAAACCACAGCAAATCTATGACGTGGGCTTCATTTTGCAGAAACGTTATATTTATAATGCAGACAGGTCAATGTGACTCTCAAAACTTTGCCCTAAAATATCCAGAACTCCCTTTGAAAGCCATGCATCTTTTTCATAATATCATGTTCCATGAACTTTCTGAAGATGCCAATGCAGACACACAGCAAAGGTATTTTTACAGAAAGGAAGTTAATACTGTTCTTTTGGGGGGGAAATGGCAAGCTACAATGCTAATGACTCTCCTCTGTGATTTCATTCTTACAGGTGAAAGATCTATCTTGGGGTCAGAGGGGTGAGTTGTCCCAGCTGACTATCACGCTGATGCTGAATCTCCCAGCATCCTGCTCAGAAGCTCACACACCCCTTGCTGAAGAACTGACTACATCCAGACAGCTCCTGTTGGTTTAAAAATCAGATTGTTTTTTATGTAAGAAAAGATCCTATGCACTGAACCCTGCCCAAACTCTTCTTCAGTTGTATATTCTATTAAGGCACCACCTCCAACCCAATAAAGGGGGCAACCAGCAGGGGTGGGAGCAGTTCTTCCCTGTGAGGTTGCCTACACTCCGGTCTGAGGATATGCTGCCGCTTTAATCTCTTGAAATAAATCCTGCTCCCATTTTTGCACGGTATATATGTCTCTGCTTTGAATTTTTTTCTCATGCTGAGATAAGAACTTGGAATACATTAACTGGGGACACCCCCACTCCCCACAACACTCTGTGAATGCTGGTGTCTACTTCAGGTACTCTGTCCTCAATAGGTTGGCCTTCTTCACATATACAGAAAACAAACAGTACCATAGGAAGAAGACAGCACACATGCAAATAGTTCCTACCTATATTTCCCTGTACTCACAGGCAAAACAGCCCAGTTAAAATGTTATAATTCTCTGGGGCCAGCATTGTGGTAAAGCAGAGTTAGGAGCTGCTGTGACAGCAGTGTTATATATGGGTGTCGGATCCAGTCTTGGCTGCTCCGCTTCCAATTCAACTCCCTGCTAATGGCCTGGGAATGCAGTAGAAGATGGTCCAAGTGCTTGGCACTCACGTGAGCAACCTGGAAGAAGTTCCTTGCTCCTGGCTTTGGCTCGGCCCAGTCCCAGTCGCTGCAGCCATTTGGGGAGCAACAGATGGAAGATGTCTTCTCTATCTCTCCCTCTTTTTGTAACTCTGCCTTTCAAATTTTTTTACAAAAAGAAAAAAACATAATTCTCTAATTTTAGCAACTATTAAAACTGCACAAAATGAATACTATAGTCCTTAAAACCTGCAGCACTTAATTTTTTAGTTCCAAGACTGGGCTGCCTCAGAACCAGTTCACAGAACAAGCAATGACTTCCTGACAGCTCATGAAAAACCAATCACTCTTGACTCCTCTGTGGCAAGGCCTCCTGGAGCACGCTAAGAGACTCTGAACTGGCACAAAAGACTCCATGTCTACTACTATTCTCAACTCATTCAGAACCAACAGTCTCCATCTTCCATCTAAGCTGCCCCTGCTGCATATTTTGAAACTCAAAGAAACCCTAACATTATAAATCATGTGACACAGATTTCATCACAGAGCTACATATCAGGGACTACAATTATTTGTGTGGCTTTTAGATCAGACTTGTTACTTTTATATCCCTGAAATGTTTTTAAAGCACCAGTCCTGGAATGCTTTGAAAAACTCTAAAAGGTTTAAAACATTACTAAAACACAATTTGCATGACTAACTTATTCTTCATTGAAGCTGAGCTCATAAAAAGGTTCATTCATGTTCAAAAGCTATTTTTAAACGTGCCTAACTTATGCTTGGAACATGCTAACAATTGAGCATTATATTTCAGTGAAATTTAAAAAGCTTAGAATTATATTTCTCCCTTCCCGTTTCCACCTCCCCCAACTCTGCCATCCTGAATATCAACATTATTTTAAACTTTGCTGTTCTCTATTACACTAGCTTCATTCATGGCCATTCAGAAAGTCTTCTGAACACTTCGGCTTCTGACTTTTAAAATCAGTTATGCAAGTCAGGTCTTGGCTACCAAAATCTGTACCAGCACATCTTGCCAAAGCCCAAAGAAGTTTCCCCAACTGAAACTGGGGAGACAGCTAGCTATGGAGAGGATGTTGTGCCCACCAGGAACCCACCATCCCACTGGACCACAGGGCCACAAAAGGGCCATTTAGGCTCTGCAGGCAAGGCCTTGCTCTCCCTCATGGGGGCTGACAGCAGGCAGCTCATCCCCTGCTGAGAATGCACACACAGTCAAGTCAAATGCCAAGATGAACATTTACTACTCAAGTGGGCAACAGGGTTTAAAATACACTCTAAAAAATTACAACCTAGAGTTAGCAAAGATGCTGATGCCTAATAAATAGCCCTGAAGCTGCAAAACACTGTAAGTGGTCTCCAGAAAAAGCGTCTGATTCAGTATGCAGGCATCGGGCTTGCAGGAGTCTTGCGATGGATGGTGAGTTACAGCAGCCGAAGCCAACGGGCCCACTCTTCATTCTGACACGTGGATATTATCACTCCCACTAGATGGGCCTCAAGCTTAAAACAGCACTTTACTTTATTGTTTAAAACAACATATGGACAAAATAAATGGAAACTTAATACCAGATTAAAAGGCAGGCCTGAGCTAAACTGGTAATGTAACATTTGGGGTTTCCCATGCCCATTTTTCCAGTGAGTTTAAATCACATAATGTGTATGAGCTCTCTCAGCAATTCTTGTAACACCTGACAAGAGAGTGGGCAGCAAGTATTTTAATCTGCCTTCATAAAACGAAGAAAAAATGTGCTGTATAACTTTCCCCAGGATTACAGCTGGCACTCAGTTCTGAGTCAGGCAAACGGTTGCTTTGACTCTCAGTAAAGAATTAAATACAGAATTGGGCTTTAAAAAAAGAGAGAGAGAGAGAGAGGGCCCAGTGCTGTGGCACAGCGAGTTAAAGCCCCAGCCTGCACTGCCGGCATCCCATATGGGTGCCGGTTCAAGTCCTGAGGGTTCCACTTCTGATCCAGCTCTTTGCTACGGCCTGGGAAAGCAGTAGAAGATGGTCCAAGTCCTTGGGTCCCTGCACTCATGTGGAAGACCCAGAAGAAGCTCCTGGCTCCTGGCTTTGGATCGGCGCAGCTCCAGCCAATTGCAGCCAATTGGGGAGTGAACCAAATGATGGAAGACCTCTCTCTCTCTCTCTCTGCCTCTCCTTATCTCTCTGTATAACTCTTTCAAATAAATAAATCTTTAAAAAATTATTATTTAAAAAAACTAAAAAAGAGTGACAGAATAGGGGGAAGAAGAGAGAGAGAGAGAGAGAGAGAAATCTTCCATCCGCTGGATCGCTGGCCAAAACCAGGAGCCTGGAACTCCATTTGGGTTCCCCATGTAGGCGACAGGAACCCAGGAAGTTAGGCCAGCATCCACTGCCTCCCAAGTTTTTAGCAGGAATCTGGATCAGAAGTGAAGAGTAGCCAGAACTCAAGCCAGGAATTGCAATATGAAATATGGGCAAACCAAACAGAGGCTTAACTCTTTGTACCACAACACCAGTCCCACACTGGCTATTTTAAAGGCAGTGCCTCTAACTAAGATAAGATGTATTTCTCTAACTAAGATAAGATGTATAAGCAGCTTTATATGCACTATGGTCACCTCTCTACTTCTCACAGTCTTTAGAGTCTCTACTAGACTGTCAAATAAAATAGTTTTTAAAAACACAGTTGGGGCCGGTGCTGTGTTGCAGTCACTGGCATCCCAAATGAGCAGCAGTTCAAGTCCTAGCTGCTCCACTTCTGATCCAGCGCCCTGCCAATGCTCCTGGAAAGGCAGCAGAGGATGACCAAAGCACTTGGGTGCCTACCACCCACTTGGGAGAACCGGATGGAGTAACCAGGCTCCTGGCTTCTGCCTAGACCAGCCCTGGCCATTATGGCCATCTGGGGAGTGAACCAGCAGATTGAAAATCTCTCCTCTCTAAGTTAAGTCTGCCTTTCAACTAAAAAAATAAATCTTTAAAAATATATTAATAACAATAAAATCATGCCACTTCACTAGCCTGCTTGGCTTCCAATTTGCTTACAACTGTGCTTCTCAAACAGGGTTATCCTAAGATCCTCAGGGCGACAGCAGTGTGCCAAAGGGGAACACAAAATCTCTGGGTCAACAGGCATAGTTTCTTGGAGCTCAGTTTGAATGCATGGTCATTTAAAATCTGTTTTCTGTTAAATTTTCTGTTAAAATGTATTTTGGAAATGAATGCAAAATTTTGGTGTGAATTTTTACAATGAGTCATAAAGGAAATGATACCTTCAGGCAGGTTGCTTCAGGGTCTGCCCACAAGGAGCGTGGGGGAGAGCCGGAAGGGATATATGAGCTGTATTGGCTATTAGATTTACCCTAAGAAACATAAGAGGAAAAACTGTGACCATGTATTTGCCCATCCCAAGCCACTCAGGCAGATGGGAACACATCTTTGCATAAAGCCTCCCCCTTGGCTGTCTTTCCACAAGAGCTCTAAGACCTACCAGGGAACCATGCTGATGTAGGCAGGCATACAGGATAAAACTGATCATGTTTGTGAGCTGGAAGACCATGCCTTCACCATGCCCCTGTGTGACCTATGCCCCTAGCTGACCATACCTGTGTGCCCACCGGCCAATCAGGTTAATTTACCACTCCTCTTTGAAAGTGGATTAAAGGCCTGTGACAAGGTGAGCCCAGCCTTTTCTTTTTTTTGGCCTTTTGCCAGTGTGAGCCAGAGCTGCTCTGCTCCTCCAGGGTGTGTGGCCTTCGGACCACCCACCCCGTGCTTCCTAGCCTACTCCACTTCAGATACTCTGTAAGAAAGCATCCTAGGGTTACCAGCAGGAAAATGCTATACCCACACTAAGCCAGACAACATCAAAAGGTACTTATTTATTCATTTATTTCTCATCTAGGCATCCCAGGTCCACCTGCTGACATCCTTCAACTATCAGCTGATCCACAGGCACCTTCTCTCATTGACTCAGCGTAGTGTTCTCTTTACTACTGCACTTGGGTTACCAGTACATAAAAGACTGACAGATGTCCACACAGACTGGTAGCAGCAACTCCTTTATGGTTACCAACAAAAGAAGTCACATCAAGTTAGCAACCAGAGATGAAGGGACATAAAAGTAGGACACAGATTACTGGGAAAACCAGCTGGCTGGGCAAACACAGTTTTCTCAGATACTTCCTCCCAAATGCTCAGAATTAGGGTCAGGTATCAAGGGTCCATTCAGATATTCCTTAAAGCTACAAGGACAACTGCTTCCAATATCCTAGAGTCCAACGAGAGACTACTGAAAAATCCAAATCTAAACCAAAACTGAACTGGTAAGCATACCCTCGGGAACGCCCTGAGCAATGGGGACCATGGGAGACAATCACTTCAGCTCCTCAGAACTGCCCTACATCTATGAATGTCCGTGTTCCCATAGTTCCTGAAACTGCCAGCGAAGGGAGATCAACTTGGTTCTCCGTTGTGTTGGGGTCCTGGGCCCCTTGGAGAAAGAGATGAGCACCCTGGAAAGGGGAAACAAAGGCACTCTGCACACCCCCACAAAGCAGCACACCTCCTCAGGAGGCCACTGACTTAGGGTCACGTTACCCTTCCACCCAACTCTGAAAAACTGCTCCCAACTCCAGATCTCCCTACTCAGGATATTCCAACAGCTTTTTCAGGACAGGAAAATTTTCAACTTTACTTTAAAAACAGCTCTAATACCCAAAAGATGATTTCCATACTACTCCTCCCGACCATCGCCCTGTCTCCCTCCTGTCCCGTCCCATACAAGTTGTCATTGCCACACATTTAGAATACACAATCTCACCTTCTCACTTCTAAATAATAAAGAAACCCCAATCTCATGAAGAACTGCTGGCTCTGCGTCTCCTTTTCCTCCTGGGCTTATAAGGCAGTCCCTGCCCTGTGACTCACCTGGGTCAACAACAGGGCACACCTCTCCAACGAAACAGAAAAGGGAGCAACATTTTCACACATTAAGAAAACTCTCGGGGTCTACCAGCAACGCCAGTATCCCATATGGGCATCGGTTCTATTCCCGGGTGTTCTGCTTCTGACCCAGCTGCCTGTTAACATGTCTGGGAAAGTAGCAAAAGATGGCCCAACTGCTTGGGCCCCTGCACACACCTGGGAGACCCAGATGGTGTTCCAGGCTCCTGGCTTCTGTCTGGCCCAGCCCTGGCCACTGCAGCCATGTGGGGGAATGAACTAACATATGGGAGAATCTTTCTCTCTGTCTCTCCCTGTCTCTCTGTTAAGTCTACCTTTCAAATAAAACAAATCTTTAAAAAAAAAAAAAAAAAAAAAAACACCTCTCCATGGAAACTGTCTCATAGACCAGACCATGAAGTTCATCACTTGGGGTTATATGTCGAGTACCAATAGATTTCCATATAATAAAACGCCAATCCTTGGCCCAGTTACCACCAGCACACCACTCCTAGCCAAAGCCCCTTTTTGCATCACAGGCGCCTCCCCCCGGGCCAACATAACCCTGGGGCCATTGCTCTAGAGCTCTGAGGTAAGGATAAAGATGACTGGCCCCTCAGGCCACCAAGCTCACCAGGTTCATTACCACATCTCTCTCCAGACTAAGGACAAACTCACATAAGCCATTTTTTTTTTTTTTAAAGATTTATTTATTTGAAAGGCAGAGTTACAGAGAGGCAAGTCTGCCCCACTCTCTCTGTGCCTAACTCGTCCATTGCTAACTCCCAGTTCTGCGTAGGTCATTCCTCTACACAACACAGGTTCTTTCCCCAGCAGTCTACTTCGTAAACTTAAATGACAGAGCCTTCTTCCAAACACATATGAAAATTCTACCATTTGATTCCTCATAGATACCCAACACATTTTATTCTTTGTGAAAATAAACAATCAGGAGCAACCCAAGTTAATGCTAGGAACCCACTACAATCTCACAGGTGCCACATTGGCAAGCATTCTCAGTATCTGAGAGAATGAACCAGGAACAGCATGAAGCACTCGTGTATTTCAACATTTTTTTTTCCATCCCACAACCTGTTTACTTAAACAGGGGATCTTTTTCCTTTGTGGAACCCACACCTACCTCTGCCTCCCCACTAACTGGAGCAGAACTTTCACCCTTAACTTTCTGTCTCCCAGTGTTAACGCGACTCCTAATAACCAATCTCTATCAGTTCCTCTGACCACAAACATCTGCAATAAAAGAGCTCTCACTCTAATACCCCACCTAGCCAGCTTAGGAATTGCCACTGGGATGGATACTAAAGTAGGAGGATTTGCCACATCCCTCTCCTTACACCAAATCCTTTCTAAAGACATGCAAGACAGCTTAGATTAACTACCTCAAGGCTTTGTTAAGGTTCAAGACCAAGTCAACTCCTTCACAACAGTAAACCTACAAAAATCCACAGGGCTTGGACCTTGTAATAACAGAAAAGGGGGTGGGGAGTGTCTCTGTTTATTCTTAGAGGAAGAGTGCTATTTCCATGTCAATCAATCCAGTCTCTAAGGAGATGCGCTCACAAGCTGGCAGCCAGGCACACAAAATTCAACAGCAGGGGACAGAGTTGTGGCATAGCAGGTTAAGCCACCACCTGCAGTGCCAGTATGCCATATAGGTACAGGTTGGAGTCCCGGCTGCTCCACTTCAAATCCCACACCTTGCTAATGTGCCTGGGAAGGCAGCAGAGGACAGCCTAAGTGCTTGGGCCCATGAACCCACGTGGGAGACCCAGAAGAAGTTCCTGGCTCCTGGCTTTGGCCTGGCCCAGCCTTGGCCGTTGCACCCATTTGCGGAGTGAAGTATCAGGTGGATATCATCTCTCCTTTCCTCTATGTAACTCTGCCTTTCAAATAAATAACATAATTATAAAAAAAAAAAGTCAACATCAGGCATGTGACTCTTGGAACAGCTGGTTTCAAAACTCTCCTGGATACATTGGCTGTGCCCCTTCTCACTCACATCATGACAGTTTTTCTTCTTGTATCTCTAGGGTCATGCATCCTTCAACTACTAAAACAACTTTGTCCATTCCATGGCCCAAAATCTCACTCAGTCCTATGGGAACAGTATATTCTCCTAAGAGGAATCTAGTACCAGCCACTGACCCCGTCCTCAGTCCCAGCACTGGGGAAGAAAGGAACCGCTTCCTTGATTAAGCTCCCTCTCAGCAGGAAGCAGCCATGGAGACATGCAGACTGTTGTCACTGGACATTCCCTGGGTCCCCTCCCTCAAACTCTTTTCTATGTACCATCAAAAGGCTTCCCTTTCTCTCTCTCTCTATATATATATGTGTGTGTATGTATATAGATAAATATAGATATAGAAATAGATATAGATTTCATATATGTATACACACACACACACACACATATATATATATATATATTTTAAAAGGCTCGCTTATTGGGACCTGTTAAGTTGCTGAGGCAACAAAGTTAGTCCCAAGCCCAGTGACACCGGGCGCAGATAATTTTAAAAACTAATAGAAATATTATTTTTTTTTGACAGGCAGAGTTAGACAGTGAGAGAGAGAGACAGAGAGAAAGGTCTTCCTTCAGTTGGTTCACCCCCTAAATGGCCTCTACGGCCGGCGCGCTGCGCCTATCCGAAGCCAGGAGCCAGGTGCTTCTCCTGGTCTCCCATGCGGGTGCAGGGCCCAAGCACTCGGGCCATCTTCTACTGCCTTCCTGGGCCACAGCAGAGAGCTGGACTGGAAGAGGAGCAACCGGGACAGAATCTGGCACCCCAACCGGGACTAGAACCCGGGGTGCCGGTGCTGCAGGCGGAGGATTAGCCTACTGAGCCGCAGCACCAGCCTAGAATTATTATTGTCCAGCATTCAGCTGCCCCAGCACCAGCTTTTCCAAGCCCCTCACCTGAGACTTTCCAAACTGCTAAGACAAGCCATTACATATACGTGACTTTACCAACAGACCCTTGTGCATGTTCAAAGCCAGTTTTAAGTGGTGGGCATGGGTCTCTGTGCATAGGCAAGACTCCCTCCCCCAACAGCAGCTTAGTAGGGACTCCACCTGCTCACCCAGGGGGATGAAGCCTGACTTCAAACAGCCCACCTACTGTCCACATGGGCTGAATCCCACTCCCTCTACCCACTATTCTGTGCCTCCTGAAATAGAGTCTTTTCTGCCTTAACCAGCCACCTCAGTGCCTCATTTGGACCCTAAAATCCTAAAACTTAACACTGAACTTACCTGTAATTTCAAGTAAACCCAAGAATATTTTGAAGTATTAAAACTCAAGTCACAAGGAGTAAATACTTGGGAAGAAATAAAGGGTGTGTTGTTATAGTTCTGCAGACACCAGACATGGGGTCTCCAAATGAATGCTCCATGGGAGATTCTTAAACAACCACCAAAATACCTACAGCTGGACCTGCATAATGGTGCAATGGATTAAGTGGCTGCCTCCAGTGCCAGCATCTGATATGAATGCCGGTTCAAGACCCAGCTGCTCCACTTCCAATCCATCTATCTCCCTGCTAATGTGCCTAGGAAAGCAGGGGAAGATGGCCCAACTACTTGGGTCCCTGCCACCCACCTGGAAGACCGGGATGGAGTTCCAGCCTTCAGCCTAGCCCAGCCCTACCTGTTAAAGTCTTTTGGGGAGCGAACCTGCAGATGGAATATTGCTCTCATACTCTCTCCCTCTGTTCTCCTTCTCTTTCTCTGTAATTCTGCCTTTCGAATAAATAAATAAATCTTTTAAAAAATTTTAAACCTACAACTTTATGGATTCTAAAAGTATATTATGGGGGCTGGTGCTGTGGCATAGTACGTAAAGCTACCGCCTGCAGTGCCAGCATCCCATATGGGTGCCAGTTTGAGTCCTGCTGCTCCACTTCTGATCCAGTTTTTTGCTATGGCTTAGGAAAACAGCAAAAGATGGACCAAGTACTTGGGCCCCTGCACCCACAAGGGAGACCAGGAAGAAGCTCCTGGCTCCTGGCTTCAGATCAGCGCAGCTATGGCCATTGCAGCCAACTGGGCAGTGAACCAGCAGATGGAAGACCTCTCTTTCTCTCTCTGCCTCTCCATCTCTCTCTCTCTCTCTCTGTCTCTGTCTCTCTGCCTCTCCTTCTCTCTCTGTGTAACTCCGACTTTCAAATAAAATAAATAAAATCTTGAGAAAAAAAAGCAATCTCATTCCTCCCCTCAATATATCCAATCACTAGCAAACTTACTTTCCAGATGTTCTCATATTTTCAGTTTGAGCCTTTCTGATATGAGATAAGGCAGGCAGCTAGATCAGGGCCACCAGCTTGATGGGACACCGCCTCATCCCCTGTAATCCTATTCACCTACCTGTCAAATGATCCCTTCCCAGGATGTACCTCCCCTCACCTGGGACGGGGGTTGGGGGGGCACCATGAAGCCACTCCCCTCATAAGAGGCTGGCAACAGGAAGGCACTCTCCTCTCTCTTCCCAAGAACTCAGAGGAAGCAAGGAACTATTACCTCTCCCCCTTCCCCTCTTCTCTCCCCTGACCCTCTGTCGTATTTTCACTTTCACTCTATTCCTAAACAATGCCCCTGTGTGTGTGTGTGTGTGTGTGTGTGTGATTTCCTCACCTTTTAAACAGACTTTATCACTTTGTAGGTTATATTTCTGCTTGTACTTAGAATACTTCTCTAGGGAAGAGGCAAGAGCCTGAAATGGGGATTTAGACCCTACTAGCCCACAATGCTTCCAAGGGAGCTCGTAGAAACTTCAGTGTTCCTAATTAAATCATAATCTTTCTACCAGCCAATTGGACACAGATGTACCTTTTTTCTTCCTAATTTTTATGTATGTATTATGTATTCGATATGCAGAGATGGACAGACAGAGCTCCCATCTGTTGGTTATCTCCCCAAATGCCTGGAACGAAGGAGAATGGACCAGGCCCAAGGAGGGAGCAGGAAACTCCAGGTCTCCCACATGGGTGGCAGGATCCAAGTCACCTGAGCCATCATCGCTGCCTCACAGGGAGCACGTCAACAGGAAACTGGTGCACCAGACCCTCCGATAAGAGATGCAGGTGTTTCAAATGCCTGTCCCTAGGTTTTCCTTTTTATGACACTTCCCAGGTCCTAAATGCTAACATCCTGGCATGTACCTGCCTGCCCTTCTTTTCTTGATAAAACCTGCTTTGAAAGGTTAAAAAAATGAAGTGTTCCCTGGAATAGTAAATCAACTGGAAATTATTAAATAAACTAGATAAATTAGACAGCTAGGTAGATATTAGCCTATGTGTGCAAGAGGGGCTGAAGAAAATGGGAATTTTGAAAGAGAATAGAACAAGGAAGCAAGACTTGAAAGCAGACCAGCAATCATATGTCTAAAATACTGCTCTTGTTCAATTATCTTGCTATGGGGGTTCCATCTGTCTCCAGGGGGCCAGCTTAGGGAATCTTCCAACCTGCACCAAGGGGGCTATTAGGTCCAATAACACTGTGCTGATAAGGTCCTGGGAAGATTTTCCGGACCCTCACACCCAGAAAGCCCTCCACCCAGCAATTTGCAGATGAGGGAGGAGGGAAACAATCATGTGAATAAAAACCCCAGTCTGAAGGCAGGCTGCACTCTCAGTTCTTTCCTGAGACACCGTCCAGCCTAGCAGGCATATTTCTCTTCATTAAACGTTGCCACCTCACTTATCACTACTCTGTTTCACGTCTGACTTCTTTCTTGTGAGAAGACTAGAACCTCCAATCCAGTGTCTCCAGGAACAAAATTAACAAACTGGAAATTCATCAGCTGAAGATGAGAAGAGATGATCCCTAACTGCCACATAAGTGGCAATTACCCACCTTGGGGAGCACATGCCTTAACTAGAACACACAATCCCCACACCTGGTTAGGCAGGAAGAATAAACGTCAGAATCGCACACGACCACTCGAAAACAGACACAAAAGGGTGTGCCCGTGCCCATCTAGGCTTCTGGTTAAACACAAGACACTGACTCAAAGTTGAAGCACAAAAGATGTTTGTTCATTAGCATGTCTGCTGGGTCAGGGGCCTGAGGGGGCGCTGGAAGCCCAGATCCAGCTGGGACAAAGCAGGCCCAGACTGCCAAGGTCCTACACAGCAGCCTGCTGGGTGCCCCGAGTGATGCACGGCAGCCAGCAGTCACTTGGGAGCAGCTGGACTCTGGACCCGAAACACTGTCACAGGGACCTGCCTATCAGGCAGTCCTGCTGTCCCCAGCAGACTTCACAGACAGGAGCTGAGGTCCACTCTCCTGGGAAAATGCCAGCAGTGCCCAGATTGGCCATGCTCAGATCCCAGACCCAGCCTAACGGCCAGAGATGGCAAGCAGAGGTGAAGGCCCCTGGCTTCAGCACAAGCAGACCAAATCCCCCACCCCATCTTCTTTCCCACAAAAACAGAAGGAAACCTTCTCAGGAAAGATAATCCTCTGGCACAGAAGAATTCGGGAGACAGGATTTCATGAGTCCCTTTCAGCTCTAAAATACCATGAACAATTCAGATGAAGGTTTACTAAACAGCAAAGAAAGGTGTGACTCTTACTGATTCAAATAATAATGAGTGATAACATACTTCCTCAATGAAGAAAGTTACTCATTAAAACAAACCAGGGTAGCAGGGTAGCCCTCTGTCAATTAAGCTCCTGCTTTAATTACTTGGTTTTATTTATCTTTCTAATTTTGTCTGGTGAAAGCCAAGTGGACTTGAATTTTCCCAATGACACTACACACTACCCTGTTACCACTTGTACAGCAAATGACAGGGGGAGTGGGAGTCTCTGAGGGATGTCACAGGCACATGCTTTGTCCTGCAGAGAACACAGATGTGATCACAGAGCAACAGCTACAGAATCAGCCTGGATTTGCCACCCCTCGCTCCTCCTAACATTACAGGGACCCAATACTGGAACAAGATCCACAGTGGAACAGGGAGCAACCATCCCAGGAGGAAGAGGAGCAGACCAGGCAGCCACCGACAGGAACACAGTGTATGGTCTGAGTCTTTGTATTCCCCAAAAATGTGTATGTTGAAACCCAACCCCAGTGCAATGGTGTTTGGAGGTGGGCCTTTGGGAGGGAATTAGTCATGAGTGAGATCAATGCCCTCCTAGAAGCCCAGAGAACTAGGGAGCGCTTCTTCAACCATATGAGGACACATGTGAAGCAGGAGGAAGGCACACTGCAGACCATGCTAGCACCCTGATTCTGGACTTCAAGCTCCCAGGACTGTGAGAAGTAAACATCTATTGTTTGAGCCATTCTGTCTATAGTAACCTATTAAGGCAACATAAACTAAGACCCACAACATGGAAAGCACTAGCACTGGCTAAGTGGGTGGACTGGTTGGTCCATACTTCTATAATCCTGTCCAACTAGAGCTTTTAAAAGAATTAACTGTGGGTCAGCACTGTGGCATTAAATAGCTAAGCCTCCACCTGCAGCACCAGCATCCCATATGGGTGCCAGATCAAGTCCGAGCTGCATTTCTGATCAGCCCCCTGCTAATGGTTTGGGAAAGCAG
Source organism: Lepus europaeus (assembly GCF_033115175.1). Lineage (NCBI taxonomy): Eukaryota > Metazoa > Chordata > Mammalia > Lagomorpha > Leporidae > Lepus > Lepus europaeus. The sequence goes on along the minus strand of NC_084834.1, from coordinate 17,793,791 downwards.
TGTAAGGTGGCCTAAGTGCTTGGGTCCCTGCACCTGTGTGGGAGACCTGGCAGAGGCTCCCAGCTTCAGATCAGTCCAACTCTGGCCATTGTGAACATTTGGGAAGTGAACCAGCACAGGAAGACCTCTCTGTGTGTCCCTCCCTCTCTCTGTCTGCAACTCTGCCTCTCAAACAAATCTAAAAAAAAAAAAAAAAAAAAAAAAATTATCTCTAGGGGTGTGTGTTTGCCCCTAGCAGCTAAGATGCCAGTTATGATGTCTGTGTACATCAGAGCATCTGGGCTGGACTTCCATCACTGGCTCCTGATTCCAGCTAATGTGGACCCTGGGAGGCAGTAGTAAGGACTCAAGTATTTGGGTTCCTGCCAGCCACATAGGAGATCTGAATTGAGTTCCTGGATCCTGGCTTCAGCCTCAGTTCAGCCCTGGCATTTGTGAAACATACCAGTGGGTGGACTTGCTCTCTCTTTCTCTCTATCTCTGCCCTTCAAATTAATTAATTAATTATTTATTTTAATGAATACACCAGTTCTGTTGGATTACAGCCCCACCTTATGGACTTCATGTAACCTTAATCACCTCTCTAAAAGCCCTATCTGCACATACACTCATCACGCCAGGGATTAGGGCATCAGCACAGGAATTCTACGGGACACAGTATAGTTCAGCATGAAAGACTGTGTCTGAAAAGGACAGCACCCTGTTCTGTACTGCTCTAGAAGGCAGGATCAGACACAGGAGTACTGGGGGTGGGCTGGACAAAGTCTTGGTTTCTTCCAACTCTATTATTATTAAATTATAGGATATGAGTCACTGGGCACACCATAGTACTTAGACTACAGCACCATCTCACGGGGCCACTACTTTCCCTTTAAGGTAGGCACTACGATGGCAGCCATTCAGTGCCGCTGTTTACTGACCACTCTGGCTCCTGCCCACAGTCACACCACTTTAAGGTCAAACTCGGAAACCCCTATCAGCTTCCAACCATTACACTGACCAGGCTACCACACAACTGAGGAAACAGCCCATTTACCAACAGAAAATACCTTGTAAAAATCTAAAATTCTAACAACCATGCTACCACCACATTTATTTTTCTCCCTAGGTACCAGCTGGTTCCATTCATTGTCAAGTTCAATCTTCACTACAAGCCAGTGGTACTATTACACACATGGGACAGATGCAGAAGCAAGCTCAAGACACCTTCCCCGAACTCCATGGTGACTAAAGACAGGTGGGAGCCAGGCTGCCGACCAAAGTGTGAGTTACTTCAAATGCAAATGTTTTATGTCAACTGTAATCACTCATGCTGGGCTGTCAGCTGGCTTAGGCCCTGGGGTCTGAGGGACTTCAAAATCCCTTGGTGCTGATCAAATCTCCAGGAGGGCCGAATATAATGCAAGTCTTGCCTTCCAGAGAGGAAGAGAAGCTAGGAGACAAACCCTGTGAAACAACATCAGACTGTTAGGCAAACACTGGTCAAGCCCAATATGTGTCGATCCCAGGGAACACAGAGAGTAATGAGTGAGGAGATTCCACTTACCTGGACCCTGGATGTAGTGGAGGAAGACTGAACAACACGTCAAGCAGAAAAAGGGGCGGAGTGAAGGAACAGAGGACATATTTTAGAAGCAGTGGTCAGGGAAGGCTTTAACCTGCTATAAAGAAACCCATTGGTCTCTAGAGCCAGCACATCCTGGGGTCTTGACTGCAGTTGGAAACTTCCTTGCTTTTCACAGAAGGAAAGGGTGGGGCACGATGCTAATTGCAAGCCATAGATCAAAGGGAAAGAAAAATCCAAAGTCTTCTCCCTTGACTGCAAGGAGAGCAGCTGCCACACACCGTTGCCATGGTGTTGGGGAAACAGAGAAAGCAACTTGCAAGTGCCAGGGTAGGAAGACAACAGTAGAGAGGAGACAGAGGAGGGCTGGGGCGCAGGCAGGAAGCAAAGCTTCCAAAAGTGGCAAGGGCTGAAAAAGAGAAAGGAAGATATCACACCCTAGTCCCTACCCATTTTCTGTGTCCCTAGAACATAAGGTTCTTAACGGAATAGGTAGCAGAAAAAGGAAAAGAATACCAAGTTGCTAAAGCACTCTGTATCATACCAGAACATTTCTAGAGTTTTCTAACATTTCCAGACATTTTCTGAAATTTTCATCATTTTTGCCAAGATATACCTGAGATTTCAACCAGCTAACTTACCACCTATCAAAAATACATCTTCTTAAACAAGGTATAGCCCAGGCATGGAAGGCAACATGGAGAGATGCAGGAAGGAGTGTCTGCTCTTAGGCCTAGGAAAAGATGGTTTCTAGCCTATTTCATCATTTACAAGCATGCAACTCTGATAAGTCACTTGGCAGGCCTAAGCTGCTTGTTCTTTATCTGTAAGATTAAAACACAAAGTACAGTAAGCTTAGAAGCATTCATTCCTTCTTTTAAATACTCCCATTATCTTTTATCTTCACTTTTATTCTAACATCCTTAGTGATGTGACGGGAAGGCTGAGGCAGTTCATTCCACTGTTAACATAACTGGAATTGCAGAACAGTAAAAACTGCACATAAGGCCAAAATCCTTCTTAAGGCATGAGCAGGCAATTCACAAAAGAAGAAATACTAACTACAAATCAACATAGAGAAAATATCTCAATCTTAACTCATAATCAAAGAAATATACACTAGCCATTTTTTAATAAAGTAACATGATTGGTTATTGGGATACAGGCACTCTATCATACCCTGCTGGTCAATCTCTCTACCGAGAAATTTAAAATAAATCAGTCTTGGGGCTGGCACAACGGCTCAGGTTAATCCTCCGCCTGCAGCGCCAGCATCCTATATGGGTGCCAGTTCTTGTCCCGGTTGCTCCTCTTCCAATCCAGCTCTCTGCTGTGGCCTGGGAAAGCAGTAGAAGATGGCCCAAGTGCTTGGACCCCTGCACCCGCATGGGAGACCAGAAAGAAGCACCTGGCTGCTGGCTTCAGATCGGTGCAGCTCCGGGAGTTGAGGCCATCTGGAGAGTCAGCGGACGGAAGACCTTTCTGTCTCTCCCTCTCACTGTCTGAAACTCTACCTCTCAAATAAACACATAATAAATAAATAAATAAAATCAGTCTTAAATGGTAATCCCTTCTATCCACCATTTATATTTTTAAGACATTCCTCTTTTTAAAAAGATTTATTTATTTATTTGAAAGTCAGAGTTAGAGAGGGAGTGACACAGAGAGAACCACACACTGGTTCACTCACCAGATGATCGAAACAGCCAGAGGTTGGCTAGGCCAAAGCTAGGAGCCAGGAGCTTCTTCTAGGTCTCTCTCATGGGTAGCAGGGGCCCAAACATTTGGGCCATCTTCCACTGCTTTTCCCAGGCCATTAGCAAGGAGCTGGATCAGAAGTGGAGCAGCCAGGACTCTAATCAGCATCCATATGGGATGCTAGTGTTGCAGGTGGCAGCTTTACCCACTATGCCACAACACGAGCCCCAAGAGACTTCTTAAGAAAATATTAAGTATATATTGTCGACAAAAGTTCCATCATTCAAATAAATTACAATGTCTCAATATAAAAAAATATTGGGGCAAAATATTGGGGCAAACATTGTGGTTACATGGGTTAGGCCACTGCCTGCAACACCAGCATCCTATGAGTACCAGTTCAAGCCCTAGCTGCTCCACCTCTAATCCAGCCCCCTGCTAATGTTCCTGGGAAAATAACAGAAGATGGCCCAGAGGCTTGGGCCCCTGCTACCCATGGGAGACCCAGGTGGAGTTCCAGTCACCAGCCATCAGCCTGGCCCTGCCTGGGACATTGAAGCCATTTGGGGAATGAACCAGTGGATAGAAAATCTTTTTCTCTCTGCAAATCTTCCTCTCTCTATATAACTCTGTGTTTCAAACAAACAAATAAATAAATATTTTTAAATGTATTCAATAAAAATGCTTATGTTGGGAAAATATTTGCAAAGGATATGAGAATTCAAAGGCTAAGTTTCTTATTTTAAAGACCTCATAAAATCATTTATAGATAAATCCAATAGAAAAATGGACAAAGGCAGGTCTGTGGCTTGAATATTACCTCTAAAACTCACACTGAAATTTAATTAAGATTGAGATCGTATTAACAGCAAGGTCTTCAAAGCAAGGATGATGAGGTCAAGAGGGTCTTGCCCTCATGAATAATCAAGATCTTTCCACCGGAGTGTGCTAGTTACGGCTGCAATGGGTTCCTGATGAAAAGAATGAGTTTGGTCCAGTTTCCTGTCTCACGAGTGACTGCTCAACTTCCTGCCTCGTGATGATGGACACAGACTACCAGATGCCAACACAGTGCTCCTGGATTCTCAGCTCCAGAACTGTAAGCCAAACAAACGTCTATCATTCATAAGTCATCCAGTCTAAGATATTGTCACAGCAGCAGAAAACAAAGACAGGTGGTTTACAGGAAAAGAACTATAAACCATCAACAAACATACAGTGTTCAACCTTCTCATTATGAAATAAATACAAAGTATGATACAATTTTCACTTACTAAAAACTGCAACATTTGTGATATGGAGGACTAGCAAAGGTATTTTGAAATAAGCACCTTCACAGTCTCATGGTGGAACTGTGAGTAGACATTACTAATGTTTACCAACACATATTATGTAGATGGGAATAGTTAAGAACACGTGGTTCTAGAATCAGATGGCTGGGTTCAAATCCTAAATTTCACTTACTACATGACACAGGAGAACTGTGCAACTTCTCTAGGCCTTAGTTTTTTTTGTTTGTTTGGTTTTGGTTTTGGTTTTTTTTTAGATTTTATTTATTTGAGAAGTAGAGTTACAGACAATGAGAAGGAGAGACAGAGAGAGAAAGGTCTTCCTTTCACTCCCAGATGGTCTCTGCGGCCAGAGCTGTGCCAATCAGAAGCCAAGAGCCAGGTGCTTCTTCCAGGTCTCCTACGTGGGTGCAGGGGCCCAAGCACTTGGGCCACCTTCTACTGTTTTCCCAGGCCATAGCAGAGAGCTGGATCAGAAGAGGAGCAGCCAGGACTAGAACTGGCACCCCTATGGGATGCCAGCGCTTCAGGCCAGCCTTGAACCTGCTGCACCACAGCGCCGGCCCCATGTGTGATAAAATTTTAACTGTCATAATGTATTTCCAGTCATAGAAGCTACAAAGGAAGAAGCTGAAAAACTTCCAGTGTTGTAACCAGGGATGGGCCTTAGGGTAAAAACAAGTGAGCACACGGTTTCTTGAGGATGGTAAATTCAATGTCATCACACCAACCAGAAAACAAAGACTGACCACAGCTGGTAATCCTGCCACCCTCCCCTGGGCCAAGCTCTCAGCTGACATCAGCAAGTGTGCTGGACTAAGAAGCAGAATCCGGGCCCTAGTGAACATTACAGGAGCCAAATCAAGTACCACAGCTCAGAGCTGAAGCTGGCTGACCATGACCGAGCTGGCTGGTGCCATGGGCAGGGGTAAAGGCAGTGCCGCTCATCCACACGCTGCTGTTTGAACATCTGTTTCACGGTGACAAATCCATAACAGACCCTAAGTGAACCGGGAAAGAATCACTGAAACATTCAAAATACCTTTTGAAAATTAGCTTGTCTTATGTCTTCTCTTTAATGAGAGTCAAGCTCTGAATATGCAAGGAGGGTCACAGGATTCTGCTCAGACTTGAAAGCAGAAAGGGACTGTGAGGTTACACTCAGGAAATCCTTCTGCTACGACCTGAGAAATCTGCGAGGTGACAAATTATCAACCACACAAATTTCAGTGCATCTCCCGTCTCCCTAACATTTCCACAGGGCCCCAGACAGCTAAGTCTGCTGACTGGACTGAACTGGAGCCGTCACCCAGACAGCAGTCTCCAGGCGGATGTATGCGCACGAATGGGGAACGGTCTGTGGCAGGTGGAGAGGTTCTGTTTCTCCACACTGCCAGACTCCTCACTCACACAAGAGGGGCTGACACTGTGGCATAGCGGGTAAAGCCACCTGCGACGCCGGCATCCCGGATGGGCACTGCTTCAAGTCCCAACTGCTCTACTTATGATCCAGCTCCCTGCTCATGGCCTGGGAAAAGCAGCAGGAAGATGGCTCAGGTACTTGGGCCCCTGCACCCATGTGGGAGATATGGATGAAGCTCCTTGCTCCTGGTTTCACCCTGGCCCAGCGCTGGCTATTGCAGACATACGGGGAGTGAACCAGCTAATGGAAGATCTCTCTCTCTCTGTTGCTCCCTCTCTCTCCTTAACTGTCAAATAAATAAATAAATCTTAAAAAAAAAAAAAAAAAAAGGCAACAACCACAGAGGAAGTAGGCAGTTCAGACTCAAAGTAAGCAAGCCACACAGGGAGTCCAAATACCTGGGCTCCTTCCAGAGTTAGCTGCATGTTAGCTGCAGAGTTAGCTGCAGCCCTGTCTAGTCCTGTCACCATTGTGGGCTCGCCTCTTCTCCCATCTGGAGGATTAATGAGTAAGAAGAGACTTTTGAGATCCCCTTCACAACAGCTGAATACGGTCACTAATCAGAACCACCAGGATACTCGGAAGGCAACTTTACTGTGTTTCTCATTAAATGCTTCCCAAATGTTGACTGCCAAGAAGTGTATCCAAGTAGACCCTGGATCCATGTTTTGTGTTGAATACCTTATAAATAAAACAGAACATCTTCCTTTTACCAGAATTCAGGAATTCTTTTTATTCATAATGAGTAGTTCTTACATGAAATCAGCTAAGTTCTACCTTAGGCCACACAGTATAACTCAACGAGAGAACTTCCAGCACTCGGATTAATATAATCAATAGCACTTTTCACTTCAAAAAGAGAAATTGCTATTTTGGTATGGTCTGCTATTTCTTTCAGAAAAACCTCATATTATTTTACCATTAGCATTTTATTACAGCTTATATATCAGTCAAGTATTTATGATATTAAACAAATTATGCTCTTCTACCTGTAAAATGTATTCATGCAAAAGTGAGTTATGCAAGCCTTTATTGCATAAAGAAGTGGCTTTTGTTTTCTGCTGTGCAAACTCCCAAAGCACTGAGGGTAAAACAGCTGCAGATATCAGATTTAAACTTAATGAATTAAACAAATATTACATACATGCGTATGTCTTAGCAGATATTATAGAACAGTCAAAAATATATCAGGTTCCCTGACTGCAGAGTTTACGATCCCATATGAGACTGATGTGCTGCCGACTGTGCTAAGGAGGCAGTTCGATTCCATATGAAATCAAAGTATATACACAATGAGTACTAAGTAAGGGCTTACTTCATGCCAGACACTACAGGAGGCAATATGAAGGTACGCAGGACTCCACCGCCACCATGAAGACGGTCACAAGCTGCTAGGAGGCCAAACCTGCATGAGGCACATCCAGCCAAGCTCCCAGTAGCACCTCCACTGCACTCCCATATGGGAGGTCCACTGTCCTTTCCAGAATCATGGAAGGGTACAGGGAAGAGGGAGAACACAGAGTTAATTATCTCAAGGCTATCCCTTGTCACTTCAGGTTTTTATCCTGGTGATGCTGAGTCAGGTAAAAATAGGGCCTTTGTTAAATGGTTTTTTTTTTTTTTTTCTTTTACTTATTTATTTGAAAGACAAACACAGAGACAGAGAAAGACAGACAGAGATCTTCCATCCACAAGGTCACTCCTCAAATGATCACAATGGCCAAGGCTGAGTCAGGCTGAAGCCAGGAACCAGGAACTCAATACCAGGCCTCTCACATGGGTGGGAGGGACCCAACCATTTGAGCCATCACCTGGTGCCTCCTAGGGGCCACTCTGTCAGGAAGCAGGAGAACTCAGGTACTCCAATATCATATCCCAAGCAGTATCTAAACCACTTTGCCAAATGCTGGCCCCAACTGGTTAGTTTTTATCAGTCTGACAATCTTTATCTTTTAGTTGTTGTATTTAGTCCATATAAATCTAATATGACTACAAATATATTTTGGTTTACACATCTACCATCTTAAATTTTTTAAAGATTTATTTATTTATTTGAAAGGCAGAGTTATAGAGAGAGGGAGAGAGATCTTCCACCCAGTGGTTCCCTCCCCAATTGGCTGCAACATCCAGGGCTGGACCAGGCTGAAGCCAAGGTCCAGAGGCTTCTTCCTGGTCTCCTACATGGATGCAGGGGCCCAAGCACTTGGACCATCTTCCACTGTTTTCCCAAGCACATTAGGAGGAAGCTGGATCAGAAGTGGAGCAGCCAGGACTCGAACTGGTGCCCATATGGGATGACAACACAGCAGGTGGTGGCTTTACTCGCTATGCCACAGCACTGGTCCCAACATCTACCATCTTACTCCGTGCTTTTTGTCCCATCTGTTTTACCTCTCTCTCCTTTCTGGCCTCCTTTTGAACTTGTTTGTTTTTTCTTATTCCATCCCCCCTCCACAGTTTAGAAACAATATGCTCTGTTCTATGCTTTCATTACTCTAGAAATTACAATAAGCACACCCAACTTACCAAAGTGTAAAGTTACTCTTTTACTCTTCTGCCGGTTCGTGGGACACCAACACTATTTACACCCTCTACCACACATTCCCAATTCAATCCACTGAGCTTCAGATACAAGGAATTTATCTGCTGTTCCCTGATCGCCTTACACAGCCTCCAGTCTCAGGCGTTTGCCCTTGGATGCTCCCCCTAACTAATGCCACTCCTTTTCTCCACACCCCTTTTTCAACCTGGCTAAATCCTATTTACCTCTAAGGCCTAGCTTCCTGGGAAGCTCTTTGTGACCCCCAACAAACAAGGGTTCTGGGGCACTGAGCTCCACAATAAAGGCCTGCTTGCATTACTGCTAAGTCCCCAGCACCACATAATGGGTACAAAACAAAGATCTGCTGAGTGAATGAGTTTCAAAACATACAAAAATCAGGAAGAAAACAAAAGAGGGTGCAGATCACCCAAAATGAATAACCGAGTCCACTTATTACCAATGCAGAAAGACGATCGCTGTGATTTTTAACAAATACAGGCTCAAGCACCAGACTGAACGCAGACCCAGATTCTCCCAGTTACCAGTCAGTGACCTTGGACACGGCTCCTAAATTCCCTGTGACTGGGGAAAATAAGCGGAACCGTGAGTCAACCGCAGCAACTGCTGTGAGGAGTAAATGAGCTAATACTTGAAAAGTACTTAGAACACTTCCTGTCTAAGTTCTGCATCCTGCTTCCAATACGCTAAATGTCTAGTTGTTAACATAACCAAACTCTGGGTAGATCTTTATTTAAAATGTGATTATTCATATGTTAAAATTATCTTAAGGTAATGCCTTTACATTATGGTACAGGTTTACAGCCCATGAGGATAATGTCACCATATTTCAATATTGGAAACCAATCAACCAGAATTTTCTAAACAAGTTAAACAGCATTAAGTACTGAATTTAAAACACAGAAAAGGAAGTTAATTTTGTAAAGAATTCTATTAAAATGCTCTGAAGAAATTACTTGACCATTTGAAGGAAAAACTTCCAGCTTTTTTAGTGAGGTAATATAATTTTTGAATTACATAATCTTACTAAATTTTATTAAAATTACTTAATTGTAGTCATAAAAAGTGGTTTCTTCAATTTCCAAATTATCTGAAAACACTGTCCAAATATTAAAACTATTTAGTCAATATTCTCTCATAAAACAAAACAAATTCTTAACTTGTTTTGGAATTCTTTTCTCTCTAAATATTAGAAAAATGTGTTCCATTTTCCCAGAGTCCAAATGTTTCCTAACTAATATGATTTTAATGGCTACTTTCTGACTCTAAATTAATAATACCATATTATAATCATATTGAGAGCTGCTGTAAATAATCTACCTCATTTTGTTATCCAAAGTTCTATTTAAAAACTAAGATTCTGGTTGTGTTCAAAATTTCTAAGACACAAAATGTGGCATAGCACAGTATCAAGACCTTAAAATACTCACTGGATAATGGTGTAAAAAAATTCATCAATTTAGATTAATTGTGGAGAGTCACAGTGAATTTAGGAGTTTTTCTTTTAAAAAATTATTTTGATGCTTTCACATACAGAAAATAACTGAAATTGGGTTAGTACAGGTCCTCACAGGAATTACATTCATAAACAGATAAATTATTGTAATGAGAATTTGTTAGAAAATATGTAAAGGCTCCTAAAAATGCTTTTCCTTCCTCTTTGGTTTGTAGTTCTTTGTTTCTGTTAGTCTTATTTTATTTTTGCTCTTACACATCAAGCACCTCATAGGTGGAGCACCGTGCTGACACCAATTATCTCCCTGAATCCCTAGCACATAACTGCAAAGTTGATATTATTACCCCATTTTATCAGAAATACATGCAGGAACCAAAAGATCCAAAAAAGTCTGTCTGGTATTTCCACCTCACTACACATTCTCCTCAAGCACACTGAGATAAGAATGGTGAACTCAGCACAGAAAAATCACTAGCTGAAACAAATCACAAATATTCTTAATGGTGCTACATTTTGTTTATCTGGTTAGCGATAAATTAGTAATGCTATGTGTGAAGAGTTAGACACCTTGGTGACCCTAAAGAATGCTTTCAATCCAGCAGGCCTCATCCAGTCATTTGCAAACTGGGAACCAAAGAGAACCACCCTAGGGAAGACTAAAATGTGGCAGAACAAAGAGCCAAGAACAAGGAGCTGAGGCACCTGTCCTGTCTGTACGTATCAGCCAGGGGATCTGAGGACAATGAGCTCACTCTTCTGACCTACGCACTCTGCACCCAATATTACAGGGCCATCACAAGCACAACACTGGCTGCCCTGCCAACCCCACAGGGTTCAGGGCAGGATCAAATGACACAATCTTGTAAATGAAACATCTTCACTGTTTTTATCATTAAAAGATCCACAGCACTCTTCATATAATGCTTTAGAAGCACATTTCTTTATGAAATTGAGTTTAAATTTTCAAAGTACCAGGAAATAAGATTAGATATGATTAGGTATACAAAATGTTTTTTTCTCAAAAAAAAACCAATTTTTTTTCAAAATGAGCTACAACTGCATGAGCTAAATCGAGTATACACATAAAATACAAAACAAGTTCCTAAACATTAACTTGCTCATTCTTTCAACAAATATTTACATAGTACCTACCAGGCACCAAGCACCACACTAGCAGTTGGGGCAATAGCAATGAGGAAAACAAAGTCCTTAGCTTAACGGCTAGATATCTGAGTCTCTTACATCTAGCAGTGTCTGACACATAGTAGGCACCAGGCGTGTTACAGAAAAAAAAAAGGTACACAATGAAGAAGTTAGGGGTATAGACATGACCAGGTCCACGGCAAGGTAACTATAGGTAATATTAACATATAATGTACTGTACATGTCTTTCTTAAAAGAAAAAAAACAGAAGATAGGTTTTGGGATGTTTTTACTATAAAGAAATGTAAAGTGCTTGAAAGGTTAAATATATATACCTTGATTGGAAATTACACAATGTATATATTAAAAAAAAAGAGTACCCTGTAAATACGTATAATTTTATGTCTATTAATATTTGTAATAAATAAATATATAAATAAACATGGCCATAAAGAGGCCAGTCACCAGACTAAATCAAAAACTCTGGCTCTTGTCCCAAGGAGGCCCTGTGAAACCTGCTGCACTGGAACAGTGGAGTGAGAAAGAGATGGAAACAGAAGCAGGAAAGCCCTTCCCCAAACTGCAAACTACGACAAGCCTGCCCCTCTGCTAGTGGAGAAACAAAACCCAAACAGCTGAAAACCAGGCAAGTAAACCTCTAATTTAAAAAATAAACACTCGAAAACCCCCAAGTGTAAAACCTGCTTTTCATCAATCAAATAAACCAGGAAAGGCAGCATTTCTAGGCCATTACTCTGGGGCCCACCATGGCCCTTACCTAATTAGTCTCATCACCGCTTCTGTTCCCTATGGCTGTAGCTGCCTAATTACCCAACTCTAAATATTCACCCCACTCCTGCCAAGCCCCTCAGCAGCTCTAATTCCAGTCATGCTGCTTAACATTAACAACACTATCACACATAAAAGTAGGGACTGGGGGAAGCAGAAGAGAACCCAAAGTCTGGGGGGCAATTTTTGCCTAGAAATTTTTAAAGAATTGACTAAAAGTTCTGAAATTCCTTTAGAATTATACCAATCTGAGTAGGGGAGCTAACTTTGGCTTCTAAAATTGTCTCCGTCATTGTTTTCGAACTCTACAGCAAAGGGAAAAGGACATGGGACAAAAGGCACGTCCTATCCCAACATCTGAGTGCGGAACCGTACTGGCATGGGGACTGCAAACCCCAGTGCTGCCGGGGCTGACACACCCTGCGGCTGACACGGATTCTGCACCAACAGCAGCCTGACCCTTGAGGACACCAAGTGATGGGAGCTGGGGTTCTGCAGGCATTTTTTTTTTTTTTCAGACTGACTCTATTCAATTCTTCCTGTTCTAAAAATTCTCTGAGAAGAAATAAAAAGCATGCCACAGATAGCAATAGCCAAGAATGTGAAAACTCAACATCGTGGGCAGAGTTTGATTAACCAAGCAAGGGTGAGCAGCCCATATGCACAAACAAGGCACTGTGCTGGTATTCTAAAAGTACATTATTTTTTTTTAAAGATTTATTTATTGAAAGTCAGAGTTATACAGAGAGAGAAGGAGAGGCAGAGAGAAAGAGAAAGAGAGGTCTTCCATCCGCTGGTTCACTCCTCAACTTGGCCGCAAAGGCCAGCCAGAAGCCGATCCAAAGCCAGGAGCCAGGAGCTTCTTCTGGGTCAACCATGCAGGTACAGGGGCCCAAGGACTTGGGCCATCTTCTACTGCTTTCCCAGGCCACAGCAGAGAGCTGGATTGGAAATGGAGCATTCAGGACACAAACCGGCACCCATATGGGATGCCGGCACTGCAGGCAGTGGCTTTACCTGCTACGCCACAGTGCCAGCCCCCTAAATGCACAATTTTTAAACAGACTTAGTTTTCCCTGTTATCTCAGCTGGATGTTCTGGGTGTTGTATTGATTTCTTCTGGTTCCAGTCTTTCCATGAGCACTTCACAATGAGATATTTGGTAAAGGAGAAAAACAAGAGACCAGAAGGAACTGAAGGAATCAAAGAAAAAAACACAAATTTCAGGAAAAAAAAAATTACCCAAAAGATTAGATGCTTTAACGGGAATACTAGGGATTCCAGACTGTCCCAGCTCTACCTAAAAATTACCTAGGGCAGAGTTCTTCGTCTATGATATCTGATGACATTTTCTGTGCTCATCATACCTTCTCCTTACATAAATCATTTGAAATTAATTTAACAACCAACAGCAAACAAATATTCTAACAAACATGATACAATTCTGTTCCTTTCAGCTTGGCCTCCAGGCTCGCCCTAGAGTAGGGTTTAAGATCGACTACCTGCCTTAGTTCCACATCCATCAAACCCAGTGCCTCTGGGATGCCCCAGCACTGTGCTACGCACTTGGCCCTGGGGAACAACAGGACACTGCTTCACCTGGGCTCTGCAGAAGCGTACAGTGGAGGAGGAAGGGGCTGTGTAACATGAAATAGAATCCAACAGATCTCAATGAATGCCAACCCCATGAAACCTGCTCACACCAGAAACCGGTCACTCTTCCTCTTGTCACAGCCCATCAATCCTCTCATTCTGTTGGTCTTTACAAGGTGTGGCTCATTCATCTTTCCACTTATCTCTATCACGATTGCCACCAGCCAGGTCCAAACCTTCCTCTCCCACCTACAAAAGATCCCTAATGCACCTTCCCACTTTCTTTCTTGTCCTCTATAGAACATTCTCCACATTCCTCCACCCAGAGTTACCTTTAGTCCTTTAATAACATCCCATTTTCACAGGATAAAATCCAAGCACCCTTCACGAACCACGAGGCCTTGGCTTGCCTTCCAATTCCATTCCGTCCTCTCCTCCACCCCCAAACCCTTCCTTCTTCCGAGGCTCAGCTCTCTGCCCTTCCTTCCGCTCTTCCTAGGCTGAGCTCTGTGCTGCCTGTGGCCTCCGGGCTTGCTATTCCTCTGTCTGGCATATGCTTCCCCTGGCCAGCACCATCTCATCTGCCTCAGACATCGGTTGTTTCTATGCGCCCAGCACTCTTTCTTCTGGCAACAGAACACCTCTTTCCTTCTTTAAATCATCTCTTCCTCATTCTCTCTCCACATGGTTTGGTGGAAGCCGTTAACTAACCCTCATCCCCACCCAGGGAATGAGACGCAGGCCCAGCCAAGGTGTTCCAGCTCCTTGGCCACAGGGATGAACACAGAACTCAGACCAGGTCTACCAGAATGAATCCTGGTTCTCTTCCTGGAAGTTCTGGGAATATACATGCTGTGGGGCCATGACACTGTACATCAGCAGAGGCTTTTGGTGGCAAAAAGAAAAAAGGTTTGGCTGCAGGATCGACTCCCTTCTCGTTCATGGCAGCGTGTGAGGCAGACAAGCAGTCTCGGGTGGATCAGGATCAGGTTGAGGAGCCAGATCTATAATTTTGGTCCTGCCACTTACCAGCTTTAAGATTTTAACTCGATCAGTGGACTGACTTGGTTCTCAGGTTCCTTGTTTGTACAGTGTCAAAGAAGTACTAGCTATTTCCTGTGGAGCACATTAGCTGTGATTCTACAATCTCCTAGACAGTATCATTAAAATTCCTTTACATTTGACTCCACTGAGATTGTAAAATGGTGCCACCTTTCTAGAAGTCAATATGGATTTAAGGGCCTTAAAAAGTTCACACCTTTGATTCTAACTCCACTCTAATGAAAAAACCCAAGGCCAGCCTTTGGTGTAGAGGTTGAGATATTATTTGGGGTGCCCACATCCCATAGCAGAGCACTTGGTTTTGAGTTCCAGCTCTGCTCCCAATTTCAGTTTCCTGCTAACACACATTCTAAGAAGTAGGATTTGATTCCTTGGGTGGTCAGGTCCCTACCACCCACATGGAAGACCTGGGCTGAGTTTCCAGCTCCAAGTGTTGTGGGCATTTGGGAGTGAACCAAGAGATTAGAGATCTCTTGTGCCCTCCCTCTTTTCTCCTCTATCACTACCTTTCCAAGAAATAAATTTTTTAAAAAAATTTCCAACAATATGAAAATAATCGAATAAGCAATATAAAGTATTGTAAATACAGGACATCACAATATTTCACATAAAAATGAAAAACTAAGTGTCCAACAATAAGTAATTGGTTAAATAAATTATATAATATTTAAATAGTATGTGATCATTTAAAAACATATTTGTATATAGTTTTGTTTGTGTGATCCCTTTGACTCTTAGACCTATCAGAGCCATCAATTGTGAACTGAAATTGATCACTTGGACTAGTGAGATGGCATTGGTACATGCCACCTTGAGGGGATTGTATTGGAATCACCTGGCACATTTCTAACTCCACCATTTGGGGCAAGTCCGATTGAGCATGTCCCAAATTGTACATCTCCTCCCTCTCTTTTTCCACTCTTAAATTTAACAGGGATCACTTTTCAGTTAAAATTTAAACACCTAAGAATAATTGTGTGTTAATTACAGAGTTCAACCACTAGTACTAGAACAACAACAACAACAAAAAAAAAAAATACTAAAAAGGATAAAGTATTACACTGTACATCTAGAGTCAGGACAAGAGCTGATCAGGTCATTGTTTCTTATAGTGTCCATTTCACTTCAACAGGTTTCCCCTTTGGTGTTCAGTTGTCACCGATCAGGGAAAACAAATGATATTTGTCTCTTTGGGACTGGCTTAATTCACTCAGCATGATGTTTTCCAGATTCCTCCATCTTGTTGCAAATGACCAGGTTTCATTGTTTCTTACTGCTGTATAGTATTCTATGGAGTACATGTCCCATAATTTCTTTATCCAGTCTACTGGTGATGGGCATTTGGGTTGGTTCCAGGTCTTAGCTAACTGATAGAATCAAAAAGGGAGAGAAGGATCCAACATGGGAAGCGGGATACACAGCAGACTCATAGAATGGCAGATGTCCTAAACAACACTCTGGCCTCAGAATCAGCCCTTAAGGCATTCGGATCTGGCTGAAGAGCCCATGAGAGTATTGTAGGCATGGAAAGCCAAAACACCATGGAAAAGAAAAAAAGAAGAAGACCTAAATGAAAGATCTCTGCGAATGAGATCCCAGTGGAAAGAACGGGGCCATCAAAGAAGGAGGTACCTTTCTCTGAAGGGAGGAGAGAACTTCCACTTTGACTATGACCCTGTCGGAATAAGATCAAAGTCAGCGAACTCTAAAGGCTTCCATAGCCTTGGCAACTCATGACTAGAGCCTAGGGAGATTACTGACACCATAAACAAGAGTGTCAAATTGTTAAGTCAGCAACAGGAGTTACTGTGTACTTACATCTCATGTGGGATCTGTCCTTAATGTGTTGTCTAATGTGCAGTGATGCTATAACTAGTACTGAAACAGTATTTTTACACTTTGTGTTTCTGTGTGGGTGCAAACTGATGAAATCTTTACTAAGTATATACAGAATCGATCTTCTGTATATAAAGATAATTGGAAATGAAAAAAAAAAACCTGATGTTAAATTGGAAATGGCATAGAAAATTAATTAATTTAAAAAAAATATTATGTAGGATCTCTGTCTTTAATGTGCTGTACACTGTTATTTAATGCTATAACTAGTACTCCAACAGTATTTTTTCACTTTGTGTTGCTATATGGGGGCAAACTGTTGAAATCTTTACTTAATATATACTAAACTGATCTTCTGTATATAAAGAGAATTGAAAATGAATCTTGATGTGAATGGAAGGGGAGAGGGAGCGGGAAAGGGGAGGGTTGCAGGTGGGAGGGAAGTTATGGGAGGGGGGAAGCCATTGTAATCCATAAGCTGTACTTTGGAAATTTATATTCATTAAATAAAAGTTTAATAAATGACTTAAAAACATATTTGTATATAGTTTGAAGGTTTAAAGACATGGGGAAATGTTCATAATATAACATTAAGCAAAATAGAGTATCATTTTGTATGCTTTATAAAAACACACTCAACACTCAACTGGAGTAAGAGAAAAAAAATGGAAATGCCTTAAAAGCATTTACAAAGTTTTACCTCAGTGTACTGACAATAGTTAATTTTTTTATTTCTCCTTTAATTGTTTCTGTGTATCCCCATCTACAATCTCCAGGACTTTTTTGGTGTCAGGAAAGGAAAAAAATTAAAGCTAAAATTTTTAAATTTTAAAAATGGAATCTGGCCAGCGCCGTGGCTTAACAGGCTAGTCCTCCACCTTGCGGCGCCGGCACACCAGGTTCTAGTCCCAGTCGGGGCACCGGATTCTATCACAGTTGCCCCTCTTCCAGGCCAGCTCTCTGCTATGGCCCAGGAAGGCAGTGGAGGATGGCCCAAGTCCTTGGGCCCTGCACCCGCATGGGAGACCAGGAGAAGCATCTGGCTCCTGGCTTCGTATCAGAGAGATGCGCCGGCTGCAGCGGCCATTGGAGGATGAACCAACGGCAAAAAAAGAAGACCTTTCTCTCTGTCTCTCTCTCTCTCACTATTCACTCTGCCTGTCAAAAAAGGAAAAAATGGAATCTTTAAAATTATCACAGGACTAGTGTTGTGGTGCAGTGGATGAAGCTGTCACTTGGGACACCAGAAGCCCATATCAGAGTGCTGGTTCGAATTCTGGCTGCTCCACTTCCTCTCCAGCTCCCTGCTGACATGCCTGGGAAACAGCAGGTGATGGCCCAAGTACTTGCGCCCCTGCCACCCATGTGAGACACCCAGAAGGAACTCCTAGCTCCTGGCTTTTGACCCAACCCTAGATCCAGAAGCTATCTGGGGAGTGAACTAGCTGATGGAAGATACCGCTCTTTCTCCCTTTCTCTCCCGCTCTCTCCCCACCCCCGCCGTGTGTGTGTGTGTGTGTGTGTGTGAGACTCTTTCAAATATATAAATGAATAAATCTATCTTCAAAAAAGCAATAAAGGGACCAGCGCTGTGGTGTAGTGGGTAAAGACGCTCCCTGCAGTGCTTGCAATCCATATGGTCTCCGGTTCAAGTCCCAGCTGCTCCACTTCCGATCCAGCTCTCTGCTATGACCTGGAAAGCAGTGGAAGATGGCCCAAGTGCCCAGGAGACCCAGAAGAAGACCCAGAAGGAGATCCAGAAGAAGCTCCTGGCTCCTGGCTTTGGATCAGTGCAGCTCCAGCTGTGGCATCCAACTGGGGAGTGAACCAGCAGAGGGAAGACCTCTCTCTCTGCCTCTCTTTCTCTCTCTATGTAACTCTGACTTTTCAAATAAATCTTTAAAAAAAAAAAAGGCAATAAAATTCATCACACAACGGCACAGAGGGGTTAAGCCACTGCTAGGAGAGTCCACATCCCTTATCAGAGTTCCAATTAGAGTCCTGCTTCCTCAGTTTTTGATCCAGTTTTCTGCTATTGCACCTGGGAAGCAGTAAATAACAGCCCAAGTACTTGAGTCCCCATTACCCATGTGAGATCCACGAAGAGTATTTATTTATTTATTTAAAATTCAGAATTAGAGAGAGAAGGAGAGAAAGAGATCTGAAGTAGAATGGCTATAATTCGAACTGGTGCCCATGTGGGATGTTGGCACTGCAGATGGTAGCTTAACCCACTGGGCCACAGTGCTGACCCCTAAGGAGTTTCAAGTTCCTGGCTTCAGAATGTCCCAGCCCTCCTGGCTGTTTCAGTCATTTAGGGGGAGTGAACCAGTGGATGGAGGAGCTCCCGTCCCCTCCCTTCCCCTCCCATGCCCTCCTCTCTCTCTCTCTCTCTCTCTCTCTCTCTCGTGTCTTCCCTATCTCTGTCACTCTGCCTTTCAAATAAATAAAACTTTTTAAAAAATTAACTACACAATCCAAGAAAATATTTCGTTAATAGATCAACAAAAAAGAATGATGAAATGTTACATTACCACGGCAACACAATGATCTCAGTTATGCCAAAATGCATAAACTGATGGGGTGGAGAGAACAATATTTTGCTGAAATGAAAAGACAGCTGAAATGTCCACATGGTCCTCCAGCCCTCACCTGTTAACCCAGATAAACTGATCAACTCAGGAAGCTGACACCTTAGCCCCAGGAAAGTAGACTACCATAGCCCAGCTGATAATCATCGGCCAAAAAAGCTAGGGCACCACAGACAGAGATTTCACAGAGTTCGCTCCCTAATATCACTGGGAAACTGGCCAGCTAAATGGTAATGCTTTTGACCAGGCACTGCTATAGATATGATATGACTTAAAAGTCAGACTGAATTTCCAGGGGTAAAAACATGTAAACAGAAGAGTCACAAGGGGTTGTGTCTACTCTCCAAGATGATGAAGATCCTAGGTAACAATGACCAGGGAGGCCTTCACAGCACACCCTCTGGCTGAGGTCAACTGTGACCTTCAGGCAGGACGTTTTCTGCCTGCTTTGATGGCCAAACCTCCAGAATTGGTCCCAAACTGATAATGCCTGTGGAATGAGGTAGAGAACTCTAGAACTTGCCAAGTTGTGACACCACCAAAAAAGCTAATGACATTTAAAAGGATTAATTCATAACATACAAAACAAACAGTGCTAAGATAGAAGTGTTATTTCAAGTTTTGTTTCAATGTCAAGACTTTTAAACAAAGTCATTTGAGACTTGTTATCTGAGCTCTAAACCAGATATAAATTAGGGCTCTGAATAGCAACCTCAATCTAACTTCAAAACAGCTTTTACTCATCCTTAAAAGTCCCTAAATTATAAAACAGCTATGCATTTATTGAATATCTGCAGCATGCCAGACATTGGACTGAGCATTTCATAAGTAGGGTCTCCTTTCAATCATTCAATCCTCAAAAAGCCCTGTGAAACCAATGAAGAAACTGCAGCTCACAGAGAGTAATATATTTGCCCAAAACCAGCTGATCAAAGAAAGGTAGGATTTATGGGCCTGGTGTCATGGTATAGTGGGTAAAGTCGCTGCCTGTGATGCTGGCATCCCATAGGGGTGCTGGTTCATGTCCTGGCTGCTCTACTTCCCATCCAGCTCCCTGTTAATGGCCTGGGGAAAACAGCAAAAGGTGGTCCAAGTGCTTGGGCCCCTGCTACCCACATGGGAGACATGGCAGAAGCTCCTGGTTCCTGTCTTGGGCCTGGCCCAGCCCCAGCTGTTGTGGCCATCTGGGGAGGGAACCACTGCATAGAAGATCTCTCTCTCTCTTTCTCCACCCCTCCATCTCTCCCTCTGTCTCTGTAACTCTTTCAAATCAACAAACAAATCTTAAAAAAAAAAAAAAAAGGCAGGATTCAAACTCGTCTGTTAAATCCCATTCTTAAGTCATGTTTTTTAAATTAGTATACAACAGAATATTTTTAAGTTTTATACATTTAGAAAAAGTTTCATGCTTTACTGTAAATGTATTTACATAACTAACAAGGATCAAATCTGAAACTGGAGTAACTCCAATTGGGTGCTGACTAACCAAAAGGTATGTTCTGGGGCAGGCACTGTGGTGCAGTGGCAAGCCTCCACTCAGGATGCCCACACCCCACACTGGAGTGCCTGGGATGGAGTTCTCTCTGTTCCTTACCCATCTTCCTGATAGTACACTTAAGAGGCAACAAATAATGTCCTAAGTACTTTGGTTCCTGCCACCCACATGGGAGACCCAGCTAAGGTTCCTGGCACCTGGCTTCAGTGTAGCCCAGTCCTGACTGTTGCTACATTTAAAGAGTGAACCAAAGGATGGAAGGCATCTCTTTGTCTCTGTGTGTGTCACTTTCAAATCAATTAAATAATTCAAACCTTTTTAAAAAGGTGTGTCTCACTAAATCAGGGGTGGGGAATGTCTATTCTGTGGGCCACACAAGGTCTGCAAAATCATTTGGTCTGACCCATGAGACTCGAAATTCAATAAATCGATAGCAGGCTAATTTTTAAGTTGATAAGTTTGTACAGCCCACGAATGATGTTACACATATCGAAATGGCCCTTGGCAGAAAAAAGGTTCCCCACCCCTACACTAAATCAAGATAAGTAGGAATAAAGCTTGCTGAAACTCCCAGGAAATACTTTTAAATTATTAGTGATATTAAAAAAAAAAGGCAAACCTCATAATCCCCTGCTCCAAATTATCTGATGGCTTCCCACCCCAGGGTAAAAGCGCTAATCCTCTAAGGGTGCTTGCAAAGTGTTTTATGGCAGCCTCTCAACACTTGCTGAAAGAATGGGAAAATCCTCAGGGCTCCTACACCCTTTCTGCTTTCAATGGAAGATGCCTATGGTTTCAGGCAAATAAAATACTGTGGCACAAAATAAAGTTGGACAACACAAAACTTTTCTTTAGGAAAATCACTGAGCTTCAAGTTCCTGTAAGATAACCCAAAAGAACTCAAGTGGGTCCTAGTTGGTACAAAATAAACTTCAGGCTACTTCATTCCATTCACCCATCTGGAAAAGATGCAAAAAGACTTTTTCAAATGTGCTGTAAGTGATCTAGTCTATTTCTTCAATCTTCAGACTGAAGACTCAAAAATTACAGTGAGAAAACACAAAGGTCTTGAAGTCAGAACCTGAGTACTTATCTAATTCAGTCCTTCATTTTCTCTAGGCATCTATGAGTTCCTCATTTACAAAATGAGGTTAGACCATAGGGTTACCAAAGTCTTGCTTAGCTCTGATATTCTATTATTAAATTTCAAACCAACCTAAGTTACAATATACTCAGTGACTATCTACATTACAAAAATAATCTGATTTTGGAACACAATTGACTACAAAATCACAAACCCCCAAGACAGGAAAAAACTCCCTTTATTTCATTTGTTCCCTTGGAAAACTCATCCAACAGTCAATTCTTATAAGTACTTGCAAAATGCAAATCTTCCAAATGCAAGCATTTAATCTAGAATTTCCAGTTAGTAACCTAGTCTCTGTGCAAAGAATTGAGACAGTGTTAGTTTAGTTTTTCATTAACTCCACTAGAATCTTTTTTTAATTTGAATTAAAATGTGTCTTTCTATAAACTTCTCTTCCATATTCTCTGCAGAAAAACAGAGTGTGTTCTTCTTTCCACATTTTTCTCTGTAGATCATTTTCCTTGGTACAAATACTTAAAGACTTGAGCATTACTTCAACTAATTCCTCTCTTCCTTAGGTTAGAGATGAAAATTTCTATAACGTCTCCTAACAGCATATGAGATTCTGACCACTTACCTACATTGTTAATATCTTCCTTAAAATGTGTCACCTAGGATCAAATAAAATAATCTACAGAGGGGCCAGTGTTCTGACACAGTAGCTGATCCTCAGCCTGTAGTGCCAGCATCCCATATGGGCAACAGTTCGAGTCCCGGCTGCTGCTCTTCTGATCCAGCTCTCTGCTATGGCCCAGGAAAGCAGTAGAAGATGGTCCAACGGCTTGAGCCCCTGCACCTACGTGGGAGACCTGGAAGAAGCTCCTGGCTCCCGGCTTCAGATTGCCCAGCTCCGGCCATTGCAGTCATTTGGGGGGTGAATCTGTGGAGGGAAGACCTTTCTGTCTCTCCCCCTCACTGCATGTAATTCTACCTCTCAAATAAATAAAATCTTTAAAAAAAATAATCTATAGAGTCTAATTTTCAGACTAGAAGCACTGCTTTTCACACTGGTTGATAAAGTTAAAACCAACTTTACAGCCTTGCTGTAATGATTAAATCATATAAAGGCTATAAAGTCTTAGCATAAGGACTGGCATATAGTAATCACTCAATAAATGGTTGCTGCTTCTGTAACTGCTGTTAATAATAATAAATTATACCACTATTTCATTAGTATTACAGCCTTACCTTCCCAATTAAGCTGTTAAGTTCTAGTTGTCTAACACTAAAGGTTTGCTGTTTTCCCCCAAACCAGGGCTGGGCACAGAAACAGCCCTCAGGCTCAATTTAAATTGCTGATCTATCAGAAACCAGGATAATGTACTTGAAATTCAGAATTACATTAGGGGCAAGTGTCACGGCATGATGGGTTGGAGTTTCAGTTTCCAACCCAGCTCCCTGCTTATGCACCTGGGAAGGCAGAAAAGATGGCCCACATGCTTGGGCCCCTGCCACCTACATGGTAGACCAGAATGGAGTTCCTGGGTCCTGGCTTCAGCCTGGCCTTGACCTGGCTGTTGTGGTCATTTGGAGAGTGAACCAGAGGTTGAGAGGTCTCTCTCTGTATATGTCTCTATCTCTCTCCATTGCTCTGCCTTTCAAATACATAAATAAGTAGATTTTTTCTTTAAAACTTACATTAATGGCAAACAGGGTGCAATTTCTTTAAAACAGTTAATTTATACTCAAATTCCAGGAACAAATTTTTTACATAATCAAACAAGTCTATGGTCTGCAACTAAACAGCTCTACCCATCAATCATGCGATGTAAAAATGAAGTGAATGTAAATATGCCGAGGAAGTGGTCTGGCACACAGTTAATGGAGTGAGTTCTTCAATCTGCCTGCCTAGAATCCAAGTTCACCATTCACCCATTCACCTGCTAGGGGACCCAGCACAAATTACTAAACTCCTCTGGTCTCAGGCTCCCCATCCATAAGATGTGAGTCATGACAGCTCCTACCTCAGGGGAGCCTAGGAAATCAAATGACAGCACATACTAGGTGTCTGGCATGGTGCCTCTCTGCTATCAACAACTCTAAGTTGATATAATTGTGACAACTACTATCCACAGGTTACCTCAAGACACAAAATATCCTAAATCATGTTGCTCAAATGTATGATCTGAAAGTCTCAGTTTTTAACTTACATAGCCTCATTGCTGAAGTCAACCAAAAGCTTCGTGTTCTTTTCATATTTGTAACAATTTTTCAAATATACATTCATTTTTAGGGTATATTTTCAGATTGAGGTATAAGACTGCATCCTAATTATAATATATAACTAACCATAAATGCCATCATTATAATGGATCGTATGCTGACATTCACAAAGAATGATGAAATAAAGGAAGAAACAAAACTGTGGTTGTTATACCTGCAACTGCTCTGCACAGAAAACTGTGCTCTCCGATACGGCAGCCACATGGTGCCCTGAGCACCTGATAAATGACAGATGTGCTGTGGGTACAGAATAAATGCCAGATCTCTAAGATTTGTATTTAAAAAGGAATGTCAATTGTCTCTTTAATAATTTTTATACCAATTACAAATTTAAATGACAATACTTTTTTTTTTATTTGACAGAGTTATAGACAGTAAGAGAAAGAAAGACAGAGAGAAAGGTCTTCCTCCTGTTGGTTCACTCCCCAAATGGCCACCACGGCTGGTGCTGTGCCGATCCGAAGCCAGGAGCCAGGTGCTTCCTCCTGGTCTCCCATGCGGGTACAGGAGCCCAAGGACTTGGGCCATCCTCCATTGCCCTCCCAGGCCACAACAGAGAGCTGGACTGGAAGAGGAGCAACCAGGATTAGAACCCGGCGCCCATATGGGATGTTGGCGCCACAAGGTGGAGGATTAACCAAGTGAGCCACAGCACTGGCCCCATGACAATATTTTAGATATATGAACTTAAATAAAATATTCAAATTAATTTGGTTTTATACTTTTTTAACATGAGTATGACAAAATTAAAATTGCATATGTAACTCATATTTCTATTGGCCAGTACCCACATAGACAATCCTTATAAATAAGTCTCATGGAAATTAAATTTAGGATGAAACATCTGATCTAAAGTATAACACCAACTAAATATAGAACTTACAAGAATCTTCAGAGTTTATACAAATTATATTCAAAATCTTCCCCAACTTCCCCCCAAAATTCTCTTTGATAAGTACTTCATCCAAGCTAGAGTCATCTGACTAGTTAATAAAGCATTTGGTGAATTTAAAGGCTGTACTGCAGTTTTCACAAGCTGACTAAATTTGCTTTTAGGTAAGGACTTCACAAAGTCCATGGGAAATTCGTCTTATGTTTTAATTGCAGTTTTCCAGGAAATGTTTGATGCCGCCAAAGAACAGACCCCAACAAGGAGCTGTCTACTGAAAAGACGGCCTTAGCATACAGGCATTCAGAACACGAAAAAGCGGAAAAAGCGGACACACCTGCACTGAGATTGCTCCACAGGAGGCACCCAGCAGTGGAAGAGAAAACGGCCTGGGGATCTGATTTAAGGGAGGGGGGAGGGTTATTCAAATGGCACTGAAAGTCTATAGTCTTCTCTATATAATGCAAACAAAAGTTTCCCCAAGTCTCTTCAGGTACCTAATTACCGCACAAAACACCCAGAGGCCAGGAGCCTTTTGGTAGACATCAATATGAATGCGATGGATGGATGCTGAGTCAGAGAGTCCCTCAGGGAGAGGATCCAGTATGGAAACAACAGAGAAAAAAGAAAAGAGCTGAAGCAAAACCGAAGAGGAGAAATAAGCTCTGAAGGGCCCAGAGATCTCTTTCTACGCAAAATAAGATACAGCAGCAACTTTGGGATCACCTGGCAGCTTATTAGGAATGCAGATCTGAGATGCCACCCCAGACCTAAAGAATCAGAACCGTCATTTCAACAATGTCCTCACATGGCCTCCACAGTGACCTCTGGGAAGCAGAGATCCAGAGACTAGGCATCTGTTGCCCCTTGGTTGCCAAGCATAAACACAGGATCTAATATGTGCAGAACGCACACAATGAATATACTTTGTTGACTGATGAAATTCTTGGAAAATGGGATCCCATAAATGCCTACAGGGTGCTGGTGATCTGTGCCACTGAGTACTGGAAGCCTGTGGACAGTGTGTGCCTCGGATCCACGCATATCAGTGCAGAACCAGGTCCTTCCCCAGGCTGAGTAAGACGAGCAGAAACTACCCATACCAAAAAATCATGTATTTAAAGCCTCAGACAAAAGAAAAGTTCCAATCTCTTGATGGAGATGGAAAGGTCAGAGCTCTGTATGGTGAAAAAATTGCCTGTGTTAACAAAAGTAGTGGTTACAACAGCAAGCTAGATGGCTTTGGCTGTCTTAACCTAACTCACAGTTCTTTTGAATGGGAATTGTGCTAGTACATTAAGGATAGTTCTTTTCTTCCTCTTTATTATCTTTTCTGTCAATACTGAAACACAATTTTCACCATTTTAGAACACCTCTTGACCCCACTTCTCCCCTCAATGACATTTCTAACCCTCTATTTACAGCAAAAATCTTTGAAATAGTTGTCTTTGTTTGCTGTTTCCATTTCTCTACTTCCACTCTCTCTTTAAAAAAAAAAAAAAAAAAAAAAGACTTATTTATTTATTTGCAAGTCAGAGTTACACAGAGAGAGGAGAGGCAGAGAGAGAGGTCTTCCAGTCGAGAGAGTTCATTCCCCAATTTGCCGCAACGGCCGGAACTGCGCCGATCCAAAGCCGGGAGCCAGGAGCTTCCTTCGAGCCTCCCACGCAGGTGCAGGGGCCCAAGGACTTGGGTCATCTTCTACTGCTTTCCCAGGCCATAGCAGAGAGCTGGATTGGAAGTGGAGCAGTCAGATCTCGAACCAGCGCCCATATGGGATGCCAGCGTTTCAGGCCAGGGCGTTAACCCGCTGCACCACAGTGCTGGCCCCTCCACTCTCTCTTGAATCCTTACTGGTAAACTTTTGTTCCCTACCACCAAAACTGCCATTACCAAGCTCACCAACGACCTCTGACCTCTCCGTTGCTAAAGCCTCAGGTCATTTCCCAGCCAACCCTCACTTTACCTGCCTGATCTCTCAGGAGCATCTGAGGCATCCTGCTTGCAGTATTTGTCACTTGGCTCCCAATATGCCACAGGCTCGGGCTCCTCATCTCCTCATTAGCTGCTTTCTCAAGCTCTCCCTTATGAGTACCTTCTCACACCCCCACCTCAGTGTGGAAGGAGCCCAGCTTCGTGGTCCTGAACCTTGTTTCTTTCCCACTGATCCTCGTTCCTTGTGGATTTCATCCAGACTACATATTCTGGCAACAATCAAATGTTCATTTCTGAGGCCGGTGCTGTGGTGCAGCGGGTTAAAGCCCTGGCCTGAGCACCAGCATCCCACATGGGCGCTGGTTCAAGTCCCAGATGCTCCTCTTCCAATCCAGCTCTCTGCTATGGCCTGGGAAAGCAGCAGAAGATGGCCCAAGTGCTTGGGCCCCTGCACCCACATGGGAGACCTGGAAGAAGCTCCTGGCTCCTGGCTTCGGATCGGCGCAGCTCCGGCCATTGTGGCCTTCTGGGGAGTGAACCAGCAGATGGAAGACTTTTCTCTCTGTCTCTACCTCTCTCTGTAACTCTTTCAAATAAATAAATAAATCTTTCTTAAAAAAAAAAAAAAAAGTTCATTTCTATCGCAGACCTCTCTTCACAATCCAAATATATCCAACTGCCTAAGAGACATCTCCAAAACTGAACTCCTGCTCTTTCCCTGAAAACCAGCTTCTCCCCATCTCAATGTCACAACACTCTTCAAGCTTCACAGGCACTCTTAATTTCTTTCATTCACATCCTACCTTCAGAACATACCACTTCGATCCATGTCACCACCATTGTTCACCTAGGTACCACATCAGCCTCCATACTAGGTACCTGTTTCTGCCCTTCCCTGCTTCAGTCTATTACGAGACACAGCCACCAGCATGTCCTTTAAAAACACAAGCCCGATCATGTCATATCTCTTAACTGAAACGCTAAACGGCTTCTGTGTTCACTCGGAGTACAAGCCAAAGCCCTTGCAATAGCATACAGGCCCTACAGGAACAGGCAATGGTGCCGGCTCTCCTCTCTCCACTCTGCTCACCCAACTCCAGTCACTGGTCTCCCAGTTCCTGGAAGGCAGGGAAGCATGGCTCTACTTCACGGCTTGGCACTCATGATTTCCTGGTCCCCTTCTTCTGATCATTAATCACATATCACGTTGGAGAGGCCATCCTCCACTACCCTATTCATAGCCACAACTCAATCCACTCCCAACCTCCTTCCTCTGCTTCACTTTTCCCTGAAAAGACTTTATAACATCAACACACAGACACACACAGACACACACTTGCAAATGCAAGAAATTTTTTTTTGTCTATTTTGTTGACCACTACATCTAAAATTATTCTAAAGTAATGACTGGTTCACAGGAAGCACTCAATAACTATTAGTTGAATGAATATAAGAATGAAGGAAAGGTAATGGAGACACAGAGCTACATATGATGTATCCCGGTTTTATTTTAAATAGGTCACTCTGTTTGCTTATGTTTATACATACTCAGACATAATAGAAAAAGCAAAGCTGCTCCAATCTGATCAAATAAACCGCATACAAAATCCAACCCATTATAAAGAAAGGCTCTCTTTACTGACAGATGCTCTACACACCCCAGGGGTTCTCAGCTTTCTCAAAACCCTAGATCCTGCTTCACTAGAGCACAAGTCCTACTGTGTATACCCTCCCTGCAAGAAGGCAGAGACAGGCCAATGTAATGGACTTTGATTTCTTCATCCAAAAAAGAAATTATGATGAAAAGTCCAAAGTAATTTAGGTTTTAATGATGTATAAAATCTGGATGTAACCCATTTTAGGTTAACTTTTTTACTTCAGGACAAGACATAGAAAAAGCATTCTTGTTGGGTTATACTTAAGTAATGTACTTGCTCAGGAGATGGACATGGTGGGTCATATATTTGTAAACCACATTTTAGAAGAATTTAAGATTATCTTCCAGGAAAATAATTTCAGCAAACATTTAGATGTAGAAATAAATTATTCAGGAGTGTGCAGCTTTGTATACAACAAAAGTGATATGATGCAGATAAAAGCTAAAAGTGATTCTAAAAAAATGGAAAGCATGTCTTAATTTCTCTACCTTAAACATTAATTTTCATATTCTATATCAGGTTTGTTTTTGTTTCTGAAGTTATATATATATGTGTATATATATATATACACACACACATACACACACACACACACATATATATAGTAGAAGCTCTTAACCAGTAACTGACTTCAGTTAGCCAACTCCAGGATGAACAGTCACCCTACAAAATATCCAGGCAGAACTCCATTGTTACCTGATGCTCACAGCCAGTAATCAAGACTCTGGCAAGCTCATGAAATTCTGCTCCCACCACAGAGGTGGTGGTTACCAAAACCAGTTGTATTTGCCCCCAAAAGGATTTATGCCAGTTGCATTTTCTATTGAAATTATGTAATTTAAATATTATGTAAAAGAATTAAACATAAGCATAACAGCAGTTATTTCACCATGAATGCTAAATAGAATGTTTTAGAAAGAATACATTAAATGACCAAAATACTTCCACTGACAAAAGTTTTTTTGTTTTGTTTTTTTTGACAGGCAGAGTGGACAGTAAGAGAGAGACAGAGAGAAAGGTCTTCCTTTTTTACCGTTGGTTCATCCTCCAATGGCCGCTGCGGCCAGCGCACCGCACTGATCCGATGGCAGGAGCCAGGTGCTTCTCCTGGTCTCCCATGGGGTGCAGGGCCCAAGCACCTGGGCCATCCTCCACTGCACTCCCGGGCCACAGCAGAGAGCTGGCCTGGAAGCGGGGCAACTGGGACAGAATCCAGTGCCCCAACCGGGTCTAGAACCCGGTGTGCCGGCGCCGCAGGGCGGAAGATTAGCCTATTGAGCCACAGTGCCGGCCAACAAAAGTTTTATTGTTAAACTATTTTTAGTAAATAGAGGCAAAGTAAAACTTAATAAGATATTCACAAAGTGATGCATATATATAAAATGGGACTTCAAAAAGTTTGTGGGAAATGAATATTATGAAAAAACTATGTATGGATTTCCAAAAACTTTCACACTTTTTGGAGCCCCCTCATATACTACCCAGGCTAAGAAAGCAGAATTACCACTACCTTTCTAACTCCCCCATGAGTCACGCCTATACACAATGATTTTATAAGTTAAATCATTTTCTTACAGACTAAACACATATACATTTATTTTAATAATCCTTCTAAAATGTAATTCTCTAAAGCTAGAAAGTTCTTTTCAATCTATAAACTATATATCTTTACATAAGCTTCCATTCACAATATTACACTGTGTTTAATTTTATATTTTTTTCCCTAAACAGGACCCTGCTGGAAAAACCATCAACTGACATTCTAGTAATAAGCTAACCAAGAAGGTAGAAAGAAATGCATCAAGAATGAAAAAACAGGGTGAAATCAGAAGCATGAAACAGATCTGTGAGACCGTTATATCACACCACACAAACCCCATGCCTTTATCTACCTCTATCAGAAGCCTCTGCCAAAAGGCAAACAGCAGCGGGAGCAGCATTACTTTTATCTTTTTTGCCCTAGGTTGTCATTTCCAAGAGAGCTATAATGAAAGCAGCCAGACTGCAAAGTGGGGAAGACCCTGCTTCCCAAAAAAACAGGAGACAGAACAAGCAAGACCCCACAGTGAAGCCCAGAGCAGAAAATGACAAGAAATCCTGCTGACTGAGCAAATTCTACTCCACTATGAGTCAGACCTAAGTGTCAGAGCACTCTCTATGTCCCTGTGTTGTTGGGAGGGTTCCTGTACTGAGCTGTTTACTAGGCTGTGGCATTTTTAGGCACTCCTTAAACTTTTACTGAATGACTACTATGTGCCAAAGCACCACACAAAGCACTAGAATTTGCCGCCTATAAGCAATCACAGTAGAAAGTACAAGAAAGGTCAGTTTCACCATTGGGTAGATATGTGACCTTAAGAAGGGCAACAATTCCACCTGCCACCAGGTAAGTACGACCTACATCCAACTCACCTTTATCACCACTTTTCAGGCGTGGTTCTAAGCCCTTTCCAAGCATGAAATGTTACTGAGGTACTCCACAGGGCAATGATGAACAGAGATGTTAAAATAACTTGCCCCAGGTGACACAGCTAGATAGTGGCAGTGCCAGTGTGCAAACCAGACTGAAATTCGAGGCCACATTCTCACCACTACAGTCTACTACCTCTTAGTGACACAGAATATCCTTTAAGAGGACATACAAACGAGTCACCCCTAATCACTTCACATTAATTAAAGTCTTCAGGAGACTCTAATCAACCACCTAAAAAAGCCAAGCGTGAAGATTTAAGGTGCAACCCATTTTTCTCTCCATACCCTTTCTCTCCATAGGGGTTCATGGAGAGCTGAGGGGCTCTGGGAGGCCTCTGGGGATTCAGCAATGGTAAGAAAAGACGAACAAGTCTTAAAGAGAAGGAAAAGAGAGTGGCAGCAACCTTACGGCTTAAAAATGTTTGTGACCCTAGCTTAATTTGTTATAAACCATCTCTACTGTACAGGGAGGCAGGAGGGGAGCAATGTGAGTTGCTCTGAATCAAGATCAGAAGATCAGTGCTGCAGCAGGCCAAGTGGCCAGACTGGCTTGATCAGCCCCTTGTAATCTCCCTCAGAAAGGAAGGTTTGTAGCATGGACACCACACCCATCAAAGAGAATTAAGTTCCAGAAGCAACCAGTAAAAAGTCATTATAATTACCAAGCTATATCAGAGTTTTCCAAACATTCTAACCTTAATCGGGAGGCTTTTATAAATACCTCTTCACCACAATCTTCTGATGGCCCCAGAAATCTAAAATCAGGTGATTCTTGCTGATAGACAAGTTTGGGAAGCACTGCTTAGATCATGAAATTAAAAGTCCTAAAAGATCAAGACAGGTGTTCTAGACAGGAATTCCTTGTCCTTTCAAGCAGCTCTGTCCAATCCAAGAAGAGAACACTATTTCTACACATAAAAGTCCCCAGAGAACTGGCTTCCAAGATCTCCTTCCTGTGTACATAAGGGTCTTGCGCCTTCAGAGCTTTGCTGTCCTCTCAAGTAGCTAAGGCAAAGATTAAATTCTTTCTTCAACCAGAAACAAAAGAACAATATTCATTATACCGATCATCTTACTCAGCTTAGTGGACTACCTTTAGCAAATACAAGGGTACTTCAAAAAGTTTATGGAAATGGGATTAAGAGAAAAATTTATTTTGGTGCTTTTGAAATCCATGCATAGTTTTACTTACTATGTGTTTCCATGAACATTTAAAAGATCCCAAATATGTGAGAGCCTTAGAATTGTGTTAAGCTGTTTCATGCTTTGCTTAAAAATAAAGAATCTCACTTATTTCAAAGATAGGGAAAGAAAATAAAAAGACAACTCACAGAATGGGAAAAGATGCCAAGTTGGCACATAGATATTTAATAAGAGACATGTGCCTAGAATACAGAAAGAACCCTTACAATAATAAATGGACAAACAACCTGACTTGAGAATGTGTTAAGAATCTGAATACTGGCTGGTGCCCTGGCTACTAGGCTAATCCTCCGCCTGCGGCGCCGGCACCCCAGGTTCTAGTCCTGGTTGGGGCACAGGATTCTGTCCCGGTTGCCCCTCTTCCAGGCCAGCTCTCTGCTATGGCCCAGGAAGGCAGTGAAGGATGGCCCAAGTGCTTGGGCCTTGCACCTGCATGGGAGACCAGGAGGAAGCACCTGGCTCCTGGCTTCGGATCAGCGCAGCGCGACAGCTGTAGCGGCCATTTGGAGGTGAACCAACGGAAGGAAGACCTTTCTCTCTCTCTCTCTCTCACTAACTCTGCCTGTCAAAAAAAAAAAAAAAAAAAAGAATCCGAATACTAATTTCTCCAAAGAAGACATATAGATGACCAATAAACACGTGAAAAAATATTCAACATCATTAGTCATTTAGGGATAAGCAAATCAAAACCACAGTGAGATATCAACTCACATCTACAAGGATCAAAAAGACAAAAAATAAGAGGTATTTGGTGAGGATGTGGAGAAATGGGAACCTTCAAACACTGCTGAGGGGAATGTGAAATAGAACAGCCCCTGTGAAAAATTTGCCAGTTGTTCCAAATATCAAACATGTTTATACTATGA
The DNA here is from genome assembly GCF_033115175.1 of Lepus europaeus. NCBI lineage: Eukaryota > Metazoa > Chordata > Mammalia > Lagomorpha > Leporidae > Lepus > Lepus europaeus. The sequence continues at coordinate 17,760,899 of NC_084834.1, read as the reverse complement.
CCCAGCAATTGCGCTTCTAAGTAAGTATATGAACACATAAAAATGTGTATGCTAATACTCATAGTAGCATTATTCCTAATAGCCAAAAAGTAGAAACAACCCACCAACTAGGCAATAGGTGAATGAAATCTGATCTGTCTATTGAATGGCATATTATTTAGCAATAAAAAGGAATAAAGTACTAACAACATGCTACAACATGGATGACTGAAGGCTGGGCAGTCCAAGGTTGAGGGCCCACATCTGGTGAGGACCTTTTAGCTGGTGGGAACTCTCTACAAAGTCCTGAGGTGACTTGGGGCACCTCATGCCAAGAGAGACATCCAAGAGATGACCAAAATGACTCTTACAACCAACTCATTCTCAAGATAACCCATTAACCCATTAATCTAGAAATGAATTAAGCCATTCATGAGCATATAGCCCTCATGACCTAACCACCTGGTCCCACCTGGTCCTACCTCTTAATGTAAGAGGAATGAAACTTCCATGGCGTTTTGGTAGTGACATCCAAACCGTAGCATTACCTAGTATTTGGTGAGTGAACGAATGATGAGCAGCATAACTATGTCTGTATTTCAATTTTTGCCCTGATTTACTTTCATATGTTAGCTCATAGAAAGCAATAGGATTTTACCATCTTCACAGGAGACTTTTATAGGGAAAAACAAGCATCCGCAGCTAGCTCACAGACCCTCTGGAGCCACTAGAGATGAATCTGCAAAATACAAACATCTGCCCAAAGGGAAGTACGATACTCACACAGCACATTTCAGAACCAAGACAGCATCTTGCTTCTTCAAACACCCACTACTTCTAGCTTTCAGGGACAATCAGGGAAGGTTGGGGAGATACTCTGGAAGATCACATAGTCTCCTGCCAATTGCTCAGCATTTTCCAACATGACTTTGCTCAAAAATAATATAAGCATCAGGGCAGCAAGCATCTAACTGCACTGTCTGTGTTGCCTGCTCTTATACCTAGATTTCTCCTTTCCCAGTGTCCTATGACTCAATCTATACTGTGGCTATCAAATAACTTCCTGGAAAGTTAAGAGCTTTCAAAAATTTAATTCAAAAACACATGTCGATTTTTATATGCAGAGAAAAGCAGTTCCACTGGCCCTTAACCAATAATCCTGAGGCCAAACAAAAGAAGCTACAGCTGCTTTTTAACATTTTCTATTTCCCTTGTCCACAGACCAAATAGCCATAGGAAAAAAGCCACTCCGTTTCTATAATTCACTTTTTCTAAGCAAAGGGCAGAGAACAGAAGGCCAGAGAAGCAGAGCAGCTGCTGCCTGATCTTCCCATTAATGCCCTCGGCTCGTCCCCCATCCTCCTCATTACTGTCTCAGACTCCTTTTCCAAACAACCACAAAGCCCCAGCTAAATAATCACAGGAAAAACAGCGGTCTCTGTGCAGAAACATTCGCAGTACTTCTGTGAAGTGGCATAATCAAAGTAGGCGAGCCTTACATTCAATGTTAAATTGTTAAGCTGCTTTATTTCATATTACAAGTTAATTCCTTACAACTTTATGGAACTCCTGATGTAGTTCTAAAGGGATCCCCTTAGACATTACATGTGTTTAAAAAAAATACAATTACACAATTTCCATCTCTTGTGCCAAACAACAATTCTGGTCCCATTACTTAAGCCAACAAATATATAAAATAATGGTTGTTGACGAATTAGTCATCCAATTTTCAGATTCCAAGACCCAAAGAATCTAAATATTAGAGCCAAACAGCTCAGTTTCGGCAACATGCAATGCTAACTTTGAGGACGTGAAAGCATGATGGTACAGAAAACTGGACTGAATTTATTTTAATCTTAGCTCTGCTTCTTACCAGCTGTGCAATCCTGGATAAATTATTTAACCTCGCCTGACTTCAGAATGGAGATAATGACACTACTGACCTCATGGGTTGTCATGGGGACTAGGGGAGATCATCCAAGTAAGAACTCAATAAACATTAGCTGTGATGCATCATGCCTGAAAAACATCACTTAAAATACCCATTTTGCAAGTTAGAACTCAGGATGAAACTTAAAGGAAACACTGCATCCCAGATGAGCTACGTCAGCTGCAGGAAAGGAGCTCCAGCCTCAAGCCAAGCATTAATTTTTCCACATACCCCGAATCCTTGACCCCAAGAATAATCTTTTTAAAAATACCAATCAACTAGTACAAAGTATTGATTCATCTCACCAATGATCAGAGGGAGTTGTTGCACCGATGGTTGTTCACTATTAAGGAGTGAGTGGCCGGGTATACCCCAGTCAGAACCTGGCCCTCAAATAAAGGAAGGGACCATGAGTGTCACCAAGGAATTGCTCTACCACCCTGTGTCCTGGAGTGTCAACAAAGTCCCTGCCCAGTCTGTACCAACAGGGCCCCAGTATGTTGACCTTCTGGGCACAGCGAAAGATCTTTGGTTAGAGCAAACAAGTACTGCAGGAACATGTGCTATTTTTATATAAATAAGATAGCATAAGCAAAGATTTATTACTAATTGTATGAGTTACATCTTATTTTGGAAGCACAGAAATTTGGTAATTTGAATGTAAGAATAACTTGTCAGCTATGCACTGCACATTAGCCTGTTTCTCCGCTGGAGACTACAACAGTCACTACAAGTAGCACCACTTCATCTGGTGTTCGCGAAAGTCAGAAACAGGCAAAAGATAGCATTGTTTGGAAACACTCAAAAAAATAACGCCACTACTTCAACTGTTTATCACAAATCTCTGAGTTCTGCACGCAACACCACAAATAACACAAGTTAGCAAGACGTGACACTTGGAACAAGTGATGTGCGGACTCTCCTATGGAGGAGGAGTGAGGCTGGTTGACCAGGAAGAAGCTCCTGGCTCCTGACTTCAGATCCGTTCAGCTCCTGCCATGGGGCCATTGGGGGAGTGAACCAGCAGATAAAAGACTGACACACCTCTCTCTCTCTGTAACCTGTCTTCCAAATAGTCTTAAAAAAAGAAAAAAACGAACAAAAAACAAACCACCTCAGGACAAATGGAGAGGCTGTATTCAAGGTGAAAATATTTCTTCTGTTACCCCTGGGAAACCAACGACCTGTGCACTTGGCCCAGATGGTGGGGGAGGATGCCCTACAGGCAGAACACTGGCAATAGTGGTGATTCCAGATTACCCCAGCCACATTCACACAAAAGCAACAGACTTTGGCCACCAGATGATTTCTCATATTCACCTTGTCTGCATTCATATCTAAAAATCAGGAAGGTTCATCATCCATCACTCACCTCTTAATCCAACCCAAATTCAAGGATGCCTGTTCTCATGCGTGCCCAGGGACAACAAGACCCCCGCCCAAGGGCTGAAGCCAAATCACAAACACATTTTCATGTTCCCACGGTTTTTGCCTCAACACCTCTTAAGCCTGAGATTAATCCACCACCATACAAGTGTCTCAGTTTATGAATAACGCATGACAAATCTCCCCAGAATTTCCACAGGGGATTTAGAAAAGAAAGGATGGAAAAGTGCATCCTGGAAAAAAAAAGAAGGAAAGCGCACCGCCTTTCTTCCAGCAGGGAACATCCTTGCCCCCACAGCTCTCACGACGGCCTGCGAACCCCTCCCGTGCACGGTCCAGCTCCGCCGCCGCCCACACCCGTGCGAGTGGTCCTCCCTCGTGGGGTCCTGGTCCGTCCCGCCCGAGGGCAGCTCCCCACATCAGCAAGTCCTTTCCCTCCCTCCCTGCCTGGCCACCCGGCTGCTGCTCAGCCCTTCCCGCGCCTGTGGCTCAGAATCCCGCTCTGGAGTTTCCGGGAGCCCCCCTCTCCCTGCGCTCTACACCTGGCCCCCACCACTCATCACCGGTGCTTCTGGGGCGGAAACCCAGGATCCCGCCGTCGGGCGCCGGGAAACGAAATCGGGGCGCCCACTGCGCCCCCTGGCCTAGCCAGGCCACACCTGGATGCGGCGACCCACAGGCTCTCCAACCTGCGGCGGCCCGGATTCGAGATAAAAGACCTGGGGACATCGCCGGCCAGGACGCGCGGCCGCACACCGCGGAGACGGTTAAATGTCCGTCAAACAGGACCTGCACGTCCTTAAAAGCGCCCGGGAACGCGACCTCCCGTACCCTCCCCTTCCCGTGTGCTCGCCCGACCCAAGTTTGTTTTGTTTCTGTTTCCTCCTTGACAGAAACGCCAGAAGGGCAGCAGGCTGGACACCCGAAGCGCCCCCGGGCTCCTCGCGAGCGCTCGGCGCTGAGGTGAATCCCAACACCCCGCCGCCCCAACATCGCAAAGTTGCCCCTGGCCGGTTCCCCGCCCCGAAACACACACACACACACACGCACAGCGAGCGAGCGCGGAGAGGACGAGTGGCCGGGACCTAACGTGAGGCACGAACGCAAGCCGACCTGGGGGACCGAACTGCCACAGAGCACCGCGCCCCGCGCGTCCCCGAGCCTCACCGCGGCGCTCCTCCCTTCCATCTCCCATGGCCCACGCCGGCCGCCGCGCCGGGGTCCGGCCGCCTCTGCTGCGGGCGCCTCGGGGCGCGGGCGCGCGTGCGGGCGGCCGGCGCAGCGCGCTCTTTTGTCGGGCTCCCGGGACGGCTGGGCGGCGGCGGCGGCGCGCACCCTGGCGGAGGCTGCGGAGCCCGCGGGGCCGCCCGCCCGGCCCCCAGCAACGTCAAAGCGCAGGCGGAGGCCGGGCGGGGGCGGGGCCCGGGCGGGGCGGGGCCCTGGGAGGGGGCGGGGCCCGGGCGGGGGCGGGAGGGAGGCGTGGGCGGCCCCGCCCCCGCCCCGCGCCCGCGCCCTCCGCCGCCTCCCGCATCCGAGGCGGAAACCTGCCTGTTGCTTTGTCTTCTTCCCTCACAGTTTTCCCACCCTGAGAAAAGTGAGCGGTGCCTTGCGCTGCTCTTGCCCCCCTCAGAGAGCGCCACGAAGAGGAGCCGCGAGTCGGGCGCCGTCCCGCCGGTCCCGGGGTCCCGGCAGCCGAGCAGGGGCGCCTGGGGGCCGGCCCGCGGCCGGCCAGCCTCTCCGAGGGCCTCCTCTCCCCCCGGCGCCCGCGGCCGCCGAGGTCGGGTCCGGGACTGCCTGGCGGGGAAAAGTTAGTGACGAGGGACGATGGCTGCCTGGCGGGCTGGCTTTTCGACCCGAACCGCCACAGACCCAGACCTTGCGTCTCCGCTTGGTACGTGCCGCGGAGAAGAGGGCCAGCAAGGCGCCCCCTCCGGAGAAGAGAGAGGGAGGCCCCCCGAAAACCACCCCGGTTCACCTGTGAGGTCGGCGCAGGGAGCAGCGCCCCGCCTTCGCGCAGCGCAGCGCCCAGGGAGAGCCCCTGTGCTGTCCCGGCTTGATGGTCACGACCCTGCTTTTAGGAGCCCGCCTAGAGAGTTGGGTCCCCCGGGGACACAGGGAGCCAGCCCGAGAGGTCAGCGCGGCTGCCCGGTGAGTGGAGCAAGGGTGCCGCAAGGCTGCGGGAGCACTGGCTTCTGCCCCCATCCACACCCACCGCCAGCCCCGGGGCGCCGCGGGGGGAACCAGAGAGAGTGCCTTATGCAAATCCATGCCAACTTCTGAGAACCACCGCGGTCCAGCTCCCCCGTGGGCAGCCCATGGGTCTGCAGCGCTGCAGCTCCTAAATTTCCCGTTTATGGACCCCCGCGCCCCAGCCCTTACATACACAGCCCACAGAGACGGGCCCCGTGCACCTAGTCCCAATAAACCTCTGCCTTCCTTGAACCTTGTGGTCCGGGGATTTTGTTGGCAAAGAGTCAAGGAAAGACTGAGTATAAATTACAGTTGTACCCTGCGGAGTGCCCTGAGGGTGGCTTTCACATGGAAAATTAGTCAACTCACACGCCCAGACACAAGTATTCACGTAGGAGGCAGGGTGGACCTAGTGTTATCTGAGCTTGCGAGTTAAGGGAGCTGGGGCCATCTTTGTGGCCCATGAGTGTCTGTGCAAGTCTGCAGGGGAAAGTGGCCAAAGGGTCTGGGTGCCTGCAGCCCCGAGGGAGACACAGATGGAACGTGTGGCTCCTGACTTCCGCCTGGCCCAACACTGACCATTGCAGCCAACCTGGGAATGAACCTGGGAATGAAAGATACCTCTCTCTCTTTTTCCACACCGACTCCCTCCCCCATAACTCTGACCTCTGACTTTTCAAAATAAATACCATAATTTTAAAAAGAGAATTAACCAAACAAGTGTAACTTGAATTTCTATTTTCTCAATTAGAAAGTAGGGATGTTTCCTCACAGAACCGTTACTAGTATGATAACTATGGAAAGTTTCGTAGTGAGCATTCAATAAAGGGGCATTTCCCCAAAGTTCAAAGTTTAGTTTGCCTTTTTTTTCCCTCCCTGATTCCAAAATGTTTTAGGTTTTCTTCAAACCTGATCACACAGGGATAAGTGTGGTGGCGTAGCAGGTCAACCTAGTACCTGAGATGCCCTGTTTCCCATATCAGATTGCCCAGGATTGAATTCCACCTCCACTCCCTGTTAATGCACATGGGAGGCAACAGATGATGGCCCAAATACCAGGGTTCCTGCAACCTGCCTGGGAGACCAGAATGGACTTACCCGCTCCTGGCTTAGGCCTGGTCAAGGTATTTGGGGAATGAAACAGTAGATAAGAGATATCTCTTTCTCTTTCTTCCTCTCACATTAAATAAATAAACTAAAAAAAATACTTTTTAGGCCAGTGCGGTGGCTCACTTGGCTAATCCTCCGCCTGCGGTGCTGGCATCCCATATGGGCGCCAGCTACTAGTCCCGGCTGCTCCTCTTCCAGTCCAGCTCTCTGATGTGGCCTGGGAAGGCAGTGGAGGATGGCCCAAGTGCTTGGGCACGTTGGGAGACCAGGAGAAGCACCTGGCTCCTGGCTCTGGCCGTAGCGGCCATTTGGGGGTGAACCAACGGAAGGAAGACCTTTCTCTCTGTCTCTCTGTCTCACTAACTCTATCTGTAAATATATATATATATACATACATACATATATGTATATAAACACTGATTACACATGTTCGGAGTCATTCACTTTTCACATTGTAAGTAATCAAAGATACATTTGTTAGAGGTTCTGCTTAGCATAAATTAACCAGTGTTCCAAGACAGGATGGAAACAAGACTCGACTCAAAAAATCATGCCAAGCCCCGTCCCATCCCACCGTATAAACCACGTATCCATTTGTCAGGTGGCAACTATATGTCACCCCACCTAATGCCCCTCCTAATTCCTAGCCAATTAGAAGCAAAAAGGTCCTGAAATCTAAAGACAGAATACCTCTTTCAGCATCGTTGGACCTATCCCAGTGCCACACGTGCTCAGAAAAGCCCAGTACAACTGATATATGATCTCCCTAGGGAGAAAGTAGTAAGAACACCACCATTTTCAGTGTAAATATGTGCAAACGAGGAAACCACGCCCATGCAGAAGACCGTGCTGGGTGCCAACTGAAGTGCTGTGTGCCAACTTCACTGCCATGTGCCAAAGGGGATGAGCCAGAGAATGAGAGGGGGCAGCCACTCCCCCCGACCTGATGAAAAATCCTGTTTCAGCAGGCTTTGTGGCATAGCGAGTTATGCTGCCAGCACCCAATATCAGAGTGCGGGTTTGAGTTCTGATTTCTCCCTTCCGGTCCAGCTTCCTGATCCAACTTCCTGCTAATGAGCATCCTGGGAGACAGTAGGTGATGGCCCAAGTACCTGAGTCCTTGCTATCCATGTGGGAGACCTGGATGGAGTGCCAGATTCCTGACTGTGACCCTACCTAGCACTGACTGTTGTGAGCACTTGGGGGGTGAACCCATGCATGGAAGATCTCTCAGTGTCACATTCTCTGTCATTCCACCTTTAAATTAAATAATTAGAAAAATAAATTTTAAAAAATAAAACCTCTATTGAACTCCTCTTGGGGAACCAATTAGTACAGCCTCTTCCTGCTATGCTGTTCTCTTGTGCTTGAAAAGAAGGCCCCTATAAATTTTGGGTGTATTGTTGTATGTTGGCCTCAGCAATTTCTATTGCAAGTGAGTCAAAGAAGTTCAGGTCAGTAATATTAAATTTACTAAGTTGATATAGTCCAAAGCAAATCAAATAAATGGTGACATTTCATTTAGGTGCATGTATGTTGGATTTAACTATTTTTTTTTAAGATTAATTAATTTATTTGAAAAGCAGAGTTACAGAATGAGAGAGGGAGAGACAGAGAGAGAGGTCTGCCATCCACTGGTTCGCTCCCCAAATGGCTGCAATAGCCAAAGCTGGGTGGATACAAAGCCAAGAGCCAGGAGCTTCCTCCTCAGGGTCTCCCACATGGGTAGAGGGACATAAGCACTTGGGCCACCTTCCACTGCCCTCCCAGGCCATTAGAAGAGAGCTAGATGGAAGAGAGGCTGCCAGGACATGAACCAGCACCCATAGAGAATGCGAAGATTTAACTACTACACCACGGCCCTGGCCCCTGGGTGTAACTATTTTGTTAGGTTTTTAGGAATACTGAAAATAGAGTAAGAATCCCCATTTCTCTTATACTAGTCCCCAAAGATCTTAGGGGCCCAGCTCAAATGGTCACACTTGTGCTCTGGATCCATGTCAGAAGACACAACCTCCACCTTGGTAAAAGGAGGAAGGACCCAGACCAGCTTGTCAGCAACAGTGCTGAAGGGGGGCTTGAGCTGCTGGCTATCTATCCACACCACATTCCTCTCTTACCCTGCCATACACCCTAGCATGTGTAGTTTTGAAAGAAGGAAAAAGTATACAATAGGCAAAATGTTAGACACTGGAGGTCAAAGGAAGAAATGAAAAGGAAGAGGAAATTCTATTAGGTATACTTCATGCAGGTGGTTAATCCTGACCGTTTCTGAAAGTCACTGAAAAGCCCAGAGTATGGAATTCTTCTTTGTTTATTGGCACAAAACTGAATACTTGTCTGGAATGAAAAAGAAAATTTCAAGTTCAAATTTCTAAAATCTGACATCCCATAAACATCACCAAATTCAGAAAATCAGATATTTTTATTAACTCTCTACATAGCTTGGTTAATTAACTTGCTAAAACACAATAACAATAGTTTTTCTTGGATGTTTCATCAATTTACCCCATATCATCTCTTTAGAATGATTTTTTAACTCATGTATCACAAAACTCACCCATTTAAAGTATAAAATTCAGTGATTTTTGCCGGCGCCGTGGCTCACTAGACTAATCCTCCGCCCGTGGCACTGGCACACCGGGTTCTAGTCCCGGTCAGGGCGCTGGATTCTGTCCCAGTTGCTCCTCTTCCAGTCCAGCTCTCTGCTGTGGCCCAGGAGTGCAGTGGAGGATGGCCCAAGTGCTTGGGCCCTGCACCAGCATGGGAGACCAGGAGAAGCATCTGGCTCCTGGCTTTGGATCAGCGTGGTGCGCAGGTAGCAGCGTGCCGGCTGCAGTGGCCATTGGCGGGTGAACCCACGGAAAAGGAAGACCTTTCTCTCTGTCTCTCTCTCACTGTCCACTCTGCCTGTCAGCAAAAAAAAAAGGTATCTTAATCCACTGTTGGTGGGAATGTAAACTGGTAAAGCCACTATGGAAGACAATATGGAGATACCTCAAAAATCTAATATACACCTACCATATGACCCAGCCATCCCACCCCTAGGAATTCAGCATATGAAAGAGTTACCTGCACCCCAATGCTTATTGCAGCTTGATTCAAAATAGCTAAGATATGGAATCAACCCAAATGCCTATCAACTGAAGAATGGATAAAGAAATTATGGGATAAGTATACTATGGAATACTACTCAGCAGTTAAAAAAATGAAATCCTGTCATTTGCAACAAAATGGATGAAACTAGAAAACATCATACTTAGTGAAATAAGCCAGTCCCAAGAGGACAAATACCATATGTTCTCTCTGATTTGTGATAACTAATAGAGCACCTATAAGGTAATCTATAGAAAAGAAATTAACACTTAGAGATGCAATGACTTTGAACAGCTCTTGTCTTGACTGTTCAGAAACAGTTTTTTTTCCATACAATTTGTTGAACACTTTACTTAGTATAGAGTTAATCATATGTATATAAAGTTAATTGAAAATAGATCTTAGTAAAAAATAAGAATGGGAATAGGATAGGGAGGAAGAAGAGGGGTGGCAGTGTGCTTGGGTAGGTGGGTACAGTGGAAAGAATCACTATCTTCCTAAAGTTGTGTTTATAAAATGCATGAAGTTTGTATTCCTTAAATAAAAAGTTTCTTAGGAAAAATAAAAAAAAAAGATTTGGGGCTGAACCACAAAAATAATGGAGTTGCATTAACTGAACTGGGGAAGGCTGTGGGAAAAGCAGGATTGGGGATAAGAGAACAGGCCCTCTTTTTGGGGCACGTTAGGGGTCTTAGGGACCCCACAGAAGTGCGGAGCAAGCTGTTGGATATATGAAACCAGAAGTCAGGGGAGGAGTAGGTGCTGGAGCCATACACTTGGAGGTTGGAATAGAGACAGTATTTACACTCATGAAACTGAGTGAGATAACACAGGAGTGGGTGGCAAACAGAAGAGTCCAACACTATCCAAGAAGCTAGGGAGATGCTTAGGGGCAAACCCAGGAGCACGGAAAGAGCATTCAGTGAAGTAGGAGGAAAACAAATGAATGTTTCTTAATGAGATGCTTTCAGATTATTTTTATATGAAAAACTTTCCTCTCTAAAATTTCCAATTAGCAGTTTCTGTGTTTTTCTCTCTCCCTGTATCCTGCAATCATCACTTCTCTTTTTAATCATCATTATTTTTAAGAAGAATGGAGCAGATAGTGTTATATACATGTAATGCTAGCAATATCTCACTTTCTCTCTCAAACTATTTTTATGCCTGACATAGTGTTGCTAATATCTGTTCACATCTTTGTAAAAATAATCATTCCTGCAATTAACTAAAAAGAAAGATTTAGTTAACACTTGTTTCCAAGGTGATAGAAATTGCTGATTTTGTTTATTTTTTGTTACAAAAGAAACTACCAACCACAGCTTCTTGGGTTTGTAATCAGAAAGTCTAATGAAATCTGAATACAATACCAACATCAGGATGTTGAATAAGTTCCCTTCCTGGCTGACCAAAATTGGCTTCCACAATCCCTTCACTCAGAGGGAGAATCTGTCCCCTGCATTAAACGAAACTTGGTAGGGCCAGAAGTGACTCAGCGCACTTGTAGGTCTGGTAGACAATGTCCGTTCAGCAATTAAACTATGCAGTACTGAGTCCAGACTCAACTTGTCATTAAATTTTTGGCCTGCTTCAGCTAGATGTGTGCAGCAGCAGAGCGACAGTGTGTGAGGTCCTCTGCTCCTGTTTCTCAGCCCTCGGGACGCGAGGGACACCTGCCCTTCCTCCGACTCTGTTGGATAGACCTCAAGAAGATAAACTTCCCCAGGTGGGCTACATCTGGTTCACAAGCTACGCTGACATCCCCCTTCCCTCAGCAGCTCTGGGCCTGCTGGCTGATCCCAACTACGCAGCAGAGGCGCTCCTGCTCCCTCCCCAAAGCAGTGTGCTTTTTCCTTAAATATCCTCGCTGAAGTGCAGGTTTGTCTCACAATCACTTTGTCTCCCCAGTGGAGCCTTAGAAAGCTCCATTCCACCATCCTCTTACACGTCTTAGCTTGAGAGAGTCACACTATTTTTTTTCTCACTGCAAATATAAATGCACACAGGAAAGAGACCTAAGGAATTGCCTGCATTGTAAGTTCAAGTGCTTGAAGGTGATCATTCTAAAAAATAACTCCACGTGTGTCTACCCCAGTGCCCCATAACCACATTGTGAATACTGGGGCCCTTTATGTCTCCTGTTCCTCACACCTAAGCTACCCAATTCCATAGCTCCTAGCTCCAGGTAGCCATTACATTTAAATTGCTTGAAAGAAAATTGAATTAAAATTCCAGTTTCTCAGTCTCACTAGCTACATAGCCAGTGTTCAGTAGCCACAGGTGGCTAATGGTTGCTGTGTTTAGCCAATGCTGAGTCTGCATGTTTCTCTTGCCACTGAGAATTCTATTGGGCACACTGTTTGGCACACAGGAGGCACTGAAAAAGCAACAAATGAAAATTTGGTCTGAAGGGCACATGTGATTGCATTGTTTTATTTCTCAAAGAATTTAAAGCTTTTATGTATAGCACAGACATCCCTGACTTAAAATGGCTCAACTGGCAATTTTTCAACTTTATGATAGTGTGGAAGCAATGTACATTCACTAGAAATCAAACTTCGAGTTTTGAATTTGGGTCTTTTCTTGGGCTAGCAACACGTAGCACGATCCCTGCTGGAGGTGCCGAGCAGGGACAGCAGCCTTGGCTCACACTCAACCCTGAGATCGGGAGGGGAAACAGAGGTCTCTCTGCAGTGTGTATGTTGCTTAGCTACGGTGTTGAGTAGATTAGGTATATTAAGTGCATTTTTGACTTTCTACTTATGATGGACTTATCAAGAGTGGAGGATCATCCGAGCTGCATATTGATTCAACCACTCAACTCTAAGCCCAGGTCTTTGTTCCAGTGCATAACTGTGGGTGCTCTGCATTGTCAGGCTGCAAAACCCACCTGCATCTCCCTACCTCACCAGAAGATGCTTTGCCATCCAAATGATTCCTGACAACATTGGAGCGCAAAGTCCCTATTTCCCCTCAAATAACAAAAAGTCCCTACTTCCCTAAAAAAAAATCACTTTTTCAGAATTATTCAAGGAATGAAAACAAATGGTTTCATAAGCAGTCTTTTATCAAAGGGGGATTCCATGGAAAACTTTTTTTTTTTTTTCTGAAATAAGCATTTAACTGTAATTTTTCCCCCATGATCGAAATGACCTATGAAAATTACCAAGGCCTGCATATGTTCATGTGGTGAAAGTACCTGGGAACGTCTCCAAGAGAATAGCTTAGCAACTGCACCACTGTTCACTGAGTGACCGGGGAGACAAGCACAGTTCTCTCAGGGGCCTCCAGCTTCCTGAACCACAGTCAAGAGACAGAAAATGCCCCACCTCACTCACTGTCTAACTGTGCTATAATAAGAAATATATCTGGTCTGAGTCCTGGTTCCTGGCACAAGGCTCCTAAAACCCTTGAAATTTCCTGAGCCATAGGAGTGTTTCCCCCTCCCACCATAAAAGAGTCCCTTGCAATCACATCTGAGCTCATGTTAGTGAGGCAGCTCAGAGTGGGTCCCTCAGGATGGGACTGGGTACCAGAAAGACCAAATGATTACAGGGTTGGCACACAGCCCCACCCGCTGACCTCCAGGGAGGATCAGGGATCTAGACAGAGAGCTGTGCACACACTCTTTGTAAATGAGATTTGATGAGTTTAAGCTTTGGTGATTACACGGAAGTGTTGGGAGAGCAGGGCCTGAGGACGGGGCACAGAAACTTCTGGACCCACCTCTTAACCATACCTTGCCCTGCACACCTTGGCTCCAGTGTAGCCCAGTGCTGGTGGCTGATCCAGTCGATAAACCTAAGTGGAGTGCCTTCCTGAGCTCTGTGAGTCATTCTAGCAAATACTTAAACCTGGGGAGGGGGTTTTGGGAGCCTGCAATCTATGCCTGCTTGGTTGTAAGTACAGGCGACGTCTGAAGTGAGGGCAGTCTTATGGAACTGAGTCCCCTAACGTGTAGGATCTGACACCAACCGCAGGAAATAACATCAGAGTTGAACTGGACTGATGGGCACCCGGTAACAACCAGTTCTCCAGAGAACTGGAGAATTCCTTGGTGAGGATCCACACATTCTGTGTCAGGAGTGTGTGAAGAAAGAAACAGTTTTCTTTTATTGCCGAGTTCCTTGCATTCTATGAATGGAGAAGATTGGCTTTCCAGTTTGCCCAGCTCCAGCACCCTGGGATTTAAAGAGCTTTTCAATTAAAAGTAGTCTTTGTTTTCATGTTCCTCACAGTTTTTCTGGCAAGCCTTGAGCGACAATGACAAATCCCAGAAGCAGACTCTAGCCACTCGGAACTGTGCCTCCTAGAAACTCAGCCCAGGCAGAGCGCTCCCGGAGGCTGCGGGCTCACCTTATTGACTTACTTCCCTTCGATCTCCAGCTCTGGGCTTGCTGCCTAGCTGGGAGGAGGGGTTCAGCAACATTCCCGGCATGAATGAATGAGTGAATGCAGATTCCCTGGAGAATTCCTTTGATTTCAGTGGCTCTAAAGAGAGCAAAGTTGGTGAATACTGTCAATAAAGTAGGTAGGAGGACTTCCAATACAGTTCTCATCGTAAAACACATGTCTGTAAATTTAAAGTGTTCATGCGAGGAAGGAAATCTATCAGATCTCTCCTCACTCCCCCAGGAATTCTCGTTCAGGACGTATGCTGAGGTGTCTCTCAGAGATGACAAACTCCTAGGCTGAAATCTGGCAGCCTGGCATTTTTTGTTTTGTTCTGTTATTAGATTTACTTATTGAGTTTGAAAGAGAGAGGGAGAAATGAGATAAACAGGGATCTTCCATCTACTGGTTCACTTCCCACACGGCCACAGCTACCAGCAGCACTGGGCTACGCTGGAGCCAGGTGCTTCTTCCAGGTCTCCTATGTGTGTGGCAGGGGCCCAAACACTTGAGCTGTCTTCTGCTGCTTTTTCCAGGCCATTAGCAGGGAGCTGAATTAGAAAAGGACAGCTGGACACCAAATGGCACCCATATGGGATACCAGCATTGCAGGCGGCAGCTTTATCCGCTCTGCCACAATGCCAGCCCCAGCCTGCTGCTTTTTGAATCACTTCACTTCTAAGTTCTGTGAGCCAAGTTCTTTGGTCTTTTGACTTGTATTAACCTACACTTGAGAACCCCAGAGAAAAGTGAAAGCTTTTTCTTTTCTTTTTTTTTTTAATTTTTTTAAAATTTTTTATTTTTTGACAGGCAGAGTGGACAGTGAGAGAGAGAGAGAAAGGTCTTCCTTTGCCATTGGTTCATCCTCCAATGGCCGCCGCGGTTGGCGCGCTGCGGCCGGCGCACTGCGCTGATCCGATGGCAGGAGCCAGGTGCTTCTCCTGGTCTCCCATGGGGTGCAGGGCCCAAGGACTTGGGCCATCCTCCACTGCACTCCCTGGCCACAGCAGAGAGCTGGCCTGGAAGAGGGGCAACCGGGACAGAATCCGGTGCCCCGACCGGGACTAGAACCCGGTGTGCCGGCGCCGCAAGGCGGAGGATTAGCCTAGTGAGCCGCGGCGCCGGCCGAAAGCTTTTTATTTTCAAAATCAGCTTTCCTAGGGGCCAGTGCTGAGGTGTGGCGGGTTAAGCCTCTGTCTGCAGCACCAGTATTCCATGTAGGCACTGGTTTGAGTCCCGGCTGCTCCACTTCCAATCCAGCTCCCTGCTAATGTTATTGGGAAAGCAGCAGAGGATGGCCTGAGTGCTTCGGTCCCTGCACCCATGTGGAAGACCTGAAGGAAGCTCCTGGCCCCTGGCTTCGCCACTACTGTCATTTGAAGAGTGAAATAGCAGATGGCAGATCTTTCTCTCTCTCCATCTTATCCAAACTCTGAAATCTGAAATGCTGCAAAATCCAGAACTTTTTCAACGCTGTACATGATGCTACAAATGGAAAATTCCACACCATGAAACTTGGTACACAATGTTATTTAAAACATTGTGTAAATGACCTTCAGATTGTGTGTATAAGGTGTATATGAAACACAAATTAGTTCTGTGTTTAGATTTGGGTTACATCCTAGGATATCTCTTCTTTTTAAGATTTATTTATTTGAAAGGCATAGTTAGAGAGAGAGAGAGAGAGAGAGAGAAAGAGAGATCTTCCATCCGTGGGCTCACTCCCTAAATGGTTGCAACTGCCAAGACTGTGCCAGACTGAAACCAGGAGCCAGAAGCTTCTTCCAGGTCTTCCATGTGGGTGGCAGGGGCCCAAGCACTTGGGCCACCCTCTGCTGCTTTCCCAGGAGCACTAACGGGGAGTTGGATCAGAAGTGGAGCATCCAGGACATAAGCCAGCACCTTAATGGGATGCTGGTGCTGCAGGCTATGGCTTAACCTGCTGTGCCACAGCTCTGGCCCTCCTAGGATATCTCATTATGTGTATACAAATAGTTCAAAACCTGAAAACTCCACAATCCCAAACACTTACTATTCTAAGCATTTCAGATAAGGCCCCAGTTCGCTCTTTATTATTGAGTGATGTTCTATTATCTATTTGATAGTTGGTGGCAAGTATCTAAAAGTTGTGTCCCACTTTCAGCTTTTACAAATAAAATGCTGTTAACATCCACATTTAATTTGTGTGTGTGTGAGTGTGTGTATGTACGTGGTATTTCTTAGATTAAAAACCCTGGAGTGATAGTTCTGGGTCATCTGGTTAATGTATACTTAACTTTATTTGCTTAAAAATTTGCCAGGGGTGGGCATTTAACCTAATGGTTGAGAAGCCTGTGTCAGTATACCTGGTTCTAGTCTCAGCTCTGATTCCTGAGGCCAGCTTCCTGCTAATGCAGACCCTGGGAGGCAGGGGTGGTGGCTCAAGTGACTGGGTTCCTGCCCCCCACCTGGGAGACCAGGGCTTCATTCCCAGTTCCTGGTTTTGACCTGGCCCAGCTCTTATCATGAACTAACAGATGGTATCAGGCCGGCGCCGTGGCTCAACAGGCTAATCCTCTGCCTTGCGGCGCCGGCACACCGGGTTCTAGTCCCGGTCGGGGCACCGATCCTGTCCCGGTTGCCCCTCTTCCAGGCCAGCTCTCTGCTGTGGCCAGGGAGTGCAGTGGAGGATGGCCCAAGTGTTTGGGCTCTGCACCCCAGGGGAGACCAGGAGAAGCACCTGGCTCCTGCCATCGGATCAGCGCGGTGCGCCGGCCGCAGCGCGCTACCGCGGCGGCCATTGGAGGGTGAACCAACGGCAAAAGGAAGACCTTTCTCTCTGTCTCTCTCTCACTGTCCACTCTGCCTGTCAAAAATAAAAAAATAAAATAAAATAAAAAAAACAGATGGTATCTATCGTGCCCCCTCCCCTACCTTTCAAATAAATAAGTGAACAATTTTTAAAAAATCTACCAGTTTTCTGAAATGAGTTTCTACTATTTTGCATTTCCATCTACAATGTCTGAGTTTCAAGGTTCCACATTGTGGTCTGCATCTGGTATTTGTCAGTTAAAAAAAAAAAGCAAGCAAAAAAAAAAAAAAAGCAAGCAAAAAAACTTGAGCTTCTCCAGTGTATAGTGGCAGCTCCTTGCGGTTTCACTGATATTTCTTAAGGTAAGTGATATCCAGCATTCTTTCATATGTTTGTTTTCAATTTACCCATCTTCTTTTGTAAAGCACCTGTTTCGATCTTTTACCCACTTTTTAAAAATAGATTTTTGTCTTATTACCGAGTTATAAGAATTTTTTACAGATCCTGGATGTAAGTCCTCTGTCAGATGTTCATATTTCCTGTCATTCTCTTGCCTTTTCAGTTTCAGCAATATCTTTGAAGAACAAAAGTTTTTCATTTAAGTGAAGTTCAACTTACTATTTTCCTCTTTTATGGTTTGTATTCTTCTGTTTCCTATCTGAGAAATCTTTGCCTAATGTAATGTCACAAAGATTTTCTCCCATGTTTACTTCTAGAAGCTTTTTGGTGTTTGTTTGAGCTTTTATGTTAACACCTATGAGACATAACCAGCTAATATTTATATATGGTATGGTTTAGGGTACAGGTTCCTTTATTCCCATATGATATCCAGATGTTCCAACTTCATTCTTAAAAAAATCATCCTTTTGGGTTGGCATTGTGGCGTAGTGGGTAAAGCTGCCTCTTGTGATACTGGCATCCCATTTGGTCACCTTTTTGAGACTGGGCTGCACCACTTCTGATCCAGCTACCTGCTGATGGCCTGGGAAAGTAGCAGAAGATGGCTCAAGTGCTTGGGCCCCTGCACCCACGTGGGGGACTGGGAAGAATGTCCTGGCTCCTGCCTTCAGGTTGGCCCAGCTCCAGCCAATGTGGACATTCAGGGAGTGAACAAGCAGATGTGAGATTTCTCACTCTGTCTCTACCTCCATCTCTCTGTAATTCTGTCATTCAAATAAATAAATAAGTCTTTTTGAAAAGTCATCATTTAATCACATATTTAAAATCAATTGTCTATATGTGTGTGGGTCTGTTTTGAATTCTCTTTGATTCTATTAATTAATATGTCTATAATAATACACAATTTTGATTGTTAGTTTATAGTAAATCTTGAGATAGAGTAGTAAAACTAAATCAATTTTATTCATTTTCAAAACTACTTTGACTCCTCTGGGTTCTTTGTATTTCCATATAAATTTAAGAATGAACTTGTTTATTTCTCTTAAAATGCCTACTAGGATTTTGATTGGGATTCAGTTGAATCTATAGATCAATTCAGAGGGAAATAACAATCTCAACAAATAGTGTTCTGAAACATGAACATACATAAGCATATGTAAATATATACACAAAATTAACATATTTCATTAAGCACATGTATTTGCACATACTTTAAGTTTATGCACAAGCATTTCATGCTTTTTGATGCTATTATAATTGGTATTATTTTCTTAATTGTAATGTCTTAGATTTTGCTATTATAAAGACAAATTTTATTTCATATATTGATCTTCAACCCTGTGACCTTTCTAAACTCACTTATTACATCACATCTCATGTTTAAGTAAAATCACTAAGATTGTAAGAACAGCTGAACATGAACTTCGTGAACAAAGGCAGTTCTATGGTCTCTTAGGAGCCTTTCGCATTGGTCAGGATCTGGAGTATAATACTGAATAGAAGTAACTAGAACATACTTCCTTGCCAAGTTTCTGATCTTGAGAGAAAACATTTAGTCTTTCAATATTAAGTGCAATGCTAGCTGTAAGGCTTGGGTGCGTGTCTTTTCTCAGGTTGAGGAAGTTCCCATCCATTCTTAGTTTGCTGGAATTGTTCATCATGAATGAGTGCTGGATGTTGCTAAATGCTTCCTCTGCAACTACTGATATAGCCATGTGAGTTTTCAATGCTGAATTTTGATGAATCACCATGACTGATTTTCAAATATCAAATTAATCTTACATTCCTGAGTTGAGCCCTATTTGGTCCTAACACATTGTTGTATTAGTCTGCTCAGGCAGCCATTACAGAGTACTGCAGACTGGGTGGTTTAAACAATAGAGCTTTATTTTCTGACAGTTCTGGAAGCTGGAAGTCGAAGATCAAGGAGCCATTGGGGCTGGGTTCTTCCTGGCTTGCGGACAACTGTGTTCTTACCCCGTGACCTTTCCTCCAGGCACTCACACTCTGGGTGGCTCTTCCTCTTATAATGACACCTGTCCTGCAGACTAGGGCCCCACTCCCACGGCCTCATTTAACCTTAAGTACCTCTTTAATGGCCTAATTTCTAAATTCAGTCATGTTAGGGGCTTCAACATGCAGATTGGTGGCAGGTGTGCATGTTGGCGGGCAAATGTGGAATTCATTCATTACACTCACCCATTTTATAAGTTGCTTGATCCAGTTAGCTGATTATTTTTACTATTATTACATTTATGTTTCTTTTTTTAAAAAGATTTATTGTATTTATTTGAAATAAAGAGTTACAGAGAGAGGCAGAGACAGAGAGAGAGGTCTTCCATCCGCTGGCTCACTCCCCAGATGGCCACAAGGGCTGGAGTTGAGCTGATCCGAAGCCAGGAGCCAGGAGCTTCTTCTGGGTCTCCCACGTGGGTGCAGTGGCCCAAGGACTTGAGCCATATTCCACTGCTTTCCCAGGCCATAGCAGAGAGCTGGATTGGAAGAGGAGCAGCCGGGACTAGAACTGGCGCCCATGTGGGATGCCGGTGCTTCAGATCAGGACTTTAATCTACCACAGCACCAGCCCCTAAGTTTCTTTTAAAGATTTATTTATTTATTCAAGAGGCAGAGTTAGAGAGAGAGAGAGAGAGGTCTTCTATTTGCTGGTTCACTCCTCAAATGGCCACAAGCTGGGCTGTTCCGATGCCAAGAGCCAGGAGATTCCTCTGGGTCTCCAACGTGGGTACAGGGGCCCAAGCCTTTGGGCCATCTTCTGCTGCTTTCCCAGGCCGTTAGCAGAGAGCTGGATTGGAAGTGGAGCAGCTAGGACTCAAACCAGCGCCCATATGGGATGCTTGCACTTCAGGAGGTGGCATCTTTCAGGTTTGGGAATCACAGTAATGCAGACCTCATAAAATGAGTTGGGAAGTGTTTTCTCCTACTTTGTAGAAGAGCTTGTGTAGAATCGATATTCTTTATTTCTTAAATGTTTGGCAACATTTACCTATGATGTCATCTGGATTTGAAGTTTTCTTGTGAGGAAGCTTTTTTTTTAATAAATTATGGATAAACAGATTTCAGGAAATCTATTTTTTCTCAAGAGAGTTTCTAAAGAGTTTGTCCATTTTGTTATTGGAATAAAGTTTTCCATAGTATTTCCGTATTTTTCTTTGTATGACAGTAGGATCTGTAGTATTGCTCATGTTGGATACTGCATCTTCCATCATTTCTTCCATCATTAGAAGACTGTCAATTTTATTGATCTCAAGGAATAGGCTATTGTTTTATTGATATTTTATATTTTTTTCTGATCCCTATTTTATTGATTTCTGTTCTTGTTATTGTTTCCATCTGTCTATTTACTTTGGATTTAATTTTCCTTTTTTTCTCCTAGCTCCTTAAGGTTGTAATTTAGGAAGGGTTTAGGACTACATCCAATGACAAAATGAATAGGGTAGATTATAAGCAAGTTTAGACTGTGGAAAAGAGAAAAGTAGGGCATTCAGGCAAAGACAGAGACCCAATATGTGACAGAAAGTATTTCCAGATTCTGCAAACCTGGGCCAGCGCTGTGGTGCAGCGGGAAAGGCCGCTGCAAACAATACTCCGACAGACACGCGCGCACACACACACAGATTAATGCATTGCTGACCTACTCGGCATTTATCCTCCTCATCTCTACATCAACTCAGTTTCTAACTCCTACCACTCTTTCCCATCTAAGTCTTCCAAACAGAAGACACTGATTAAGGTCACTGCCACCTTTGAGAGCCATTCTACCACTGTGCTTTTTCCGTAAGGTCCCTCTTCTTCCACTCATTGCTAAACAGGATGCCATGCTGTAGAAGGCCATAGCAGAAATAATCACATGTGTTCACCAAACCATTTCAATTTCCTCCTGGGCACAAAGGAACACTACATTTCCTAACTCAGACATATCTAAGTGAGACTTTATTACCAATTCTGGATGCCAGAATATCACCAGAATTAATATTATATATTAATTATATATTAATATATAAGTTGGCCCTTGAACAATCTAAGGTTGGAGTACCAACCCATGTACAGTGGAAACCCCATGTATGACTTTTGATTCCCTCCAAAAGTAACAGAAGGTGACCTCAAAATTATTACAGAAGCACTGCAGATACTACAGTTCATTTAATGCAGTTATAACTTAAAATAGTTGACCCTTGAGGGCTGATGTTCTGGCATAGTGGGTAAAGACATTGCCTATGGGTGCCGGTTTGTTTCCCTGCTGCTCCACTTCCTATCTACCTCCCTGATAAAGACCTGTGAAAAGCAGCAGAAGATGGCTTAAGTGCTTGGGCCTCTGCCACCTGTGTAGGAGACCTGGAAGAAGCTCTTGGCTCCTGGTGGCCATTGCAACCATCTGGAGAGTGGACCAGCAGATGGAAGAGCTCTCTCTCTCTGTCTCTCCCTTGCTCTGTGTACCTCTGACTTTCAAATAAATAAATAAATAAATTGACCATTGAACAATGTGGATTTGAACTGTTTGGGCCCTCTTATATGTGGACTTGTTTGTTTGTTTTTAGGATTTGTGACAAATTAAAAAAACTTGCAAACTGCATAGACTAGAAATGTTGGAAAAATTGAGAAAAACTTAATGTATATCATGAATGCATAAAACATATATAAATAATAACCTATATTATCTTTGATCACATCTATGATAAAAAGTTAAAACTTATCAAAATGTATACACACATTTACAAATCATATGTGGCAGCAGTTGAGAGAAATGAAAACAAAGGTGAAGACACAGTAGGGAATTCTGACTCTGTAGAGGGCTGGGGTAGGATGAGGGGTATGGGTAGGAGTTGGGGCTGGAATTGAGGTTGGGTCTGGGATTGGGGTTGGAGGTTGGAATTAGTGTTGGGGTAAAATCAACTGTGGCACACACAATACTACTGCAGTAGTTACATACTGAGATTGCAGTTGGCTCAAGAGTAGGAAGAATCTGCTTAAAATGCTCATGATCTCCATGGGAGCAGTTACCTCTCTAATACACCATATTTTGAAATAAAAGTGGTCTCTCTTGTTTCTTGCTATTTTCACCAGGTCTAGTACATGGAACACACAAAATATTGTTAGACATAGGTTATATGTCTTCAGCACAGCTTCAGGTCAACGCAGGCTATTCGTCATTATGTTTGAGGGAAGTCAAAAGTCATACTTGGATTTTTGGCTGGGCAGGGGCCAGTGCCTCTCACCCACTTCAAGGCCGGCAGCTATGTTCTCCAAGACAGTCTCACTGTTCTTACCCTTTCCACTGGAGGTGAACTAGATACTAGGTGTGGACCTCAGTGTCTTACTTGGTGCATCCTTGTGGTCATTCCCACACGGCCTCCGTGCAGCAGGCCTGTGCCTCCGACCAGTTAGGTAGCCAGACTTAAGGAAGGGACCGAGTCTGCATTTAGGCCCGGACATTTTGACTCCAGAGCACCCACTGCAACAACCACACCATCAGGTCCTCATGTCGCACCTAGACACACACCTGCCTCTTTATACCTTCCACATGCTCACCCTAGTCAGCATTCATGGTAGAGCATAGAACTTGCCTCTCACTTTGTTGAAAATACCCATATTGTTAGGAAAGAACTTCCAAAACTGTTAGCATTAAGAAAGAGGACTAGCTTAATGCTCTAAAGATTGTCATTTGGTGAAAATGTCACATAAATGTCACCAATAAAAAATAACAAAGCAGGGACTTAGCTTTGAATTCATTTTGTCAGTAAAACAACAATGTGAGTTTTAAGTTACTTAACAGATAGGAAGAGAACACAACTGACATTTTTTTTTTAAAAAATAAGATTGGTTTCTCCTTCCATTTTTGCCTGTCTTTGCCTTTGCTGCGGAAGGTGCTCACACCAGACGCACTAGCTCACTCTGCCTAAGCAGTGCTTCTAGCAAATGACTGATTCCAGGATGACTGTCTGTGAAAGGATTGATTGCTTTTCCTTTTTGCTGCCTATTTTGTTCTTCAGAGCCTAATTGTCTCTCTCTCGTTGAAGAACTGTTTCTCTGACACAGGAGAGACCCGTGCAGATGCAATGCTTCCAGGTAAACATCAGGACAATTTGGAAGCCCTCGTCTTTCCTTCGCTGTGCCCTTTCTCCCTTTAGACTGTTTACATCGGCCCTTTTACCCTCGCATGGTTACCTCCCTGGCGTTCGTTTTCTCATTTCCTTTTCCCTGGGATCCCTCCCAGCCTTGCTTTACACTGTTTTGTGGGTTCCTTCTGTTCTTAGCCAAGCATCACAGCGACAGCAGGAGCAGGTGCTCCAGGTAGCCCTGACACTGCAGTCCCACAACACACAGGGTCACAGCAGTTCCTGTGCAGAAGCCTAGAGTTGTTCCTCACACTGTGCGGTAAGAGAAAAATAAATTCAAATGAGAAAAATGCGAGAAGAATGATCCGTTGTTTAAAACCTGCCTGCTCAGGGAGAGAAGGCTTAAATGACAAGGTGAAGGTAAATATTTAGAGAAATGTGACTACAGATGGAGGGCATTCTGGATACTAAGGAAAATAATTTGTAATTTTAGAACACAATGAGTCACAGACTGAGACCATAAAAGCCAATTGAAGGAAATCTCTATGTGAAAAGGATCTAAGAGGTCTCAGAGGAAAACCTGGAGAGGCGGGATGGTAAAAGTGGTGGCTGTGCTTCCCAGAGTTAAGTCTGAAAGAGAGAAGTTTGCTCCATATAACACCATTTAACCAATAACATTCCTGCGTGTCCCCCAGAGGTCAAGCATCAAATCATAGCAGGAATCCAGTGTAGACAAGGTTGGAAGATTAAAGTAGAACTCCTCCACCCCACCCCCACCCTCGCCCTGCATAACTCATGGAATCAGGTGGACCTGGAAGTCAACCATTTCAACCCTACCCTCACAGCAGGAAGCTCTTTTATACTGTTTGTGACAGGTGGCTACCCGGTGTCTGCTTCATTACTCCCAGTGATGAGAAGTGAGTCATTGCCATGCCACTGAGGACAAATACTCCACTAATAAAGAGCTGACACTTTGGCATGGCTTATCAGCTACGAGGTGTAGACCTCATTGCTTTACTTGGTGGTGGTAATCTCTACCAATGCAATCTTTACATTGTTGTGGTAACCTCACACAGCCCTATGTAGCAGGACTGTGCTTTAGACCCATTGGGTAGCCAAAACTATGGAAGGGACCAAGTCTGGATTTAAACCCAGTCTTTGTGACTCCAGAACACTCACTGCAGCAACTATGGTATGAGGTCTTCATGTCACACTGAAACACCATTGCTCCTCTACAGCTTCCACATCTCTGCTGTGGGCTAGGTTAGGCTCAAACTCTTATTTCAGGCTCTTGCCGTCTACATAGAGAAGAATTCTAAGTACAGACGCAAACACGCCATGCAGTGTGATAATGTTTATTTACAGAGTGAGCAGAATGCACAAGAACATGAAGGCTTTATTTAGGAAGAGAGGGCCAGGAAGAGGAAAGAGGGACTTCCATACCCTGATTTCCCTGAGTCCATGAGGGGAGGGAGAGAGCAAGAGAAACCCTTTCCCTTTACCAAGCTTCTTATGAGCTTCCAAAAGAGGAATGGTTACCTAGTACTGCTCCCAGATCCCAGATAACAGGAGGTACATCCTGGGGAGGAGTCATCTGATCCATGGGGAAGGGGGAGGTGTGGCCTCCAGTTCATGAACTATCTATCTCCCTGAGTTTTCCCAACTCACGCCCACCCTGTTATGGACCCCAGAAGACCACAATACCCATTCCTCTTCCACTCCAATAAACTCCCATTCACTCAAAGATGGCTGCTGTGTCACCTCCCTACTCTTTCTCTGTAACTGTTCCCCTTGTAGACCAAACAATAGCAGGTCCTTCTGTTAATTCAGTGGCAAAAAATTTAAAGGCTTCTTTTATTCTGATGATTCGCTTCTAGAGTTGGGTGCCCAACAGCAAGCACAATAGATAAGCTAGAAACAGAGCAATAATAACAGATGGCATTTTCATTTTCAGCTACCAAATTAAGTAGAGGAAAATCTTTTATGGGTGACAAACATAAAAATGATCATTATAAATATTTGATATCACATGTATCCATATGTGCTTGCAAATCTTTTATTGCTAACATAGCAATTATCATTCTAAACACATCATTGTGCTACATAATAATGACTTATTACACAAACTGAATTATGTTTCAAGAGCTAAAAACAAATTTGATGGATGCAACTGTTCCTGTGTATCTCTATTTACTACCATGGCAACCAATTAAGATAGGTCTGTTTAATTAACTGTTGGTAGAGCACTGTGTAGACGAAAATGTCTATTAATAGATTCTCAGTGTTTAGTATTAATGCTGGTGTCATTATCATAAATGGTCAGATGTTATGGTCGGAATAGACCAATTTATTTTCCATTAATAGTAATAATGCACTCTGAATTAGGTAGATGGTTTTTAGAAACTTTCTTGCCTTTTTTTTCTTTTTCCATAACAAATTACCTATAAATTGTTCTATGCTTCTCTTGGCCAAATCTTAACCAACATTACAAACTCGGGCAGAAGAGATAATTGATGAGTGCTATGATAACCAAAGTTTGTGAAAAAAGGAATAGGAGCAGTTGTTTGGCCTAGCATCTAAGATGCTGGTTAAGAAACTCACATTCCATACCTGAGTTCCTGGGGAAAGCCCTGCCTCTAGCTCCTGACTCCAACTTCCCACTAATGCAGACTCTTGGCAGTGGTGGCAAAGACTCAAGCAACTGGGTTCTGGCCACCTACATGGGGTACCTGGATTGAGTTCCTAGTCCCAAGCTTTGGTCTGGCCCAGCCTTGGCCACTGTGGGCATTTGGGGAATGCACCTGTAGATGGGGGCTCTATCTCTTAAATAATGATGAAAAATAAATGAACCAAGAGACTGTTCTGATAGTTGTTGTAATGTTCTAGTACTGCTGGGCCTATTAGTTTCTTATTGCTGAAAGGAGGGTATAAAGATTACCAAGAGTGCAGAGCTGCAGGAATTGGCGACTCCGCCCACAAGTACTATTTGCAGTAATGGCATAAAATGTTGCTCATTGGAAGCCCTCCCTCCACCCCCCAAAGCCTGTCATCCTCCCATAACTCCACCCAGGGCTTATGCAGTCCAAATAAAAACAGCAGCTTGCCATGACCAGCTCCACAGCTTCCCCTCCAAGTCTGTGCTAGGCTGAAATGTCGGTGTCACCACCACTCCTTTTCTACTTTCTTCCTAATTTGGACCCTGAGAGGCAGTAGTGAAGGCTCAAGTAGTTGGGTTTCTGCCACCCACATGGGACACCTGCATTGCAGTCCTAGATCCTGGCTTTGGCTCCCTCACTGTTACCAGCACTGGGGGACTGAATACGTAGATGGCAGTACATGCTCTCTCTTGCTTTCCGTCTCTCACACACAATTTCTGTCTTTCTGTTTCTCAAATGCACAAAACATTTAAAATGCATATCAAAGGGGCTGGCATTAGGGTAGGTGGGTTAAGTCACCATTTGCAATTCTGGCATCCTGTATTGGAACGCTGGTTTGAGACTCAGCTTCTGAGCCAGTTTCCTGCTAATGCACCTGAGAAGGCAGTGCAGATAGCCTAAGAACTTGGGCCCCTGCCACCCATGTAAGAGACTAGGATGGAGTTCCTGGCTCCTGGCTTTGGCCTGGCCCAGCCATGTCTGTTGTGGCCATTCAGGGAGTGAATTAGTGGATGGAAGATTTCTCTGTCTCTCTCTGTCTCTTTTTGTCTCCCTGTCTCTCTCCTTCTCTCTACTTTCAAATAAATAAATATTTTAAAAAATGCATATTACTGAAAAATTCATGATTTTTTGTTGCAAAATAAACTCATACTAACTTGTTATAACTTTTTAAAAAGATTTATTTTATTTGTTTGAAAGGCAGAGTTACAGAGAGAGAGAGAGAGAGAGAGAGAGAGAGAGAGGTTTTCCATGCACTGGTTTATTCCCCAAATGGCAGCAATGACTGAGGCTGGATCAGGCTGAAGCCAGGAACCAGGAGCTTCTTTCAGGTCTCCCACATGGGTGCAGGGGCCCAAGGACTTGGGCCATCTTCTACTGATTTCCCGGGCACATTGGCAGGGAGGTGGATTGAAAGTGGATTACTGGCCGGCTCCGCAGCTCACTAGGCTAATCCTCTGCCTGCGGCGCTGGCACCCCAGGTTCTAGTCCCGGTCAGGGCGCCAGATTCTGTCCCAGTTGGTCCTCTTCCAGTCCAGCTCTCTGCTGTGGCCCAAGAAGGCAGTGGAGGATGGCCCAAGTCCTTGGGCCCTGCACCCGCATGGGAGACCAGGAGGAAGCACCTGGCTCCTGGCTTTGGATCGGCATAGCTCCAGCTGTAGCGGCCATTTGGAGGGTGAACCAACGGAAGGAAGACCTTTCTCTCTGTCTCTCTCTCTCTCACTGTCTAACTCTGCCTGTCATAAAAAAAAAAAAAAAAAAAGTGGATTAGCTAGGCCTTAAACCAGTGCCCGTATAGGAAGCCAGTGCTGCAGGCCGGGACCCTAACCTGCTAAGCCACAGTGCCAGCCCCTTATTAGCCCCTTATTATAAAATGTGTTAACATGGCCTGTGGTGGAATGAAAGGCCGTGCCAAGATGGTGCTGGAGTTACTCAGGAAATGGCTTCAGAACCCACCTGGCAAAGGAGCCTGCCTGGCAACAGGCAGTGATTGGTTACAGTATAAACCGCCCCTTGACCGGATTGGCTGCCTCGGCTATATAAGTTCTACACCAACTGAATTAAACGAGTCTGCAGGCTGCTCGCCTCTAGCCCGCTTTCACCTGACTCCCGGTGTCTGTGTGGTGACTCTGCGACTCTTGCTGCCACCACGCCCCTCCTCTCAGAACGAATCCACCTCAACAATGGTCTAGTTTGTGGTACTAAGAAACATAAGGCATCTGTTTGAACAGAGTCCCTTTCAGAGCAACATGAACTCTGCTAAAATTGAAACAAGAACAAACCATCACACTGATGGTACAGCTAAAGTGAAAGAATAATGAAATCAATGATGCTGTATGAAAAGTTTATGGGGAAATTTCCCAAAGAAATGAACAGTTTACAAATGGGGAACTTGAATTAAGAAGGGATGAGACCATGTAGGAAATGAAGATGCTGCATGAGACCACCCACATCCATTTGAAAGGAAACATTACCCTTGTTTGTCTACTAATTGAAGAGAACAGTGATGAATACCAGAAACAGAAACCAACACCAGAGACACCCCAATTTGATTGTTCCTTTTGTACAATTCTTACTAAAAAATTAAAGTAGTGCCAGCTTTCTACTATTGAGTGCCAAGGTCAGCTGCAGCCAAGAGCGGAGCTTTCAGTGGAAATGTCAACACGTAGCATCTAGATCCCGAAGCATTTCGTTGAAGAATTGGAACAGGAGATAAAACATGGCTTTACCTGTGTGCTCCTGAAGACAAAGCACAATCAAAGCCATGGCTACTAAGAGGCAGGTGGTCAAAGCAGAAGTACACCAGTCAAGAGCAAAGATCTTTTTGGCATGTTCCAGACCTTTTGCTTGCTGACTCTCTGGAGAGCCAAAGAAAAATAGCATCTGCTTATTAGGAGACTGTGTTGAGAGAGTTAGTCAAAGATTTACCAGAAAAAATCCTGAGAGAGTTCCCCTAGGAAGCCCTTCTCTACTATAGCAGTGTTTCTGGTCATTCCTCTCATCAAACAAGGGCCACTCTGCAAGAGGTTAGATGGGAAATCATTAGGCATCCACCTTATAGTCCTGATTTGGCTCCATCTGACTGCTTTTAGTTTCCTAATCTTAAAAAATCTTTATTTTTAGCTAATAATGTAAAAAAAGACTGCATTGCCATGATTAAATTCCCAGGACCCTTAAGTTCTTTAAGGATGTACTAAATAACTGGTATCATCACTTGCAAAAGTATCTCAAACTTGATACAGCTTATATTGAGAAACAAAGTTTATATTTTTAATTTTCATTTCCTATGATCTTTTAAAAATCCTCTTCTATGCATATACGTACACACACACACACAAATGCCCTCTTTCCCCTTTCTCTTTTTTACAGAACATTAATCACTTGGGGAAAGTCTGTCCTTGACCATGTTCATCTTGCTAATTTTTATTTTATCTTTCTCCTTTCTTAATATCCCAAATTTCTACCAAGAGAAATAATGGCTAAATTTATTAAGCAGCTACTGTAGTGGGCTCTAGGATAAGCAATTAAAACTCTCTCATTTATCTTTCATAACACTTTTATGTGATGGACATTAATTTTATCCCTATTTATTACATGGAAAGAAGGTATAAAGAGATTAAAAACTTGGCTCAAGGACATACCATAAATGCTGAATTCTGGATCCAAATCCAGGCAGCTCCATTCCAGAGCTCTGAACCTCTGAGCTCCCTCATCTTTGCTTTCTCAGTCCCTAGCAATTTGGCCTGTAACTCCACACTGCCGAGCCTGCTTTCCCTCCTCCACTGGATCCTCGTCCTGTTCGGCCTTCCTTTATTTGAACTTCTTTCTTTCTTGTCTTTCTAAGACCATGTAGATCTTTTTTTTCTCTGCAAGCATCTTCCATATGTGAAAGTTCTGGCCCTTGCATTAGCTTCTACCACCCTCTCGCTCAACCCTTCTCTCCCCTTTCTTATTTTTTTCCTTGACAATCTTATCCTTTTCCATTGTTTCAATTACAAAGTCAATGCAAGTTTTACCTGAGCTAACTTCTGAGCTTTAGTTTTTATATCTAGTGACACATGACATTTCAAACCTGAATGTCCTGTGACAAAACAGAGAGACTTCTAGTCCTGGCTGCTCCTCTTCCAATCCAGCTCTCTTCTATGGCCTGGGAAAGCAGTAGAAGATGGCCCAAGTCCTTGGGCCCCTACACCCATGTGGGAGACCTGGAAGAAGCTCCTGGATCCTTCGGATTGGCACAGCTCTGGCTGTTGTGGCCATCTGGGGAATGAATCAGTGGATGGAAGACCCCTCTCTCTGTCTCTACTTCTCTCTGTAACTCTGTCTTTCAAATAAATAAAATAAATCTTTTAAAAAAAATCTGTGACATCAGAGCAGGCTTGGAGCACTGGAAAGACAGCAAGAAGACCCTTCAGTCAGTGCAGAGAACTTGGGAATAGGGCAGGCAGGAAGCCAGGCCACTGATCCTTGGAGGTCATGGCCAGGCATTTAGAGGTAGGTTCTTAAGAGTGGTGGGGATACCTTACAAGATTTTAAGCCCAAGAATTACTTGACCTGACTACATTTTTAAAACATCATTTGTTGCTGTGTGGAACATAGACCTTGGGTGTTGGGATAGCCCAAGTGTTACAGCAATACAGGAAGACCTGCTAAGATTCAGAATCTACTGCAATCCTCCAGGTAAGAGATGATGGTGGCTCGGACCAGAATAATAACCATTCCAAGTGATGAACTCATTCAATCAGCCAACTTGGGAGGTGATATATCCCTCATGATCTGGAGGAATTCGAGAAAAGGGTGGAAATCAGGGATTTTGTCCGTGAGTTGTGCTTGAAACACATGGTGTCTAGACTCTGAAACTCTACACATGTTGAAACTTGAGCCCATTTTAGGTGGAACCCTCCTTATCTCCTTTTACATGGCCCACTACCTCCTGTAAATCAGAAGCAAAATACGAACTGCATTAACTCTGTGAAAGACATGCTAATGGAAACTGGGCTCACTAACTGAGATGGTGTAGCTGATTATCCCATCTGGTTCATGTGACCCTGGTGTGGTAAGGCACACTGTCATAAGGAATGTGCCCACGGCATAGCATGCATTTTATCTGTGTGGAGTCAGAATTCCTAAAGATTTAGATTCAAGGTAAAAGGGCATAAATTTGTGAAGATTAAAAGTCAGATTGGATATGAAAACTGTAAAGCTATAAAATTCTATAAAAATCCAAGTTATTGTGCTTTAAATAAGTTAAATTTAGTGCAAAGGTACAATAAAATATTCTCTCATGTGTTGTATCATTTTGCAAAGCTGTAGCTGCTGCAAGGGCTACTATACTTCATGAATTTACCTGGGTCATACGCACTGACAGGGAAAAGCTATGTCAATATACATCAGATAGGCACACTGCACCATGTCTAGACAGATTTTAACAGACGGGACAAAATCTAGGATCTATCCCAATACTTCTAAGCAACCAGTATTGCTCTGTTTTGATCTTGTGGGCAAAAGGTTTTTGATTAATTTTTTTAAAACCAAACTTGATTGCTAATATTATTTTGAAATTGTGATTTTGTAGAGAAGTAAAAGAATAAAGGAAAATATTTTTAAAAGAGGCAAAAGAGATAATCAGGACTGGATTTTGCATTAAATCTATCCTACTTTATATTCTTTAACCTATCCATAATCATAATTCAGAACTTGACGTGAATTCCGTCATCAGAGA
The DNA here is from genome assembly GCF_033115175.1 of Lepus europaeus. NCBI lineage: Eukaryota > Metazoa > Chordata > Mammalia > Lagomorpha > Leporidae > Lepus > Lepus europaeus. The sequence goes on along the minus strand of NC_084834.1, from coordinate 17,729,179 downwards.
AACTTAGGGGAAAGAATTTCTCCTCATTAAAACTGCGTTTTGTTTTAATTATCTTTTGTATTCTTCAACCTGTACATATTCATAATTTAGAAGTTGACATAAATTCTGTCATCAGAGAAACTTTAAGGGAGAAAAGAATTTCCCCTCATTGTCTTATTGTATGTGTTTATACAGGAACAAAACAAAACTGATGAGAAACAGCTGAACGAACATGTGGCTTTTAAAATGTTACACAATAAAACAGAAGGAAAACATTCAGATTTTCACATTGAACATACACTATTTTGTCCTTGTAGATGACTTTTTAAAAGGGTATCAGACTCCACAGTGACTCTCAGGAGGCCCAGCTTCTAGAATCACAGTATACTGAAGCTCCCTTCCACACCCTCAGTGAGAGGTGGGGCAGTGACTTCCGTGTGAGCACAAGCCCCCAACGTGTTCTCCAAGAAAACCCAGGCACACATTCAAAACCAAAGGATCAAGACAGGTCCAGTACATGTAAAATGAAGAAAATCATATGGAGAAGCAGAAAATTATTGATTGAAACATCTAAAATGTTACACTCTGGGAGAGCTGGCCTTTAGCACAGTGTGTAGGATTCCCACATCCCACAGCAGAGTGCCCGGACTGGATCCCCAGCTCTGGCTCCTGACTCTAGCCTCCTGCTAATGCAGATCCTGGGGGTGGCAGTAGTGGGGGTCCACGTTATCAAGTTCCTGCCTCCATTGTGGGAGACCTCAGCTGTGTTCCTGATTCCAGGCTGTGAACAGTCGCTGTGAGCATCTGTGGAGTGAAATAATAGATGGGAGTTGTGTATGTGTTTGTGTGTCTGCCTAATTTTTTTTTAAAGATTTATTTATTTATTTGAAAGGCAGAGTTACAGAGAGGCAGAGGCAGAGATAGAGAGAGATGTCTTCCATCTTCTGGCCCCCTCCCCAAATTGCTTTAACACCTGGAGCTGGGCAGATCTGAAGCCAGGAGACAGGAGCTTATTCCGCGTCTCCCACATTGGTGAGGCCCAAAGGGCTTGGTCCATCTTCTACTGCTTTCCCAGGCATATCAGCAGGAAGCTGGATAGGAAGTGGAGCAGCCAGTACCCAAACCAGTGCCAATATGGGGTGCCAGCACCACATCAGCTATGCCACAATGCTGGTCCCTCAAACAAATTTTTTTGAAAAAAATTTTATTTAAACAAACAAACCTTCAACTTTGTGTTGGAAAAGCAGATTGTTTTTAAAGTTGAACATGTCTGGACAAAAAAGAAGAAGAAGAAGAAGAAAGAAAAAGAAAAAGCCTAGTAACAAACAAACACCTGAAAAAAGTGCTTCTTTTCATGGGTCACTGAAACTCCAGCAAATTTGTGAAGAGTTCAAAGGGGTATCATAAACACATATAATGACCTTAGGAATACGTGGGCATTTTAATTTCATTCATAACAGTTGAGTTTCCTGCCAAAGCCTCAATTCCCTTTCTACAAATTGAATTAAGTGCCTATGTAAGAACCATAGTTCCTAAAAAGAGTACAACTTTACAAAAGCAGATTAATTTTGCTCTCATCTCTAGTTTTTTGTTTTTTGTTTGTTTGTTTGTTTTTTTGACAGGCAGAGTGGATAGTGAGAGAGAGACAGAGAGAAAGGTCTTCCTTTGCCGTTGGTTCACCCTCCAATGGCCGCCGTGGCCGGCGCACCGCACTGATCCGATGGCAGGAGCCAGGTGCTTCTCCTGGTCTCTCATGGGGTGCATGGGTCTTGGGCCATAGCAGAGAGCTGGCCTGGAAGAGGGGCAACTGGGACAGAATCTGGCACCCCGACCGGGACTAGAACCCGGTGTTCCGGTGCTGCTAGGCAGAGGATTAGCCTATTGAGCCACGGCGCCGGCCCTCACCTCTAGTTAAACACAATTTCTATCTTGGTAAGATTTTATATGGATGCTTATATGAAACCAGTGACTTGGCCAACGCTGCAAGTAGGGAGGGAGACCCTGCCAGAAAGAAAAGCTCTTCACTCTGTTCTCCTCCCTTGCCAGTCATTGGGTTCTTGTAACAAATCTGACCTTTCAGAAATAAGCAGTCTAACTGCTAAAAGCAGGCACGACAGAAAACAGTAGAATTCACATACAGACCCAAGCCCTTGAAGCATATTAACCAGGAGATCAATTCCAACTACAGCACAGACTGCAAATTTTTCCAAATATCATCAACTGCCAGATAGCATTTATGTCCAAAAGGCTCTGGTGGAAATTCATATGGAATTATGCTATGCAAATAGCTCTTGAACACTTTAAATGATAATTCAGGGTCAAAACCTTTCCATATGCTGTGACATTCAGCCAAACAGAGCTCATAAGCTGTCTGTTTACTAATGTTCTTTATGGGGCCGAGGATCTGCATAGAACAGCTGCCAATATCCCCAATGGACTGATGATGTATTCTGGCTGGGAAAGAAACCAATAGGGTGGGATCGTTTAGGATCATAGCTGGAGGGTGGGGTGGGGAAGGCAAACGCCATGATCACGTATTGTATCAAATCTCAACTAGGCTTTACTATGGTTTGAATGCTTGTCCCTCCAAAACCCAAGCAGATATTTTTTTTTTTAACTTTTATTTAATGAATATAAATTTCCAGTGTACAGCTTATGGATTACAATGGCTTCCCCCCCCCCCCACATAACTTCCCTCCCACCCGCAACCCTCCCCTCTCCCGCTCCCTCTCCCCTTCCATTTGCATCAAGATTCATTTTCAATTCTCTTTATATACAGAAGATCAATTTAGTATAAAGATTTCAACAGTTTGCACCCACATAGAAACACAAAGTGAAACATACTGTTTGAGTACTAGTTATAGCATTAAATCACAATGTACAGCACATTAAGGACAGAGATCCCACATGGGGAGCAAGTGCACAGTGGCTCCTGTTGTTGACCCAACAAATTGACATTCTAGTTTATGGCGCCAGTAACCATCCTAGGCTGTCGTCATGAGTTGCCAAGGCTATGGAAGCCTTCCAAGTTTGCCGACTCTGATCATATTTAGACAAGGTCATAAAAGACAGAGTGAGGATAGTAACCAATGATCCTAAGAGTGGCATTTACCAGGTTTGAACAATTATACAGCATTAAGTGGGGAAGAGGACCATCAGTACACACAGGTTGGGAGTAGAGCCATTGGTGGTAGAGTAGAGGTTATGATTACAAAGGAATGAGGCCCAAGTGCACTAGACAGGGCCTAGAACAAAGGACAGAGTCATTATTAGAGGAGCTAAGAAAGGTGCTGTCTAAGCTACAAGTAATTTTTCTGATTGAGAGGCAAATAGAACCTGATAGAAGGGGCTTGATAATAATCTGGTGGGCTTTAGGCCTTGTAAATTCAGAGGCCCAGACCTATCTATCTCTTCACATGGGGTATATCCTAAGGGAGGTGTGAACCTCCTAGGGGAAGGCACTCTGTTGACTTTCATTACTTGGCTGGCCTGGGAGGAGAGCTGGCCAGGTAAAGGCAGGGGGCATCTCTAACAAGAAATTTACAGTTCTGCCTGCAATGTTGCTGACCCTACTTGACCATCCCCTCAGCTGCAGTGGTCACTTTGGAAGTTGGGCTGAGTGAAGGGCTTTTCAGCTTAGAGCCAATAAGATCTGTGGCTCTGACCTGGGCATCCTTCGACTCCAGGGCAGGTCCATTTCCAGTGATCCAACTCTTGGCAGAGCTGCCAGGGCTCTTCACAAGCTGACTTCTGCTGAAGCCCAGGCTTACCACATTGAAAGCCACTGCAGTGGACTGGCCTGTTGGGTCTCCTTGAGGGCAGATCACTGTACAGATCAGCCATTAATAGGCCTGCCACCCATTGCTTCTGATGCCGAGCTTTCTTTTCCTCCTGGTTTGTGTTCAAGCAGACCAGAGGATGCAAGTCAAGGGAGTGCCCGTTTCCCATCTCTAATCTTCGGTGGCCTGAACTACAAGTCTATAGTCACAGGCATGTTCTGTAGTAGTTTTTCTAAGGTAGACAATGCCCATGAGGAAAATTATATTCTCACTTAAAAACTTTCTTTCCCTTTGGTCTGAAAGGGAGGTTTTTTCTACTTACTGTATACTTCGCTGATGGCGAAGTGAATCTAGCTATGAGATTATTATTTAAGTTCTTATTTTGGCTATGCTATTGCAGAAAAATGTTAGCCACCTCTTTTATAAGGTCTAAAGATTAAATTGTGCATCCTACAGATTCCTTCATAATAGAATTAGTTTCCTACCTTGAAGAGAATAGAGAAATGAAAGAACAAGTTGGGCTTAGAATAGAGAAATGAGGGAGCAAGTCCTAGATCGCTTGCTGACAATAGCAATATTACATGAATACTTAGCAAACCGTTTCAACCATTAGATAACAACTTAAGAAAACATTTACCAGAAGGTCCAATGCCTTCTATAAATTTTAAGAATCATGTATTTGAAAACACCTCTTAAATATCTAACATGGTGTAGTTTGTTTAGCCAGTAAACTTAAGCACAACCATCTAAAATGTTTTTAGTTTCTTTCTACCAATAAGTCTAAAACATATGATACACAGATTCAGGTCCCACAAATTAAAATGTATCTTTGATTGATTTTAGCAGCTTAAATTTATGGACAATCTTATCTATAAGCCATTTAAAATAAAACTCTTAATAAAATTTCCCCATGTGGACATACAATATGTACACACATATAATATAGCATAATAGACCAATATATCAATTTTAATAATAGCTTTTAAAATCTTTAACTCTTTTTGTAGATTGCCAATTGATTTGAATTGCTTTTTCTTTTTAGTAACCTCAGTTAACCATACTTTCTCTCAGTTGGTACTGTTAATACATTATTGGCTTCATCTGTTTACAGAGCCATCCCAAAGTACTGAATACAATCAAAGTGGCTGGAAAATGTCCATAGGAACCTATAGGAGGACAGCTAAACACAGAACCAACAACGCTTTAGTTTTATGAGCAGCAGATCATATATAACTGTGGATGACAAAAGACTTTAAGTCGCCATGTTTAAAATGATAAACTCATCAACCAACAAGAGGCACTTGCTTACTTCACAGTATTTTTGAAAGCACCTGTAGGATTTTACAAGTATTTAACCCTTTAAGCCTCTGGGGCTTTCTCATTAAGATAACTATCATGCCTAGTAACACAAGATCATTAGACTTTTTAATTCTCAAACATTTGTATTAATAGCATTTTCCATTATAGAAACTTAAAGTCTGGTACCACATAACATCTTGACAGTCCTTCTAATATACTCCAAATAGACTGATTAGTTGGTGTCTCTATAAGATGAGAGACATAGGTCCTTCGATTTTTTCAGTTGGGCCCAGACTGGAAAAACCAAAGTCCTGGATTTACTGGAAATTTTAGAGACCAGATTGTTTGAAACTTTGATTTTTTGATGCCTGTCAAGAATGCCAAGAAGGCTCAAAATCCAAAATATCTGGTTGAAATAAGATTTCTTAAAATCATGACATAACATAGACCAAATTTGATCATTGTTACAAGGTGATTATTCAAATTTTTGAAAAAAGCACATATTTAAATAACCCATAGCTCTTAATAAAAGTTCAGCTGTTTTTGAACAATTAGAATTTAACAGACATCAAGAGAACATAATAGATTACTTTAACACATTGCTTTAACAGAGCATCAGAGTTTAATTCTATGTCAACGAGAAATTTAGCTTCCTGTGATCTTTTGCTGTGAGGTTTCCTTCCTTTACCTTCTTTCATATTGGTGACCATGTTTCTGTGTTTCTGTGTGTAACACATCTTTAAGCATCTTTTGCAGGGCAGGATGAGTGGCAACAAATTCTTTCAGTTTCTGTTTGCTATGAAAAGTCTTAATTTCACCTTCATTCACAAATGAGAGCTTTGCAGGATATAGTATTCTGGGCTGGCAGTTTTTCTCTCTTAGTACCTGGGCTATGTCTCGCCATTCCCTTCTAGCTTGTAGGGTTTCTGATGAGAAGTCTGCTGTGAGTCTAATTGGAGATCCTCTAAGAGTGATCTGACGTTTCTCTCTTGCACATTTTAGGATCTTTTCTTTATGTTTCACTGTGGTGAGTTTGATTACAACATGTCGTGGTGAGGATCTCTTTTGGTCATGTTTATTAGGGGTTCTATAAGCTTCCTGTACTAAGATGCCTCTGTCCTTCTCCAAACCTGGGAAATTTTCTGCTAGTATGTCACTGAAAATGCCTTCTAATCCTTTCTCCCTCTCCATGCCTTCAGGAACTCCTAGAACCCGAATGTTGGGTTTTTTAATAGTATCCTGTAGATTCCCGACAATATTTTTTAGATTTCTAATTTCTTCTTCTTTTCTTTGGTTTGCCTGTTTCCTTTCCTGGTCTCTGTCTTCTAAGTCTGATATTCTCTCTTCTGCTTCACCCATTCTGTTTTTAAGGCTCTCTAATGTGTTTGTCATTTGATCTATTGAACTCTTCATTTCATTATGATTTCTAGTCACTATCAGAGTTTCTTGTTCCACTAGTTGTTTCATTTCATTTTGATTCCTCCTTAATATTTCACTTTCACGAGAGAGATTTTCTATCTTGTCCATGAAGGATTTCTGTAGTTCAAGAATTTGTTTTTGAGAACTTCTTAATGTTCTTATCAATTTTTTGAGATCTGCTTCTTGCATTTCTTCGATCTCATCATCTTCATAATCTTGAATTGGGGTGTCTTTTTCATTTGGGGGCGTCATAGTGTCTTCCTTGTTCTTGTTAGCTTGGTTTTTGCGTTTGTTGTTTGGCATGTTGGAGATATTTGGTTTCTTCACTGTGGTGTTTTTTCTTGTTACACTATGGCTCTATATTAAGTGGACTGTCTGCTTTCGGTGGAGCCTTAGAGGCTTGAGATGAGTGTGGACTGAGAGCTGTGTTTGGTTCCTCAGGGTTGAGGGTGTGTCAAAGATGACACTCCCAGGTTAGGTGTGGTAAATCTCTCTTTCTTTTTTTGATTTAAAAGGGAAGTAATTCCGCACAGCTGAACGTAATTGGAGGTAGTTAGCAGGCAAATGATATACCCACAGGAGCCAGAGATCGGAAGCTCTTTCCCACGGACCACACAGGGAATCTCTGCTGCCCTCAGTGTGGGCTCCAATTCTCCTGGAGTGTCCCACTGGGTTGCCACGTTAGATGCTAATCTCCTGTTATTTCACCCCTCCCCCCAGAGTCAGGTTTTTCTGCTAGGCTCAGGGCTGGTGCAGACCTGAGGTCGCCCTGCTTATGACGTATGTCCAAAATGGCGCCTGCTCTGTCTTGCTCGCCTTTGAGAGGTGAGCGGAGAGAGAGAAACTTGTGTCCGTATCAGTCACTTTTTTTATTTTTTTTCTCTCTCTTCTAGTTAGCCTGGTGAACTTTTCCCCACGGAGTTTCAAGCCTCGTTCCCTCTAGCCTCCTCTTTCCGCTTGCCTGCTGGTATCTCGGGCTATTGAGGTTCGGCTCACCTCGCATTCCAGCGCTGGTGCGTTGAGTCTGCTGCTGGTGTCCCGAACTTGGGCTCCCACGCTCTCCACGCAGGTCCACTGTGAATCACTAGTTCTGGAAGAGTTTCCTCTGCTGTTTCATCCCCTACTCTTCCTTGACCCTGCAGTATCTCCACTTTTATTAAACTTTCTCTCGCCCCGGACTAAGTGTGCTCCCTGCCTATTCCACCATCTTGCCGCCTCCAAGCAGATATTTAATTGCCGATGTTACAGTATTGGGAGGCAGAGCCTGAAAGAGGTGATTAAACTGTGAGAGTGGCACCATCATGGGTGGGATTCATGCCTCCGTGAAAGAACTTTTGAGAGCGCTCTCTCCCTTCCACCCTCTGTCACGTGATGACGCAGCAAGGGGGCCCTTGCTGGGTGCTGGCTCGTACCTCTTGGATTTCCCAGTCTCCAGAAATATCTGTTCATTATAAATTACCCAGTAGGTGATATTTTGTTATAGTGGCACAAAACAGACCCAGACAGGCCTTGCCAGCATTTTAATTCTTTTCTGTAGGATTTGAGCCTTTTTGTTTCTTGTTCAGCAACGCGCTGCTAGGCAACAATTCCAGCCTTGGGACCAGAGTTGCTGCCCTTGGACATTTGACCACAGGACTGGGCCCTGTCCCTCCTACACAGACCTCAGAGCCACCCACTGCCTGAGGCGAGTGTGCTGCTGCGCTCCACCATGAGTCTACTTTTCATTTGCCTGGTATTTCCATTTGGCTCCTCCTTACCAATATCCACCAGTTTTGTAGGTGGTCCTCCATTTATTACTTTCATTCAGGCTCTCACTACCTCACAACTGAATTATTGCGTTAGTCTCCTCACTCCCTTTCCTCTCCTCTCAAAGCCATACTGCTTCCTAATGCCAGCCTATATTTTTGGTTATGTCATTTCTATTCCCTGAGCCAGTCTGGTACAGCTAAGAGCCTGGGCTTTGGAACACCAGGATTCCAGTCCAGGCTCTTCCTTAATTAGTCTGAACAAGTTACTCTATCCTTAAACAATCTACTAATCTGTAAAAATGTTAATCTCCACATAGTTGTTGAATAGATTAAATAAGATTATATCCACTATCTCCAAAGAACACCTTGTATAGTACCTAATATTTGGCAGATATTAAATGAATGAAAATTATCTTATAACCCTTTTAATTATACTTGTTATTCTTTAACAACTCACTCCATGGTCTTCCTATCTATTCACCAAGGCCTTCAACGCACGGAGAGATGGATGCACAATAGATGCTTTACACACATTATTCCATTAGTCTTCACTGTAGCCTGTCAGGCGGGTGCTTTGATTCCCAGTTGAATTCAGTGCTTGCACCAGTCTAATCATTACTAGAGTCAAACAGTTTCCTTTAAATCTTCTTTGTAGCCATACTTGTCATCCTTTATTGTGTTAGTCCATTTTCCATTGCTGTAAAGAAATACTTGAGTCTGGGTAATTTGTCAAGAAAACAGGTTTTTGTAGCTCCCTTTCCTGGAGGTCTAAGAGTATAGGGCTGGCTTCTGCTTTGTTCTGGCCAGGGCCTCATGGCAGATGGCATTACTGTGGTGATAACATCACAATGGTGATGATCTCACAATGATGATGTCATTGCAGTGGCAATGACATCACAATGACAATGGCATCACACTAGCAGGGCACATGTAGAGGAGATCACATATGAAACAGGACATCAGACAAACTCAGGGGTCAGGCTTGCTCTTTTTATAACAACTTACTCTTGAGGGAACTAACTGATGTCCCAAGAGAACTACATTATTCTTCCCAAGGACAGTGCACCCAATGACCTTGTTACCTTGCACTGGGCTCCAACTCTTGAAAGTTCCAGCACCTCAACACTGCTACATGAAGACCGAGACTCCAACACACGAACCTTTGGAGGATAAACCACATCCAAACCACAGCACTTATGATCTGATCCTACCAGATGGTCACCAAGAACAACGGAGGCTAATTTCAAGTTCAGTCTGGGTAAGCAAACTCTTACTGAGATTACCCAAGGGGAGACAAGAGAACATTTTATAGAACAAGGATAAAGTGACTAGATGCTACACTCTTAAACTTGATGGGATCTTTATTTATTCATGATTTTTAGCATTGATGAATTTCCTTTCTTGGGCCATCACTCATTCAACCAAAAAAAATGAGTTAAGTTCCAAGCAACATGCATCTGGGTGAGGTCAGGCTCAACAAATGGGCCATGCTTGCGCCTTCTTACTCAGTCTTGCCTTGTGCCCTCCACCATGTCCTGCTCTTGAAATGCCCAAGTATAAACTTGCCTTGAGTTTACAAGGCAAGCTAAAACCTTTCCTTCCAGACTTGACACTAGGTTATTTGACCAGCTAAAGTTCCAGATGCTAATCTGTTTAGCAAGAGCTGATGAGGTTTTGTTACAGCTGACAAAGGAAGTTTCAAAGAAATACCATCGACACTGCTTAATGATATTTAATACCAAAGCTTACCATCATTCAAATCATGGCAATGAAATGTTGGGTTAGTCCTGTGATAAAAACATTAAGGTGGGTATGTTTTCTATGTGGGTCCCAGGTGAACACTTGTCTTGAAACAAGAGTGGTCTTTATTTATTTATTATTTTTTAAAAATATTAATTAATTTATTTAAAAGGCAGAGTTACAGAGAGGCTGAGGGAGAGAGAGATAGAGAGAGAGAGAGAGAGGCCTGCTGGTTCACTCCCCAGATGTGCTGATACTAAGGCAGGAGCCAGGAGCTTTTTCCCAGTCTCCCATGAGGGTGCAGGTGCTCAAGGACTTGGGCCATCTTCCACTGCTTTCCAAGGCCAAAGCAGAGAGCCGGATCATAAGTAGAGCAGCTGGGACTTGTACCAGTGATCATATGGGATGCCAGCACTGTAAGTGGCAGCTCTACCCACTATGCCACAGCGCCTGCCCCTACAAGAGCGGTCTTTACCCATCTAATTCCTGGGGAGTTGGGGGTTAAATCTTGTAGCTGGCAGCCTTGGGACCAGCAGCTGCCAGCAATTACATTTGTCAGCGTATCCTCTGCAAGCCCCACTGCCTCCTTGGGGCTCACTGCCAGCAAGCCTCTTACTCCTGTGCATGTGGGGACATAAATCTCTTTGTAGGAAGCAGGAGCTACGCAAGGTGCTTGAGTAGACAAGGTACTTAAGAGCTTAGGCAGAGGAATGCAGTGCCACTCAGCTGCTCATTTGCTAATTACAAAATGTACTACTGATTTGTAAGCCTGGAAGTCCCTTTCTAACTGCATTTCTCTACGCTTTAGGGCAGCCTGTCTGAGGCTGCCATGTGGCCTTGAAGCTACAGCACTACTGGTGCACGGCACAGATTTCACCCCAAGCAAGAGATTCAAGATCCCCAAACTGGATGGGGCCACAAAAAGCACATTTATCATAACATATCTCCCAGTGGGATAAAACCCCACCACTAGGGGTTCACTCCCTGGGATAAGCAGCCCTCTCTTCCTGCAGCTTTCCTCCTGGGATGCAAACCCCTGGGAGTTAGGTGTGAGCAGAGACAAATGAATGGAGGAGAGGACCAAGAAGAAGGAGCTACAGAGTGTGCATGGGTGCAGGAAATACAACCTTTGCTTCCTTCGCTACACTGTTGACCGTGAAGCCCATTTGTGGCTGTTCTCCCACTCCTTGCATAATAGCTGGCACAAGGCAGAAGGGATGTGTTGACTGGCATGAATTAATAAAGCAGATTCAGCCCTCCTTTGCCTAAGAACGGGAGCCGTGAGAACAAAGACTCACAGGTACCTGTGCTCCGGTCACACTGCCCTGACCTGATGCCACGGCCAGGTGGGCTTCCTAGTCAGAAGCTTAAACTGAGAATATCTATGACTGGATTTTTTTTTTTTTTTTTTTTTAAGAAAATGAAGTGTCACGCAGATCCACTTTCTATCCTGGCTTACGCAGCAGCTCCCCGGTCTGACCTGTCAGCCGCTCCAGGCTTGTCCAAACCTAGAAAGAAGCAGGACAAGCACGTCCAGAGACTTCAAAGAACCAGAGCCGACCACTTCTAATTCATTGTCTTAAAACCGCTGCCAGAAGTGGCAGCCAGGGCGAGGCTGAGCCCGTTGGCTGTCTCAGGGACTGAAATCAACCCCAGTGTCAGTGAGCCTGTGGGGACAACGGAGCCAACTTCCTTCAAAAAGACACAGCCCCACCCTCTCCTTGGGCCACAAAAGCCTGGCAGACCTGTCACCTGGAAGGCAAGAGCAGCTGGAGACATTTTTATGGGATCCTTTTATGAGGACAGGATGTACTTTGTCTCCCCATTTAAGCCCATGCCTTTGAAAGTCAGATTCCTGGAGAAATGGTTTATAGCCTTGAACTTGTTAAAAAAAAAAAAAAAAAAAAAAACCTTGCAAAGATATGTGGATCAAATAATAGGGAAAGGCGCTCAACTGCTTAATTAATACTTTATGTACTCCAAGTAATTTAGCTGCTAAAGGGCTATGAGGGGACTTCAAAAGGTTTGTGGCAAAATAGAATTAAAAGGTAAAATTGTGTTGGCGCACAATTTTTGAAATCCATGCATTAAAAAGGTCTACAAAAAAAGGTCCGGAAAAATGCATATTATGAAAGAGAACTATACATGCTGTGCATGGATTTCAATTTGTTTTTTTCTACAGCATGAAGCCAGAGTGTCTGCTTTGGAATCCCATCTCTGCTACTTGTTAGGTTAACCTGCTAATTGACTAACTCCCTAAAAAAAAAACAATCATGACAAAGGAAAGAACTGAGCAATTAAAATTCCCAGTTCCAGCCGGTCCCTAACAGAACGCTGAAAGTTCTGAGAGAGCCAGGGCTTCGGAAACAGCACTTTTGTTCAAACAAGCCAATCAGCTCCTGAGGGAAGCTGCATGAATTCTCACATCAAGAGCTCATCACTTATAATGTAGGTCAAGGAGGCCATGTCAGCCCTGCCTAGTGAGTCTTTGTGTACTGAAACATGCAAATTAGAGAAAAGAAAGTGTTCCTATTTAAATGACTCTGCACTCTTGGGATTTTGAAGTGTGCCTGAACCATCCCTAAGCAGAAAACTCACTAGTCACACAAATGCAGTGGAGTCCAGAATCCATCAGCTACATCCCCACCTGTCAGAAAAATGATGGCTGCATGGTTTAGAAAAAAAAAAAAACAAGAAGTTGTGGACTCAGACAAAGGGGCTGAAGACCTCCCCTGGGGCTGGAAGCCAGTCCCAGCCTTCTCAACAGCCTTCTCAACCACTGTTTCCCTGGTGGAAGAAAAACCAGCTGGCCCGATTTCAGGAGGACATGCAGTTAGAACCATGACCCCAACCTCAAGTCCAGCACTTTTTCAGTGTCCCCAGTTGAGCTCTTTCACACGGTGCTCACGTGTGCACACATCTGCTCATGACCCCCTTCTGCCTGAAGACCCTCATGGGCTCTTAGGCTGGACAGCTTCTTAGGTTTGTCCTTGATACGCTCTATCCCCTCCCCTGCAGCCCCTGTTCCCCTGCTGGCCTCCAGCCAGGCCCATGCCCTCATCAAGTTCGCTCCCCTCAAGGCTCCTGCACGCTCTCCACTGGGGATGCCTTCCCTTCCCATCTTTGCCTCAGTCACTAGCAGCCATCCTTCAGTTTCGCAGCTCCAGGGCCAGGGAGGACTTCTCTGCCTTCTGGGATGAGCCCTCATCCTCGGCTGTGCTCTCTCATCCAACATGTCATTGTCCTTTCCAGCCCTCCCCACAGCCCATACTTGTTTGTGTGATTAGACCCTGTCATCTTAGGTTATCTGTTAAGACCCTGTCTGCTGTTGCCCACTAGGGCGCCTCCAGCACCGCAGATAAAGGCACTCCAAGATTTTCCGAATGGATGAATGGATGAAAGAATGAATGTGTTTGCATGCATTTTTCTTTATTTTTTCTGCTGCCGCAATGAGGACATTGGCCCAGGGGCAGTATTGGAAATAAAACCCCCAATCAGAATAATTGTTCCTTCCTGTGAAGGCCTGCAGAACTGCTTGTCATTGTGTCAGGCTGACTTACGACACAGTCAGATGAATAGCATGTCTCCTTCCGCCTCTGACCGTATTTCATTCATCATTGTATTCCCCGTACCCAGCACATACACTACAGAAGAAACCACACAATCTATGAAGAAACTCACACATTTGTTGAAGGGGGAAAAAGCACAATGTGCTAAGCAGAAAGTGACAGGCTACAGGAATTAGATCCTGCAGCACAAAGACGGTTAGTGTACACTCATAGATGGATCAACTCCAGAAAGGGATAGGAGTATCTCTTCCTGCGATACTATTGCAAAGGAGGAGAGAACAGATGCTCAAAGACTACACTGGAGCCAGCATTCTGTATCATGGCTACAACACTTTCAATCCAGCTTCCTGCTAATGCACCTGGGAAGGCAGTGGATGATGGGCCAAGAAGCTGGGCACCTGCCAGCTACATGGAAGACCAGGATGGAGTTACCAGCTCCTGGCTTTGGCCTGGCCCAGCTCTGGTGTTGTGGCCATTTTGGGAGTGAACCAGCAGATGGAAGATTGATCTCTCTCTCTCTCTCTCTCTTTCTCCTGCTCTGCCTTTCAAATGAATAAATCTTCAAAAATCAATCAAGATGATGGGGAATAGACAGAAGGACCTTTGTGTCTGGCAACTACAGTTTGCCCAAATTTGCTCTTTCCATGGTGAAGATGATCAGATAGGAGAAAGTTTGGCTGGAACAAAAGATGGAGGCTGGGAGAAAGCACAGATGATCTGGATAAGGCACTGTGTTGAGTGAGCCAGAAAGTTTACTTAAGAAAATACTGGAAGTTAAAAAAGCAGTGTGAAGAGGTAAGAATTGTTTGGTATAAACGTGTGTCTTGGAATTTTTCCATCTGTGCTTGGCTATCTAAACCCAGAGGGATGGGTAGAGATTCAGTGTTAACAATGCTAATTGAACAGTCCAAGTTGGGAAAGAGTCCAGTGGCACCAGGAGGGGCAGATTGTCCAACATAGAGCCAGAGGAGGCCAGTTGCTGGAAATCTTGCTGGTGGCTAAAGGTTAGGACTTGAGCCCACAAAGCTATTGTGTAGGTCTATTAGGTAACTCAGGACTTGGAAATCAGACCAGCTGGGGAGGCATAGGTGCTTGGGTATAGATGTGGGCGTTAGAGGGAGAGGGAGTCCAGCTACGCTGACCCCTGACCTGTGGAAGGCCTCCTTATGTACCAGTCTTTAGTACAAGGGAAGACAGCCAAGAGATGGTCAGCCTGGAGGTAAGGCTCCAGCCACACAGGTGAATTTAGGGCAGTCCCTAAGAAGGTGGATCAGTTAGGAGGGTTCCAGTCCTGGGGTGGCAAGACAGTGGGGCAGATTCTTGACACAGGGGCTCGTTTGTAGAATTCAAGTAGAACAAGACCACAAGCCCAGTGTTAGAGTCATCTTAAGAAGGTGAGTGTGGATGCGGGGAGATGATTAACAAGTTGCAGGCAGGGGCAGAGAACGTGTGGGGATGCATATTGCTTCTGGTATTGGAGCAGAGAAGGTAGCATTTTCCCTGCCTCCTGTTCCCATCCCCACTGCTCTCAAAAGAAGGGATGGGAAAACACAAGATCCCATGGGAGAGGAGACTGGGAGGGAACGCTTTGGGGAAAGCCAAATTTTTTGTAAAGTGAGGAAATGAAGTGAAGAAATACAGAGACTTACAAGGAAATGGGAAAAATAATCTATGATGATGTCATGATACTGAGAAGCACCTTGGGCCAAAGGTCACCTCGGCCTGTGCTACTCTAGATCTAATGCCTGGAGCTGGCCTGGGCCTGGGCTGGTAAATTTGCCCCCATGGTGGTCTCAGGTCATTTGGCTTCTGCTTGCACTGACCTTGGCTGGAAGGAGTTTAACTACAGTTATATTAAGGACAATTCAAAAAGTTCACGGAGTATGGGATTAAAACATAAGCTTATTTTTACAAAAAAGATTTTGAGGGGCTGGTGCTGTGGCACAGCAGGTTAAGCTGCCACTTACAATGCTGACATCCCACTGGTTTAAGTCCCAGGTGTTTCACTTCCAATCCAGCTCCCTGACAATGCACCTGGGGAAGCAGGGGAAGATGCTCCAAGTGCTTGGGTCCCTGCCAAACATGTGGGGGTCCCAGAGGGAATTCCTGGCTCCTGGCTTCTGCCTGGCCCAGCTCCAGTTGTTGTGGCCATTTGAGGAGTGAACCAGCAGATGAAAGATCTTTTTTTTCCTCTCTCTCTTTTTTTAAGAATTTTGAAATCCATGCATGTTTTTCTCCTAATGCTCATTTTCCATAAACTTTTTGAAATGGCCTTTAGGCTGGAGATCTGCAATTTGCCAAACATGTACAGTTAAAAATGCTTTGCAGGGGCTGGCGTGGTGTAGTGGGTAAAGCCACTGCCTGCGACGCCAGCATCCCACATGGTCACCGGTTCAGATCCTGGCTGCTCCACTTCTGATCCAGATGTGGTGTTAGAGTCCCTGGGATTGAGTCCTAACTCCACTTCTGAACCAGCTTCGGGCTCATGTGCCTGGGAGGCAGCAGAGAATGACTCAAGCACTTGGGTCCCTGCTTCTCCTGTGGAGACCGGGCTAGAGTTCCTGGCTTCTGGCTTTTGCCTGGTCCAGCCCCAGCTGTTGTGGGCATTTAGGCAGTGAACCAATGGATGAAGATTAAACAAAATTCATGGAAAAGCGGAATTAAAAGATAAATTTGGGGCATGCATTTGGTCTTGGGGTTAAGATGTTAGTTGTGATGCCTGTGTTACACACTGGAATGCCTGGGTTTGAATCCCTCCTCTGGCTCCTGATGCCAGACCCTAGGAGGCAGCAGGTAGATGATGGCTCAAGTGGTTGGGTCCCTGCCACACACCTGGGAGACCTGGATTGAGTCCCCACTTCCTGACTCCAGTCCAGGACTGACTTGCAATTTTGTGGACACTTGGGTACAGGGAACAATGGATGGGAGCCTTCTCCCTGCCCCTTCCGTGTGTGTGTGTATGTGTGTGTGTGTGTGTGTGTGGCTTTCTCTTGACAAAATGGAGGGGGATAAATCTATTTTTGTGAAAAACATTTTGAAATCCATGCAAAGGTTTTTCATATTATGCACTTTCTGTAAATTTTCAAATACTTGCATCTACAAAAAATGTACAGTATTGTTTTTCAGGTTCTTTAATTGTAGCCCTGGTCAAGCAGTAATCATTCTATGATTTTCTTTCTTTCTTTCTTTCTTTCTTTCTTTCTTTCTTTCTTTCTTTCTTCCTTCCTTCCTTCCTTCCTTCCTTCCTTCCTTTCTTTTCTCTTTCTTTCTTTCTCCTCCTCCTCCTTCTCCTTTTCCTCCTCCTTCTTCTTCTCCTTCTAAGATTTGTTTTAATTTGAAAGGCAGAGTTACAGAGAGAGGAGAGGAGAGACAGAGACAGAGACAGAGAGAGAGATCTTCCATCTATTGGTTCACTCCCCAAATGGTTGCAATGACTGGGGCTGGGCCAGGCCAAAGCCAGGATCCAGGACCTTCTTCTGAGTCTACCACGTGGGTGCAGGAAGGGCCCAAGCACCTCATCCATGCTATGCTGCTTTCCCAGGCCACCATCAGGGAGTTGGATCAGAAGTAGAGCAGCCAGTACTTGAACTGGAGCCCAGATGGGATGTTGGCATTTCAGGCAGGCAGTGGCTTTACGGGCTGTGCCACAATGCTGGCCCCAAGCGTAGCATTTTCTTCAAGGCACAAACTTGAAAGTAAAATTTCTGTTTAGGAAAGATTTGTCTGTTTTGTTCCCTGCAGTATTCTCTGTGTCTAGAACATTGCTTGGAAGAGAAAGCACTCAATACTTACTTGTTGAACAAATGCAAGAAAGAAATTTTAATGTTTAGTACCCTAAACCAAGACGATTCCTTTGTCTTGCTTCTCTCTGGTCTCCAAGTCTTTCCTCTAAGCTGCCCGATGCCCTTGAGGGTAAGGTGATCCACAGCACTGCTAGGCCAGGTGTACAAAAATCTCCCTGCTGGGGTTCCCTGTGAGCTCCCCTTTCTGCTGGCTGGCTGCAGTCAAGTGTTTGGGAAGCTCCCTGTGGAACTGGTGGGCGAGGGATCCTGGCTTCCGGTCACAGGGAGCATCCCCCCCTGCTCAGAAACACGAATTCTGGATGGTGCAGAAGGTAGACTTTAGTGTGTTGAGCCACGGAGATTTGTAGCATTCAAGCTATGCTCTAATTAATACCAGGACGACATCTACCTTGAGTATGCTCATTTCCCGGTTGTCTAGCACGATTTGTAACGTACATCAGAGACTGAGTAATATTTGTTGAAATAAGAAAAGGAAGGAAGCGAGGGAGAAAATGATACTCACAGAGCTGTGCCATCACCCAGCGTCTCTGCCCTTGGCGTCTCCACTTTCCCCCTCCCATCTCCTTCACTTCACTTTGTGCTGAAACCACAGGGAGGAATCTTCACTTGGGGATCTGCCAAATGTGGGCCAGGGCATACAGATTTTTGGTAAACTTTATTTTTTATTGTTAAAGAATTTATTTTAAGTATTACTTATCTGAGAGAGAGAGAGAGAGAGAGGAACAGAGATATCTACCCTCCTCTGATTCACCCCCAAATGCTCCCAACAGCCAGGGCAGGGCCAAGGCCAAGGCCAAGGCCAAGGCCAAAGCCGGGAACCAGGAGCTCAATCCAGGTCTCCCATGTGGGTGACAGGAACCCAATCATCTGACCCCTCATCACTGCCTCCCAAGCTCCGCATTAGCAAGAAGCTGAAGTCAGGAGCCAGAGCCAGGACTCAGATACACCAACATGGGCTGTGGGCTTCCTAATTGCAGAGCAAACACTTATCCCTGGTAAACTTTGTTTTAATGATACCTTCGAGTTAATTGAGTCTGACATTATTTTATACAAGTGGGATTTAACAAAACCTATTCTGAAGCAGAATATTGATAATGAATTTGCCATTGAATAACATCTCAGTACAAACAATGTTTACTATCTACTTTTTAAATTCTAGACTTGGGCATTATTTGAATTAAGTAATGTAGAAATGAAGAATGCTATATTTTTCATTATAGACATCTATATTATTTTATCCGCAGGAAAAAACATTGCGATAAAAATGTCTAGTGCTCACCCTATCCTGTTTGCATCTTCCCAGAACACGGAGGCAGGCAGGCAGTGCAGGGGGACTGGTCCCAGGCCCTGTGAGCGAGGGGTGTCTCTCCTCCTAGGACGGGGCAGTGAAGGCCCCTTGCAGAGCTTTTGATCTCTCTTCTTGGTGAGAAATAAATCTTGGTTGTATTACAACCGAGACTCCAGAGTTTCTATGCTGCCTAAAATAGTGTCGTTTATCCTAACTGAACAGAGGAGTTCATGCATAACATAATGGCAAATTTACTCCCTAGATGACTTACTGATCTACATCACTAGCCCGAGAGTGAAAGGACCAAGCTACGTTTTCCTATCTCAGAGATGAAGAAAAGAGATTCCAAAATGGCGGGATAGGGAAAGGATGTACCGCTTTAGGCTAGGGGAGATCAGCAGCAAAAAAGTGGAAGGAGTGCATTCCCTGGAACTCTGCAGTGAAATTCCACAGAAGGAGGCGAGATGCCATGGATCAGCGTGGGAGGTGTGGACACACAGCAATGAGCTTGGACACAACACATGGCCCCCGCAGCCGAGAGCCAGGGGGAGCGCCAGCTTTGGAGAGCGAGGTGAGACCACAATGCAGCAGCCGAGGCCGCTGGTGATGTAGCTGGAGGGAGAGCCTGAAGGAGGACACTGTCTTTGAGTCCGGCCTGGAGCCCTAAGGAGGACAGGGTACCAGCCTAACCCAGAGAAAAAAGGGCACACTTTTCTCCCCCACCCCCCTACAACGGCACCCACCAACCAGTTGGGGGAAGGCACTGTTTTGTCCACAGTAGCAGCTGTGCCAGGTCTCGTGGGCGTGCTCAGCAACGGTCAGGGACAGGTGCCAACTTGACAGCAGTGGCAGCTGGAGCAGCTCAGGTGAGCACACCGGGCGGCGAGCAGAGAGGAGGTGCCATTTTGAAATCCGCAGTGGCTACAGGGGCTCTTTTGCTCACCAGCAACCAGTGGGGAGAAGGCAACATTATAACAGGAGTAGCGGCTGCAGCAGCTCTTGTGCACACGTGTGACCCAGGGATTTTACCAGAGGGAAAAATCAGTGTTTTCCACTGACTTTGGGTCTGGCTGTGAGGACTGACATGGGGCTGGGAACTCACATAGGACTGGGAGGTGCCCCCAGCCCCTCAACATATCACAGGATCCAGGGCTCAAACCACCCAGCAGATCACACACAGGCATGGAAATGAGAGCATTTCAGGAATGGAAAGCCAAGACACTGTGGCAAAAAATGTCTTACAGGTAGAATCTGTGAGTGAGATCCCAGGAGAAAGAAGTGGTCATCAAAGGAACAGGTGCTTTTCTCTGAAGGGAGGAGAGAACTTCCACTTTGCTAATGGCTTTATTTAAATACTGACGAAATAATGGATTCATAAGGGTTCCATAGCCTAGGCAGTTCATGTCAAGAGCCTTGGGTGATCACTGGCATCATACATAAGAGTTCTAATTGCTAAATTAGCCACAGGAGTCACTGTACACTAACTCCCTATGCAGGACCTTTGTCTTCAAAGAGTTGTATTGTGAGAGTTAACAGTAAAATTTGTTCTCAAAGGTTTATTTCATTTTAGTGTATTAAGTTGAGGATATTCTTATGTTACATAAGTTTTAGTTATGCCTAAGTGTCCAACTCCATTGTTTGTTTTTTTAGGTTTTTCTTTAATTAATGAAAAAAATTTGTTCTCAAGGACTTACTTTCTTTTAATGTATTAAGTGGAGAATATTTTTATGTCATAGTTATGTCTAAGTGATCACAAAAGATGTATCATTCTTGGGTGCTTCTTTAAAGTTAATTAAGTTTCTCAAAAAAAAAAAAAGTGAAATTAACTTCGAGATGCAATGACTTTGAACAGCCTTTGTCTGGACTGTTAAGGAACAGGTTGTGTGTGTGTGTGTGTGTGTATACAAATGATTAAGGGATCAATTCAACAGTAAGGTATGACTCTAGTAAATGTATATGCACCCAGTGCTGTGGCACCTGGATTTTTAAAAGAAATGTTAATGGATCTAAAGGGAGACATAGACTCCAACACAATAGTAATGGGGGACTTCGACACCCAACTTTCACCAATGGACAGCTCAACCAGACAGAAAATCAACAAACAACAGAGGTAATCACCACTATGGACCAAATGGACCTAACTCCTGTCTACAGAACTTTTCATCCTACAGTGAAGAATACACATTCTTTTCATCAGCACATGGAATTTTCTATAGGATAGGCCATATGCTAAGCCATAAAGCACGTCTCAGCAAAATAAAAAAAAAATCAAAATCATTATTGCATCTTTTCTGACCACAATGGAATGAAGCAGCAAATTAACAACTCAAGCATCTCTAGAACATATGCAAACACAAGAGACTGAACAACATGCTCCTGAATGTACAGCGGGTCACAGAAGAAATCAAAAGAGAAATCAAAGGCATCAAGAAAAGGGAAAAGATTTGGAAAGGGCAAGTGTATTTGGGGTTCAGGATAAAGGGCGTTGACAAAGCAAAGCTACACAATTAGAAGCAGCCCTTGACATCCCAGCTCCAGCTGAATCCACACTTCATTCTGTGACCTGTGGACACAGAGATTTAATCTTCACAGTGGTTCCTTTTCCTGTATTCACATTACATTAAACCTGGCTGCAAAGCCAGTCCACCAAACAAAGGTTGACACAGAACTCAAGGCAAGTCAACATTCAACTATGCTGATCCATATGGCAAGAGAACTCACTGATTCCCCAAATCATCTGCTCTCCTGCTTGTTAAAGACTCTCCACTTCATAAAACATTCATGCAGCCATCGGGTAATTCTGTTATCTTGTTCTCTGTGTGTGTGAGTCTGATTGTATTTCCCCCTTGATATTAAATAATATGGCCTTTGTTGCTGTCTTTGAGGTGTAATCTCATTTATATGCTATCATTTACACCACCCTCCTCACAGGATAACTTCCTTCCCTTTCATGTCTTTCAAATACAGGCAGACAAAGCATTATTATTTCCATGTAAAAACTAAATCCCAGACTTTGTGGCCTCTGGGCCTATTTGTTATGTTGATGTTTTGCAAATACAATTGCCCCTCCTGTACCCTAAATGATCAAGATAGGCAGACTCTGGCTGTCTGAATATTCAGATTCAATCTACAGTGTGTCTTAGAAGGATATTCTACCTCGGTAGAATAGAAGTCAGAGTTTGGACACATTAAATCACTGTAAGTTAAAGAGACGGCTCCTGGTGGGAAGAGAGGATGAATTCCAAATATGTGACCTAAACTAGCACCAAAAAACTGCATGGGACAACCAAAGATATATCGAGGTAGAAGCCATGTTAGCAAGGCAGTTGCTATCACTTTCAAACTTCAACAGGTAGCAAATATTCTTTTCAGGCTCCAAAATGCACATTGTGTCCAAAATGCACTTTTTCCATCATCAGTCTGGCTTTATCATCAGCTAAGCCAAACCCCACCCCTGGCTTTCCAGTATCCAGTTACTGAAACCAAAGTAACACTGGTCTCTGTCTAGTGCAAATATACCTGAAGTTTCTTCACTAGCTTCTTTCTCAGGTACACGGATTCAAGATAAATCGCCAGAGATAAAAATGAAAAGAAATGGAAAGATAAGAAAGTGCAACAGAGGGATTCACTATGTGAAAACTCATAGAACAAAGGTTGGTCTGCTGTTGGCGATGATTTGAGCTTGCACTTCACTAAGAAAATAGAGGTGGTCATTTAGCCTATGGGTTAAGAAGCCGGAAACCCACATTGGAGCACTTGACTTTGATTCCTTTCTCTGGCTCCTAATCCCAGCTTCCTGCTAATGCACGCCCTGGTAGGGCAGCAAAGATGGCTCAAGTAATTGGGTTCCTGCCACCCACTTGGGAAACCTGGATTGTATTCCTGTCTCCTTGTTTCAGATCCTTGTCCACTGCACACATTTGTAGGGTGAAATAGTAAATTGGAGTGCTTCTCTCTCTTTCTCTCTCTCAAATAAAAATGGAAAATGAAGCTCTCACAACTGGCTATGGTCTTTCATCTTGCTCTCACCAAACTGATGCGCCAGCCTGCCTCTGCTTTCACCTCCTCTCTAGCTTTTGACAAGCTCTTGATGCCACTTCATCACTCTCCTTCTTAAAACTGTGATCCCTTGGCTTTCGCTTTGACTCTGTATCACCAACACTTACTCCCCCGTGTAGCTCTCACTAACAGAAATATGCATCACTATTTTTTCTATGCATCCTCCATTCGCTGCCTAATTTCTCTTCTCTGAATCATAGCCAAATTTCTCCTCTAAGAGTGGCGCATGTCTTTTTGCTCTTCATTTACTCTTCAACCTACTGGAAATTGATTTCACCTTCATCTTTCCAGGGAAATTTCTCATTTCCCCTCTAACTTCTCCTCAAGGTCTCTACATTGCCTCAGCTTAGCAGCGGTAGACACAACGAACCCTCAGGCTTCTGAGACGCCTGTGTCTCTGCCTGCTCCTCTGATCATGCCTTCAATGTTCCTTTGCAGGACTTAAGAGCACCGTTCCATTGCTCTGTATCCATTTGGCTGTAACAGTGGTTAAAATACTGAGATACAACATGCCAACTATAAATAGCTATATCCCAAGCCACTCCTGCTCTAACCCTCCTGCTCTCTTGGCCTTTCCTCCAACTCGCTGAACATTTGCTTAACTCGGCAACTAAAGGGTCAATGTCCCCTACAGTAGGAGGTTCCAGGTAGGTTGCCCCCAGCTTGAGTTCTGATTGACCAGTGTCTGTGCTCAACTTCTGTGAACACCCAGAGTCCTTTGCTGTCTGAGTTCTACAGGTTTTAGAGATCCATGGCTTTGTCCTAAACCTCCGTTCTTTTCCCTCTACATTTTCTCTCTGAGTGATGTCACCTCTGTCTGTTAATTTCTGGACTTTTCTCCAGTATGCCATTGACTCTTAAGCTTCTTTTTCCCTAGAGTTCTGTACTCCATACCTATCACTCCCATGAGTCATCCTCTTGGATACATCAGAGACATCTCGGACTTCACACGTCCTAGGTGGGCCTCACACATGCCCAACACCAGCGCCAACTTATTTGTGTTCAGTCTTCCCCGTAGCCCAGTTGGTCAACTTTCCTCCTTCATCCTCATTTGGCTCATCCCTTTCCTTTTCATGTCCTGTCAATTTTGTCTCCACAATATATCTCCTATCTGCTCTGCTGAGCCACTGGACGGCCTCCAAGCTGTATTTCCTGCTTTCATTCTTGCCTTTATCCAGTCTGCTTCACATTCAGTAGTCAGAGAAATCTAAAAATACACATCCTATTTTAGCACTCCGAGCCCACAACTCTTCAATGACTTCCCGTGACATTGGAATAAACTAAAATGCGTAAGCAATAACTAAGGAAGCCCCTATGTGCTATTTCCGGCTTTCTGTCTTGGATCCTATCCCACTGGCCTTCCCTTGATCCCTTGAATTCACCAATTCAGGGACTTTGGACTTCAGTCTGTCATTTTGATTGAATTCTTTCCAACCTTCAGGTCTTAGCATAGATGCCACCACTCTGGAGAGCTCTTTCCAAATACCCAGGGTAAATGATGTCCCTTACCCCCTCCTACTGTTTTTACCCACGATTCTCTACTTTCCTTATTTTGTAAATCTATTCTTTTCTTGCTTATTTTATTTGTGATCTTCTTCATTAGACCCTAAGCCACGAGATAGGAGCTATACCTCTTCTATTCACCATTGCATACGAAAGGCCTGGCGCCAACCCAAAGAGACTTTCACTGAATTTCCCAGCCAGCTCAACGTCTGTACATCCCACCAGCCACACAACAATCTGTCCAATGGTGATAGCACTCTTCTTGAGAAAAGGCCTTCAGGTAACACCGAAGAATAAGTAGAAGCCCTTTATTCTCTGTCCTAACAACAGGAGTTATAGGCTTTCACCAAAAAGTCAAGATGAGTGTTCAACTAGAATTTATCACAGCACTGAAGCGCATTTCTTTGTATTTGAAATGTTTCAGTGGCTGGGAACCAAGGAAGTAACCACCTATGTTAATATAGGGTAAGAAGGTCACCATGTACGTCTCAAAGGAGGAGGCATTCACCCCACCCTCTGAAGCTGACCAGCCCTTGTTATCTCTGGGAAGTCTTTACAATGCTGTTGCCTGGGCCCCACATTGAGAGATTCCAATTTTGCTTTGATAGTTACATACTTATTTGAATGTGTATTACAAAACACATAATAAGAACATTAAAGCTTGATCAGGAACATTTCTTATGGGGAAAACAGTCCATGAACACATTATATAAATGACTGAACTATCAGAAAACTCTTATATTTCTGAGATTGTGCAATCCAATGTGTGCAAATACTGAAGGCTTCCCCCAAGACAAAGCTGTGCCCTGATGGGTGATCAGGATAGACAGGGTGCAGGCCCCAGGCTCTTAGAGCAGCCATTTGCATACCTCTGCCATAATGAAGGCCACCTTCCCATTTGCATTTACCACTCACTGCCAAGCAGCTCATATGCCCTCTTTTTTCTCACACTCATAAGTTACAAGGAGACAACACTAAAGCTGGAGAACAGACAAGACGACTGTGCCCGAGCTGGGTGGAAGGGAGATCTGGGGACTCCAGGCCACAGTCTCAGAGGCAGCCCTCGAAAGCCCAGATCAAGAGGAGACACCCTGTGCCCTTGCCTGGGCAGCATAGGGAAGGTGGACTTCAGTACTCAGGAGCTTCTCTGTTCTCTCGGGCTATTCTCTCACTCTAGCCTCCCTGACATAGGAGACGGTGATGGATACAGGGGAGTTGAAAACTGTTCCCTTCCGGGGTGACCACAGAGCTTCACATGGCAGGGAGAGGGCCTTGGGGGAGATGCAATGTGGAAGTTGAAGAAACAAGAAATTGTTGTGGTCATTTATTTCACCAAGATTATATTAAGGGGCTTCACAAAGATCATGGAAAATGGGAATAAAAGTTAACTGTATTTTGTAAAAAGAAAAGAAAAGAAAAGAAATCCATGTGTAGTTTTTTTTCATCATATACATGTTCACATTTGAAGAACCTCTCCTAGGCATGGGTTTCAAAATGTTTTGCTCCAAGATAAACTTAGCTTTTATTGCCATTATCCACAAATGTTGTGAAGTACTTCACAGCTAAATTTCATTACATCTTATTTGCTTAACTTTCATGTCTAAGTACAGCATGGCTGTGTTCATCATTTTAAAGACAGAGAGAGACACAGAGAAAGAGGTCTTCCATCTGGGGATCTACTCCCCCCAAATGCCTGTAACAGCCAAGGCAGGATCAGGCTGAAGCCAGGGACCAGGAACTCCATCCAGGTCTCCCACATAGATGGCAGGGGCCTACAAACTTGGGCCACCTTCTGCTGCCTTCCCAGCTGCATTAGTAGGGATCTGGATCAGAAGTGGAGCATCCAGGACTCAAACCATTACTCCATTGTGGGATGCCAGCATCACACTGGCCAATGTCTGCTTTATTTTAAAATTTTTCCTATATTTTTTTTAAAAAGTACTTACTTATTTATTTGAAAGGCAAAGTTACAGAGAAAGAGGGGGAGAAATAGAGAGAGAAAGAGATCTTGCATCTGCTGGTTCAGTCTCCAAATAGCCACAATAGATAGGGCTGGGCCAGGCTGAAGCCAGGAGTCTGGAACTCCAAGTGTTTCAGTGGGTGTCAGGGGCCCAAGCACTTGGATCACCTTATGCTGGTTTCCCAGGTGCCTTAGTAGGGAGCTGGATCAGACGTGTAGCAGCACATATCCAAAGAGGTGATCATATGGGATGGCAGCATAACTCACTGCACCACAGCATTGACCCCCATGTTTTCCTATATTTTATATAATTCCTTAAAATTTATGTTTGTCTTTTCATCTATCATTGCATGTATATTTGAAAGTTCAAAATAGATCACATCTTATATAAATGATTATGTTATGACCTTGACATCAGTTTGGTGACTTGCATGCATCAAGGCTGTGGTCCGCAAAGCCTTAGGTTAATGGTAGCGGAAACCTAATCCAATTATGGTGTTCAGGGATACAGCCTTTGGGAAGTGACTGGATTGGGTTGGGTTTCCGGTGGAGCTCCCATGGACGGATCTAGACAGTCCCATGGCCCTCCTGCCATGTGGGATCTAGACAGACCTATGGCCCTCCTGCCATGTGGGATCTAGACAGTCCCATGGCCCTCCTGCCATGTGGGATCTAGACAGACCTATGGCCCTCCTGCCATGTGGGATCTAGACAGTCCCATGGCCCTCCTGCCATGTGGGATCTAGACAGTCCCATGGCCCTCCTGCCATGTGGGATCTAGACAGACCTATGGCCCTCCTGCAATGTGTTGCTCTGTGCTCCAGAACTCTGCCAGCAAGGACAGCATCACCAGAGGCCTGCCTGATCATGGACTTGAACCTCCAAAACTGTGAGCTAAGTAGACTTTTACTCCTCACAAGGCCAATTTCCTTGGCTATTTCATTGCAGTGTGAGAAGCTGACTAAAGCAGATTAATATCGTTCTGATGAATGCCGTAGCATGATAGCAGATGTTTACATAACACTAGGACCAAGGCACGGTTCTAAGTGATACACGTATATTACTTCATTTAAACTCTGTAAAGGAAAACTTGTCATTATCCCCATTTTACCGAGGAGAAAGCTGAGGTAGGGCAAGAGTGTAGATTTATTAATCTTTTATTTTTATTCTATATAATGTTGTCTTAACAGCACTTCTTGAAAACCAAATTGGTGGAGTTAGGAAATAACTACATCATGCAAAAAAAAAATTGTCAACAGTTTTGGTTCCAATATAATTCAGTAAGCACTTGCCACTCCTCCTCTCTCATGGAATGCAACTATAAAACCTAGACAGAAAGTGAGGCTGAGATAGTTGAAGAATGGAAAAAGGAAATAAAGTATCTGAACAAGCACATCAGGGAACAACCCCGGAATCCAAATAAAACTGTCCCCGGGGTGAGTTTATCATGCCATCAATCTTCTATTCTCCCTAACTGGACTCAAAGGAGAGGCAAGGTAGAAGCGTTGTCTGTGTATGCTGCAGAAGGCAGGCAGGAGGCGCACCCTGGTTCTGGCTTGGGAGAGAGTGGGCAAATCAGTTCATTATTTTCCATTTTCTCCACCCTCTCAGGTCCCAGCCATTAGGTAATTCTGTGGCAGTGATGGCCCTGACGGTAGCAACCTGCAGGCATCAGAAGCAAAACTCCAACAGGGAGGAGCTTTTCTCTCTGTTCAGGGGCGCTGAAGCGCTAGGAGGTGGAACACACGGCTGGGGATTGCTCCTCTTTGGCTCCTTGCTTGGCACTGAACATGGCGTCATTGCGGAAGTGGGACGTTCTTGGGTGGAGGAACAAAAGGGGCAGCCCCAGTGAACCGGGAAACTGTCGGGAGACAAGAAGGGGTGGCCCCTTAGGGAGTCAACCCCCCAGAGCTGTGTGGGAACTCATGGGCCCAATGACACGCCTGTGCATGGACAGGATCCTGACAGGCACGTTCTAGGCTCTGAGAACTGAGCTAATGTAATAAATAAGCTTCCACCCGGTGCCCCTGGTGCTGAGAGGTGCACGGTGTGGCAGGAGCCCAGACAGCACCGCACAAGCTTTGGAAAGTGAACTGACGTGGAACCACGGTTCACCAAAGCAGGGTTGGAATATGCAGCCTGAAACTAACCAGGCTGCCATCTGTTTAGGCAGGAGCAGCATTTTTCGTACTCTTTAAGTAACGCTCAAACTTTTGTAAAGTAATATACAAAATGTCCAGGATAGAATCCAAAGTTACCTGGTGTACAAAGAGCCAGGAAAATCTTAGCTCCTATAGGAACAGATCGGCAGCTGACAACAATCAAACGACAGAAATGTTGTAATTCTTTGACAAGGAGTTTAAAATGGTTGGTTATTATAATAATTGTCAAAGAAATAATTTCAGACACTTTTGAAACAAGCACTAATATAGAAAATAGCAGAGACTGATGTTGTATGCTGAAACCCACTAATTGTTTATAAAACAAATCAATCCATGTTGGATCTCTGTCCTTAATGAGTTGTACTATGAGAATTAATGGTAAAACTTGTCTTCAAACTGTACTTTATACTTTGTGTGTCTGTGTGGGTGCAAATAGTTGAAATCTCTACTTAGTATAAAGTTGGTATTCTGTATATAAAGTTAATTAAAAATGAATCGTATTGGAAAATGGAATAGGAGAGGGAGTGGGAAGTGGGATGGGAGTGGGGGTGGGAGGGGGAGAATGAGGGGAAGAAACACTATATTCCTAAAAGCTGTACATATGAAAATTTGTATTCATTAAATAAAAACCTTCAAAAAATTTTAAGAAAGGGTTAGGCAAAGAGTTTTTAGACAAGATATTCCATACACACGATCTATAAAAGGAAAAAAGTTATAAGTTGACTTCATAAGAAAAATAAAATATTTATTCTACGAAAGACACTGTTGAGAGAATGAAAAGACAAGCTACAGACTGAGATAAACTATTTGCAAGCCACATAGCAAACAAAGAACGTGTATACCCAATATATAAAAATGCTAAAAAAAGGCATGAAAACATACAACAGTTTAAAAGTCACTAACAGAACAGATACACAAAAGAGAAAGAGAATCCAAACTTACCATGCCAGAAAACTACCAAAATACAAAGATAAATAATAGGAGGGGTAGAAAGCAGCAATGTGGAAAGCCAAGACACTCTGGCAAAAAAAAAAAAAAAAAAAAAAAAAGAGGACCTAAATGAAAGATCTCTGCAAGTGAGATTCCAGTAGAAAGAACGGGCCATCAAAGAAAGAGGTACCTTTCTCTGAAGGGAGGAGAGAACTTCCACTTTGACTATGACCTTGTCTAAATAAGATCAAAGTCAATGAACTCAAGAGACTTCCTTAGCCTTGGAAACTCATGACAAGAGCCTAGGGAGATTTCTGACGCCATAAACAAGAGTGTCAAATTGTTAAGTCCACAACAGGAGTCACTGTGTACTTACTCCTCATGTGGGATCTCTGTCCTTAATGTGCTGTCCAATGTGAATTAATGCTATAACTAGTACTCAAGCAGTATTTTACACTTTAGGTTTTGAGTGGGTGCAAACTGATGAAATCTTTACTTAATATATACTAACTTGATCTTCTGTATATAAAGATAATTGAAAATGAATCTTGATGTGAATGGAAGGGGAGAGGGAGCGGGAGATGGGAGGGGTGCAGGTGGGAGGGAAGTTATGGGGGGAAAAAACCATTGTAATCCATAAACTGTACTTTGGAAATTATATTTACTAATTAAGAGTTAAAAAAAAAGAAAGCAGCAATGAATATATGAAACAATCAGTAAATAACAAAATAACAGGAGTTAGTTCTTATCTATCAATATTAAATTTGAATGTAAATGTAGTACATTCCCCAGTCAAGAGATGTAGGTTAACCAAATGGATTTATAAATTTTTTTAAGATTTATTTATTTATTTGAAAGGCAGAGTTACAGAGAGGCAGAGGCAGAGATAGAGAGAGAGAAATCTTCCATCTGCTGGTTCACTCCCCAATTGTCCACAATGGCCGGAGCTGTGCTGATCCGAAACCAGGAGACAGGAGCTTCCTCCAGGTCTTCCCATGCAGGTGCAGGGTTCCAAGGACCTGGGTCATCTTCTGTTGTTTTCCCAGACCATAGCAGAGAGCTAGATCGGAAATGGAGCACTGGGACTAGAACTGGTGCCCATGTGGGATGCTGGCACAGCAGGAGGCAGCTTTACCTGCTACACCACAGCATCAGCCCACAAATGGATTTAGAAGAGAAAAAGGACAAGACCACGGAGTAGGTGTTGTGGCATAGAGAGTTAAGCCCCAGCTTACAATGTCCACACCGAGTATCAATACATCCAATTAAGACCCAGGAAGTCCTACTAATGCACCCTGGGAGGCAGCAGATGAAGGCTCAAGTGCCTGGGACCCTGTCACCCTCATGACAGAACCAAAAGGAGTTCCTAGCTCCTGACTTAAGCCTGAGATAGCCCTGGCTGATATGGGCATTTGGGGAGAGAACCAGTGAATGGAAAGTCTCTCTCCCTCTCTTTGCCTTTAAGTAAATGAAAATCAGTTAATAAAGCTTTTAAAAATAACAAGACCCAACTATATGCTGCCTACAAGAGTCACACTCTACAGGTAGAGATACCCATAGACTGAAAGTGTATGGCCGGAGAAAGATAAACCATGCAAAAGGAAACCCAAAACAAGCAGGAATAGCTCTATTCATATAAGATAAAACAGAATTCAAGTTCAAAATTATAAAATCAGATAAAGGCCACTTACATATTCATGAGGATCAATTCAGCGAGAAGATATAATAATCATAAATATATATGCACTGAAGACAACCCAAATATACAAAGCAAATATCATTACATCTAAAGGAAGAGACAGCCCCAACAGTGGGAAACTCTAACACCCTGCTAGCATCAGTGGACAGATCTTCCAGACAGAAAACAACAGATGCATCAGAACCACACTATAGGGTAAATGGTCCCGACAGACATTTATAAAACATCTCATCCAACGGCCACAGAAGACACGGTGTTTTCATCAGTACACAGAACATTTTCCATGGTAGATCACATGTTAATCCACAAATCAAGTCTCAGTAAATATTTTAAAATGGGAGGGTAGTAGTTGTAGTTCAGTGTGTTAAGCCACTGCCTGGAAGGCTGGCATCCCAAATGGGAGCAGTTGGTGACCCAGCAGCTCTATTTCTGATCCAGCTCCCTGCTAGTGCACCTGGGAAAGCAGCAGAAGTTTGCCCAAGTGCTTGAGCCCCTGCACCCATGTAGGAAACCTGGATGGAGTCCCAGGCTCCTGGCTTCTGCCTGGCCCAGCCCTGACTATTATGGCCATTTGGGGAATGAACCAGCATATGGAAGATTTCTCTCTCTGTGTCCCTGTCTTTCTCTCTCTCTGTTGCTCTGCCTTTCAAATAAATAAATATTTCTAAAAAATTGAAATCATATCACGTATCTTCTCAGACCACAAAAGGATAAAACCAGAAATCAACAAGAACAATAGAAAATTTAAAAATACATGGAAATTAAACAACATGCTCCTGAATGACCAATGAATTGTTTAAGGGATTAAATGAAAATAAAAAATTTACTTGAAACAAATGCAAATGAAAACACATTATATCAAAATCTGTGAGATACAGAAAAAGGAATATTTAAGAAGGAGTTTTATAGTAACCAGTGCGTATCTTTTAAAAAATAGAAGGAGTTAAAACAAGCAATTTAATGATGCACCTCAAGGACTTTGAAAAGCAAGAACAAACTAAACCCAAAACTCAAAGAAAAAATAAATGAAACTAAAACTAAAAACAGAAAATCAATATAGTGAAAAGTTGTTTTTTTGAAAGATAACAAAATAGACAAAACTTTAGTGCCAGATTAACAAAGAAAAAAAAAGAGGAAAAACTGAAACAAATAAAGTTAGAGATAAAAAAGCAATGATTACAACCAATACCACAGAAATACAAAGGATCTTAAGAAACCACTATGAGCCAGCGCTGTGGCTCAACAGGCTAATCCTCCACCTTGCGGCGCCGGTACACCGGGTTCTAGTCCTGGTCGGGGCGCCGGATCCTGTCCCAGTTGCCCCTCTTCCAGGCCAGCTCTCTGCTGTGGCCAGGGAGTGCAGTGGAGGAAGGCCCAAGTGCTTGGGTCCTGCACCCCATGGGAGACCAGGAGAAGCACCTGGCTCCTGCCATCGGATCAGCACGGTGCTCCGGCCACATTGCACCGGCCGCAGCACACCGGCCGCTGCAGCCATTGGAGGGTGAACCAACGGTAAAGAAAGACCTTTCTCTCTGTCTCTCTCTCTCTCTCTCACTGTCCACTCTGCCTGTCAAAAATAAAAAATAAAAATAAATAAATTAATTAATTAAAAAAAAGAAACCACTATGAACAGGTATATGCTAACTAATTAGAAACCCTTGCAGAAATGGAAAATTTCCTGGAGACATACAACTTGCCAAGATTAAATGAAGAACATATAAAAAATCCAAATATATCAATGTTATAAGATTCCAGTTATAAGATTCAAGCAATAATTAAAAGTTTCCCATCCAAAAAAATTTCAGAACCTGATGGATTTACAATTGAATTCTATAAACATTTAAGGAGGAACTAACCCCAATATTTCTCAAACTATTTGAATATATTAAAAAAGGCAGAACTCTGCCAAACTCTTTATGAAGTCAGCATTACTCTGATACCAAAACCAGACAAACAACAAAAAGAAAACTACAGGCCGGCGCCGTGGCTTAACAGGCTAATCCTCCGCCTTGCGGCGCCGGCACACCGGGTTCTAGTCCCGGTCGGGGCACCGGATTCTGTCCAGGTTGCCCCTCTTCCAGGCCAGCTCTCTGCTGTGGCCAGGGAGTGCAGTGGAGGATGGCCTAAGTCCTTGGGCCCTGCACCCACATGGGAGACCAGGAGAAGCACCTGGCTCCTGGCTTCTGATCAGCACGATGCGCCGGCCGCAGCGGCCATTGGAGGGTGAACCAACGGCAATGGAAGACCTTTCTCTCTGTCTCTCTCTCACTATCCACTCTGCCTGTCAAAAGAAAAAAATAAAAATAAAAAAATAAAAAAGAAAACTACAAATATCCTGGATGAACATAGATGCAAACACTATCCACAGAATATTAGTAAATTGAATCCAATACTACATCAACAAGATTAAGCATCACCCAGGGATGCAAGGATGATTCAACATTTGCAAATCAAAAGTGTAATAAATTACACAAATAAAATGAAGAACAAAAAACCATATAATCACCTCAATAGATTCAGAAAAAGCAACTGAGAAGATTCAACACCACTTCACAATGAAAGCGCTCAGCAAATTAGGTATAGAAGAAACATACCTTAAAATGATAAAGGCTATCCAAGAGAAACCCAGAGTCAATATCATCCTGAATGTGGAAAAGCTTCAAACATCTCCCCTCAGATCTGGAACAAGACGATGTCCACTCTCACCACACTCGTTCAATGTACTGTTGAAAGTATTAGCAAGAGCAATTTGGGAAGGAAAGGAAATAAAGGACATCAAAATTGGAAAGGAGGAGGTGAAAAAAATCCATGTTTGTAGGTGACATGGTTTTGTACATGGAAAAACCTAAACACTCCTCCAAAAAGCTGGTAGGACTGATATGTCAATTCAGTAAATTCACAGGATACAAAATCAGTATTCAAAAACTAGCATTTTACTATAGCAATAATGATCTTATTGAAAGAGAAATCATGAAAGAAATTCCATTCACAATGGACACATTTTAAATATTTAGGAATAAATTTAACCAAAGAAGTGAATGATCTCTGCAATGGCCATTGTAGAACACTGATAAAAGGAATCTTCAAAGACACAGAAGTATGGACAGATATACCTTGTTCATGGATTGGAGGAGTTAATATTGTTAAAATGTCCATAGCAGCCTGTGCTGTGGCGCAGTAGGTTAATCCTCCACCTGTGGCACCGACATCCCATTTAGGCACCGGTTCTAGTCCTGGCTGCTCCTCTTCTGATTCAGCTCTTTGCTGTGGCCTGGGAAAGCAGCAGAAGATGGGCCAAGTGCTTGGGCCCCTGCACCTACGTGGGAGACCTGGAGAAGCTCCTGGTTCCTGGCTTCAGATGGACCCAGCTCTGGCCATTGCAGTCATTTGGGGAGTGAACCAGTGGATGGAAGATCTTTCTCTGTCTCTCTTTCTCTCTGTCTCTCCCACTTACTGTCTGTAACTCTGCCTCTCAAATAAATAATAAATAAAATCTTTAGAAATAAAATGTCCATATTACTTTAAACCACCCACAGATTTAATGCAATCCATATCAAAACACCAGTGATTCTTTACAGAATTAGAAAACATAATCCTAAAATTTATGTGGAACAACAAAAGACCTAGAAATAGCAGAAGTGATTCTCAGGAGGAAAGAAAAAGTTGGATGCATCACATGCCTAACTTCAAAGTATACCACAAAGCTATAGTAATTAAAACAGCATGGCACAACAGAAAAAAAAAAGAGATGAATGGATTTGTGGAATAGACTAGAGAGTCAGAAATTAATCCATATACAACCAACTGATTTTTGACAAAAAGACACCCAGTAGAGAAAGAAGTCTTTCAGCAGTGCTGGCAAAACTAGATATACAAATTGTAAAAAAATGAAATTAGATCCTAAAAATAATTCAAGATGAATTAAATACCTAAATATAAGACCCTGAAACTATGAAATTACTAGAAGAAAACATAGGGCAAACACTTCAAGACATTGATGTAGGCAGTCATTGTTTTTCTTTTTTTGGGGGGTGGGGGGGAAGACAACAAAAGCAGAAGCAACAAAAGCAAAAATAGACAAATGGGATTATATCCAACTCAGAAGCTTTTTCACAGCAAAAGAAACAGCAATAGAGTGAATAACCAGTCTAGTTAAGAAATGGGCAAAGAGCCTGAACAGACAGTTCTCAAAAGAAGAAATACAAATGGCCAACAAATATATGAAAATATGCTCAATACTGCTAGCCATCAGGGGGATGTAAATCAAAAGCAAATGAGGTATCAACTTACTCCTGTTATAATGGCTGCTATCCAAAAGGCAAAAAGTAACAGATGCTGGCAAGGATATGAAGAAAATGTAAATTAGTGCAGCCACTGTAGAAAACAGCCTGGAGATTCCTTTGTTCTTATTTTTTAAAATATTTATTTATTTATTTGAAAGCCAGAGTTACACAGAGAAAGAAGGAGAGGCAGAGAGAGAGAGAGAGAGAGAGAGAGAGGTCTTCCATCTGCTGGTTCACTCCCCAGTTGGCCACAACAGCCAGAGCTGCGCTGATCCGAAGTCAGGAGCCAGGAGTTTCCTCCAGGTCTCCCATGTGGGTGCAGGGGCCCAAAGACTTGGGTCATCTTCTTCTGCTTTCTCAGGCCATAGCAGAGAGCTGGATCAGAAGTGGAGCAGCCAGGACTCGAACCCGTGTCCATATTGGATGCCGGCACTGCAGGCAGTGGCTTTACCTGCTACACCACAGCACCGGCCCCAAGATTCCTTTAAAAACTAGATATAGAGCTGGTGTATAATCCAGCAATATCAACGAGTATGTGTCCAAAAGACACAGAATCATTGTATAAAAGAGACACCTGCTCCATCATGTTTATTTCAGCACTATTTAGAAGAGCCAAAACATGGAACCATGCAGGGTGTGCACCATCAGATGATAAAGGAAACATGGCATATCCACAGGACAGAATATTATTCAGCCATGAGAACAAAGTCCTGTCGTTCATAGAAAAATCAATTTCACATGTTAAGTGATATAAGCCAGACACAGACAGACAAATAACACCTGTTCTCTCTCATATGTGGAAGCTGAGCTAAACAAACAAACAAATGAACAAACAAAAACCCAACCTGAACACAAAATGGTGATTTCTAGAGCCTGGAAGGTAGTGAGGGGGCAGGGAGCTTGATAACAGATGGCACAATGGGGAGAGCACAGTTCACAATATCTCGGAGTTAGTACACAGCCTTAACACAGCTTTCAGAAAAGTTAGGAATTCAATCATGGCGTAATTCATTTGACCTGAGGGAGGCGGGAATTCCCACTTCATTTTGTTATAGACTTATTTTATTTATTTGAAAGGCAGAGTTACGGAGGTGGGGGTGGAATGAGAAAGCGAGAGAGAGAGAGAGCGAGCGAGAGAGAGTCTTCCATCTCCTAGTGCGACTTCATTCCCCAAATGACTGTAATGGCCAGGGCTGGGCCAAGTCAAAGCCAGGAACCAGGAGCCAGGAGCTTTATCTGGGTCTCCCACGTGTGTGCAGGGGCCCCCAGCACTTGAACCATCCTCCGCTCCCTTCCTAAGCCCATGGGCAGGGAGCTGGATTGGAAGTGAAGCAGCTGAGACTTGAACTTGTTCTCATTTGGGATGCCGGACCTGCATGGGCCCACGGCATGGGCCCCCATTTGGTTGTTTTTCAGCCACTTTTATTAAGTATAATTTACATGCAGCAAAACTCACCCTTTTGGTGTATAGTTCAAGTGCTCTGATAAATGCTTGCACTCACCACCATGGTGAAGACACAGACTGTCAGCGCAACCGTCAGTACTCCATTTTAAATTAAAAAAAAAATTTTTTTTTGACAGGCAGAGTGGATAGTGAGAGAAAGAGAGAGAGCGAAAGGTCTTCCTTTTTGCCGTTGGTTCACCCTCCAATGGCTGCTGCGGCTGGTGCATCTCGCTGATCCGAAGCCAGGAGCCAGGCTCTTCTCCTGGTCTCCCTTGCGGGTGCAGGGCCCAAGGACCTGGGCCATCTTCCACTGCCTTCCTGGGCCATAGCAGAGCAGTACTCCATTTTAATAAGTAGTGTCATTCTGGCCGGTGCCGTGGCTCAACAGGCTAATCCTCCGCCTTGAGGTGCCAGCACACCGGGATCTAGTCCCGGTCGGGGCACCGGATTCTGTCCCAGTTGCCCCTCTTCCAGGCCAGCTCTCTGCTATGGCCCAGGAGTGCAGTGGAGGATGGCCCAAGTGCTTGGGCCCTGCACCCCGTGGGAGACCAGGAGAAGCACCTGGCTCCTGGCTTAGGATCAGCGTGATGCGCCAGCTGCAGCGCGCCGGCCGCAGCGGCCATTGGAGGGTGAACCAACGGCAAAAGGAAGACCTTTCTCTCTGTCTCTCTCTCACTGTCCACTCTACCTGTCAAAAAATTAAAAAAAAAAAAAAAGTAGTTTCATTCTAATGTTAGCCTTGTAGAACTAAACATACTTAGCATTCTTCTGTATGGATGTGAATGATGGTCCACACATTTCTTGCAATTAAAGTGCAAATACTTTCTCCCCTGCTTCAACAAAAAGAGATGAGCACACATTTAATAAGCGAAGAAAGGAAAAAATGGACAAAGGGTTTGAACAGTCACCTCACCAAAGAGGTTATAAGGATAGCCACGAGGGAAGTGCAAATTCAAACCACGATGAGATTCCACCACACGAAGATAAAACATGGAGGGAACACAAAACCCCAGCCTGGGTAGAGGGAGACTGGGTCTCCATTGCCGGTGGAAATGCACATGAGGAGATGCTGTGGAAAACAGCTGGGCAGGCTCTTGTAAAGCTAAACATATGCTTCCCTTTCACCCAGAATCCCCCTTCTGAGGATTTTCCCTGGGGAAATAAGAATCCACGTTCAGACAAACGCCAGAACCCAGCGCTTGCAGCCGCCGTAGCCAAATCACCCCCATTTGGAACCAACCAAAAGGGCTTTGGAGAAAAAGACTGATACGTCCGCAAACGGAATATTCAGCAAGCAAAGGCAATACGCTGTTGACGTGTGCCAGAATTTGGTGGAACCTCAAAGTCACTGAGACTTTTCTAGGCGAAAGAAGCAAGTCTCCAAAGTTTACACACTGTACGGTTCCGTTTTTATGACATTCTTGAAGAGGCAAAACCGTTATGATGAGGAACAGATCCATGGTTTCCAAGGGTGATGGGTGGGAGAGGGTGTAACTACCTTCATAAATTTTTTGGAGCAAAGTTAACTCTTCTGTTTCCTGGTTGAGGTGGGGGTTACACAGACCTACCTACCTACATTTATATGTGATATAAAAGCATGATCTATTATAGAACATATAAATATATAAACTTATAGGCAAACTTGTTCTGTAATAAGTATAATACATATTTATCTTATATATGTGTTAAAAATAATGGAACTATGCACACACACATTGATTTTACTGTATGATTCATTTTTAAAGAGTCATGTCATCTACCAAGTAAGCCCACCTAACATACTGGATCCTTTCTTTTTCCCTGAGTTGGGATGACTGAGCCCATCGTACGAAAGTGCCCTGGCATTTGGAGATCTGAGAATTTGAGAATGCTGCTGGCTCCTTGTCTAGATGTTGTTACTGTGACTGGTTCATCAATACCCAGGCCAGAAGGGTGACAGCATCTACTGGGGGAGGTGGCACCAGGGAAGAAGTGAGGACAGTACAAGACCACTTTTCCACAGTTCTGAGAATGAAGGCAGAAGTTCATCTGCTTTGTAAGTGACAGAGGGCTTGGGGCCAGCAGCCTGTTCTTGCCATCACCCTGCAAGGTGGAGTCACCGAGGCTGAAGGCACACAGCACCCCCGGTTGGCTCAGAACCACGGTGTGACCAGTGACGTTCTGTGCTGGATAGCTGTGTTGAGGCTGAACGCAGCTCATGGAAATCGTCTGCCACTCACCGGAAATCTCCATCTTAGTAGATACCACAAAGATCAGAATGACCGAGCTCTAAGTCATGAGCATTTCTCTCCCAACAACAGCATCCAGTTGTGGCTAAGTCTGCACCCAGCGTCAGGAGCCAGACCCTGGGAACGGAGCCCAGCTGAGCCAGCAGAGGGGGGACCCTGCCTAGCGACATCTCAAGTCCCTAGACTGCCTCTACCTGTGTGGGAAGCTGGCCCCCTCCAGCCTAATGGGAAATGCAGGGAGCTCCTGATAGGCACGGGCGAGCACAGCCTGGCGCTGTGGTTCGTTCTTTACAGGAGAGCAGTAGCAGCTGCTCCTGAGCAAAAAATTTGCCTGAGCAAGAGAGTGGACAATTGCAACTTCTAAAAAAAAATCTCAGATCCAAACTGATATCAGATGGAACCAAGATGCTGTACCAGATAAGATCTGAGTCCTACTCCTCCTCCCCCAGTGCCTAGCAGGCAGATTATGAAAGCAAAGTTTATGGTTTTTTCAAAATTAAAAAAAAAAATCCCTATCACTGCTCTCTTAACAGAAAGAAGAAAGGTTAAGAAATGAATTATGGAGATAACAAAAGGAAGGAAGAAGGAAAGACACAGTGGTTCACAGAAAGTTCAAGACCTGTCTTTTTTAATGTCTTGTTTTATTTTATTTTTTTACCTATCATACTTTATTTATTTGGAAAGAAGAGTTACAGATAGAGAGAGGGAGAGAAAGAGAGAGAGAGAGAGAGAGAGAGAGAGAGAGAGAGAGAGAACTTCCATCCACTCAGTCACTCCCCAAATGGCTACAACAGCCTGGGCTGGGCCAGACTGAAGCCAGGAGCCAAGAGCTTTTTCTGGGTCTCCAACTTGGGTGCAGGGGCCCAAGCACTTGGGCCATCTTCTGCTGCTTTCCCAGGCCCATTAGCAGGGAGCTGGATCAGAAGTGGAGTAGCCCAGTCCTGAACCGGTGCCCATATGGAATGCTGGCTTCTCAGGAGGCGGTTTGAGCCTGATCATTGTCTTTTTTCCCAGTCTTCCAGATCCTCTTCAGCTCCCTCTGGCAGCCTCCCCGCTGGCATGTGGCTGACTTTGTCTCCCGTCACCATGGGAATATCTGGCTCTGTGCTGTGCCCAGGGGGACACCCCAGCAATGGGACAGGCCTGAAAGCGAGGACTAGCAAGTTTGCTTTGGGGGGCCACCAAATCTGAGTCAGTCAGGTGCTTTTGCTTCAACCCAGCTCCAAATGTCCTTAACCTTTTAAAAGACAGCCCTTAGGTCGCATTATGATGATTGCACGGTCTCAAGCCTCTGAAAACCCAGATTCCACAGAGATGAGATTTGTCTTTTTCCTTCCTCCTGGATTTTATTTTTTAAAGATCTCATCTATTTATTTGAAAGGCAGAATTATGGCCAGAGAGAAAAAGGTCTTCAGATGGACTCAATGGCCACAGCTGGAGCAATCTGAAGTCAGGAGCCAGGGGCCTCTTCTGGGTCTCCCATGTGGATGCAGGGGCCCAAGCACTGGGGCCATCCTCCACTGCTCTCCAGGCCACAGCAGAGAGCTGGATCAAAAGAGGAGCAGCTGGGACATGAACCAATGCCCATATGGGATGCTGGTGCTGCAGGCAGAGGCACAGCCCAAAGCTTGGAATTTAGGCAGTATGTGGTTTTGGATGACTAGAGGAAAACTGAAAAACACTTTGCCACTGAACTGAGTTTCCAAGAAACATCTTCAGGAATATCTATATAGAATTTTGCTGTCGATATCTGCTGTTTATGTAGATATTTACAGCTTTGCCTATGGGATTCTTGCTTTCTTCAGACCTATGATCACAGAGATCTATAGATCTTACATATCAATACCAGTGTATCAATATTTGCTGACAGATCTGAGTGGTCTGAAATAAGAATCTGTGATGCAGCTCAGTGAGCAGTTCTTTCCCTGCCACACCCATTTCCTATTGATCGGGTAAATTCTTTGTGATTTCCTCAATTATAAATTTACCTGGAGGGGGCTGGATGGAGTTCCCAGCTCCTGGCTTCAGCCTGACCCAGCCTGGGCTGTTGTGGGCATTTAGGAAGTGAGCTAACACATGGCAGATATCTCTGTCTCTTTATATCTCCCTCTCAGCCTTTAAAAATAAATGAAAATAATTAGATAATTTTTTTAAAGTTAATTAAAGGAAGAAATAAGGAAATGCAAGTGGGGGGGTGGGGGGTGGGGGGTGCATTTGGTGCAGCCATTAAGACACTGCTGCCTGGGGCCCCATATCCCATATTGGAGTGCCTGGGATTGAGTCCTGGCTCCTCTCCCGAGTCTCCAGCAGCCTGCTAAGATACACCTAGGAGGCAGCAGGTGACCCCTCAGGCACTCGCATCCCTGCCACCCATGTAGGAGACCTGGATTGAATTCTGGCTCCCGGCTTCAGCCTGGTCCAGCTTCAGCTGTTTGTGGGCATTTGGGGAATGAATCAGTGGATGGAAGATGTCTGTCTGTCTCTTTTTTAAAGGAAGTTGGTAACACATTGAAGCAGCCAGTTGTGCCCACTTGTGGGAGGGCATGAAGTTTGAGAGTGGTAAGTGGCTGTGATGGGGCTCATGCCTGGCCCATCCCTGGTCATCCTGGGGCCCATCTTTGGCAAGTTAGGAACAAACCCCTTGTTGAAAGCTCCCC
Source organism: Lepus europaeus (assembly GCF_033115175.1). Classification (NCBI taxonomy): domain Eukaryota; kingdom Metazoa; phylum Chordata; class Mammalia; order Lagomorpha; family Leporidae; genus Lepus; species Lepus europaeus. The sequence goes on along the minus strand of NC_084834.1, from coordinate 17,687,630 downwards.
GCTGCTCCCTACTCTGACGACTCCTACAACTTCTACTTAACTCTGTCCCTTTCTGCAGCCCCTTTGAACCAGCCAGAAAGCACAGTGGGGTAAATTCATTAGTGAGTGGCATGGTCGTGCCTCATTTATCTCCACCCCTGCCTGTTTTCCTGTAACAACGTAGAAGTTTTAAAAAGAAGTAGATGAAATCACAGTTGGAAAGCTCTTTAAGAATTTGCACACACACATACACGTACGTGCACAACCCAACCACACCACACTCAGAAAACAAACAAAAGGGAAGGGTAATCCAGTGAGTCAAGATCCTTATAGTCAGACAGTATTCGGGGAAATCAAAAAAGGACATGGTTAATAATTTAATCATTGGCGACAAGACAAAACACACTGTAATTAACAAAGTGACTCAACCCACAAATAGGTGAGATTGCATACTGTGGTTGAATCATGAGTAGACATGTAAACTATTTTACTTGTTTGTGGATGAACTTGTTAAATCATGCATTAAAAAAAAGAACCAGACTTTACCAGAAGACAAGCCCAGCTCAGAATGTTCTAGAATGTTCTCCCCCTGACCAATGATTGTAGCTCCTCTTTTTCCTGGGTCATGTTCCATCTGCTACCTAAACATTCTGGTGACGTTTCCCTTCTCACTATGGGTGAATTTTCCCACATCTACCGCAGTTGATGACCTAGCTGCATATCTTACCCTCTCTTTGCCTTCCCAAGAAAATTGCAAACCCTTTGAGACCAACCCTCATTCCCTAGGCTCCTCTCATTTTCTTCCCTGCACCTTGTTCATCCACGGCACATAAATTTAATCAATTGTTTAAACATCCAAGCTTGTGGCAACACAATGTATTCCTGATAGCAAGCAGCTGAAACAAAAATAAAAAATACTAGACAATCATCCCAACTTAGAGGGATCCTCAAATGGTGGAACTGGAGCAGAACTGGGGAGTGCAGAATCTTGACCTGCTTTCTTAGTCAGAATGGCATTCCTTAGTCTGAAAGTATGCAAGGCATTTGGCTGTCAGTTAGGGAGTGGGTTGGTAGGTTGGGGTAGTGGGTGTAACCAGGTCAGGCCCCACATCCGGTACTGAGCGCTGTGGTTTGAGTCTTGGCTCTGTTTCAAGCCAGCTTCCTTCTGGTGCACACCCTGGCATGTAGCAGGGTGCAGGAGCTCAAATAGTTGGGTCCCTGCATCCATGTGGGAGACCAAGTTGAGTTCTGGGCTCCTGGTTTCAGCCTTGGCCCAGCCCTGATCACTGTCGGCATCTGGGGACTCAACTGGCAGAAGGGAGTGCCCACTCTCTCTTTCCCTGCCTCTCAAAATAAATAAATAAATAAATATGTTAAAAATATGAATTTTTTTAAAGAAAGATTTATAGTCTGGCAATTTCCCTTAAGCTTTAGGTATCATACGAGAAATTCAAGTTAATTGAGAATTCCGGGTAGCTGAATTCTAGTCCATTAAGCTTTAATAACATGTAATTCCTAATAATTAGAGATGCCTTTGGTGTGTGCCTAAGTAGAATAATATTGGACCTGGGCATGCTTCCACAGCTTCTTCGGAAGTTGGGGTGGGAACATTCTAATGACACTGACAGAACCTAAATGCTGATCAGCACGTCATCTCCTGTGTGTTACAAGGTCATCCCTAGCAAGAGAAGTTCAAGGAGAACTTTTCAGAGCCATGTTCAAGATATCAACAACATTTTTCATTTTTATTATTTTATTATTTCATTATTCATTTTTACTTATTTGAAGGACAGAGTGACACACACACACACACACAGATTCTCCATTTGTTGTTTGACTTCCTAAATACCTACAACAGCTAGGGCTGGGCCAGGCTGAAGCCAGGAGCCAGGGCTCCAGCTGGGTCTCCCACACAGAAGCTCAGGTATCTGAGCCATCACCTGCTGCCCTCCAGGTGCATTAGCAAGAAGCTGGCTCAGAAAGTGGAGGAAGGACTAAATCGTGGCACTTAGATGTGGACTGTAGTTCTCCCAAACAGTGGCTCAACCGCTGGGTCACAGCATCCATCCTGTTAGCTCTTACTATTGATTTTGACAGTTACTCCTGGCAGGAAGCTTTTCCTAACCTTTCAAAAGAGGGTGAGTATCCCATTATTCATTTCTTTCTTTTTTAAAGATTTATTTATTTATTTGAGAGGCAGAATTATTGGGGGGGGGGGTGAAAGGGAAGGGACAGAGAGAGAGATCAAGAGAGAGAGAGATCTTTCATCTGCTGGTTCACTCCCCAAATGGCACACAGGCCAGGAGCCAGGAGATTCATCTGGGTCTCCCATGTGGGTACACAAGCACTTGAACCATCCTCTGCTGCTTTCCCAGGCACATTAGCAGGGAACTGGATTGGAGCAGCTGGGACTTGAACCAGAACCCAAGGGCTACCAGCCACTGTGCCACAGTGCTGGCCTCCCCCATTGTTCATTTCTGTAACCTCTTGGCTTTCTTTGTAACACACATCACACTTTTAATTACTTATTCAGTGTGATTTCTCAGCTAGACCCTATTGTCTAGCACCAAGCCTGAAAGATTTATTGAATGAATGAGAATTGTTAAATCTTGTAAGACTGGTGCATTCTTTGGGTAGATATTCAATCATCATTTTAAAAACGCATAGGTGTGCAGGTCCTATTAATGGAGAGAAGTCATTAGTGTGCTGTGACTTAGCTTGCTAATTCAAAAGAAATCAAAGACAACAATAATGGCTGTAGAGATTCTTCAGGTTTCCAACCCCTCTGTGCTTCACAGAATGTTCAGGTCTGTAAGAGTGTTTCAAAAGTTTCATGAAAAATGGAATTAAGAAACAAAATTATTTTGGTGCAAAAAACACTGATATCCATACATGGTTTTTATTTTCACAATATGCCTTTTCCATGAACTTTTGAAGATGCCTTGTATGCATGCCCTTCCATTTTTTTTTTTTTTTGCACCAAATCACCTTTATCTTTTAATTCCACTTTCACGAACTTTCTGAGGGCCCTTGGTATTATTGCAGCCTGGGTTCATAGAATTTCAGAGTTGGAAGAAACTCCAGAGTCACTGCCTCTGAAGCTCCCCTTGAGAGATAAGGAGCCTGGAAGACGTCACTGCACTAGGAGTCATTTTGTACTCCCAAAAATGTCCCAGCAAAGCCCTTGCACTCTGACCTTGCGTTCTTTGAACTCCAGAGTCTGACCATGATGCTCCTGACTGCTGCTCCAGCAGCCTGTGAAAGGGTACGAAATCCCACGCAGATGCGCAGGTCCAACCACAAGGTGGAGCCACACCTTTGTGGCCAGGTGTCACTCAGGGCCCAGGATGGTGGCTTGTTGTCTTACAAACTGGAGTGACCACAGCAAGCAGGGGCAAAACAGTTCTAAGGGACCCACAGCAATGACCTCTGCCCGACTCATCTCCAATTGGAGCCACCAGGTGACTGCTGGGCTTATCCAACCCAGTCCAGCCGGCTTGCATAAACCATCACTTAGACATGTGGGAAACACTTTCTGATAGTGAAATGTGGAGCCCACGGCTCACAGTTCTTGGCTCAGCACTCTGCTAGGAGTGCAAGACTTTCTGCCCATTGCATGCACAGGGAGACACCTATCAGAGCCCCCAGAATACCTGAGAAGAGTGGGCAGCTCAGGGACGGCCCTTGCAATGGTGGAGTTCAAATGGGTGGTGCTAAGGCTAGGGACTTAAAAAAAAGGGAGATTCAGATGACCTTGAATTCTCACTTGAATCTTCCCTGGTGATTCAAGTGGGGGTGGGTCAAAGAGGGACATGCAAGAGCAGTGACCTGCCTCCATGCAGTGACACACAGACTGCCTGGAGCTAGGCCTGCAGTGAGTGGGAGAACAGGGTGTTCTCTCTGCTGGGCACCTCTGCCCCTCTCAGGGGGGCCTAGCCAGCCCCTCCCATGGTCCTTGGTTAGTATCCCTGGAAGATCCTCTCCTAAGTCTTTGGCTCCGTGCCAGAGTTCTTTACAAGTGTCCAGGCTTTCATTACAATCAGTACATAGCTTGCATGGGCTCTCATGCATTCACAATGAACGTTCATGCTAGCACAGTTGTGCACTGTGTAAATTCAGCAGAAGAATGGCCACCCAGTGTCATAAGTGTTTGCTTTTGGCAGCTTGAGTGCAAATGTCATTAAATCCTTAGAGCAGTTCTAGACATTCTCTGTTTTCATCTGTGGTTTCCAGGAATCACACAGGGGAGCCTTGCAATATAATAGGAACGATAAATTCTTACAGATTGTGAGAACTCTGACCTTATAAGAGCCAAGGGAAGCAGTTTCCACAAGGGCTTAGCTTGCTTGAAATAGCAACAACACCTTCATCTTTGGGGGGAAGGAAACAGGAGATTGAAAAGGGGACTAGCCCACTAGGCAGTCAACCAGACTCAACAAAAGTACATGGGCAGAAGCCGTGCTTAACCAAAATTCAGCCAATTCTGCACCCCTTATGTGCATGTCTGTCCACACATGGATCCTGCCTTCTGGTAAAGGAGATAGGATTTGCACATAAACACTTGGAACCGTATTAGAAATAATAGACAAATGATGCCAACTGTAGTTTATCTACTCTGTGCAGGAACGGTGCTCAATGTGCTACATCTGTTAGGAAAAGGATGCCATGACAACTGAGGACCACAGAGGCTGAGGCTCCTGGAGGTCCTATAATTTGTCCAGAACTGATTCACACTAAGGTGTTGGAGAATCCACAGGATGGCAGTTTAATCTGAATTTCAGATACATGACAATTTTTTGGTACATGTCCCAATTATTGCTATTTTTGTATTTGCTACACTTGGCAATCCTACTCCAAATCGCATCCTAGAGAGGTATTCCGAAGTAGCCTGAGAATGCAGGATGAGAAGAGGCCCCTTCGGGGCAGCAGTCTCATGACACAGCTGCCCGGGGTGCTGGGGACTCCAGCCGGGTGTCAGAGGAGTTGTGATGGCCACAGGAGGCCCACGACTTAGACAAAGCTGCGGTGTGGGTAAGGTTTGCTTTTAGTGTAGTAAGTCCAATGCTTAAACCCCTTTTCCCCTGCATCCCAGGCCACATTAGAAAATTGTTGGGGGCTGGCTCTGTAGCGTGGCAGGTAAAGCCACCGCCTGCAGTACCAGCATCCCATATGGGTGCTGGTTCAAGTCCCTGCCGCTCCACTTCCGATCCAGCTCTCTGCTGTGGTCTGGGAAAGCAGCAGAAGATGGCCCATGTCATTGGGCTCCTGTACCCTTGTGGGAGATCCAGAAGAAGCTCCTGGCTCCTGGATTCAGATCAGCTCAGCTCTGGCTGTTGCGGTCATTTGGGGAGTGAACCAGTGGATGGAAGACCTCTCTCTCTCTCTCTCTCTCGCTCTACCTGTCTCTGTAACTCTGTCTTTCAAATAAATAAAATAAAACCTTAAAAAAAACCCTGTTCATCAATGAATGAATGTTTTTATTTTTCCTTTTTGGAGGAATATAACTATAAATACACTGCTAGCATAATATGTTGGTCACAGGTAAGTATGTATATTTTAGGAATATGTGCTTATATGTTTATATGTACATATATCCCAACTATTGTTAATATATATGTGTAAATATTTCTAAGGTATACGTATTTTTGTATACTTTGTACGTTTTAAAGCACAAAAATAAAATTAGAGCATAAGATGTAGAAATATCAACAGAAGTTCTGCCGTTTTGTCGCTGTCCGCAGTAGATTGTCTGGGGCCCTGCACCTTGGGCACTGTTGACCTACGGCCTCTGGCTAGCCCTTTATGTCCCTAGAAGTCAGCACTAACCAAGCAAAGCTGACTCTAGAGCACTGGACCCAGAGGAACAGCACAGTTTTACCAATAGCTTCTCCTAAAGCCCAGATTTTCCTTAAGTTGTTCTATTTTTATTTTTCACACCTCTTCAAACCTTTCTTGGGTGACAGGATGCATTATCATCTTGAATTTGCAGATTTTCTCCTTACTTTTCAGCCCCCCTTTCCTTTGCTGTCCTGGGGGCCTTGGCAGACATTTCTAGGGCAACAGCAGAAGCCCCCATGCAGGTGCAGCCCTTCCATAGCGGACACGGCATTAATATTCCCACTCCCATTCGTCAGCCTTGTCATAGGACCCTGATGCACGTTGCTTCATTCTGAGTCCACCTATAGAGAGTTCTGTTTTTCTGGATCTTTCTAAGCCTCAATAGTTGTTTTTTGTTTTTTTGTTTTTTTTTTTTTCCTTGAGGACCCATTAGCTCTGAGCTGTAGTGGAGGATGAATTCATAGAGAATCAAGATGTTGGGCAAATATATTGCAGAATTTAGGGTTAAACCCAGAGAATAATAACCTTGGTTTTTATGTTTCAAGATTGGAGGGGAAGAGGGTAGGTAAGAAGTAATTTCTAGGGGCTGGCTTTATGGCTTAACAGGTTAAGCCACTCCTTGGGATGCCAGCATCCCATATGAGCACCCGCTCCAGTTCTGGCTGCTCCACTTCCTGTTCAGCTCCCTGCTAATGCACCTGGGGAGACAGCAGAAAATGGCCCAAGTACTTGGGGCCCTGCCACCCATGTGGGAGCCGCAGATGGAGTTCCTAGCTTCTGGCTTCAACCTGGCCCAGCCCTGGCCTTTGTGGCCATTTGGGGAGTGAAACAGAGGGTGGAAGATGGCGCTCTCCACCCTCCTTCCCCATTACTCTGTCAAATAAATGATACAAATCTTTTTTATAAAAGGAGAAGTGATTTCTACTCTCATACAGACGAAGAAACAAGCACAACGAGGTGAAGAAACGTGCCCCGGGCCACACAGCCGGAAGGGGCAGAGCCAGGATCAATGCCATGGAGTCCGGCTCCAGCGGCTGTGTTCTTCAACCCTGTGCTGACCACGTGCGACCACGCGCGGCAGGAAGGTGTGAGTACAAGAGCTCATGGACGCTTTTGCGTCCTTTGGTCCCACTTTGGTATCAGAAACCCTAAGAATAGCTGAGGCTGAATTTCTTGCTAGGCTCGTGGGATGGGGGTTTGGAGCCAGATCGTCATGGTTTTATTACAAATAATGAAATGGTTCCTTTTCTGAACATGTTGATGGATTCTCATACCTGCTGTCTTTGCAATCAGGAATAACTTACTTGGTTCATTTTCTCTCTCTCTTTTTTTTTTTTTTCATAAAGACTATTCTGCTTGTAGCAAAGGCCAGACGAGCCTAGAAAGGAGGCAAATGAATGCTATGTATTCTTTGGCTGGTCTTCCTGATGAAGACAGGTGTAGGAGGACCTCAAAATCATCTTGTTCTGGAGGAACCAAGGCAGAAAAACCCATATATTACTGCAGTCAACTGACATAGAGGAGTGTTACCCACTTTTTTTCTTAAAGATATATTATTTATTTGAAAGGCAGAGTTACAGAGGGAGAGGCAGAGAGAGAGAGAGAGAGAGAGATCTTGCATCCACTGGTTCACTCCCCCAAATGGCAGCAATGGCTAGGGCTGGGCCAGGCCAAAGCCAGGTGCCAGGAGTTTCATTCAGGTCTCTCATTTGGGAGGCAGGGGCTCAAGCATTCGGGCCATCTTCCACTGCTTTCCCAGGCACATTAGCAGGGAGCTGGATCAGAAGTGGAGCAGCCGGGACTAGAACAGCGCCCACATGGGATACTGACTTCGGAGGCGGCTTTACCTGCCCCTGCCACCCAAGTGGGAGACCTGGATGAGGTTCTTGGCCTGGACCCCTCCTTTGTGGCCATTTGGGGAGTGAAACAGTGAATACAAGATCTCTGTCTCTCTGTCTATCTCGCTCTCTCTCTTTGTAAGTCTGCCTTTCAAGTCAATAAAATAAACCTTCAAAAAGAAGTAAATTGTGAAATCACACGTGAACTCAAGAGAAGCCCAGCACTCAAACCTTCTTCATGTTCCGTCAGCTCATCAAGCTTTCCTGGCTTTGCCGAGATGGAGCTTCAGGTCCGTCCCATGGAGAATCTTCCCCAGACTAAAGGAAGAGGATGGCGGCCTTGCTCCTCACGCTTTGCAGCCCAGATGGTAACTTGCACCACTTTCCGTGAACAGCCATCGCCCCACTGTGGTTCTGTACTGATGATCATACCAAGCATTATGCATTGTGTGGCTTATTCTGAGGGTGTTTTGTGCTGCATGTGTCTTTTTTTTTAAAAGATTTATTTATTTATTTGAAAGTCAGAGTTACACAGAGAGAGGAGAGGCAGGGCGGGGTGGGGTGGGGAGGGGTCTTCCACCAGCTGGTTCACTCCCCAATTGGCCGCAATGGCTGGAGCTGCGCCAATCTGAAGCCAGGAGCCAGGAGCTTCTTCTGGGTCTTCCATGTGGATGCTGGGGCCCAAGGGCTTGGGCCATCTTCTACTGCTTTCCCAGGCCACAGCAGAGAGCTGGATCAGAAGTGGAGCAGCAGGGTCTTGAACCGGCGCCCATATGGGATGCCGGAGCTTCAGGCCAGGGCATTAACTCACTGTGCCACAGCTCCAGCCCCATGCTGCATATGTCTTTAAATGCCTCTTTGCCTTCATCCCTAGTGCTCAGACTTACAGAAAGCGGGAAGAAAATCCTCTGTCTCTGCTTTACACTTTATAGAGGACCTACAGAAGAAGGTGATTCATAGTCAATAAAGCTCCTGCATCTACTTTGAATATGTCATTTCTAAGTTTATTTATGTAATGATTTCTTTTCCCAAAGACCTCCAAAGGCTTCAGCATCATGCCAATCTAATAAATGAACAAAAGGCCCAAGTGGTTCACGGGTGTAGACATTTAGCCTGCCATTTAGGAATACAAGATGTTCACGGGGCTGGCGCTTTGGCACAGTAGGCTAATCCACCGCCTGCGGCACCATCATCCCATATGGGTGCCGGTTCTAGTTCCGGCTGCCCCTCTTCCAATCCAGCACTCTGCTATGGCCTGGGAAAGCAGTAGAAGATGGTCCAAGTTCTTGGGCCCCTGCACCTGTGTGGGAGACCGGGAGGAAGCACCTGGCTCCTGGCTTCCGATCAGCGTAGCTCTGGCCATTGCAGCCATCTGGGGAGTGAACCAACAGAAGGAAGACCTTTCTCTCTGTCTCTCCCTCTCACTGTCTGTAACTCTGCTTCTCAAATAAATAAAATCTTGGGGCTGGTGCCATGGCACAGTGAGTTAATCCTCCGCCTGCGGCACCAGCATCCCACATGGGTGCCAGTTCTAGTTCCGGCTGTCCCTCTTCCCATATAGCTCTCTGCTGTGGCCTGGGAAAGCAGTAGAAGATGGCCCAAGTCCTTGGGCCCCTGTATCCGCATGGGAGATTGGGAAGAGGCACCTGGCTCCTGGCTTCGGATTGGTGCAGCTCTGGCCGTTGCGGCCATTTGGGGAGTGAACCAATGGAAGGAAGCCCTTTCTCTCTGTCTCTCCCTCTCACTGTATGTAACTCTACTTCTCAAATAAATAAATAAAATATTTAAAAAATAAAATATTTTTTAAAAAAAGATGCCATGTCCCATATAAGAATGCCTGGGGTTCACTCCTGGCGCTCTCAGCTCCAGCTTCCTGACATCGCAGAACCTGGGAGGAAGTGATGATGGTTCGAATAGTTGAGTTCCTGCCACCTACATGGGAGACCCAGATTGAGTTCCAGGCTGCTGGCTTAGACCTGGCCCAGCCCCAGTCATTGTGGGCATTTGGGGAGTGAACCAGTGGATGGCAGTTTCCTGTTTGTCCGTCTCTGTGTCTCTCTACCTTGCTAATAAACAGAGTTTCAAAACAATTATCACAAAAAATGGTAAGAGGGCAGTGTTACAGAGAGCTATATGGAAAACTTCACTTATTAAAAAAGATTGAAGTGAAAAAAAAAAACGATTTTTGCCATTAGCTTTCTAAAATGGCAAGAAAGAGCACAGGAATTTAATTTTGGTCAAGTTGAAACATTTACTTTATAGGATGTTGAAAGCAGGGAGTGAAGCTGATTCGCCAGAAAAATGCTCGCTGTTGGGGGGACATTATTCACAAAGTCTATCTAGAAAACTAGGTCACCAAGCCCAGCCAAACAGAAGTAGTACTGGCGTTCCTTGGCCACAGGCCCACCCAACAGCTCCCGAAACGTCAGCCTGAGCCACAAGAGAAACGCACGTTCACAAAAACACCACCGTGCTGAACGCAGGGCCCCGGAGAGAGTCTGACGTTTCATTCCACTGTGGATTGATTGATGCCCAACAATGCTAATCACCTCTTGTTTGGCCAGTCATCAGCTTGCAAGGCCTCGGAGCTGAGTGCCTCACCAGTGGGCCCTGGGGGGAGGGGGGACTGGTCTTCCCAGGCTGGCTCCCTCCTATACATCATCCTGTCTGCGGAGTCATCACCCTACTGTCCCTCCCCATCACTTCCCTCTGTTTTACTTTCTCCCAAGCACCTGCCACACTGTGAGGTCAGTATCCTCATGCCTTCTTCACTTGTTTATCATCCTCTGCTCCCACTAGAGGATACAAGGGTCCTTCAAAAAGTTCATGGGAAATAAAATTAAAACATAAGTTTTGGGGCCGGTGCTGTGGCGCAGTAGGCTAAGTCTTTGCCTGCAGTGCCCTTATCCCGTATGGGCGCCAGTTCATATCCCAGCTACTCCTCTTCCAATCCAGCTCTCTGCTGCAGCTTGGGAAAGCAGTAGAAGATGGCCCAAGCGCTTGGGCCCCTGCACCTGTGTGGGAGATCTGGAAGAAGCTCTTGGCTCCTGGCTTTGGATTGACTCAGCTCTGGCCATCGTAGTCATTTGGAGAGTGAACCAGCAGATGGAAGATCTTTCTGTCTTTCCCCCTCTCTGTTTGTAACTCTCTCAAATAAATAAAATCTTTTTTTAAAAAAGTAAGTTTTTTCTGGTGCAAAAAAAGTTTGAAATCAATGCACATGAGGGGTCTTCAAAAAGGTCATGGAAAATGTGTATCACGAAAAAATTGTGTGTGCATTTCAAAAATGTTATGGTACCCAAACACACATATCATTTAATTCCATTTTCCACAAATGTATTGAAGGTTGCTCTTAGGAGCACAGGCTTTGTTCTACAACTCACCGCTATACACCCACTGAGTAGAATGGCACCTACTCCATAGTTGGTGAGCAGTAAGTAGAATTTATTCATTTATAATGAAGGAATCCAGAAGTTACTTGTTCAGCAACTTCTTTCATCAAGAAAGTGACCACAGGGACCGCCATTGTGGTGCAGAGGGTTAAGCCACTGCCTGCCATACTGTCATCCCATACTGCAGCACCAGTTCAAGGTCCTGATGCTCTGCCTCAGATCCAGCTCCCTGCTAATGCACCTGGGGAAACAGCAGAAGCTGGTCCAAGGATCTGCCACCCACGTGGGAGACCCAGATGGAGTTCCAGGCTCCTGGCTTTGGCCTGGCCCAAAGGACCTGGCGTAGCCACTTGAGGAGTGAACCAGGGGATGGAAGATCTCTCTCTTTTTCTGGTTTTCCCTCTCTCTTTGCCACTCTGCCTTTCACATACATGAATTTACAAATCTTTCAACAAACAAAGTAATCATAGTCCTAGAAAACAGCAGCAGCAGCTCTTAACAGAGTAAATCAGCCTCCTCCACACACACACTCACACACCTGCACGCACAGTCTTTGTACGTTTACTCCACATAACCAGCAGACTTGCCTTGTCGTTTGGACACGCTCGCGTTGTACCCTCCTGGCCTGCAGTAAATGGAAAGAAGTGCGTTACAGGTGGGCACACGGATCACCAGGAGAGGCCAGCCAGCACCGGGGATGCTGAACCGTCACTAGGAAGTCAAGGAGCTCAGAGAGCGGAGTGTTTGGGGGAGGGGGACGCTGAGTAAAAAGGCACAGGGCCTTACAGAGCTTAAGGTACCAGCGAGGAACACATGCTACTCTAACGATCACTTAGGCTACCAAGTTACGTGGCAAAGGACACAGAAGGACAGTGACTATTAAGTGTGCGTGACGAAACTTCTTGTCCAAAATGTTATTTTAAGCCTAACTCAGTTTTCTAAGAGATGCCTTTGCCTCCCTCCTTCCCTCCTTCCTTCTTTCCCTACTTCCCTTCTTCCTCTCTCCCTCCCAGGATTAGAAGTATGTAGCTAACCCTGTGTTTCTTTTAGCCGGGGCGGCTGCAAAGCACACAGCCAAGTCTGACTTTGGTGTGTACTAGCTCCGTAAACCCTGATGGCTTGAACTTTTGGGTTCCAGTTCTGCCCTCAATCTGATTTTTTTCTTGATCTTGGCTCTTATTTACATATTTTCCTAGACTTGGTTCTTCTTCTTTTTTTTCCTGACAGGCAGAGTTAGACAGTGAGAGAGAGAGAGACAGAGAGAAAGGTCTTTCTTCCTTTGGTTCACCCCCAAAATGGTCGCTATGGCCGGTGTGCTGCGCCGATCTGAAGCCAGGAGCCAGGTGCTTCCTCCTAGACTTGGTTCTTTACTATGATTTCCCTTTCCAATTATTTCTATTTCTATTTCTTTTCTTTTTTTTTTCTTTCTTTCTTTTTTTTTTTTTTTGACAGGCAGAGTGGACAGTGAGAGAGACAGAGAGAAAGGTCTTCCTTTGCCGTTGGTTCACCCTCCAATGGCCGCTGCGGCCGGCACACTGCGCTGATCTGAAGCCAGGAGCCAGGTGCTTCTCCTGGTCTCCCATGGGGTGCAGGGCCCAAGCACTTGGGCCATCCTCCACTGTACTCCCTGGCCACAGCAGAGGGCTGGACTGGAAGAGGGGCAACCGGGACAGAATCCAGCGCCCCGACTGGGACTAGAACCTGGTGTGCCGGCGCCGCAAGGCGGAGGATTAGCCTATTGAGTCATGGCGCCGGCCCTCTATTTCTTTTTTATTTTTAAAAAACTTTATATATCTGAAAGGTGGAGAGAGAGAGGAAGAGAGAGTGAGAGAGAGAGAGAAACAGAGACAGAGAGACAGAGACAGAGAGACAGAGAGCTGTCCTATCTGCTGGTTCACTCCCCAAATACCTACAACTGCCAAGGCTGGGTCTCCCACATGGGCAGCAGGGACCCAAGTACTTGAGCCCCATCTGCTGCCTCCCTCCCAGGTGTGCAGTAGCAGGAAGCTGGATCAGAAACAGGTGGGACTGGATCCCAGGCATTCCGATCCGATATGGAATGCAGGCACCCGGAGCTGCGGCTTCGCCCTCTGCTCCACAGTGCACAGCCCTGTTTATAACCTATGCTGTTGTTAAAGGCACTTGAACTCCTTTACGGGAGAAGACTGAGTGAATATGAAGTTCTCCTGAACCCTCTGCTTCTGACAAGAGATCAACGCTCTCTCCTACAGGCAGGCTGGTCACCCAGGGAGGAGTGACCCGGCTCCTTGTGGACAAAAAGGAGAGCTTCGGCAGATAAACACCTCCAGCGCTCGAGCAGTGCGCTGTGGCTTCTCACCTCTCAATCTGCTGCACCTGGGAATTGAAAGGTTCATACAACATCACCACACATCCTGGAAACTGAAAGTTAAATTCCCAAAGGCCCAAATGGACTAAATATAATCACAGGAAATACGCACAGCACAAAGGGCAGCCAGAAAAAAAAAAAAAGAGAGAGAGAGTCCAGCTGCTGATTATGTAGCACGGAGGAACGTGAACTTCCGAAGGACGCAGCCCTGGAGCGGCACGATCGTGCTGACCGTACCTCGGCCAGCATCCTGTCTTGCCCAACTTTTGTTCCCACTGACGTGGTTCAGATCAAGGACTATAACCCAGGCCGGGGAATGCAGCTGAGCTTCCCGCTTCTCGCTGGCTCTGACCTTGTGACTCTTGGGTCAGGGGTCCCCCAGGGTTGGTGTGAAGCTGCAGAGACCACATGTAGAGACCGGGCTGGTCCTCTACTTCCTATGGAACCCCATTTTCCCTTAGGGAGGTTGTATCTCTGTGAATCTTGAAACATCCTAGATTCTCTAGAAGTCTGCAAAGGGAAAAAAAAAGCCTTTAAATGAGAACATTGTACTGTGTCATAACCAGAAGCAGATTGTGGAAATAAATCTATTTATAAACCATAGCAGGCAATGATTCGATTCTCGTACATTACTTAGTTCAGGGGTGCTCTGTTTAAAAATATCCCACGAGGGCTATAAAATCTGGCTTTCCTAAACTCCGAGAGGGCTCAGATGATTCATACCGAGGAATCATTTATAATTTTATAATTTTTATAATTGTATAATTGTATAATCATTTTATAATTTTAGTTGCTGCCTCCCTGAAAGGGATTCAGGGCATCAGTGGGTTGGTCATCCACATTTGCTTCCTTTCTCCCACACCCCTTCAAGGTGTAGGATTTGTCTCTTGCCTGCTTGGACGACCCTCAGCATACCTGAGAATACACGGGGAGCTGCACCCAGCCCTGTCCCCACTACAGCCCACTGGGTGGGCACCTGTAACTGAGGGTGTAGGATTTAGATGCAAAGAGCGCTGGACCAGGGGCAGAGAACTTCACTTTGTAAGTACAGGCTCTGCCGAGCCTGGTTTCAGAGGGTGTTCCAGGAACGTGTATCTTGCAATACCGTCCACAGCGGGGGCCAGACCACCACAGCCAAGGCGTGAAGGTGCCTGCTGCTAAGTGGCGGTGGTGGAGGGGCTCCTCCCTTCCGCATTTGCTACATCTTCGGCACCCCCTCTAACCTTTGCTATCAAAACCCTAGCAAACTGCTCCTCAAAGGAGGCAGCTGGGAGCTACTTTCCCTCCGTGTCTCTGTGACTTGTCATGAGCAAGGAAAGCTCTCTCCTGAGCAGTTCCCTCTTGGGACTGCTGATTCGGCAGCACTGCGAGTGATGGATCTGTGTCCACCAACATCCCCAATGCATGCTGGACCAAGGAGCATTCCCAGGGGGTTGGGAATCAGGCTTCAGGGATTCCACGGTTAGCCTGAACATGTTCTACATGACAGACGTCGGGGCAGGCTTTGTGGCACAGTGAGCTAAGCTGCTGCTTGCAATGCAGGTGTCCCAAGTTCAAGTCTTGGCCACTCTGTTTCCAACCCAGCACCTGAGCCCCTGCCAGCCATGCAGGAGACCTGTATGGAGTTCCAGGCTCCTGGCTTTGGCCTGGCCCAGCCCCAGCTGTTGCGGTCATTTGGGGAGTGAACCAGTAGAGGAGAGGTATCTCTCTGTGTCTCTCTCTCTCACTCTGCCTTTCAAATAAATAAATAAAAAGAAGGGATTGTGGTGGTCGTGTTCTCTCCTGTGGAGCTGGAGTGTGCAGGTGGAAGGCCACAGGGCAGACGGAAGAAAGGGGCAGAGGGCAGCGGAGAGGAGGGGACAGAGACCCGCCACATTGCACTCCCTGGCTCCCACCGGCCCTCAGGCCCATCCGCATCTCTGTCTGTGGCCTCTGCAAGACCCACCCGTGACAGGGTGCATTCCTTTTATTAGGAATCTCCCTCACGTAGGAGTCAGCAGCCTTGAGGGCCTCTACTATCTGTCACCAGGAGTCCTAACCAAATCTCCAACTGAGGAAAGGCTTTTGTTCCAGCGCAAAATCCCTTGAGACCATCTGTTGGGAATGAGTGCAGCTGAGTGAGGGCTGTGTCTCTTCTTGGAATATTCTAAGTCTTAACTCCTGACGGGAATGACTTTCAATATTCCTTTCTCTGAATATTTGGAAGCAAAAGCCAACATTTTCAGCAAATTTGTTTATTTCTTTTTTCAATATGGAAGCGGGGCAGGGGTGGGGGAACCCTCAAGTTCTTTTTGTAAAGCTGTGCAAAACTCAGCTTTAATTGCTGTGCCTAAATCTTTCAGGCCAAACTTAATTTCACCCTTGAGATTAGAAAATAGGGCACATGTTGGTGCACTCTGTTTTAAAATGTGTTCTGGTTCCTGTTTTTCCTCTGGAATTCTGAAGAAGCATCTAACTACCAACAAAGGAGTTTCCCAACACAGAGAATTCTCAATATGATGGACTTTGAGAGATTTGTCATCAAAAGCTGTAGCTTTGGCTGCATTTTCCTGAGTGCAGGCACAGAGGCACTGGCAAGAGCTGACTTGGAATCTTTGGAGCTGGAAGGGAAGACGTGAGACTGTTTAATATTTTCACAAGACAGAAAAGGAACTGATCCCGGAACAGAGGGACGTGCCCTCCCTCGGCCTCCATGAATCACAGACAGGGTGGAAGCCCTGCATCTCAGCTCTCTGCAGGTATAGGGGGCTCACGAGCCCTGTTCCCTTCTTCCCGTCAATCAGCCGAGGCCCTGGTATGTATGGGAGTCTGTGAAGGTAGCATCTGTGTAACGATCCGACTTGGGTATATGGACGTCCAGGGAAAAGGAGGGAGAGGGTGTTGTCATGGGAACACCCAGGCCGACCACGAGATGACAAAGAATTGAAGCCCATTCTGCTCCCACAGGCTTCATTTACTCAAGAAATAAATCAAGACCAGCGCAGCGTAAAACAGACCGAAGATCAGCTTAGCGATGCAGTCAGTGCTAACTGAGCAGCACCAGGGCCGTGAGAGGGAGACTCAGTGTAAGGTTGTCTGGATCGGCTGTTAAAATGAGTCCATGGGCGTTTGTACGTGCTCGCCTTTGGCTAGAGTCTCATTTGCAAGGTTCCGAACTGCTCCTCAGGAAGGATGAATACAAAGGCAGAATTTTCTAGAATGCCGCTTTGTGAGCAAGACAGTTTCCACACTTAGGAAAGGTCAGAGAAATCAAAGTCTTGGGGAACGCAGGGCGTGTCCCAGAGTGGGCCAATGGCAGCGTCCTGGGGGCAGGCTTGACCAAGGGACCGGTGAGCATTTTGTTCAATGAGAATTCGGTGAGAGAAGAAGGAACCGACTGTTAGAAGACCAACAGCTTGCGGCTCCAGCCCTGAAATCCCGCCGCAGGAATTTGCGCACTGCTGCAAGAAGGCACTGACTGCCCTGTCCCTGGATTCCCAGACCCGCGCTGAAATCCGGGTTCTCCCCAGTGCAGCCACTGTGGAGCCCACTGTGGAGCCCGCACCCTTCCTGCAGCGATGGCTCTCGGCAACGTCAGGGATCTTCAGAGGCGAGCTGAGGCGGGTGAAATGGAACCGTGGAAGGCTTTCCCCTCACTTTTCATTCCTTTTCTGGATTCCTGCTTACCACAGAATGCCAGAACTGGAAGGACTGTAGGAGAACCCATGGGAGAAGCCAGCTCCGCTCAGGGTGTGGTCAGAGGCCACGTGGCTGGGGAGCCGGCAGAACCAGAGCTGCGTTCTCGTTGTTTCCATGCTAGCATCAATGACCTTTAAATGAAAACCTTCTACTGCAGATGGAATGCGTTTTACGGACTTATCTGAGCGTTTGGGTCGTTGGTTTTATTTCAAGGAACAACAATCCAAGGCAGAGAGTTAAAGCTATTGTCTCTGGTCTGCTGGATACGGCACTGGGTTCATGAATGACCACCTGCTAAGTCCTTGTCTGTGGTCTCCTTTGCTCTCCTTCTGCCCTCTAAAGCCCCAACACTCCTGGAAGCCGGGGGTGGCAACTCAGTTGATGGGTCTTAGGGGCTACTGTCAGAGAGGAAGGAACAAAGGCAAACCAAAATACAGGGACTACATTTCTGGGTGAAAACTGTGCACTTTATAAAAATGGCATTTGGGGAGAGATTTTTAAAAGTATATTCTCACTGATTTTCTAATGTCATTTACACACCAAAAGTCACTGCTGCTTTAAGACACAAAACATGTAAGTTACGAAGACGCTGTATACATTATTTTAGTATGTCAGACTTCCCTAGAGAAAGCTTTTCTGCCTCTTCTTTGAGTTGGGCCTGGCATCCTTGTGTTTGTATCTTCAGCCCCCAGTACAAGTCAAACACTGACAGTTCCTTGGGTTCCCATAGAGGGGCAGCAGAGCAAGGGGTCTGAGAGCTGGGGAGGGCAGGCTCTGGTCCCAGGCCCTGGGTGTTTTCTGACTCACCCTGGCAGACTAACCACAGGGATGTCAGGCCTCAGTTCACATTGCTCTGAGATGAAACCCCAGGGCCTCCAAACCCAGCCCTTTCCTGCCCCTGGAAAGCGGCTGTGTTCACTCATGCAGGCAGGGGGCGCTAGACCTGATATTCCCCAAGGTGCTTCTCCCACCCCCCACCATCCCCAATCCCCACCACCAAGGAAGTGGGGAGCGCAGCCTTGACCACGAGGCCCCAGGAAATGTCCAGTTGTTTTCCAAGGAAGTTTTGCCCACAGAAAAGACAGTTAGAGAAGGCTGAGCTTTGGGGAGGTCAATTCAAGTGGTAGGGCAGGCTACCTGGTCCCATTTTTTTTTTTTTTTTTTTAAGATTCATTTGAAAGGTAGAATTACAGAGAGAAGGAGACACACACACACACACACACACCATCCACTGGTTTATTCTCCAAATGGCCACAATGGCCAGGGCTAGACCAGGCTGAAGCCACGAACCTGGAACTCCATATGGGTCTCCCATGTAGGTGCGGGGGCCCAAGTACTTGGGCCATCTTCTGCTTTCTCAGGTGTATTAGCAGGGAGTTGGATCGGAAGTGGAGAAGCCAGGACTCAAACTGGCGCTCTTATGGGATGCTGGTGCTGCAGGCAGTGGCTTAACCTGCTGAGCCACAGCATCGGCCACTGGTCCCAGTCTTGAGTTCCAGTGAGGTGCTGGCCACTCCCCAGCTTTCATCTTCTGGGCAGTAGGGTGAACATGCTAATAACGCACATCCTTCAAGACGTGGAGGCTTTTGTAAGGAGAAGGAGTTCATCAGAGACTGTCTGGTCACAGAGTGCTAGAGCCAAGTCCATGGTGCTCATACCCAGCCCTCGTGTGCATTGAGAACCAAGCGAGTCACTTGTTTTCACTTCGGAGTCTGTGATTGCAAGCCCAGAGGATAGATTTAGCCACAAAGAATGCTTACCCTGGAGACGCAGATTTTTCTGCTTGGAAAGTGGGCACCAGGGCCTCAGCCCCACAGTGTGCATAATGGAATACAATGTACCCCCTTGTAACCAGCACCTCACTTTAATAAGGATAACTGGCCACACTTTCCCCGAGGATAGCAACAGAAATCCACACCATCTTTAGTTGACATGAAAATGTTCTCTCTTTAAATTTTTTCAGAGAGAGAGAGAGAGAGAGCGAGCGAGTGAGCACACTTATCTACTGGTTCACTCCCCAAGACTGGGATCCAGGAATTCAATCCAGGTGTGGGTGGCAGGAACCTAATTACCTCAGCCATCACTGCTGCCTCCCAGGGCCTACATGAGCAGGAAGCTGAAGTCAGGAGGCAGAGCTGGGACCTGAATCCAGGTACTCCAATCTCCAATGTCAGGTGCAGGCATCTTAGCCAGTGTCTTAACCACTAGGCTGAACAATAGTCTCAAGAAAAAAAAATTAATTTATTTGGAGGGGGAGAGAGAGAGAGAGAGGACACTTTTTAATCTTCTGGTCAGTCTCCAAATACCTTCAACAACCTGGAGCCTGGAACTCAATCCAGGTCTCCCACATGGGTGGCAGGTGTGCAAGTCCTTGGGCCATCATTTTCTGTCCTCCAGGATACGCATTAGCAGGAAGATGGACTGGAAGCAGAGGAGCTTGACTCAAACCAGGCCCTCTGATAAAGGATGTGGATGTCCCAAGTGGTGTCTGATACCTGCCCGCCCCCCACCCCCCGGAAATGTTTTAATCAGCCTTGTGACACTCCTACGGCTAAGCTCCAAAATAGGAAAGTACCAGGTGACTCCTATAAACTCATCTTTCGAATCTGTTGGGTACCAAGATCTGTCCTGATCCGGACACAAGGAACAACTCTCCAGGAGATTTTGCTTCTCTCTCTAACACCCAACACCGGGCAGGGGTCACCATGTTAATTATAGCCAGAAGGCACGTGGAGGACTTGTGGATCAGAGGGAGCTGATTTCTCACAACACCTGGCCCGCAAGGTCAAGGCCTTACTTCCCCAAGCAGGCCCTGGAGACCCACTCTACACTCACACCTCTGACTCCAGGCCTCCCTGCTCCTACCTCGTGTCCCATTGGTCTTGCTTTTGCTCTTCCTCACCGCAGAGATACTGAGAGTCTTTTTCACTGGCCCAACACCAATCATAGCACACTATGAAGCAAGTGACCTCATTGGGGTTCCTAGGATGAGAAACTGGCACTCAGGGAGCTTTGAGTTTGCTCAAGGTTAAGACTTGAACCTGGGGCTGCTGACCAATTAGCCAGGAATCCTGTGATCCTCCTTTAAAGCAGAACAGACTTCTGCAGGGACACGTGCAAAATCAGGTGGACAAAGCCGAGATCCATATGCTTAGACCAGGTCCCACAGCACTTCCGTCAGAGCAACGGTGACAGATCCGGGGGGCTGATTTAAACCCCGAAGCGGGAAGAGGAGAGTGGAAGGGGGGTTAAGTCATCAGACCAGGCTGCAAGTACACAAACAACTACTGTGTGACCCCACACAGAGACAGGGCTTGTGACGCACGGCTAAGTCATTCTCCCTGAGTCCCTGTAGGAAATGAGCGATACAAGCATCAAGAAGGAATGTAAACTATGTCTTACGGAAGCGTGCTAGCATCTCTTCTCCCAAAGGGTTCCCCCTCTGGAGAGAACACAGACTCATCCTTTCCTCCTGCTCCTGAACTGTGGTTCTGCGGACTCCTGATGAGAAGGCAGGAGGGGCCACCTGAGAGGTGAGAAGGAGGGTGGCGCAGAATCGAGATGGAGCAGTCTCGCCTCCCAGCTTGTGAAAGGCCCCTTCCCAATGTCGTGAATTTCATCCAACTCTCCCCCTGCGGCTTCCCTGAGGGCCACCCCATGTCGGCTTTCAAAAGAGTACCCACCCCTGAACCACCGTCTCATCCCACGGACCCCAGCACACACCCTTTCCCTCTCACCGTGGTCCACACCCAGGCAGAGGAGAGTGAGATGTCTGTGGTGCTGGGGAAGGCAAATAAAGCCTAACCTTAAAAGCCCTGTCCAGCAAGTTGAGAGCAGGCAGACGAGGTGGGCTTCCGGCCCCAGCAGGAGGAGGAGGCTGGGCCAGAGAGCCCGGAACGTAATGCACTGGACACAAGTATGGCACCGTGATCGTGATCAGCCGGGCAAGAGACCCTGGGACTGGGCAGGCTGCCTCTGTCCTTGCTGATGGGGGGGGGGATGTGCAGCCCGGAAAGCCTGGCATTGCAGGACAACAGTGAGGATACGGCCGAGTTCCAGGGCTGGGGTGAAGTTCTGGAACCCTCCACAACTGACGGGCGCTGCTCCCATCATCCCCCACTGTCCATTCTGGAAAAACAGGTTTTGCTCTTGCCCTTGTTGTTTGGAAGCAGGGGGGAAGATTTTTGCTCCTGGCCACTGCTCAGTTCCCTCAGGGGAAAATGGGACATGGGAACCGCAGGCTGGTTCTGAGAATTAACGGGATGTGAAAAGGCATCTACCGTGAGGCTGGCGCAGTGCAGGCTGGGGAGATGCCCGTGTGCAGCCTGGGTGCATCCTCTGGAGTTCTCCTAGGAAGCACGCACTTCCTTCTCCAGCTTTCCTTACCCTACCTTTAGCAGAAGTCTTGGGAAATAGCTATGCACGTCTCCTTCCAAAAGAAATGGTGCCAGTGCCCAGGAAGGTGGCAGAGTGCAGAGCCTGCGAGGCCGTAACCCATCAGCCCCCTGTCTCTATGCTCTCTTCGTGAGGGGACAGTGGGGGTGTTGGGGAGTCAGACACACAGGTTCTTACCTTGAGAGGCAGAGCGGCAGGTGGGGCCGGGCAGCACTGGCTGGTCTGCACGGCGGGACGGTACCTGTAGAGCCGTGCTCTTGTCGCCTGTCCTGCAGGACCTGAGCCCGAGCCATAGCTCTTTGGGAGTTGCCCGCAGGTCACAGCACTCTCCATCAGGGGAGCCCTCTTGTCCATGCCAGCAGCGTGGGCCACGGTGGCTTGCAAAACTGAACACGCCCAGGCATCTCTGGAGTGGTGGTCCACGCCCCACAGTTCCTGGGGGGCAGAAAAGGCCGGCCAGTGTCTCCCGCCCGTGGAGCGATCACTGTTTCCATGGTTCATGATGGGAGCTGGCCAACGAGGCTTGCATGACAGGGGCTGGAGCCCACCTCGTTTCCTAGAGGTAGGGGCCCGGCAGTGCCTGCCATGCGGGGATGCACACACGCCGCCTCTTGTCACATCCAGACCCCGGAGCTTGTCCCCTGCCTCCTTCTCCCTCGCTGAGCGGCAGCTGAGAGCGGCTGGTTGCTCTGGGCCGGGCCCTGCTTTGTGCAGCAGGCTCCACGGAGATGCAGCCAAGCCCTGTGTGCGCCTGAGGTCCCAGCCTGCCAAGAAGCCTGTCCTGGGACTTGGGGGAATGTGTCCCTCCTCCAGGCCTCCTGGGGCTGCGGCAGCGGCTGGAGACTGGGCGGGGACAGCTGGCGCAGGGGGGGCCCGCAGCTGGATGAAGAGGAAGGAAGTTTCCATCTGCTGTGGCGGAGGCTGCTCAGCCATTTCCTCCACGGGGGCAGGGCTGCTGGTCCTTGCCAGGGTCGAGTTTCAGAGCTCGGTGCCCAGGCGGGCGCGCAGCGGCAGCTGTGGGCAGACTCAGCCTCATGTACCAGGACAGCCTGAGGAAGCAGAGGACACACCTTCAGCCCCGGGGAGGGGACAGGGGAACTGGACTCTGCCCTCACCTCCCAGAGCCATGCAAACAGGTTGGTGGAGACCCCTCTCCCAACGCCAAGCACCTGTGCACCCAAATGGAGTGACTTTGGCATAACTGCTCCCTTCCTGGGATTTGGAATGAAAAGGCCGTTGGTTTCACTGTTTAATTCTTTTTTTTTTTTTTTTTTGACAGGCAGAGTGGACAGTGAGAGAGAGAGAAAGAGAAAGGTCTTCCTTCTGCCGTTGGTTCACCCTCCAATGGCCGCTGCGGTAGCGCGCTGCGGCCGGCGCACTGCGCTGATCCGATGGCAGGAGCCAGGTGTTTATCCTGGTCTCCCATGGGGTGCAGGGCCCAAGGACTTGGGCCATCCTCCACTGCACTCCCTGGCCACAGCAGAGAGCTGGCCTGGAAGAGGGACAACCAGGACAGGATCGGTGCCCCGACCGGGACTAGAACCCGGTGTGCCGGCGCCACAAGGCGGAGGATTAGCCTAGTGAGCCACGGCGCCGGCAATTTTCACTGTTTAATTCTAAATTCTGTGAAGTCATATTCATCATCTGAAGTCCAACGTGTGAGACAGAGTAGTTTGCACTGCCCAGTTTTTTAAATTCCCTTTGCTTGTAGTACTTTCATTGAATTTCACTTATATTATTATTTTCACCTAATCATTTTAAGACCTGTGATAAAAGGGGTGACAGTTGTCATGACTCTATTTTTTTTTGTATTTGACACTGTTTTTTTTTTTAAATTTCAGTTGATGAATATAAGTATATGTAATTGGGATCATGATATACACAACACACTACAGAATCCTAAGTTATGGATGTCAACTCTTTCAGGAAAGATGAACTTCTCAGTTATCCGACTTTGGACAGTTAGTAGAAAACTACGCAGCCTAAATGTTTGAAGGGCCTTTTTAACCATGCCAAGTGGGAATTCTCTTGGTAAGAGCCTTGAGCATTCTCAGACATGGATCACAGAGACTCACAGATGCCTCTTTATTCAGAATCCAAACCAAGGGGCTTCCAAAAAAGACACATAAAGTGTCCCTTCAGGGAACAACTCTGGCATTTTCGAGAACTTCTACTCAAATCCAGCGGTTATTTCGGGGTTCTGCAGGCGCAGTCTCCTAGTGCTGTGGTTTGAATGGGCTCCCTCCTAAACACAGCTGCCGCCAGTGGCCTGTACCAGCAGGTGGCGCCTGTCAGGGGTGAGACCCAGAGGGATGGGGTCCTGGCCCCGGTGAGAGGTTCCACAGGGGTCTAGCAGCTCCCTCTGAGGCCCTGCCACCTTCCTCCAGGTGAGGAGGCAGCCACAGGCTCTCAGTGGATGCAGGTCTTGCCCCTCCCCTCCCCACCCCCAGCCTCCAGAGCTGTGAGAAAGAAATGTCTGTTTTTGATAAATGACCCAGTGTGTGGCATCCTGTCACAGCCACACAAAATGGACCGAGAGGCTTGGCATCACTCAACATTAAGATGAGAAAGAGAAGACAAAAGAAGAAACAAAGAAACAAAGCAGACTGCAGGTTTTGCTTTATGTGTTCTGTTTCTCTAGAATCATTCTGCCTTCTTACGAGAAAGATGGCAGTCTGTTAGGGGTTCCTTTTCTTCTAGCTCATTATAACAGGTGATGGCAAAGCACGCAGACGCAAGAGAAAAGGAAGGAGACACACCATCACCTGGAACCCCGTGGTGTCGCTGGCGCTCAGAACGTCTCGGCGGGCTCCATGGTTCCCATCCTAGATGAGAGTCTTCCTGGGGCTCGCTGGCATTGCTCCTGAGCAGGGGAGCAGACAGCGATGCGTGAGCCCTGGTCCTTACCGGAGTAAAACAAGTAGCTGAGAAGGAGCAGGGCGCTGGTCCTCTGAGACACGGCGGGCCGGGGTCACGTCCCACCTCAGCTACCGGGGTCCTTCAAGCGCTGTTGGAAAGTGGAATTGAAAGAAAAACTTTCAGGGTTGGCCTTGTGGTGCGGTTGGCCTTGTGGCGCGGCTGGAAGTCTCTGCCCATGCTGCTGGCATCCCATATGAGCAGTGGTTTGAGTCCCGGCCGCTCCACTGCTAATGCACCTGGGAAAGGCAGTGGAAGACGGCCCCAGTGCTTGGGCCCCTGCACCCACACAAGTGACCCGGATGGAGTTCCTGGCCTAGTCCGGCCTTGGCCTTTGCAGCTATCTGCAGAGTGAACCACTGAATGGAAGATCTTTCCCTCTCTCTCTGTCTCCCAGTCTTTCCCTCTCGCCCCCTGTAACTCCAAATAAATAAATAAATCTTCCAAATAAATAAATAAATCATTTTTTAAAGAAGGAAAGTTTTCAAAACTATTGAAATCCATGCATATGAGGTATCTTCAAAATTTCGTGGGAATCTGGATTACAAAGCAACGGCACTGCACGGATTTCTAACTTTATTCACCAAAGTCATTGCATTTCCGTGAACTTTTGGAGGTGCCCTGTCCTTCCTCCCTAACTCACCCCCATTCTCTTGCATTAGCAGCCAGGCCCATGGCTGCAGTCGGGCTGCCTTCAGTGACACTCGGGATGGCAGACTGGGGCCTACGTTGGCTTCGCCTTTGAAAAATCTTCACAGTTTTTTCACCCAAGACTGTGGAGGCCCTGCCCACCATTTTCAGACAGCTGGCAATGGAATCACCTCCTCCACCCTTAGAAATGTGTTCAAAGCCAAGACCAAGGCTAGGTTACTCTTTCCTTTTTTTAAAGTTTTTTTTTTTTTATTTTTTGACAGGCAGAGTGGACAGTGAGAGAGAGACAGAGAGAAAGGTCTTCCTTTGCCATTGGTTCACCCTCCAATGGCCGCTGCGGTCGGTGTGCTGCGGCTGGCGCACTGTGCTGATCCTAAGCCAGGAGCCAGGTGCTTCTCCTGGTCTCCCTTGCAGGTGCAGGGCCCAAGGACTTGGGCCATCCTCCACTGCACTCCCTGGCCACAGCAGAGAGTTGGCCTAGAAGAGGAGCAACAGGGACAGAATCCGGTGCCCCGACCGGGACTAGAACCCCTTGTGCTGGCGCCGCAGGCGGAGGATTAGCCTATTGAGCTGCGGCGCTGGCCAACTCTAACTTTCCATCACCAATACCAACACAGAGGAAATTGGACAACACAAAATTATGGGCAAGTATAATTACACATTGACCTGTTTATACTAATTTTCTTCAAAAATCTTACATGGGTAATGTCTTGCCTTCATTACATAGTGTTCAGTCTCTCCTAAGAAAGGAAATTTGCTTGGGTGTTGCAATCACTCAATAAATACTAGTTTATTGGCTGATGAACCAGAAATCATGAGAAGAATTCCAGCTTCATATTGAACAGGGATTGGAGAGCTATCATTTGGTCTTAGCTTCTCAAAGGTGTCAAACATTACAAGAGTACTTCAAAAAGTCTGTGGAAAGTGAAATTAAATGATAAGCTTTTTTCATGTGCTGGAATTTTGAAATCCAGGTATGGTGTTTTTTTTTGTCACGTACATTTTTAAAGGCCCCTCCTCTGCGTGCCCCTGTTATATGCATGCCCCCATTCATTCTAGGGTCAGCACACCCCTGTGAAATAGGTAGCATTATTTCCATTTTGCAGGTTGGGAATTTGAGGCTCGGGCCAAGGAGCTGTTGACTAATGCTTTTTTATCACAACTGCTCCAGGTAAGCAGGGCCTTTGAAAAGCTGCCAGATGAGAAGTTGCACTTAACTCCGTCATCTCTTTTTTTTTGGACAGGCAGAGTGGATAGTGAGAGAGAGAGACAGAGAGAAAGGTCTTCCTTTTTTTGCCATTGGCTCACCCTCCAATGGCCACTGCGGCCGGTGCATCACGCTGATCCGAAGCCAGGAGCCAGGTGCTTCTCCTGGTCTCCAATGCGGGTGCAGGGCCCAAGGACTTGGGCCATCCTCCACTGCCTTCCTGGGCCACAGCAGAGAGCTGGACTGGAAGAGGAGCAACCGGGACAGAATCTGGCACCCCGACCAGGACTAGAACCTGGTGTGCCAGCGCCGCAGGTGGAGGATTAGCCTGTTGAGCCACGGTGCCAGCCGTCATCTCTTGCCAACAGGAAATTCTAACGTCTAACTTCTGGGCCAGGCGCTGGTCCAGCAGTTGAGATGCTCCTTGGAATGGCCACATCCCATATCAGAGTGTCCTGGGACAAGTCCTAACTGTTCTCTGGACCCCAGCTTCCTGCTAGTGCACAGCTTGGGAGGCAGCAGGTGATGGTTCAAGTAGCTACATCCCTGTTGTTCACCTGGGCAACCTGGACTGAGTTCTTGGCTCCCAAGTTCAGCTTTACTGTACCAGCCGCTGTAGGCATTTGGAGAGTGAGCCAGCTAATGGGAGATCTCTATCTGTCTCTCTGTCTTTCAAATAAGTGAAATAAATAAATAAGAAAATTTTAAAAATCCAACTTCCAAAAACACCTTAAAATAAACAAACAAAAAAACCACAAAACCCAGAATACCAAGAGCAAGTATTTGGGCTAGTAGATAAGATGTTGGCAACCTACATTGGAGTGCTTGGGTTAGGTTCCCAGTCCTGGCTTCTGAATCCAATTTCTTGCCAGTGTGGACCTTGGGAGGCAGTGGTAATGGCTCAGGTAATTGGATCCTTTCCATTCATGTGGGAAACCTGGACTGAACTCCTGGCCTGGTCCAGTCCCAGTCATTGTGGGCATTTGAAGGGTGAATCAGTGGATGAGAGCTGTGTGTGTGCATGTGTGTGTGTGTGTGTGAAATAAATAATAAAATATAAAAAAAAAAAACCTGGAGTACCAAATAAGTCTTGGTGCTGTGTCCAACATACTTCCTCCCTCCCTCCATTCTCCCTCCCTCCCTCCCTCCCTTCCTTCCTTTTCTTCTTTCCTTCCGTGAGCTCCCCACAAGGCCATTCCTGCCTGATGCATCATTTCTGGTTGTGTGAATTGGAGGAGAAGTGTGAAGGCAGGGTGGACACTCCCTGAGAGTGGACAGGGAGGGCCGCCTTGGAGGACACATGTAAGACACCTCCTTGGGACCCCCTGAAGTACTAGGGCACAGCTTTAGGGGGCTGCGGTTCTATGTGGGAAGTGGGGCCAAGTGCCACAGAAACATGGATGACTGCTGGGATGCAAATAGCACAGTGACTGAGAGCATGCCCTTTGGTGTCAGACACACATTTCTGTCAGTCCTGCTTCCACTACGTGGCTCTGTGACTTTTCCGATGGCCCTTTCCTCTTCTCCAACATCATACATACCTTGTAGGGATTTTGTAGGATGGGTGAGGGGACTTCCAGAAGTTTGTGAAAAAAAAAAAAAGGAATTAAACGATGTTTTATCTTGGTGCAAAACTTTTTGAAAACCATTCGGGCCGGTGCCGCGGCTCAATAGGCTAATCCTCCGCCTTGCGTTGCCGGCACACCGGGTTCTAGTCCCAGTCGGGGTGCCGGATTCTGTCCCGGTTGCTCCTTTTCCAGGCCAGCTCTCTGCTATGGCCTGGGAAGGCAGTGGAGGATGGCCCAATTCCTTGGGCCCTGCACCCGCATGGGAGACCAAGAGAAGCACCTGGCTCCTGGCTTTGGATCAGTGCGGTGCGCCAGCCACAGCAGCCATTGTGGGGTGAACCAACGGAAGGAAGACCTTTCTCTCTGTCCCTCTCTCTCTCTCACTGTCTACTCTGTTAAAAAAAAAAAAAAAAAGGAAAAGAAAAGAAAAAAAGAAAAGAAAACCTTTCAAACAAGGGTATTCAGAAAGTTCATGGAAAATGCATATTAGAGAAAACTATGCAGAGTTTTCAAATGTTTTATATCAGAATATGCTTATTTTAAAATTCAAATTTCTTAAAAAATTTGAGAGGTGGAGAGACGGAGAGAGAGAGAGAGAAGGAACATGCTAGTTCAGTATTTAAATGCCTGCAGGGGCTGGGGCTTGGTGGGGGCTGAGCTGGGGTTAAAGTAGCAGCTAGGAACTCCATCCAGGTCTCCCACATGGTGGCAGAAACCCAACCACCTGAGCCATCACCACTGTTCCCCGAGTCTACATTAGCAGGAAGCTGAATCAGAAGCCAGAGCCAGGAGTCGAACCCTGGCCCTCCAACATGGGATGTGGATGTCCTTATCAGAAGCTTAACTGCTAGGCCAAATGACAAGTTTAACTTTATCTTTTCGTTCCATTTTTCTATGAACTTTTTGAAGCACCGTCATATATAAAGGGCTTACTTAGCATAATTGGCTCTTGATAAATGTTAGCTAATAATAGGGTCTCAACAAATGCTAGCTACTCTTGGAATTTATTCCACCATACTGTGGAGGCCTAGAGAAACTGGTTCACTCAACAGAGCAAGTTGAGTTGTTTCATAAAATAGATAATTTTCGTACCTGTACATATGCATGTTTTTTATGCTTCCTCTCTGGTGCGTAAGCATCTAAGAACTGAAGAATTAATGTGGGATGTAGGATGTGGGAGCTCAGCAGTGGATTTGGGATCAGGAGACAAAGGGCTGAGTTTTGCATGGTCTTCATCGGGGTGACTCACTGAGATGTATGTGCCTGTGACACAGTGGAGTCGGTTCTGCCACTCCTGCCTTACAGGCTTAGTTGCAGGACAGTGGGGAAAACCTTTGCAGCAGCACTTGGGAAACACAGAAGTGACTCACATCAGGTCCAGAAGTTGTGATGGATGCTGTCATACCATTATTAATACTGCCAGCACTGTATTAAATCATTGACTTCTCGGAAGACTTGAGGTTTCTTGCTCTGAAAGGATTCTAGGTTGGTTTTGTCTTTTTCCATCATCACTCCCAGGTTCATAAAACATGAATGCCAACAGCAAGGGGCCTCAACTGTGCTCGATTTCTGCAGCTGCTTTCTTCTCATTGCTGTGAGAGAGGAAAAGAACATTCTAGAAACTTAACAAGGATGGAGAAGGCAGTGGGCACCGAGAGGCAATGGGAGCAATGACTTCTCTCTCTTAATGACAACCTTTTTTTTTGTTTTTATTTTTTGACAGGCAGAGTGGACAGAGAGAGAGAGACAGAGGGAAAGGTCTTCCTTTACCGTTGGTTCACCCTCCAATGGCCGCTGCGGCCAGAGCGCTGCGGCCGGCACACCGCGCTGATCCGAAGCCAGGAGCCAGGTGCTTCTCCTGGTCTCCCATGCGGGTCCAGGGCCCAAGCACTTGGGCCACCCTCCACTGCACTACCGGGCCACAGCAGAGAGCTGGCCTGGAAGAGGGGCAACCGGGACAGAATCTGGCGCCCCCACCGGGACTAGAACCCGTTGTGCCGGCGCCACAGGCGGAGGACTAGCCTATTGAGCCACGGCGCCGGCAATGACAACCTTTTAAAGCAGGTGGTGTGTGACCGCCATTGTGGAAATGCAAAGGGGGATAAGAGGGATGGTGTGGCTTGCGTAAAGGACATGGTTAGGGAGGGCAGGGTTGAGATCACGTGAGGTCCAGTCCTTTCTGTGCTGTGGCCCTTGGGCTTAGTCCAACAGCATGTCCTGCCTGGCCTTCACCTTCCCAAGGCCCGTGTTCCCAGGAAACAATTCCCCACTCACACGTGTCTGCTGACACTCTCATGTTTCCAAGAGCTTCGTTGGCTCAGGAGTGTATGAAAATGGTCTCTCACCAACGTTTGTTGTTTGAGTGGAAGAAAACGACTCTTCCCAAAAGGATGGTGCGTTCAGAGAGGCAAGTTCAGAGGCCCAAGTCCCAGGAAATCCCAAGGAGTCCTGGAAATGCTTTGTTCAGAGTTTTAAGTCAAAGGCGTCCCGACCTTCCTTCCACTTCTCACACACTCCCTCAGAAGTGGCCTCGGGGAGCATCCTGGTGTCCAGTGTCCAATCTGGCTGTGACCTACTGGACACTTTCCACCTGACAGGAAGGGAAGTAGAAGCTACAGTCCTCTCCTGCTGCTAAGGACTGTTTATGGAAGATGAGCTACGGTTGTGAGTCAAGAAAGAGTGAGGGACAGGCAGAGGTGGGGTTGGGGTGTAGGGTTGGGGAGAGCTTAGCAGAGGTGAGACCTGGGGACTAAGGACAAGAAGGCCAGTTAAGGGCATGGGCAGAGGCATGGCCTGGGGCAGTCAGAACAACAACTAGAATGGGCACTGACTGTTTCCATTCATGCCTGTCAAACAAGCGATGTTCCAGAATATTCCATATACCGGTTAGAAATACACCTTCAGAGTTGGTTATGGCTGAGTTTCCTTCACTACTGTGGGAAATTTGCGTAATACTGAACTGATGGAATGGTGAACTGATGATAGAGATAGCTCCTGCCTTAGTTAGTTTGGGCTGCTATCACAAATACCATAGACAGGGCGACTATTATTTCTCACAGTTCTGGAGGGATGGCAAGTCCATGATCAAAGTGCTGGTGGACTGCACGGCTGATGAGGGCTTGTGCTGCAGTTGGAACATAACTCCTGAAGTTGTGCAGACATTTAAATCCCAAAGTTGTAAATTGGTGGTCCCGGGGTCAGCACTGTGGTGTAACAAGTAAAGCCACTGCCTACAGCACAGCATCCCCTATGGACACCGGTTCAAGTACTTGGGCCCCTGTACCCATGTAGGACACCTAGAAGAAGCTCACAGCTCCTGGATTCAGATTGGCTCATCTCTGGCCATTGTGGCCATTTGGGGGTGAACCAGATGGAAGATCTCTCTCTCTCTCTCTCTCTCTCTCTCTCTCTGCCTCTGCCTCTCTGTAATTCTGCCTTTCAAATAAATAAATAAATCTAAAAAAGGAGAAAGAATCTTATAAATAAATGGTACTAAGAGAGTGTAGACTTAGTCCAATTACGGTAAGAGGAGGTGGCCACAAGGGAGGCCTTGGGTCATTGGTGGACACACCCTCTGCAGGCAGCTGCTGCTGGGAGGGGGTAGTTCTACAAGCCCAGGTCAGACCCTGCTGCTCTCCCTGCTCCCCTGCGCTCCCACCGTCACCAGTCAGCCCCACCAACAGGACTGCTTGATCTTATTTTAAAAAAAGATTCAGGGGCCTGTGCTGTGGCGCAATGGTTAATGCCCTGGCCTGAAGCGCCAGCATCCCACATGGGCGCCGGTTTGAGTATCGGCTGCTCCTCTTCCAATCCAGATCTCTGCTATTGCCTGGGAAAGCAGTAGAAGATGGCCCAAATCCTTGGGCCCCTGCACTCATATGGGAGACCCAGAAGAATCTCCTGGCTCCTGGTTTCGGATCGGCACAGCTCCGGCCATTGCGGCCAATTGGGGAGTGAACCATAGGATGGAAGACCTCTCTCTCTGCCTCTCCTCTCTCTGTGTAACTCTGACTTTCAAATAAATAAATAAATATTTAGTAAAAAATATTCATTTACTTGAAAGGTGGAGCTACAGAGAGGGAGAGGCTGAGGCAGAGAGAGAGAAGTCTTCCATCCATGGGTTCACTCCCCAAATGGCTACAACAGCCAGGGCTGGGCCAGACCAAAGCCAGGAGCCAGGAACCAGGGGCTTCATCAGGGTCTCCCAGGGGCCCAAGCACTTGAGCTGTCTTCTACTGTTTTCCCAGGTACATTAAGAGGGAGCTGGATCAGAAGTGGAGCAGCTGGAAAGTGAATTGGCACCCCTATGGGATGCTGGTGCTGTAGGAGGTGGCTCTGCTCCCTGTGTCACAGTGCCAGCCCCATGATGGCTTGATCTTGGACTTGAACTTCCAAAGCTGTGAGCTAGGGAA
Source organism: Lepus europaeus (assembly GCF_033115175.1). Classification (NCBI taxonomy): domain Eukaryota; kingdom Metazoa; phylum Chordata; class Mammalia; order Lagomorpha; family Leporidae; genus Lepus; species Lepus europaeus. Next base: position 17,655,409 of record NC_084834.1, on the reverse strand, counting down.
ACCCTTTCTCTTCATAAAGTTAGTTGCTTCAGGTGCTCCATTGTAGTAATGAAAAGCTCACTAATCTAGCCTGTTTCATCACAGACAGCCATCTTCTCACTCTAATCTCACATGCTAGAGGGGTTTAGGGGTCTGTCTTAGCTCTTAAGGATACAAACCCTGGTGCTGGCATTGTGGTGCAGTGGGTTAAGCCACCACCTGAGACACTGACATCTAATGTGAGCGCTGTCTCAAGTCCTGGCTGCTCCCCTTCCAATCCAGCTCCCTGCTAATGTACCTGGGAAAGTAGCAGAAGGTGTCCCAAGTGCTTGGGCCACTGTCACCCATGTGGAGACCATGATGGAGTTCTGGGCTCTGGCCTGGCCCAGGGGATTGAACTAGAAGATGGAAGATTTTTTCCCTGTCTCTTCCTTTCTCTCTATAACTCTACCTTTCAAATAAATAAAACTTAAAAAAAATTAAGGCAACTAATCTCACTCCTGAGGACTCTGCCCCATAGCCTTATCCCCTCCCACTGCCTCACAAGGATTTCAGCATTTCACATATATCATTTCTTACCCTCAGGGCAAGGTAAGTGTTCCAGTTTCTGTCTCAGACACGGAAATCAAAGTCTGCAGAAGGCAAAGCACTTGCAGAAAGGGATGCAACAGCCGAGCGGGAGGGACTCCGATCTTCCAGGCTGGAACGTCTGCTCCTGTCGGGTGCCCAAGCCCTTCCTGAGTAGTGTACTTAAGAGCCAATTTATCAGTTTGGAGAGATTAAACAGAAAACTGGGGTGGGCAGGTAGCCTACAGGTTCAGATGCTCAGGAAGATGCCTGCATCCCACAGAGGGGCGCTCCAGGAGATGGCTGGATCGGAGGCCCTTGTCTTTGGGCAAGGAAAGAATTTCAGATGTGAGATGGAGAGTGGCAATGAGCAAACTAGCCAAGTTCATTGAACAGGATACTGTTGACGGATTAGGCGACATCTCAGGGAAGAACTGACAGCCAGTCTGCATTCAGACCAGAGTTCTCATAAATGCAGTTAATGGCTCGCCAGTTCCCCTCCTCCTCTCCTCTTCTGGAATGTTGATGAGTGGAGGGCTTTCTCAGCACGGCATTAAAGAAAGCCCTCCAAGGGCTTCATCAGCATAATGGTATTGGACCTGATAGGCCCCGGCAGAGCGTGGGCAAGGTTCCCCTCAGCTGCACCCCGGGAGGTGACTGGGAGCCTCCTAAGAAGGTTACTGAGCATGCGCCAGGTTTAAATGTGTGAGTGCTGGTCTGCTTCCAGGCTGTGCTTACACTTCTTCCCTCACTCAATCACACGAAGATTGCCTTTTGGTTCCATGGCCCCTCTCATACACATGGGCTGCTGTCTACCTTGCTACCCACCGGGAGTACCCGGGTTTGATGGCCAGCTCTACTTCAAACACCAGCTCCCGCTAATGCAGATCACGGGTGGCAGCAGGCGATGGCTCCCGTGTGGGAGACTCAGTCTGAGTTCCCGGATCCTGGCTCTGACCCAGCCCAGACTCAGTTGCTGTGGGCATCTAGGAAAGTGAATCAGCAGATGGGAGATCTGTCTGTCTGTCTCCCAAAGAAGTCAATTGTTTTTTTTCCTCACCCTCTTTCCAGCGTCCAAGACACCACATTCCCTCAACTCCTTCACTTGATGCTTTTTCCAAACTGGTTTCCTTGGGACCGTTTTCGGCCTCTCCCCCTGAAGCAAGCCTAGCTCGTGTCTTCAGGACAAGGCATCCCCTCCTGATGGTTATTTCTGGAAGGACCAGATGGCAAAGCCCGAAGAACATTCTTGGTAGAAAGAATCTTCAGTCCCCATGCTGTTTCTGTCTCCTCCCTGTGCACCCCCCAACACACACACACACACACACCCATGAGCACCGGAATAGCCCAAACAGTTCTTTGTATTCGAGTTGGCCAGAGCCTGCCCTGGCCACCGACCACACAGGCAGACTGCTTTTGAAGTAGTGGAGACGCTTGAATAGACAAGCACACAGGGAGGGGAGCGGATGTGTCCAGATGGCCACGCCTCTCATTCCTGGTTTCTGAAGTCCTTTCTGGGAGCACTGTGGACGTGCTGAATGGTTAGAGACAGCAGTGCTCGCAGCCAGGCCTGGGCGGGCTCCACTTTCCAAAGGGGCTGGGTGCTGGGTAGGCAGCGGTCAGGTGGGAGGCGTGAGGATGGGTGCTGGTGCCTTGAGCCCCCTAAGGCAAGAGCCGGGGGCCAGACCGCAGCACTGACCTTCTAACTGTCCCAGGTTGTGCTCAGCGAAGCAGTCTCATCCTGTTGGGAGCTAACTGGAAGCCACCTTCAGAAAACCTGGTGAGATGGCCGGAATCACATCAAAGTGCACATTTTCTTTCTTTTTTTTCATTTTTGACAGGCAGAGTGGACAGTGAGAGAGAGACAGAGAGAAAGGTCTTCCCTTTGCCGTTGGTTCACTCTCTAATGGCCGCCGTGGCTAGCGCACTGCGGCAGGCGCACCGCGCTGATCTGATGGCAGGAGCCAGGTGCTTCTCCTGGTTTCCCATGGGGTGCAGGGCCCAAGGACCTGGGCCATCCTCCACTGCACTCCCTGGCCACAGCAGAGAGCTGGCCTGGAAGAGGGGCAACCAGGACAGGATCCGTGCCCCGACCGGGACTAGAACCCAGTGTGCCGGCGCCGCAAGGTGGAGGATTAGCCTAGTGAGCCGTGGCACCGGCCCAAAGTGCACATTTTCTAAGTGGTCAGAGAAACTCAGTGATGGCTGCGGATTTTATTTTATTTTAAAGATTTATTTATTTACTTGAAAGAGTTACACAGGGTTGGGGGAGAGGGCACAAGAGGATACCCCCAGGTACTGGTCACTCCCCAGATGCCCATAACAGCAGGGGCCATGAACTCAATCAGGGTCTCCTATGTGGGCGGCAAGGACCCTGCCACTGAGGCCTCTGCCTGCTTCCTGCAGTAACAAGAAGGTGGAAGCAGGAGTGGAGCTGGTGCCCGCATCCAGGCGTTCCCACAGGGAGGCAAGCATCTTAACGAGCATCCTGACTCCTAGTCCATCCCGTGAGCTTTCCTGCTGCTTCTGACTTTTCTCCCCATGCGATGCCCTTCAGACGGGACCCGCCCCCCAGCCCAGGGTGCAGAGCACCCACTCAGACCCTGCTTGAGCCTCCCCCCCATCCCGCCTCCCTCCCTAACGGACATCACCGCCTTCTGCTGTCTTGCCCAAATTCCACCGCCTCTGTGAGCTCCTCTGGCTGCACAAATCCTCCTCTTTCTAGTGCTTTCTGCCGATACCATTGATTTTTATGTCAATCACATCTCATTCCCTACAATGAAAATTTAAAAAGAGGGAAGACAGGAAGGAAAGAAGAAAGTTTTAGAAGGCTTCAGATATTATTTTTCCCTTAATTCCTGACTCAGTTTCTAAAATATTCAGCATTGCAACTTTTCTCCTTTAAGTCAAAGATTTGGCTCCCTGATAAACTCAGATGGGAACTGCGCATTGATAATTTTTTTTAGAAACTCTTATTCTAGACAACAAAATCCTCTGAACGATCAGAGCACCAATTCAACAGCATGATTGGAAAGCTGTGTGCCACTGTGCACCACTGAGGGTGGTATAAAGGAAGTCAGGATTTTTTTAAGATTTATTTATTTATTTGCAAGTCAGAGTTACACAGAAAGAGGAGAGGCAGAGAGAGACAGAGAGAGAGGTCTTCCATCCAATGGCTCACTCTCAAATTGGCCGCATGGCCAGAGCTGCGCTGATCCGAAGCCAGAAGCCAGGAGATTCTTCCGGGCTTCCAACGTGGGTGCAGGGGCCCAAGCACTTGGGCCATCTTCTACTGCTTTCCCAGGCCATAGCAGAGAGCTGGACTGGAAGAGAAGCAGCCGGGTCTTGAACTGGTGCCCATTTGGGATGCCAGCACTTCAGGCCAGGGCATTAACCCGCTGTGCCACAGTGCCGGCCCCAGAAGTCGGGTTTCAATAGGAGCAGTCAGTAAGCTTTCGTAGCATGGGAGCACTGTCCTCCAGCAACAGCCCTGGACCAAGGCTTTGAAGGCAAACACAGGGGCCGTCCGTTCGCCTTGAGGAGTCTGGTCTTCACTCTATTCTCTAATTCCTCAAAGGCAGAACAGTCCAGAAGCCAGGGACCAGTTCCTGGGTCAGTATCAAAGACCACTTCCGTCCCAACAAAGGCACCCTGTGATCTCTTATGCGACAAGAAGGGAGACATCTGGCATTCACTAAGACCTGATATAGTATCTGGGGTCACCCTTGTCCAGAGTGGATTCCCTGCATTGGGTTTTAGGATTTCTGCTGCTTCAGACTGAAGGCGTGCCACCTGCTGGGGAGAGGTCTAGTCTCTGGCCCGGAGAAAAGGGGTGCAAAGGAAAGTTCTGCAGGTGGACCAGACTGCGGTCCCGGCCCTGACTCTCACAGCATCGCACCTGTGCATATTCAACCGCTGCATGTGAACTAGAAACACATCTGCACTAACTCAAAGAGTGGCTGGGTGGTTGCCAAGTTAGGACTAGGGTCCCGCACTCTCTGCGAAGGCACACGACCCAGTGAGTCTGACAGCACTGGGACTCACGTCACTGCTGCCGAATGACTCCAGTTCACTGTTGAGCACACCTCGAGGCTCAGGCCCTGTGAGTGCTGCTCCACGGGGCACTGCAGGAGAGCGTGCACCTGTCAGCCTCCATGGGCAGCTGCGGGCTTCAGGGATGACATTGCATGCAGATGCAAGCGGATCCTTAACAGGCACTGAGCCCAAAGTGCTGTGGGGCTCAGCGGAGGGAGAGTCGCGTCGGATCACGCACCTCACTGAACTACCGGCTGGGTCAGGCAGCTGTTCGTTACTATAGAGAAATACCCGAGGCAGGCTAACTTTAGAAAGCAAAAAGGCTTATTTCAGCCCAGGTTTCTGGAGGTCACAGTCCAAGATGGGGGCGCTCCGCATCACACCACCACCTGGTCGGGCCTGTGGGGAGGGTGTTCTTGCTGGCTGAGTCCGAGGTGGCACAGAGCGCCACTTGGCAGGAGACAAGGAACACACCTGTCCTCCATGTCTTTCTCTGTAAAGCTGATAGGGTTTAGTCCTCTGGGCTCCACCCCAATCACTTCCTGAAGCCCTACCTCTAAGCCCCGTAATAGCATTAAGTTTCCATGTTCTTAGTACTGTTAACTTATATTTTTTTACGATTTATTTATTTATTTGAAAGGCAGAAATAGAGAGAGAGAGGAAAGAGAAAGAGAGAGAGAGAGAGAATCTTCCATTGCTGGTTTACTCCCCAAATAGCTGCAACAGCTGGGGCTGGGCCAGGCTGAAGCCAGGAGCCAGGAGTTTCTTCCAGGACTCCCATGTGAGTGCAGAGGCCCAAGGACTTGGGCCATCTTCTGCTGCCTTCCCAGGCTCATTAGCAGGGAGCTGGATCAGAAGTGGAGCAGCTGAGACTCAAATCCGCACGTGTATGAGATGCCGGCACTGCAGGCAGAGGTTTAATCTCCTATGCCACAGCGCCGGCTCCCAGTACCACGAACGTCTGAGTCTCGAGGCCAAATCATAGTCACATCACTTGTTTGAAGCCAGTTTCCTTTGACACCAGGGCAAGCATCATGTGATCCTCCACTCTATCTCCAGCAGAGTTTAGTGCACAGCAGGTGCTCAATCAATATTTACTAAGTGAAAAAATGATCCGTAAGAGGACACGTTCCTGCCTTTACCAAGCTTGTGATCTAATGCAGAAGGCGGAGGTGCATGTGGCTTTCATGGAGACAGAATGTGACCGACCAGAGGGGCAGGGAGCTGGAGAACCATCTGACGGAGCTGCTGGGAGACAGCCTTATAGGTGGGCAATTCAGCAGGGAAAGATTTGGGAGGCGGCATTCAAGGCTGAGGAAACTAGAAGAGGCACAGAAACTGGCAACTGTGTAGCAAGTTTGGGGCACAGCTGGTAGCTCCAAGCAATGGAACACAAGCAGAGCATGTGGGGTTCACAGTGGAAATGAAGCCTGGAGACCTTCATTCCAGATCACGGAGGACTTGGAAAACCACATTAAAGGGTCTGTTTAGGACTCTGAAGTCTGCAGGGATGGTTGACTCCTGTATGGAAGTCGGTTCTTTCTGGAGCATTTTGCAACCCCCGCCTTGTGCTTGGCAGGAAGAGGACTCCTGCTGGCTACCAGCTACATGTGCCGAGTGCTTCAGAGACAGTGTACACCTGCTCCAGGTGCACCTGCTCCAGACACGTCCATGGAGACCCTGAACTTGACCCAACAGCACTGAAAATGGGAAGGCGGAGACTGGAGTTAACTTCTACAGACTTCAGTGCCATTCCCTGTGGTCTCCAGCTGTGCTCTCTCAGGAAGCAAATCAAAACGCTGTCTGAGGGCCGGCGTTGTGGCGTAGTGGGTAAAGCTGCCGCCTGCAGTGCTGGCATCCCATATGGGAGCTGGTTCAAGTCCCGACTGTTCCACTCCTGATCCAGCTTTCTGTTTTAGATGTAGAAGATGGTCCAAGTACTTGGGCCTCTGCACCCACATGGGAGACCCGGAAGAAGCTCCTGGCTCTTGGCTTCAGATCAGCGCAGCTCCAGCCTTTGCTGGGAAGTGAACCAGCAGATGGAAGATCCCCCCGTCACCTCTGCTCTCTGTAACTCTGCCTTGCAAATAAATAAATAAATAAATATTTTTTAAAAAGAGTGTGGGCATGGGCTGGCAATGTGGCATAGCAGGTGAAGCTCCTGCTTATAACACTGGTATTCTATAGCAGAGGGCTACTTGGAGTCCTGGCTGCTCAGCTTCTGATCCAGCTCCCTGCTGATGTGCTTGGGAAGGCAGCAGGTGATGGCCCAAGTGCTTGGTCCCCTGCCACCCATGTGAAAGACTCAGATGGAGTTCCTGGCTCCTGGCTCTGGGCAGACCCAGCTCTATGTGTTGCAGGCATGCAAGGAGTGAATGAACACATAGAAGCCGCCCCCCCCCCCCCAACACACACTGGTTTCTCTGCCTTTCAAATAAATAAGTAAATCTAAAAAAAGGATTGTGGGCCACTGAGACAGTCCGATAGCAGTGTTTACCATTACAGTTGGAGAATTTTGTTCTACTTGCTTTTGAAATGCAGTAAATGATATCAAGACATTTAAAACCAAGTTCCATCCTTCCCAGCTCCTAGTTATTACAAATATTTGTGTCTAAAAGACACAGAAGAGGAGCTGCCGGCACTGTGGCACAGCAGGTTAAGCCTCTGTCTGTGGTGCCGGCATCCCATATGGATGCCAGTTCGAGTCCCAGCTGCTCTACTTCTGGTCTGACTCCCTGCTGCTGGCCTGGGAAAGCAGTGGAAGACGGCCCAAGCACTTGGGCCCCTGCACCCATGTGGGAGACCTGGAAAAAGCTCCTGACTTCAGATCAGCCCAGCTCTGGCCACTGTGGCCACTTAGGGAGTGAACCAGCAGATGGAAGACATCTCTCTCTCTGTCTCTCCCTCTCTCTGTCTGTAACTCCACCTCTCAAATAAATAAATAAATAAAATTTTTTAAAAAAAGAAATAGACAAGTGTGTGTGTGTACACAAGTGACCGTGCTTGCTTTCTGTTTGTTTTTCATTTAGCAATAGAAAAAAACAGTTAACGCTCTTTCAACAATCCAGCCAGGCAGAAAATTGGGACCGGCGGCAGCTGTGAGAAGAGACTGCATGCATGGGGGTACAGAAGAGTTCTCGGCCACTGTGGACGCCCCATCCGTCCTTTGGCACTGCAAGACCCATGCCAGGGTCCACCAAGCTGGTAATGGCCGTGACCCTGTTAGGAGAGGAGGCGAGGTAGAGAGGCGGTTTGTTTGCTTGAAAAGAAGCTCCTCAACTGTTTTGAGTCTTTCTGTTGCTGGTGAGTCACACACCCCACTGTGTGGCCAGGCCTTGCCCTCGGAGAGGGAGGGAGCTCCTGGCCTTGGCCACTTCCTGTGGGGTGAGCTTAGGGACGTCACCGGGACGCTCTGACCTTACTTCTGTCATCTATAATGTGGTCGTAGTAATAACGTGCACTCTGAGACCTGCAGCGAGGGCTGAAGGGGGGATGTGGAAGAGCGTAATTTACAGAACGGGTATTGTGAAGTTCAAGCGCATTGTTTTTCTGGATGGATGGCCTCACTCAAGATTACAAAGTATTGGCCGTCGCACACCAAGGCTCACTAGGCTAATCCTCTGCCTGCTGTGCCGGCACACCGGGTTCTAGTCCCGGTTGGGACACCGGTTCTGTCCAGGTTGCTCCTCTTCCAGTCCCGCTCTCTGCTGTGGCCCGGGAGTGCAGTGGATGATGGCCCAAGTGCTTGGGCCCTGCACCCACATGGGAGACCAGGAGAAGTACCTGGCTCTGGGCTTAGTGATCGGTGTAGCGCGCCGGCCTTAGCGGCCATTGGAGGGTGAACCAATGGAAGGAAGACCTTTCTCTCTGTCTCTCTCTCTCTCACTGTCCACTCTGCCTGTTAAAAAAAAAAAAAAAGATTACAAAGTCCCCCTGACAGGCTCGGTCTCCTGCTGATGGCATCTTCAGGATGAATGGGAATTAGGTGGTTACAGAAGAGAGAGCACCTGTGTTTTGCTTATGAAAAACACGCATACAGAGAGCCCTGAGGCAGGCAGTTGGCTGGGCAAGCTGGGGCAGGAGACGCCAGAGGTGAGCCGCAGCTGGTTAGGCTCAGTTCTACTAAACACAGTGTTTGAGGCAGGCAGCAGCTCCAGGCTGGAGGGCATTGGATACCTTCTAAAGGAGTTAGGATTTTATACCCTGCAACACAGTTTCATCTAGCATATTCAGGGAAATTTCAACAACTATATATTCATACTTAATCTTAGCCAAAAGGCCGAGAAGTGATTAGCAACCATATATTCAAAAGCGTTTTCTTTTGTTAAGCACGTTCGGGAGATGGTAAGTTAAGTAGCTAATCCTGTTTTGTTACTGCAGAACTCAGAGGTGAGAAGGGACTGCCATGTTTGCTGCAGACGTTGGCCACAGGAGCTTCTTCTGAACTCCTCTCCCGCTTGCATTCCTCGGATTTCCACTTTTTGGAACCCCGCATTGGGCAATGTGATGACCACGAGGAGCCGTCCTTGGGTGCACGGCGTGTCCGTGCTTGTGAATGTAGCCGTGGCCTGGTCAGCGAGGCCTGATCTCTTGGGCGGTCTCCAAAGACACCCTTCGGAGCTGCTCTGGACCTGGGCCCCTGCCTCTTGCCCTCTGTGGGTGAGTGAGCTCAGCCCGTGCTCTGTGGGAAGGATGGAGTCCAAACCGGAGGCTGGTCTCTCCTGCACTCTCCCTCGCCTCCGTCCGTGGACTGTGCTCTTGCCAGTCCCAGAGTCTGCTCCCCCTTCCAAGAGTGAGCGCCACCACACGGGTCCGAGATGAGGACGCGACTGTCTGAGAAGCGAGGCCCCCTGTTGGAGGTTGGGGAGATAGCGGCACTCCCAGGTCTCCCTCTCCCCAGTGAAGCCGTGACAATGGTCTCAAAGCACGTGTCCGGTCTCTTTTCCTAGGGTGATTTTGCTTCCTTCCTTTTCACTGCACTACTATCTCAAAACTTGGTTTTTCAAATGTCTGATATCATTTACTGCCTTTCAAAAGAGAAGCCACTCCAGGGTTGACTATAACTGGTCTTTAACTAAAACTAAAACTTATTCTGCTGCCTTTCCTTTCCCAATAGTTTCCTCTCTCTCTCTCTCTCTGTCTCTCTCTCTCTCTCTCCCTCTTTCTCTCGCTCACTCCCTCCCTTTCTCCCTCTCCCTGCATTTTCCCTGGGTTTCCACAATGCCAGGGATGTCCCAGCAGGTGGACATCAAGGCAGCCCCTCGCCCGTACAGCCCAAGGAATGAGTGCCCAAGGCACCATCCCTTCAGCAGCCATGGGACACACACATCTCTCTGGCAGCACTCCCACAGGGCTGCTATGGAACAACATCTGAAAAACACATCCACCCTTTGCTAGAGGCAGGCTCTTGGCTTCCATCCGGCTCCGATCTTTCTTTCTCCATTGCTCATATCTTGTGGTATTTAGAACTGAAGTGTTCTTGGCCTTGTCCCGTTTTCCAGGTACTTTGGGTAGAATTAGTTTGTGTTTGTTTCTAAGCACATCTCTAAAATCTGCATGGCTATTTGTGACGTTTGCAAAACCCATAGCTACTTTCATCACTTTTTCCTGGCACTCTTTCAATCCATGTCATTTGGAGAACCTGGGCCTTAAGCCTGTGCACACATGGCCCGCATGAAGGGGCCTCCTCACCACGCCTAATGCAATGTGGTTTGGAAGGCAGGAGAGACTGTTTGTGCTTAAAAATAGCAGGCTGAATATGGGAGCCTTTTTCCAATTACTGTGGAAAAATTGACCCCCGAGCCTCAAACTATAAATGTTTTATAGCTTGTGGACATCCATACACTCTGAAGTAAGCTGGGGTATTCATGCAAGAGTTATGGTCATTTGCACGAGACAAGCCCAAGGCTGAATTACTTGGCTAACTCAAATATTGCTAGTTCTTAATAAAGACAATAGTCACTGTATCTAACTTCGCAGAATCACACACGTCGGTAGGCCTTTCTCTTCTCAAATGATCTCTGAGCAGCAGCCACCAATTTCTTCTCAATCGAATCCACCCCTTACGCTGCTGCTGCTGGGGGTATCTGTCCATCTCATATGGCCCCAAGCAATTTTCCCCTCAAAATATTGCAGTTTTACTCATTATCTAAGAAGTTGGAATGCTCCGATATCGTGTTTGGTACTCCCTCACAATCCCCTCTCTCTTTGTAGCTCTGTATCCCTCTAGTAAACACCGTGCCACATCAGCTCCCCTGCCTCCCTCCCAACCACAAACACTGCACGTACTTATAGAGCTATTGAGCACCTAATGTCAAAGTCTTGAAATATGCAGAGTGCTGGGTTCATGGTGACAAAGAAGAGTGTGGCCCTGGCTCTCAATTCATGAGAAAAGGAACACAATAACAATTAAAAAAAAAACCTTACTACGAACACAGATTGTTGAATATTAGAGGCTGGGAGGGGTGTGAGGAACATGGAGAGATAGGAAAAAAACATAAGCGCAGTTGGGTGTGCGTTAGGGATGTGACGAATATTATGATGCTAATAATAGGGGGAGCTCGGTGTGGGGGACAAGGGACCTCTTTGTGCAAGGCTACAATGTTTGTTTTGTAAATTTAAAGTTTCTGAAATCAAAATGTCAAAAAGCAAACAAATCTCTCTCTCTTTCTCTCTCTCTCTCTCTCTCTCTCTCTCTGCCCCCAGTGACAAGTGCCAACAGATGCAGGGACAGAGTGACAAGTGACGGGGGGTGCCAGTTTACCAAGAAGAGGGGAGGATTTCTCTGGAAATCCAAGGTAGAGCCAGGGTGGTGTGTTCCAGACAGGGCAACTGCACGTGTGAAGTCCCTGAATTGAACCTGTTTGCGAGGTGGGCCGTGAGTGGTGGCATATTCCTGGTTTTGGGGAGCAAGGCATGAACATCTTTGGGGGGACCGTTATTTGGCCTATCACAGCCACTACCTAGAGAACTGACCCCTGCACCTGACCACCTGCATATTTGTCAGGGGGAACCATCTGCAGCTGGCTGAGGAGTGAATGAGAAAGCAACAGAGTTCTGCGGGGGACTCTTCGGGGGAGTTCTGCTTTGAGTGGGATGGGGAGAGGGAGAAGTAGGGCAGGAGTCCAGGTCAGGACTTAAGGAACAGAAAGGGCGAGGCCGCGTCTGCAGGAGCTGGAAGGTGAGTTTGCTGGAGAAACACAGGTGCATTTGGGGGTGGTGAACAGAGCACTGGAAGTTAGCAATCACACACTGGGGAGGAAGGAAATAGGTTACCCTTCGGCAGTTGTGTTCAGGCTGGGAGAAAGGACAAGACTGTCTTCATTGGTGAAGCTACAGCAGATAAGGGAGTTTCTGGGATTTGTCAAAAGGAAACAGAGTGGCAGGAAGTCCTCTCCAGCCAAGAAGGGAGCCATTTATAAGACTACGGACGCATAGTGAGAAAGTGGGGGGATCGGTGCAGGGGAGGGCCTGAAGACGGAAGGGCTGTTCTGGTGGGGCTACTCCATCAAATACTCTAGGAGGAAATGCCAAGGTCTACGTGCCTGATGTTGGCATTCAAGGTCTCAGAGAGGGGTCAGTGGTCCATGGCGCCACTACAGGAGCAGGGGCAACTGAAGGAGACACGAAGAGAAGGTTGTTTGAGATTGAAGGTAAAGAAACTGAGGCAGGGTGGGCACTGTGGCGTAACAGGTAAAAGCTGTCGCCTGCAGCGGCTGTGTCCCACATGGGTGCCAGTTCAAGTCCTGGCTGTTCTGCTTCCAATCCAGCTCTCTGCGAATGTGCCTTGAAAAGCAGCAGAGGATGGCCCAAGTGCTTAGGCCCCTGCACCCATGTGGGAGACTCAGATGAAGCTCCTGGCTCCTGATTCCTGGCTTCAGCCTGGCCCAGCCTCAGATGTTGCAGCCATTTGCGAAATGAACCAGCAGACTGAAGGTGTCTCCCTTTCTCTCTCTCTCCCTCTCTCCATAATTCTGCCTTTCAAATAAATAAATAAATCTTAAAAAAGAAAAGAAAAGAAAAGAAATGGAGGCACCAGGAATTGCAATGGTCTTTCCTGGGAATGATGGAGTCCCAAAGCATGACCATAAGGTTTGGGGTGGAGAGCAGGACCGGGCCCCAGGGAGTGAGGTCTTCAGACAGCAAAGGTGACCTAATGAGGGCAGTGCCGTGTCCAAGTCATGTGCATCCCAGAGAGCAGAGCTGGGGCAGGGAAAGCAGGTGCAGGAGGGCAGCAAGGGGCACAACCCCCTTCCCCCCAGGCTCCGTTACCCGGAGTGGGGATGAATATACGGCCTGGGTTTGGTGAGTCAAGCGACTTCAGAAAAGCACCAGATTTCAAAAGTGAGGGGAAGAGAAGGAAACTGGAGGAGGTTGTGATGTGGAGATCATGGTCAAACAGGGGTGGACAGAGATGTACGGGCGGGCAGGGGTGCATGTGAGCATACAGGTGACAATGGATGACCAGGGCCTGGGGACCTCCATAGTGACAGAGGCCAAGGGAGACGTGCACAGTGGCACTTACTTGGCCTGGTGGCTTTTCAACAGAGGACTCGCTGTGGTGGGATGAGACCCAAGCCCTGCCCTCGTCGCCTGGGGCAACCACACTCCCTAGGACACCCCGCAGGAGTGATGCCCTGCCAAGCCCGTGTCTTAGCAGTCCCCCAGCACTTCCTGGGTGTTCCCGGGACTGGACATTCTCCCCAGCGCTCCTGCACTGGACGCCTTTCCCCCTTTTACCTGTTTTAGTCCCAGCCGTCGTTAATGCCTGCCACAAATGCCACCCGTTGTAAAACCCTGCAGAGTCTCTCCAACCAGAAACGACGGATGGCTCCCGCTTCTGGATTTATGCAAGTGGGATTTGAAATGGAATGTCTACAAACGTGTTTTCCCTGTGCATTCCTGAGGGTGGTGGTCACTGCTGAAGGAAGCCTCTGCATCTCAGAGGTCCCCGTACTCCCATTCCGGAAAGGGCAAGCGCTTCTTGTGCTGCCCAAGAGTTGCAGCTCTGGTTAACGGACTACTGAGTCCCTCTTAGAAAAGAAGCAGGGAGGGCACAGGGGCCTACGCTGCTGTCTGCAGCACCGGCATCCCATACAGGCACCGGTTCAGGTCCCGGCTGCTCCACTTCCAATCCAGCTTCCTGCCAATGTGCCTGGGAAAGCAGCAGAAGATGGCCCAATTCCTTGCTCCCCTGTGCCCACTTGAGAGATGGGATGAAGTTTCTGGCTTCTGGCTCCTGGCTTTCCGCCTGGCCCAGCCTGCTTGGTGCTGGGGTGGGGATGGGGAGGCTGAGTAGGCTGCAGGGAACAAAGGGAGAATCGTAGCTCAGAGAGTTCACTGCCTGGGGTCTCTATGGGGCTCTAGGATGCTGCCATTGGCAGTTACAGGGGAGAGAGAACTAGGAACAGGGGGATACAGAAAAAGAACCCAGACTCCAGGCTTGGCTGGGGCAGCTTCCAGCACAGGAGCATCACCTCCCCTGCACAGGGCCCTCGCCTGTCCACTGTCACTCGCACTGCAGACTCTGCCTCTGTTCACAGTCCCCGGGAAGGAGCTTGATGCACATGTGGCTGGTGCTCCATCTAGGCCTCCTGAGTTAACAAAGGAACCTCTGAGGACAGGCGTTCCCTTCTCTGTGTTCCTCCAGAGCGGCTGAAGCCTAAGGAGTGAAGGGGAGGCAGGACCTGGTGTGCTGGCCTCCTGGGCACTGCTGTAGCTCACCCCACAGCTCCCTAGAACAGCCAGAATTAGAATATGTCACCAAGGTGATACGTTGCAGAGAAGGGCGGGGTGTGGGGACTGACTTTTAGAATGATCTCCGCACAAAGCAGGGACCACTTAAGCACACTCTCGCCATAGGCACACTTCAATAAGAACAGTGTAAAAATCGCACTGGGGGCCGGGGCTGTGGCTTAGCGGGTAAAGCCGCCACCTGCAGTGCAGGCATCCTATTTATCTTTCAAATAAATAAAATAAACCTTTAAAAAAAAAGAAAGCATTTTGGGTTGATGGTAATATTCTTGATCTGGAGGTTGGCTGGGTGTGTTCAGTCTGTGAAAGCTCATTAAGCTGTTGTGAGCTTAAGATGACTGCATTTCTCTGTCTGTACAAACACACCGTAATCCAGTAACAAGCAAAAGGAAGAAAAGAAGGGAGAAGGAGGAAAGGAGAGAAACATGGGAGAAGAAAGACAGCCTCACTTAAAGCTAGAGGGAGGAGCTGGTTCAACAGGCAGTCACTCCAGGCCGTGATGTGATGGTAGCGTGGTGACAGGGAGAACAATTGAGCGGTTAAATGGTGTTAAAGGGATGAGATGGGAAGCCAGAAAATGAGGAAAGGGTTACAGTGTGGGTGATGTGGGCTTAGACTACATTGCATGGACAGAGTGATATTTAAGAGCATAGTGAGGGCTGTCAGCCATGGAAGGAGTCGGTTTTAAGCTATTACATAAAGGAACCAATTCTGTGGCCATTTTCCCATTCTAATGCTTTAAAACTTTTTAAAGAATTATTTGGCAAGCAGAGTAACAGAGAAAAGAGAGAGACAGAGAAGAGAGAGAAAGGAATCTTCCACTGGTCAGTTCACTCCACAAATGGCCGCAATGGCCAGGGCTGGGCCAGGCTGAAGCCAGGAGCTTGGAATTCCATCTGGGTTTCTCACATGGATGGCAGAGGCCCAAGCATGTGGGCCATCTTCCATGCTTTCTCAAGCACATTAACAGGGAGCTAGAGCAGAAGCGGAGCAGCTGGGACTTGAACTGGTGCACCGGCACTGGGATGCTGGCTTCCCAGGTGGCTTAACCCACTGCACCACAATGCTATCCACAGACACACTCCAGTATTTAATTTCAGGCTGCACACCTGCTTTGCTGATCTTGGAGTCATAATTCTTGCTGTTATCAGCTGGGCAGGGGCACAGGACCACCCACTTGGACGTGTTCAGTTCCACAGCTGGCCACCACAGCTCTGCGACTGTTCCCCCTACGTTCTCAGATTGTACGGGGTGTCCGCAGCCAGGGCCTGTGAGTGAATCCCACACAGAGTCACCTGTTGATGGGCAACAGGAGCCTTGCTTTTTTGTTTTGTTTTCACACACCATGATCATGTTGGTGCCTGTTACAGCTATTGACATTTTAAAGACCCACTCAAAAGATGAATTTAGTGGCTGACTGTCTGAAGAGACTCTTGCATTCTACAGCGTAGAATACAGCTTGCAGACAGGATGGAACAGACTGGCGCTTGCCCGTCTGAAAACAATGGGAAACTCTGGCTCTCTGTCCTCGGTAGCATTTAAATTTATGCAAAACTTTAATTTTTCACAACCCCGAATTAACAAGCACAGGGTGACACACATTTGTTGAAATGTAATGCAAACCAAACCTGCTGGTGCCTCTTCCTGGGGCTCAACAGAATGTTGAGATTTAAATTCACGTTGAGCACCCCATCTGATTTCTGCACAATGAGCCGACCAGAGGAGTGGCCGACCACTGACTTCTTTTCCAACTCCCCAGAGGAAAACAAGCGTTCGCGATGAGAGATGAGGCAAGAGTTCACCCCGTTCACCGGTGTGCAGGCATCTGGAATTGTCCACACACGTCATTTGAATGCACGGCACCGACTGCATTGATCCTGTGTTCTGATGCCAGTCACTGAAACATTATCTAACGTTATCAAGTTCCTGGGGTTTTGGAGGATCTTAGGTACCATCCAGCTTTGACCTTCACTGTTTGTTTATCTGGATAATTTTTTTTTTTTTTGGCCACCTGGCCCCAGTGAACAGGCCTCTGTGTCATAATCGATGTCATTGCGCCCTCTTGACCTCGAAGGGAGGCAGATGCATGAGGAATGGAAGGCTTAGTGCCAAGTTCACAGCTTTGCCACACAGGCAGTGGGCTGGGAAATGGAGAAAGGAGAGCGGAGAAAGAGGGGGACACGGACGGGTGTTCTAGGCCTCCAAGAAGCCAACATTCAGCACTGTCCTACGTAAGGGGAGTAAACGGGACATGCACGTAGTAAGTCCTACATGGATTTCAGTTATCGTCATCGTTGTTGTCTCGTGGCGAGCGTGGGCACCTCTGCTCCAGGCTTGCGGCTCAACCTCAAGGTGCTCTACCCCCACTCCAACTCCCAGGCGCTCTACCCCCACTCCAACTGAGCAGCCAGCTTCCTTCTAATCTTCCAGAACAAAGAAAAGAGAAATCGAGCAGCAGGATGGTGGCGCTGGGTGATGTCCAGGACGAGGGGGCACTCTTGCCCACCAAACAGCATGATGTTCAGGAGCTAGGAGCCCTGAGCAACACGCTCCGGGGAAACACGCTACTCCCTACAAGCAGCTCTCATGTAGCAACCGGAGATGAGAGATGCACTGGTTAAGGGTTTAAGGGTTTAAGACAGATCCAACAAACATCTGCTTCATGCAACATATAATAAACAAATTTATACAACTCACTGCTGGGGTGGTTGTGCAGGGAACTTATGTGAATTATAAAAAGCTCAAACATCTACAACAACTGAGCTATTATGAGATTACATTAGGCAAGCCACCTAAAAACTTGCCAAATGATTTGAAAAGGAAAAATACAGAACTAAAGTTCAATGCTTATCACAAATACAGTGACATAAATTATGGAAGCTTGGGTCAAAATATAAAGGAATTCATGAAAATGAAAATAATTGTGGTAAGGATTTGGGGCAGTTTTTGTTTTCTTTATTCCAAGAGCCATTTAGTATAACCTTGCTTTAAACCAGCACCTTTCTTTTCTAACTTCTTCTCTTCTTTCACTTCAACTTTTCGCTGTTCTCACATTTTCAGTCTCATAAAGGTGGCAGGAATTTCCCCCTCTATTGTGACATCCTCCCCCCCCCCCTTTTTTTTTTAATTTTGACAGGTAGAGTTATAGACAGTGAGAGAGAGAGAGAGACAGAGAGAAAGGTCTTCTCTCCGCTGGTTCACTCCTCAAATGGCCGCCACGGCTGGCGCTGTGCCGATCCAAAGCCAGGAGCAGGCCGCCCCCTCCTGGTCTCCCATGTGGGTGCAGGGGTCCAAACACCTGGACCATCTTCCATTGCCCTCCAGGGCCACTGCAGAGAGCTGGACTGGAAGAGGAGCAACTGAGACAGACCCCAGCGCCCCAGCCGGGACTAGAACCAAGCACCCAAATGGGATGCCGGCACCGCAGGCGGAGGATTAACCAAGTGAGCCATGGCGCGGGCCCCCCTTTTGTTCTATTTCACTATTAATGACATAACTTACACTAACTATGCCTACTGACATAGACTTGGTAGAGCATCACACCCTATGCTTTCTCTTTTTCCTACTTTTTCTATGTCTCTTAAGCTCCCTGTTTTGCCTTTTAAAAAATTAACAAGATTTCTATTGGTTTGTTTTTCTTATCCTCTAAGTTTTCCTCTGGCTTGGGAGTTTTTTCCCTATGGCTTACCTTGAAATTTGAGTAAACAAAGCCCCAGTGTAATCGGTATCTTGACCTTCTCTCAGAAGTACAAGAACCTTGGAAAGCTTTGTGCCAGTTCGACCTCACAATTGTGTTACAAACTACATGTTTTCTAATTTATTTGCCCACCTTCCGTCTTGCACCTTGGGTTGCCCCCTCTTACTGTTCCTTATCGTCCTGTAGGTCCTCAAAGCTCTGCTGGTGGCAAGTGTCCAGCATTTCATTGTCTCGGATAACTGTGATCTCTCTCGCATTCCTGAACAGTGTTTCTGGGCCTCTCGTAGCTGTTGGTGACTTTATTCCAGGTTTTGGCTTCTTGTGTGTGTGTCGAGGATCTTCCGTGCGCAGCCGTCCCACGTCTCTGGGTGATCCGACCTTCCCTCTGCCTTTCAGGCCCTGTTTGTGCAGCTTCACCTTGCTGTGTCTGGGCATGGTTCGACTTCTGTGTACGCTGTCGGCAGGTTTTCCGTACAGAAACGTCTCTCGTCTCTCGTCAGAAACCCATTGTTCAGTCAGCTTTCACATCCTCTTCGTTCTTCCTCTGCTCCGCCTCTGGGTCTCTGGTTTTGCCCCCTGGTCGTTCTGCCCTCCACACCTTGTGTAGTTCCATATTTTCTCTCTAGACTCTTCAGTTGCTTGTTACTCATTCTCTGTTCAGTTGCCATCAACCGGCTATTAAACCTAGCCACTGAATGTTTATCTCAACAATGATCTTTTTCCCGTTAGAAAGCTCTGTTAGGCTCTTGGCTAAATCTGCTGTCACTTTGGTCCTTGATCAAGTTTATGAGCCCATCTTATTTTTCACAAATACTTCATACTTAATAATTATTTTACAGCCTTTAGTAATTACAAAATCTGAACTTCTTAGGAGTGCTACCTCTGTTTGCTTCCTTTCTCTCTGCCATGATGACTTGGTTCTTTGTGTTTTTGGTGATCCATGATGGTGAACTCTAGTCTTCGTACATTCACCCCACCCACCAGGTGCTGGCTTGAGGCTTCCTACAGCACAGATGGGGCCCTTCCTTTGCTCTCAGCGAAATGCTGCATTTCCCATTTGCTCACTGCCTCCAGCTCTTGGCTCTGCTGTTCACTCACTTGCTGTTTGAGAGCAGAGGTAGGGGCTGGAGGCTGAAAGAATCCATTCACTGCTTAGGAGTCCAGCAATGTGTTATCTCAAGAGAGATGTTTCTTTAACTGTTAAACGCCTTCGGCAAGTAACACACGTTTGCCGCTGTCTTTATTTAATGAACAGGTAGATAATAAAAATGGATGAAAATAACAGCAACCACAGTGCAACCTAGTCTTATACCAGCCTATCCTAGATTTAGAAAGCAACATACCACTTAATTTTCCAACAAATTACAAAGTCAGTAAACATTATTATGTTTGCTTTGCAAATAGTAAACACCTGTTGATAGCCTAGCCCAAGTCTGTTTGTTCCAAAGCCTATGCAAATAGTTGCTATGTGAGTTCTCTCAGCATAATGAATAAATGTAAACATTCATTCATTCATTTAACTAACACATAGTATAAATAAACAGTCGAAGATCCAAGCATTGTTTGGAGGCACCAGGGGTTAAAAAAAGTAAACAAAATAGGACAAACATCTTTGCCTGCTCAGAGTTTATGTTATGGGGGAAGACGGGAGACAGACAACACAAACAGATGAGCAAATCTGTAACACAAACACAAATGGAAGATGGAAATGACCATGGCTTGGACAAGATTACTACTGTTTTACCTTAGGTGATCAGGAGAAATCTGATATTCAAGCAGAACAGATGAATGGACGCATTTAAATTTTAGTAATTCTGGTATAACATAAGACAAGTTGCATGTATGTTGAACATAAAAAACTGGATTTCCTATGATTTTCCTATCATTTCATTAAGATTTATTTTTACTGTTAACAACACATTCCTGTTATGATTTCTATTTAAAATAATCATTTCATCTTATTTTATTTTCGCCTCATCTTAAAAAGCAAATAGGTGTAGTGTCAAAGTGCAGTGGTCCTTAGCATGAGTTTGAGTTTTTCATTTCTTCCCAGCTGTGTGATCTTGGGTAAGTAACTGTACCTTTTGGTCTTGATTTCAGAAGCTGCTAATAAAATGCAGTCTTCCTGTGGCTGTTTCATGGATTAAACAAAGCAATACGTGTGAAACCCCGAGAACAATGCCTGTAGTGAGTGCCGGCTGCTATTACTCTCACTTTCCAGGAGTATCTCCACACAGCTGAGGACTGAAAATCGAGACTAGAAAATCTAAATGCCCAAGTTCCATGGGTAAAAAGCCTACTGCCCAGACAAGCTTGAGCTGCATTTTTTAAACATTGCAGCATTTGCTTATTAGGATCGAGGTTCACACACTGTCCTTTCCTTCCAACAGCTTGGGCTACTACCTGCAGAAGTTCCGAGTTAAAGTCGACAGGGGAGCTGGGACTGGTTCTGCACACATTTTTCACAAAGACAGATGAGCAAACCTTCCTCAGTGCATTATTTCCACAACTTTGGATTCAAATTGTTCTTCTACTTAGCTAAGAAATGACACACTATTTTCGGCATGAATCCAATGTATTTCATTGGTTTATTGGAAGCACTACAAATAAAATTATTTTCACTACTTAGTGGTTTTTAATGGTGTTGATAATACACGGAAGAAACAAATGTGAAAGGAAAATCAAAGTAGGAGTGCATTCTTTTTTCCCCCCATTTTTTAAAAGAAAGATTTATTTGAAAGGCAGAGTTACAGAGAGGCAGAGGTAGAGAGAGAGAGAGAGAGAGAGAGAGAGAGAGGTCTCCCATCCTCTGGTTCACTCCCCAGATGGCTGCAATGGCCAGAGCTGAGCTGATCTGAAGCCAGGAGCTTCTTCCCAGTCTTCCCAACAGGTGCTGGGGCCCAAGGAGTTGGGCCATCTTCTATTGCTTTCCCAGGCCATGACAGAGAGCTGGATTGGAAGAGAAGCAGCCAGGCCTTGAGCCAGCACCCATATGGGATATGGGCACTGCAGGCAGAGGCTTAGCCTACTATGCCACAGCTCTGAGCCCTCCCCCAGACACTTTAAAAACCACTTCGAGGTCCAGCGCTTTGGCATAGAAAGTTAAGCCTCCACCTGCAGTGCTGGCATCCCATATGGCCGCAAGTCCTGGCTGCTCCACTTCCGATCTAGCTACCTGGTAACGTGTCTGGGATAGCAGTGAACCCAACTGCTTGGACCCCTGCACCCACATGGGCTCCTGGCTTCAGCCTGGTCCAGACTTGGCCATTGTGGTCATTTGGGGAGTGAACCAGCAGATGGAAGACTCTCTCTGTCTTTGGCTCTACCTATCTCTGTAACTCTGCCTTTCAAATAAATAAAATAAATCTTTCAAAAAAAAAAAAAACAATTAGACATATGAGAGAGGACATGAACTATTTGTCTTTCTGTACCTTATTTCACTTAACATGTTGACTTCCATTTCTTTTTTTTTTTTTCACTGTATATCAACATTTTATTTTCATTACATACCCACAAATTCATGGAGCAGTGACAAAATTATTATGACTAATAATTGCCAGATTCTCCCTTGTCAGTGCTGACTGATTCCATTGAAACCAAGATGCAATTAAACACGAATTCTCCTACAGGTGAGTATGGTCACTTTCCTGGCTCCTTTTGTCCATCGACCCCATATACACGATCATGCTAAAAATACCATTTCCTCTTGTGTGTGCAGAGCTGCAATTGGAAGTGATCTTCCCAAGGCCTGCGGCTAACAAGTTAGCACACAGAGACTGTGCTGTGTCTGTGCACCCCTGGCTGAGCCCTGGGTAGACACGAAGTTACTGGACTGGTCTGCTGTGTGTCCTCAGCTGTGGGGAGAACCTGATGAGGCACCAGTTGCCAGAAGGCAGTTGACTTCCAGTTCTACCCGTGTTGCTGCAGGTTGAGAGACGTTCATTCCATGTGTGTACGTAGCACATTGTCTCTCTCCAGGCACATGTCGACAGGAGCCTTTCGTGGCCCAAAAAGCACAAGTTGCTGCAGGTTTTGTGCCTTCGCTGCTCCCTGGAAGCTCATGTTCCCTGCACCTGCAATCCAGTAGCCACCAGCTACAGGGACTCTTGAGCACTGGGCGTGTGCCTAGTGCACTGTGAGATGTTCTCTCACTGTAAAATACACACTGTATTCCGCAAACTTCAGATGAAGAAAAGGAGAATGCAAATATTGCTTTGTTATTTTTATATTGATTATGTATTGAAATGTTAATGTATTGGTTTAAATAACATACATCATTAGAATCATCCTACCTGCTTTGTTTTCTTTTTTTTAGATGTGGTTTTTGGAACACTTCCAAAGACAAATCTGGCTCACCTTCTACTTCTGTTGGGCAGCCCTGTTCTGCACAGCTACAGCAAATCCCCCCAACCGAGAATCACGCACTACTTCCTTCCTTGAATGGGATTAGGGACCAAGACAGCAGCATTTTTAGTTACTAAATGAACGACTCTGCCAGTTCAAGCTCTAAACGTGGTTCACAGCCAACAGATGATCTAATTTTTTTTTTTTCACTTTGACTGCATTTGCTTTGCTTGTGAGCAAAGTGTTAGCTCCATACCCAAAATAAGGATTTTTCAGGGTTCATTCATACTCATAATCCTATTTAACTTGGACAGGGGGCAGAGGGTTCAGTGGGGGAGAAGGGGAGAGAAAAGATAAAAGACAGTGATTTCTCATTCATGAAATCCACTAGAAAATGACATCCGATTATTTAGGGTGAGTTAGACAGATGAAGCATGTGATTTAGGCAGAGGTGACTGATCAGCGCAAAGACTCCCCGGGATAATTACTCGGATGCTCACCACGACTCAGCAAGTGCCCCAGTCATTACAGAACCTTCTCCGCATTGTTCCTAGTAAGGACCTGTGCGATTGGCTGAAGGTCAAATCCACTTCCTACAAGGTCACACTACGGGGCAGCAGAGCCTGCACGGGGGTGACAGTGTTAGGGGCTCGCTTAAGCCAAAGGTTAATATTTTGGGTTCTTGCCGTTTACTTAGCTCAAAGGAGATACGCACGTGGTAAGGTTTAAGATTTATTCAGAGAGTGAGAGAAATACGCAGGAACATGCAGGCTTTATAAGGGAGAGTGGGTCAGGAAAAGTAAACGAGGAGTTCCATGCCAGCCTTTTCCTGGGAGCAGCAAACAAGAGGGTGAGTGGGGCAGGAGAGCAGGGAGCAGTAGTAAGAGGGTGGGGGGCTGAGCGCTCTCCAGCTTCTTAGTCACCCCCCAAAGGGGTGTGGTTACAAAGTCTGATTGACAGGTAGGTGGCTACAGGTGAGATCACATGGGGCGAGGAGGTGGGGCCTAATCCTGTCTCCCTGACCAGTCCCATATCAATAGGCCTTCAATGGGCACTGCTGTTTGCTGCTCAAGCACACTGGTTAAGGGTCAAAGGTGGCTGGTGCCGCGGCTCACTAGGCTAATCCTCCACCTGTGGTGCCAGCACCCTGGGTTCTAGTCCCGGTTGGGGCGCCGGGTTCTGTCCCAGTTGCTCCTCTTCGAGGCCAGCTCTCTGCTGTGGCCTTGGAAGGCAGTGGAGGATGGCCCAGGTCCTTGGGCCCTGCACCCCATGGGAGACCAGGAGGAAGCACCTGGCTTCAGAGAGCCCTACACAACCAGGAAGGGATTCGCTTGCACAGGAGGAAGAGGGCATGGTCTTTCATTTTACCACCGACTCATAGCCCTTCTCCCACCATTCACTAAAGCTCTGAAAAGCTGCACTTCCTGAGAATTCCTCTGGAGGCAAACCTGGCCACAAAAAGGCCACTTTCAGTCTCTTTTTTTCCCCTCCTACACAGTGCAGTGTTCGTCCCATAAACTGAAGACACGTTGATGGGTTTGGTGATGACCTGCTGCCCCAGGACCCCCGGGGGTGTCGCAATGTGTGAGGAGATTTCAAAAACAATTGAGAAGGGGGAATGGAATGAACAAATAAGTTCACCTTGGCACAAAAATGTTTGCAATTCATGTGTTTGAGGGGTCATCCAAGGGCTCATGGAAAATGTATATTATGAAAAACCACATACGCATGGATTTAAAAATTTTTGCACCTAAATAAACTTATGCTTTTATTCCATTTTCCATGAGTTTTTTGAAATGCCCCACATTGCTTCCATGAGGTCCCAAACATTTAGAATTTAGACAGACACTGACCCTGTGAGCATCACACACCGGAGTGGGAGCCTCCCTGGGCCACCACAGCTCAGAAGCAGGGCAGGTGACCAGCCACTTCCCCAGAGCCGCCCTCCCCTGCTGTGTCCAGTCCGTGGTTCACACAATCCTGCTCTACCTCGCAGGTAACTCGGCGGCTGATGCACCGTTGCCCGCTGTGGTTCACGTGGTGAACAAGATAATGAACTCTCTCTACGCTGTGTGCCAGGCCTTGAAGCCTAAGCGAGATTACAGCAACCAGAATTACCTTCCCCAAGTTTCCTGAGACAGAAAGAGGATACGAAGGATCTTTTTAGTATAACCATGCAGAGAAGAAGAATCTCCGGAGTTGCAAGAAGAGCATAATGTGTGTGGTGAGTGTTCTCTTGTCAGGGTTCTGTATTATTTTGAGAAATTCTGCAGTGTCCTAGTCTATTGAGGAAACTTGCTAATTCTTACATTTCCTATTAAGAATAATGGTTTTAACTCAGTTTCATGAAAAATGTCAAGGATTTGGGATGGTCTTGGCGTCTAAAAATATAATTGCGTCACGGGGAGGGCCTTTAGCCTGTTGAGGAAGTCTCCGTGTGGCACGTTGGAGCACTGGGTCAATACTTGTACCTTGCTCCTGGCTCCAGCTTTTCTGCCAGTGTGGATCCTGGGAAGCTGTGGTAATGGGTCAGTGCCACCCTGAACTGAGTTCCTGCTTTGGCCCTGGCCTCGCCCTGGCTGTTTGTGGGCATTTGGGGAGTGACCAGTGGATGGGCTCTCTGCCTCTGTCTCCCAGATAAATAAATGAAATTATGTATCTGGCTTGCCTTAATTAGGAAGTTAAAACAAATCCTGTGCTGTCTCTTTAACACCACTTGTAGTCATCTGGCTTTAGTCGATGCATTTAGCATTCACGGCTTCTTCGCTGGAAACTGTCCTTAGTAACAGCTCATCGATCGACCACTCCAGATGAGTTTTGCACATTTGTTGGTGCTCAGTGCCCTCTGGATTGAATTTCATTTTGCATGATGACAGAACATGAGAAAACTCATCAAAAGGATATATATATATTTTCTTGTCTCAAAAAAACCCACACCAAAAACAACAACAACAACCCTTTCATTTTTCTCCCTGGGAGTAGCTTCCATATGTAACTCTGTATAGCTCATCATATGCAATGACTATATTCCAAACACCTATGAGATTACTCTTCGTTTGCTTTGGAGTGTTACTGCCCTAGTGAAAATTCAGTACTCTGGTATAGTCAGCCTACAGTACATGGAAGCCCGAGCTTATGTTCCTTTCAAACCTGGTACACCACCTAGAATTTGTAGCTGCCAGTCTCTGCAGGTCCCCTCCTCCCTTCAGCCACTGAAGGGGACCTCGTGATGCCGAGGTCCCCAAAGAAGTGGATCCTTACAGCCACTACTCTGCCTGCAGCCAGCCACAGCCCGCCCCTGTGTGCGCGCACAGCTCCTCTCTCTATGACGACCTCTCTTGAGTGACCACCTGGAGCCTGAGTGCCCTCCCTGCTGCCTTCCGGTCTGCCAGCAATACAGCTGGGAGTAGCTTGGAGAAATGGTCCCCCAAGACCATCTCATGCCACCACTTGCAACTCACGTTTTCAACATTAAACTTGATTCTTCTCTCTTTGTGTTGTGCTTTGGGAATGAATTCAGACGGGTGCTTCCTGCACTGGGTCACCTGTCCTAAACCTCCACAGAGGACCATGTGGAAATAGATTGTGTGTCCATGACAGGTGACGCTGGGTGCTTGTCTCTTCAGGTGGCACTCTTGATTGGGGTTTGTTGCCTTTCTATGAGTTACTTTCTTTCTCTCTTTCTTTTAAGATTTATTTATTTGAAAGACAGAGTTACAGAGATTGGTAGAGCCAGAGAGAGAGAGAGGTCTTCCATCTGCTGGTTCACTCCCCAATTGGCCGCAACAGCCGGAGCTGAGCCCACCTGAAGCCAGGAGACTGGAGCTTCTTCTGGGTCTCCTACACAGGTGCAGGGGCCCAAGGACTTGGGCCATCTTCTACTGCTTTCCTAGGCCATAGCAGAGAGCTGGATGGGAAGTGGAGCAGCCGGGACTTGAACTGCGATCCTGGTGCTTCAGGCCAGGGCATTAACCCACTGCGCCACAGCGCCGGCCCCCAAGCTACTTTCATTTCTGCCTGAGTTTTACATGCATTCACGTAGAACTGTACCCGTTCAGCCTCAGGAGCTGCGTGCTGAGACCCTGTGCAGGTCGACGTTGTCTGGAGAGGGCAGCGACCCGAGCACTCAGGCCTGCTCTGATGATCTGAGAGCAACGCATTTCTCTTCAGGGAACATCGCCCCTGCGGGCTCCTTCACCCACTTGTGCACCTTCTGCATTGCACAGTTGTCTCTGAAGCTCCAGCGAATGATTTCCAGAGCATACCTTTGTGTGCACGCGTGCACGCGTGTAATGGTTGGGAAACAGCTCATATAAGATACAATTCACCACGTTGCAGTGGTTTCCAGTATATTCACAATGCTGTGTAACTGTCACGCAAAAAGAAGCTCCAGACTTGACAGCACACACTTGTCGCTGCCTCCTTCACCATTTCTCGGGATCCCCTAATGGACTCTGTGTCTATGTGAATCTGGCTGTTTTGAACATTTCATATCAACAGGACCTTACTACAGGCAGTGCTCTGTGTCTGTTCCCCACCCCTTGGTGTAATGTTTTCAAGGTTCACCCATGCTATATCATTACTCAGCACTTCATTCCTTTACATGGCCGAGTAATATTCCACTGTCTGGATACAACATGTGTTTATCCACTCATTAGCTGATGGACATTCGGGTTGTTTTCACTTTCGGGCTGTTTTGGATTAACGCTGCTGTGGACATCTGTGCACACATTTTGAATATGTTTCCAATGCTTTTGAGTCCATGCCTAGCAGCAGAATCGCTAAATCATGTGGTAACTCTGTGTTTAGCTTCCGACCAAATGCCACTCTGTTTTCTACAGCGTCTGTACCTTTTTATAATCCCTGCAGAAATGTGTGAGTGCGCCAGCTTCCACACACTCACTTTTCAGTTTTAAAAAAGTTTATTTATTTATTGGGTTCACATTGTGACAGCAGGGTAAGACACCACCTAGGACACCAGCAGTCCATACTGGAGTACTGGTTCGAGTCCTGGCTGCTCTGCTTCTGATCCACCCCCCTCCGAATGCACCTGGGAAAACAGCAGAAGTTGGCCCAAGTGCTTGGGCCCCTGCCACACATGTGGGAGAGCCAGAGTTCCAGGCTCCTAGTTTTGGTCTGGCCGAGGACAGCTGTTGTAGCCATTTGGGGAATGAGCCAGCAGATGGAAGACCTCTCTCTCTCTCTCTCTCTGTATCACCATCTCTCTGTCACTCTGCCTTTCAAGTAAATAAAAATAAATTTTGAAAAAAGATTTATTTGGGAGATAGGCAGAGAGCTCCTATCAAGTGGTTCACTCCTCTGATACCCAGCCAGTTCAGGGCTGTGCCAGGCCAAAGTTAGAAGCCAAGAAGCCAATCCAGATCTCCCACATGGGTGACAGGAACACAGCTACCTGAGCCATCACCTGCTGCCTCCCAGGGTGTGCCCTAGCTGGGATATAGAATGCAGCCCAAACACCCACTCCTGCCTTTCTTTTGGATCACAGCCATTCTTGTGTATGTGTGAAGTGGTATCTTCTTGTGGTCTTGATTTGAATTTCCTAAATGACTAATGAGCACCTTTGTGTGTGCTATTGGCCATTTGTGCCCTTTTTTTTGGGGGGGAGGGAGAAATGCTCCTTTAAATCCTTTGTCCATTTCTAGATTGAGTTGAAGAGCTCTTTGTATATTCTGGATTGCTAGATTCTTAAGGGGTGCACACTTTACAAATATTTTCTTTTATTCTGCACATCATCATTTCACTTCTGGATTGAATCTTCCAATCCACAAAAGTTTTAACTTTTGATTTTTTTTCTCTTTGGCTGCTCATACTTGAGTATCCCTTTTAAAAAATTGAATCCATTTGGAACCCCCTATATAAAATGGATAAAAAGTGAAGGTTTTCTGGTGAAGAAAATGGAGGGTGGTCCCATGTTTCTGATCACAGGAGGAAGCCTCCCTCTAGAAAGGTTCTGAAGGCCTTGGAAGGTTGGGAGGCCTTGAGGGCTGGGCTCTCAATGCCAATGTCCATGTCCACCCTTCCCATTGCTTTGCACACAGCACAGTTCACTCTCTGTGTCATGGGGTCGCCAAAGCAAAAAAATCAATGAATGTGGAAAAGTATTCGAGGCTAAGAAGGTGGAAGTCGGAGATCACAGCCGGGTTGTGTGGGTGCAGAACCTGAGGCTCCCCAGAGCCATTTTCAAAGTGCTGCCTCTCAGAGACCACCGAGGATCCTCAAGGCTCAGCAGGTGCTGACGGCAGAACCATTTTCATCATTCTTCCACCAGTGCATGGTGGCATTCTCCATATGTCATTTGTTTCAACAGCTAACAGAATGGGTGCTTATGTTTTATAACTCTGTCAGATTTAATTAACAAGATACACCCCATAGACAGCTGTATTTCATTGATATCTATCTGCCTATCTATCATCTGTGTTTCTATCTATTTACTATAACTACCTATGGTCTACCTGTGGACTTATTTATCACCTATCTGTCTAGACCCCTTCCCCCCTCTTGTTCCTGGGGAAACTTTACCTTAGAAACTCTCCCTCAGAAAGTAAAGCAGGCAACGTCTCAAGAAGGATGGCTGATTCTCAAACTGAAATTCTGTCAGTGCACTGATGAGTTCCATGGATTTCTGTTTAAAGAGATAGAAGTAGATGCAAACACATACTACACAGAAGAGACACACACCATACAATAAATACACATGGTGGCATTGTATTTTGGATGTAGCTAGCTTGTTCTATTTGTCTCTGTTCCAACCTCAAATAGAATATGGGGCACAATCCACCACTTTCCTTGGGAAGGATGGTTGCTAGAAACACTGACATCTCATCTCATCGCCCTGATTATCTGGCATGAAGAGATGGTGGCTAGGCCCCTTCCCATCATTTGAACTTATTAAAGAGCTCAGGAGGGAGAGAACTGAGAGGAAGAACAACATTGGAAGCAGTGCAAAGGGCCACATTATGAGCTTTGACCCCATCCCCACCACCACAAGTCAGGGGTACCTGGTGGAATTTTCTTGAATTTGGGGATCCCAAAGGAGATCCCAAAGGAGAGAAGACCTGTGTTACAACCAAAGAGAAACAACCAGCTTTGAGAGAAAGCTGACCTCCACTCCATTTCTTCCAGGTCTTATAAAGTAGAAATGACGGCCTGGCATATGATCCCCAGAGGAACACTCATTCAGCTCCATAGTGCCAACCCGATCTGATATACCAGCAATGTCCAAATGCTATCTCCAAGCCAGACTTTCTCTCCTCACTTTTAGACTGAGACATCCAGCTGCCTTCTCAGCATTCCCATTCGTACCTCTCACAAGCATCTCAAACTCAACGTGTTGAAAATCCAATATGTAAGAGTGATTCTCGATGGCCGAATAGGGAAAAGTGATGCTGATTTTGACCTGGGCAAGAGAGCAGAAGAAAAGCAGAGGAAGTACATTCCCAGGGGAAAGTTGGAGAGAAGCGTGCAGCAGAAATCCCGCAGAAAGAAAACAGATGCTTTGGAACAGCGTGGACAGTACAAATGTGTAGTAGCGAGTGGGGACATCACAGCTGACTCCAGCAGATGGGGCTGGAGGAGACGCAATCTTCCGAGACTAATGTGGGAGCAGACTGCAGCAGCCCCTGTCACTGGTGATACTGCCTGAGGGAGAACCGCACTGACTGGAGTTCTGCCTGGAGCCCTAGAGGGGCACTGTGAAAGAAACACACATTGATTTCTCTCTACACCCACCGCAGGGTGCCTGGCGACCATCAGGGGAAAGCACCATCTGGTAGGGGCTGTGGTGGCTCCCTTGATGTGACTAGGAGATTTTATCAGAGGGAAAAATCAGCGTGCCCACTGACTTTCACTCTGCCCTGGAAGATTGTCAGGGGCCGGGCACCTACTTAGGATTGTGCAGCTCTCCCATCTCCCCAACCCTGTCACAGGCTCCAGGGCTCAAACTACCAAGGTGGAGCACCCACTGGCAGCTGGCTCTGGGAATGCCTCTGTTCTCTATGTGGATGGCACAGGCACGCAGGGCTAAGAGTGGGTCTCCTGCACCCACCCTATGACTGTGGGAGCCTTAAGTGCTGAGACTGTGGCAATTCTGTAGCTGCACAATAAGGTTCAGGGTACAGCTGGGTCTCTGGGCAATCACTGTGTCTGGCCTCATAGGCTCAGAGCTCCCTGATAGCCTGGGGTGGGTCATTGAAGAGCGTTCTGTACTCACACTGAGGACCACAAAGATCCTCTGTGTGGCTCATGAAATTGGGGTGGGGGGCACGGTTGAAGCCACTGTGGGCTAACTCCAGGCATTGATCACCTTGGGAGAGAAGAGGTGAAGCTGTGATTAAGTCAACAGACTTGATCTACCATGCCCAACTTGGGTGTAACCCTGGACATGACCCAACACGTGAGTACTGACCAGAGCTCCCTGGCCAGACCCAGCACACATCTCTGGATATCCATGGAAGAAGCCAATACTCCACTAAGTCACAGAGGCATAGTTCAAAGATAAAAGTCATCAGAGGAGAAAACCAACAAGTGTTTCCAGAAATACTTAAAAAAAAAAAAAAACCCACAGGAATACAAGAAACAAGAATAAGAAAGACAATATGTTTTCCCCAAAGGAACACAAAACACTTCAATATTAGAATGTAAAGACGAAGAGACTGATGAAATGCCTGAAAAGGAATTCAAAAGAATGATCATAAGATTACTCAGAAACACAGAGAAACAAATTCATGAGATCAAGAAATCCATACATGGTATGGATGAAAGTCGAGAAGATATTGAAGATAAATCAAATATTAGAAATGAAGAAATTCAATATGTCAAATAAAAAGTACAGTGGAAAGCCTCAACCACAGACTTGGTGAGGCAGAAGAAAGAATATCTGAGCTAGAAGACAAATCCTTAGAAATACTCAGACAAAAACAAAAAAAGAGGAGAAAAATTTAGAAAAAAATTGAAAATAGTGTTTCAGATTTATGGGATACTAGCAAATGACCAAACAAATATGTATTAGGAGTTCCTGAAGGTGTGGAAAGAGAGAATTGATTAAAAGGCTTATTCAGTGAAATAATAACAGAAAAATTCCCTAATTTGGAGAAAGAAAGGCACATTCAAGTACAGGAAGCACACAGAACTCCTGACAGGATCAGAAAAGATTTTCACCATGACACATTATAGTGAAATCTTCAATAATAAAACGTAAAGGAAAGATTCTCTCCACATTCTCTCCAATGTGCACAGGAGAAATGCCAGATTGCCTTCAGAGGCTCTCCAATTAGACTTACAGCTGATTTTTCATAAAAAAAAAAAAAACCTGCAGGCTAGGAGAGAATGCAGAGACATAGTCAAAGTCCTAAAAGAAAGAAACTGTCAACCCAGAATACTGTACCCAGCAAAGCTCTCATTTATGAATGAAGGTGAAATAAAGACCTTAAAAAACAAACAAAAATTGAAAGAATTTGTCACCACTTGTCCAGACTTACAAATGATTCTTAAGGATATGCTATACACAGAAATAGAGAACGATAGTCATGATTATGAAAGAATGTGAAGTTGGAAAATCTAGTAATAAGGAAATCCAAAGCAAACAACAGGAATATCTATGGACAAATGGTGGGTCCAAGTTATTAGTTATCAATAATAACCTTGAATGTAAATGGCCCAAATTCTCCAATTTAAAGATATAGATTGGTTGAATGGATTAAAGAAACAAGACCCATCTATTTGCTGCCTACAAGAAATACACTTCATCAACAAAGAAACAAGCAGTCTAAAAGTGAAAAGATGGGAAAAGATATTCCATGATAACAAAAACCAAAAACAGCTGGTGTAGCCATCCTAATATCAGACAAAATACACTTTAACACAAAAACTGTTAGAAGAGAAGAAAAAGGGCACCATATAATGATTAAGGGATCAATTTAACAGGAAGATATGACTAAAATAAATGTATATGCAACCAATGCCACAACACCTGGTTATATAAAACAAATGCTAATGTATCTAAATGGAGTCATAGAATCTAATACAATAATAGAGGGGGACTTCAACATCCCACTTTCATCAATGGACAGATCAACTAAACAGAAAATCAAAAAGAAACAACAGAGCTAATCTACACTATGGACCAAATGGATCTAATTGATATCTACTGACCATTTCATCCCACACTTGAAGAATACACATTTTTTCATCAGTACATGGAACTTACCCTATGGTAGATCAGATGCCAGGGAATAAAGCAAGTCTCAGCAAATTCAAAAAAATTGAAATCATGCAATGTATCTTTTCTGATCACAATGGAATGAAGCTGGAAATCAACAATTTAAGAATGTCTAGGATTGGATTAAGATGGCAGAGTAGGGAAGGAGCTTACTGCTCTAGTCTAGGAGAAGATAGTTTAAAAAAAGTGGAGAGAATGCAGTCTCAGGGAAGAGTTAGGGAGAAAACAGCAAAGGAAACTCTATGTAAATTAGAGGGACACTGTGGACCTACGTGGAGGGCGTGGACACTCACAACTCAGGGCCCCAGCAACCAAGAGCCTCTGCAGCAGCTTTGGAGAGTGAGGTGAGACCACTCTGCAACAGTCCAAGCCACTGGCAATAAAGCTACAGGAAGAGCCTGGAGGGATCCAGCTTGCAGCCCTGTGGGGGACAGTGCACCTGACAAACTAGAGGAGAAAAAAAGGGGGAACATTTCTCTCTCCCAGATCACTCTGCAATGGTGTCCTGTAACAAGCTGACAGTAAGCAGGCACCATATTGGACATATGTAAAAGCTGCTCTAGTTCATGTCTGCACCCAGCAACTAGCTGAGCACAGACACCTGAGTCTGGTAGGGAAAACTGACATGGGGCTGGTTGCTCGTGACTATGGGAGACTTGTGTGCCAAGACTGTGAAAACACTGTGGCTGCCTGGGAAGGCATAGGGTATGGGTGGGACTTTGGGCAACAGTGTGGGCAGCTCCACACACTCAGGGCTCCTGGTTCCCTGGTAAGGGACATTGCTGTGGCATCTGTGCTTACATTGAGGATTGCATAGATCCTTTGTGTGGTTCTTGTGGCAGAGAGTACAAATATACCCACTGGGGGTAGCACCCAGGCACTGGTCTCCTTTGAGGAGAGACCTCCTTTGAGGTGAGCTGAGTCTGCATGAACATAGCAGGACAAACCTCCCCTCTGATTAAAAAAAAGAGATTTACCATGCCCAACCTGGGTGCCACCTTGGACACTCCCTTGACCCTGGAGCACTAAACAGAGCTCACTGGCCACACCTACCACACACCTCTAGGTATTCACTGAAAAAATAGAGTCTCCACTAATTCACAGAGGCTTACTCCAAAGATAAAAGCCAATATAATGAAGAAAGAAAGATGAAACCAATGAGTATCTCCATAAATGCCAAATAATAAATGCACCAATTCAAGAAACAAGAATAAGGAGCAACATGACGCCCCAAAAGAACACAACACTTGAATACTAGATTGTGAGAATGAAGAAACTAAAGAAATGCCAGAAATGAAATACAAAAAATTCATCGTAGGATTACTTAAAAGTAATCAGAAGCAAATGCACAAACTAATGAAATCTGTACATGACATGAATGAAAATTTTTCACATGAAATTGAGATTTTTTTTAAAGATATAATTTATTTATTTAAAGACAGTTACAGGGAGGTAGAGATATAGAGAAAGGTCTTCTATTCACTGATTCACTCCCCCAAATGGCTGCAATGGCCGGAATGAAGCTGATCTGAAGCCAGGAGCCAGGAGCTTCTTCTCAGTCTTCCACATGGATTCAGGGTCCAGATTACTCTCAGAGGATCTCCAATTAGACTCACAGTGGATTTCTTATCAGAAACCCTACAGGCTAGGAGAGAATGGTGAGATATATTCAAGTCTTAAAAGAAAAAAAAATTATCAACTCAGAATACTATACCCCGCAAAGCCTTCATTTATGAATGATGGTGAAATAAAGACCTTCCATAACAAAGAAAAATTGAAAGAATTTGTCACCTCCTGTCCAGCCTTGCAAAATATGCTTAAAGATGTGCTTCACATAGAAATATAATCATCACTATGAAGCTAAAGGCAGAATATTTCCAAGTAAAAGTACAAAGGAAACCCAAACAACAAGAATATTTTTGGAAAAAATGGCAGGGTAAAGTCATTACTTATCAACAGTCACCTTGAATGTACATGGCTTCAACTCTCCAGTTAAAAGATACAGACTGGCTGAATGGATTAAAAAACAAAACCCATCTATTTGATGCCTACAAGAAACACATCTCACCTACAAAGATGCATGCAGAATGAAAGGGAAAGGATGGAAAAAGATATTCCATATTAACAGAAACCCAAAAAGAAATGATGTAGCCATCCTAATATCAGACAAAATAGACTTTAACACAAAACTGTTAAAAGAGACAACGAAGGGCAAAATGTAATGATTAAGGGATCAGTTCAACAGGAATATGTAACTATAAACGTATATGCACCTAATTACAGGGCATCTGGCTATTTAAAGGAAATGTTGAGGGATCTAAAGGGAGACAGCGACTCAAATACAATAGTAACTGGGGACTTCAATACCCCCTTTCAGCAATGGAACACAGATCAACTAGCCAGAAAATAAGCAAGGAAATAGCTGAGTTAACTGACATTAAAGACCAAATGGACCTAACAGATATCTACAGAGCTTTTCACCCTAAAGTGACAGAACTCACATTCTTCTCACCAGTGCATGGAAATTTCTCTAGGACTGATTACATGCTTGGCCATAAAGCAAGTCTCAGCAAACTCAAAAAATAAAAATCACACCATGCACTTCTTGGGCCACAATGGAATGAAGCTGTAAATCAGCAAATCAGGAATCTCTAGAACATATGCAAATACATGGAGACTGAACAACATGCTCCTGAATGAACAGTGGGTCACTCAAGACATCAAAATTGAAGTCAAAAAATTTATGGAATCAAATGGAGACAAAAATACAACATATCAAAACTTATGGGATACAGCAAAATCAGTATTAAGAGGAAAGTTTAGGCAGTTGGTGCCTATATCAAGAAATTGGAAAGGCACTAAATAAATGAGCTATCAATGCATCTCTAAGACCTAGGACAACAATAAACCAAACCCAAAAGTAGCAGGAGAAAAAAATAATTAAAATTAGAGAAATTAATAAAATACAAAATATCAGAAAAATTAAGATCTGATTTTTTGAAAAAATAAATAAAATTGACAAACCATTGGCCCAACTAACAAGAAAAAAAGCAAAGAGAAGACCAAAATTAATAAAATTAAAGAAGAAAAAGGAAATATAACTACAGACACCACAGAAATAAAAGGGTTCATCAGAGACTACCAACAACTCAGGAAACCTGGAAGAAATTGATAGAGTCCTATACACATATAACCTACCTAAATTGAGCCATGAAGACATAGAAAACCTAAACAGACCCATAACCAAGACGGAAATTGAATCAGTAACAAAGAAAACCCCAGGACCAGATGGATTCCCTGCTGAATTCTACCAGAAATTTAAAGAACTGGAATTCTTTTCAAGCTATTCAAAACAATTGAAAGGGAGGGAATCTTCCCAATTTTTTCTATGAAGCCAGCATCACCTTAATTCCTAAACCTGAAAAAGATGCAACAGAGAAAGAGGACTGCAGACTGATTTCTCTGATGAACATGGACACAAAAATCATCAACAAAATTCTAGCCAATCGAATCCAACAACATAAAAAAGATCATTCACCCAGACCAAGTGGGATTTGTGCCTGGTATGTAGGGACAGTTCAGCATTTGCAAATCAATCAATGTGATACATCACATTAACAAACTGAAGAACAAAAATCATATGATTATCTCAATAGATACAGAGAAAAGCATTTGATAAAATACAACACCCTTTCATGATGAAAACTTTGAGCAAACTGGGTATAGAAGGAACATTCCTCAACACAATCAAGGCAGTTTAGGAAAGTCCATTGCCAGCATCCAATTGAATGAGGGGAGAGACGGAAGCATTCTCATTGAGATTCAGAATCAGACAAGGATCCCCACTCTCACCATTGCTATTCAATAAGTCCTGGAAGTTTTATCCAGAAACACCAGGCAAGAAAAAGAAATCAAAGGGATTCAAATTGGGAAGGAGGAAGTCAAATTATCCCTATTTGCAGATATAATGATTCTATAAATAAGGGATCCAAAGACTCTAGTAAGAGATTATTGGAATTCATAGAAAATCTTGGTAAAGTAGAATATAAAATCAACAGATTTTGTATACACAGACAACGCCATTGCTGAGAAGAAACTTATAAGATCAATCGCATTCACAATAGCTACAAGAAAAATCAAATACCTTGGAATAAATTTAACCAGGTATGTCGAAGACCCCTACAATAAGACTTACAAAACATTCAGGGAAGGCCGGCGCTGCGGCTCACTAGGCTAATCCAGGCCGGCTCTCTGCTGTGGCCCGGGAAGGCATTGGAGGATGGCCCAAGTCCTTGGGCCCTGCACCCGCCTGGGAGACCAGGAGGAAGCACTTGGCTCGTGGCTTCAGATCGGCGCAGCACACCAGCTGTGGCAGCCATTTAGGGGGTGAACCAACAGAAGGAATACCTTTCTCTCTCTCTCTCTCTCTCTCTCTCTCTCTCTCTCACTGTCTAACTCTGCCTGTCAAAAAAAAAAAAAAAGCAAATTTTAAAAAATAATTCAGGAAAGAAATAGAAGAAATTACAAAAAAATGGAAAAATCTTCTATGTTCATGGATTGGAAGAATCAATATCATCAAAATGTCCATGCTTCCAAAAGCAATTTACAGATTCAGTGTGATATCAATCAAAATATGAAGGACATCTTCTCAGATATACAAAAAAATGATGCTGAAATTCTTATGGGAACCCTAGAGACCCCAAATAGGAAAAACAATCTTTTTTTTTTGACAGGCAGAGTGAACAGTGAGAGAGAGACAGAAAGAAAGGTCTTCCTTTACCATTGGTTCACCCTCCAATGGCCACTGCGGCCGGTGCGCTGTGGCCAGCGCACTGTGCTGATCCGAAGCCAGGAGCCAGGTGCTTCCTCCTGGTCTCCCATGTGGGTGCAGGGCCCAAGGACTTGGGCCATCCTCCACTGCACTCCCAGGCCACAGCAGAGAGCTGGACTGGAAGAGGAGCAACTGGGACAGAATCTGGCACCCTGACTGAGACTAGAACCTGGGGTGCCAGCACCACAGGTGGAGGTTTAGCCTAGTGAGGTTTAGCCTAGTGAGCCTAGCCAGCCATGGAAAAACAGTCTTATACAAAAAAACAAAGCCAGAGGCACCACAATACCAGATTTTAAAACATACTACAGGGCACTTATAATCAAAAAAGCCTGGTACTGGCAAAAAAAAAAAAATGTATTGATAGATCAATGTTACAGAATAGAAACTCCAGAAATCAATCTATTATTCATCTAGAACCAAATTATCTTTGACAAAGAAGCTAAAATCAATCCCTGGTGTAAGGACTGTCTCTTCAATACATGGTGCTGGGAATACTGGAACTCCACATGCAGAAGTATGAAGCAAGACTCCCACTTTGCACCTTACACAAAAATCTACTCACAATGGATAAAAAACCTAAATCTATTACTTGATACCATCAAAATTTTAGAGAACATTGAGGAAACCCTCCAGACATTGACACAGGCAAAGAGTTCTTGGAAAAGTCTCCAGAGGCACAGACAATCAAAGCCATAAATGAGAAGTGGGATTATATCAAATTGAGAAGATTCTGCACTGCAAAAGAAACACTCAGCAAAGTGAAGAGGCAACCAACAGAATGGGAGAAATTATTTGCAAACTATATTACCGGTAAAGGACTAGTAACCAGAATATATAAAGAGATCAAGAAGCTCAAAACAACAGAACAAAGAACCCAGCTAAGAGATGGGCAAGGATGTTAAACAGATGTTTTTCGAAAGAGGAAATCCAAGTGGCCAATAGACACATGAAAAAATGCTCAGCATCACTAGCCATCAGGGACATGCAAATCAAAACTACAATGAGGTTTCACCTCACCCCCATTAGAATGGCTTTCATACTGAAATCAACAAACAACAAATGCTGGTGAGGATGTGGAGGAAAAGGTACCCTAATCCGCTGTTGGTGGGAATGTAAACTGATAAAGCCACTATGGAAGATGGTTTGGAGATACCTCAGATATCTGAATATAGACCTACCATAGGACCCAGCCATCCTACTCCTGGGAATTTACACAAGGGAAATGAAATCAGTATATGAAAAAGTTATCTGCATACCATGTTTATTGCAGCTCAATTCACAATTGCTAAGACATGGAATCAACCCAAAGACCCATCAACAGAAGACTAGATAAAGAAATTATGAGATATGTACACTATGAAATACTACACAGCAACAAAAAATGAAATCCGGTAATTTGCAACAAAGTGAATGAATCTGGAAAATATCATACTTAGTGAAATAAACCAGTCCCAAAGAGAAAAATACCATATGTTCTCCCTGACCTGTGATAACAGAGAACCTAAAGAACAATTTGTAGAAGTGAAATTGACACTTTGAGAAGCAAGGACTTCAACAGACCTTGTCTTGGCTGTTGAAGAATGCTTTCTTTTTTCATACTATTTGTTAAACTCTTTATTTAACATAGAGTTAATCAAATGTGTATAAAGTAAACTGAAAGTATATCTTAGTAAAAGGAGAATCACCACATTCCTAAAGTTGTAATTATAAAATGTATGAAGTTTGTAACTGTAAAGCTGCATAGTTCTCCATACATTCATATGGACTTACTTCTAAAGGTACAGTTTAAAAACTTGCCATGAAACTCCAAATCTCATTAAGCTGAGTGGTAAAAATATCATCTTAAGTGTTAAAGTGATCATATAATAGGATTAAGTGTCTGGCAATAATGATAGATAGAATTAAAGAGGAGTGAACCATCCAACATGAGATGTAGTCCACACAACCAACTCATAGAATGACAATCTCTTTAAATAGCATTCTGACATCAGAATCAGCTCTTAAGGCATTCTGGTCTGGCTGAAAAGCCCATAAGAGCATATCAGGCATGGAAAGTCAAGACACTGTGGCAAAAAATGTCCTACATGAAGGACCTCAGTGGGTAAGATCCTAGTGGAAAGAAGTGATCATCAAAGAAGGTGGTACTTTTCTCTGAAGGGAGGAGAAAATTAGCCTTGTCTAAATACTGGTGGAGTTTGTGGATTCAAAAGGCTTCCCTAGCCTAGGCAGCTCATGTCAAGAGCCTCGGGTGATCACTAATGTTATATATAAGAGTGCTAATTGTTAAATTAACAATAGTCACACTGTGGACTAACTTCCCATGCTGGACTTCTGTCATCAAAGAGTTGTAGTATGAGAGTTAACAGTAAAACTTGTTCTCAAAGATTTATTTTATTTTAGTATATTAAGTGGAGGATATTCTTACATCTCATAAGTTTTAGTTATTCCTAAGTGTCCAACTCCATTCCTTGTTTTCTTAGGTGCTTCTTTAATTAATGACAAGACTCATTCTCAAGGACTTAACTTTCTTTTATGTATTAAGTGGAGGATATTCTTATGTCTCATAGTTATGTCTAAGTGCTCACAAAAGATGTATCATTCTTGGGTCCTTTTAAGTTAATTAAATTTCTAAAATAAATAAAAAAGAAGTGAAATTAACTTTGAGATGCAATGACTTTGACCAGCCTTTGTCTTGACTGTTGAGGAACAGTTTTTTTGTGTGCAAATTGTTGATCTCTTGACTTAGTATAGAGTTGGTCTTCTGTGTATGAACTTAATTGAAAAAGGATCTAGTGGAGAGTGGGACTGGGAATGGGAGAGGGAGGAGTAGGAGAGGTGAGTGTGGATGGGAGGCCAGGTATGGTAGGAAGATTGTACTTAAAAAAGACATGAAGTTTGTATTCCTTAAATAAAAGGCTTCTTTGGGAAAAAAAAGAATCTCTAGAAAATATGCAAACACGTGGAGACTGAACAACACACTCCTGAATGAATAGTGGGGCATAGAAGAAATCAAAAGGAAAATTTAAAAAATTCTGAAAATGAATGAAAATTACAACACAACATATCAAAATTTATGGGATATAAAAAGCAGCGATAAGAAGGAAGTTTATAGCAATTAGTACCTATATCAATAAATTGAAAAGGCATCAGATACATGATCCAGCAATACATTTCAAGGTCACAGAAAAACAACAACAAAACAAACCAAAAATTAGTAGGAGGGAATAAATGATTAAAACTAGAGAATAAACAAAATTGAAACAAAAAGAAAATACAAAAGATTAGTGAAATGAAGAGTTGGCTTTTTATAAAACTAAAAATTGATGCACCCTTGGCCCAGTTAACCAAACTAAAGAAGAAGAAGGAGGAGGAGGAGGAAGAGAAAAAGAAATAAAAAACCAGAGAAGACCAAAATCAATTAAAGCAGAGATGAAAATGAGGTATAAAAAGAATCACCAGGAATCACTACAAACAGTTATATTCCAACAAATTGGAAAAATCTACAAGAAATAGATATCTGGACACATACTTTGTACCACAATTGAGTCCTGAAGATGTAGACAACCTAAATAGACCAATAACCAAAATGGAAATTGAATCAGTAAGAAAGGCCCTCCCAAAAAAGAAATGACCAGGTCCAGATGGCTTCACTGCTAAATTCTACCAAACTTTTAAATAAGAGCAAATTCCAATTATTCTCAAACTATTCAAAACACTTGAGAGGGATGGAATCCTTCCAAACTCCTATGATTCCAGCATCACCTTAATTCCAAAAGCAGAAAATGATTCTACAATGAATGAGAATGACAGACCAATATCCCTGATGA
Source organism: Lepus europaeus (assembly GCF_033115175.1). Classification (NCBI taxonomy): domain Eukaryota; kingdom Metazoa; phylum Chordata; class Mammalia; order Lagomorpha; family Leporidae; genus Lepus; species Lepus europaeus. The sequence goes on along the minus strand of NC_084834.1, from coordinate 17,614,139 downwards.
ACACAGACGCAAAAATCCTCAACAAAACACTGCCTAATTCAATCCAATACCTCAGAAAGATCATCACCTGAACTAAATGGGATTACCCATGGTATGCAGGGATTGTTCCACATACACACATCAGTAAATGTGATGGATCACATTTACAAATTGAAGAATAAAAATCATGATTCTCTCAATATATGCAGAGAAAACATTTGATAAAATACAAAATTCTTTCGTGATAAAAAAAAAACTCCTAAGTAAATTGGCTATAGAAAGAATATTCCTCAACACAAAGCAATCTATGACAAACCCACAACCAGCATCATATTGAATTGGGAAAATTTGGAAGCATTTCCAATACAATCCAGAACCAGGCACTCTTGGTATTCCATGTAGTTCTGGAAGCTTTAGCCAGAGTCGTTAGGCAAGAAAAAGAATCAAAGTGATATACATTGGAAAGGAGGAAGTCAAACTATCCCTGTTTGTCTATGATATGATTCTGTATATAGGGGAACCAAGAGACTCCACAAGTCTATTGGAACTCATAAGAGAGTTCGGTAAAGTTGTGGGATACAAAAGACACAAAAATCAATAACCTTTGTATACACAGACAATGCCATGGCTGAGAAAGAAATTGTAAGATCAGCCCCACTCACAATAGCTGCAAAAACCCCTTAAATGCATTGTAATAAATTTAACCAACAATGTGAAAGACCTCTACAATGAAAATTATAAAACATTTTAAAAAGAAATAAAAAAGACACAAAAATGGAAAAATCATCCATGTTCTTGGGTTGGAAGATTTAATATCATCAAATGTCCATACTAATGAAAGCAATTTACATATTCATTGTGATCCCAATCAAGATACCAGTGACATTCTTCTCAGAATGTTTTTCTAGAAAAAAACAGAACTACAATACATATTGAAACACAAGAGTAGCTAAAGCAATTTTAAACAACAAAAACAAAGATGGAGGCAGCACAACATCGACTTCAAGACATACTACAGGGCAGTTGTTATCAAAACAGCCTGGTACTGACACAAAAATAGACATTTAGACCAACTGAACAGACTAGAAACCCCAGAAATCATTCCATATACCTATGACCAACTAATCTTTTACAAACGAGCTGAAATTAATCCCTGGAGAAAGGACAGTCTCTTCAACAAATGTTGCTGGGAAAATTGAATCTCTGCAGGCATACGTGTGTAACAAAACCCCTAGCCACATCTTATACAAAAATCAACCCAAAATGGATCAAGGTTATAAATCTATGACATGATATCACCAAATACTATAGAAGAACATCGGGTAAACTTTGCAAAATATTTGCACAGGCAACGAGTTTTTTGAAAAGACCCCAGAAGCACAGTTTATAAAGACAAAAATAGAGAAATGGGATTACATCTAGCTAGGAAGCTTCTGTATAGCAAAGGAAACATTAAACACACTGAGGAGTCAACTACAGAATGTGAGAAAAAATTTGCGAACTATGCAACTGATAAAGGCTTCAAATCCAGGATATTTAAGGAATTCAAGAAACTCAACAACAACAAAACAAACAACCCAGTTAAGAAATAGGTCAAGGATATGAACAGAAAATTATCAAATGATGAAATATAAATGGACAACAGACACATTAAAAAATGCTTAGGATCACTAGCCACCAGGGAAATGCAAGTAAAAACCACAATGAGCTATCATCTTACCCCAGTTAGAATAGTTATCATCCAAAAATAAAAAAATAATAAATGCTACTGAGGATGTGAAGAAAAAGATATCCTAATTTACTGTTGGTGGGAATGTAAACTAGCACAGCCATTGTAGAAGACATCTTGGGGATTCCTCGGTGATCTGAAAATAGATCTACCATATGAGCCAGTCATCCCACTCTTGGGGATTTACCCAAAGGAAACGAAATCAGCATATGAAAGAGTGGTCTGTACTCCATGTTTACTGCAGCTCAATTCACAATAGCTAAGGTATGGAATCAACCCAGATGTCCATCAGCTGATGACTAGATAAAGAAAATGTGCTATATATATGCAATGGAATACTACTGAGCCATAAAAAGAATGAAGTCCTGCTTTCGAAACAAAATGGATGTAACTGGAAACCATTATACTTAGTGAAATAAGCCAGCCTCAAAAAGACAAATCATATATTTTCTCTGATATGACAGTTAATATAGAAAACCAAAAAATACATAGGAGTGAAATGGTGATTTTGGGGTATGATTCTTGTTTTTAGCCCTTGCTAATACTCCTGTGGAACTGTTTTCTTCCTGCTTTTTATTATGATTAGTGCCAAATCAAGCCTATGAATATACAGTGGATTAAAATTGTGCCTTTGCACAAACTGATGAAGAGAGGGGTGGGATGGGGATATGGGGGAATAGGGGAGTAAGGGAAGTTTGATACTGCTCTTGGAACTGTACCTATGGAATGCATAAAATATGCTTTCTTTATGTTAATGAAAAATTAAATAGAAAAAATTTGAAAAAATAGGAAATCTAATATATAACCCGTATCCTGCCACCTGCTCCCTGGCCACCAAGTGCACTGTATTTCAATAACCTCATTTCCCAGCTTAGAAAAACTTTTATCTCCACTTATGTTTAAAAGGCATATGAAACATACCAAGAGACAAGACAAACTTCTTGACTTTTTATATCTACTCTTTATTATATCATTCAGTGATACTACTTAATACTCAATTACTAAGGCAAAAAACTTTGAATGCTGTATCTGAATCTACTCTTCTATTCACTTTCCACTTATTTCTTTTCTTTCTTTGACATAGAACTCCCAGTCCCTGGTTCACTCTCACAAATGCTTGTTGGGCAGAAGCCAGGAACTCAACTCTGGTCTCCCACATGGGTTACAGGGATCCAACTAGTTGAGCCATCACCTGCTGCCTCCCAGGGTCTGCATCAGCAGGAAGCTGGAATCAGCAGCCAGAGACAGTAATTAAAATGTTATGAGATGCAGACATCCCAAATAATGTCTCAACCAGCAGGCCAAATGCCCTCCCACTTACTTAAAGGTTAGTTGCAATGCGAAATCCGAAGCCAATCAAAGAGCTTTTCATATCCTTTAACAATAAAATCCAGGAGTCCACCTTGCTTTCATGGCTCTTTTATCCTTGTATGATTTCCTGTGTTCTTTTGGAAATTACTTGATCATTATGTTAAGAAAGTTTTTCAAATTTTGGCATATTTTTTTTTTCTTTTTTGACAGGCAGAGTGGATAGAGAGAGAGAGAGAAAGGTCTTCCTTTTTGCCATTGGTTCACCCTCCAATGGCCGCTGCAGCCAGCGCACAACGCTGATCCGAAGCCAGGAGCCAGGTGCTTCTCCTGGTCTCCCATGCGGGTGCAGGGCCCAAGGACTTGGGCCATCCTCCACTGCACTCCCAGGCCACAGCAGAGAGCTGGCTTGGAAGAGGGGCAACTGGGACAGAATCCGGTGCCCCAACCGGGACTAGAACCCGGTATGCCGGTGCTGCAAGGCGGAGGATTAGCCTGTTAAGTCACGGCGCCGGCCAAATTTTGGCATATTTCATCAAATAACATATAAAAACTCATTAATTACTATCATTACTACTGATCTCTTCAGGAAAGATTTTATGTGTTGGAAATTGTCAAACTTATGGTGGTAGATATGAATTTTATAAAACACTAACTTTCACCTCAAACCCCAAATATTATTCTTGTCATGAAACACTCTCAAGTGTTGTCCTTGGAGGGATCAGCTTGACCCATTTTGCTCACCTTGGAGAAAGAGATCTTTGAAATATTCTCATCTAAATCATCACAATTTGTATGTCAGTCTTCTGCTACCATGGTTTCCATGTTAAAAAGTAGAGTGTGTATGTATATTGTACCATAAATAATCAGACAATAGTTCTATGGTTTGAATAGGATAAGGCTTCCAAACTCATTCTAGACTTGAAACTTCAAAGATGTTAGATAATGGCGCTAAGGCAGAGCTTAATCAACTATGATATTTGGAAGGTGGTCATGTGGGTGTCCTGAGGTCACAGGGAGCTGTCCTTGACCATAGTCTCACAATGGGGTTGTTATAATGGCTTCAGATGGACCCAGCTACTCTCTGCTTCCTGGATCACCTTGTGGAACTCCCTCTACACACTTTGGATTCGCCATCCTCCACCCTCATCAGACGCCAACCAAGGTGGCCGCCAATCTTGGATTTCAATCTTCAGATCTACAAGCCAAAAAAAATTGCTTCATACAAAGTGTTTCTCCATGAGAATCAGACAGGTACTTTTTTGATAGATTGCAGAGGGGGCTTCATTGTGGCATAGAGGGGAAAGCTGCTGTTTGTGACGCTGGCATCCCTTATGGGCAGCCAGTTGGTGTCCCAGCTGCTCCCTTCCAGTGCAGCTCTCTGCTAATGGGAAAAGCAGCAGAAGACAGCCCAAGTGCTTGGGCCCCTGACACCACATGGGAGATCCAGATGAAGCTCCTGGCTTCAGTCTGGCCCAGTGCTGGCCTTTGTGATCATCTGGGGAGTGAACCAATACATGGATGCACTTTCTCTCTCTCTGCCTCTCTCTGCCTCTCTTTGCCTCTCTCTCTCTCCTCTCCTCTCCTCTCCTCTCCTCTCCTCTCCTCTCCTCCCCCTCTCTCTGTATCTCTTTCAAATAAAAAATAAAGCAAATCTTAAAAGAAAAAGCAGGAGAGCTTCACACACACTTTTCTTTTTGTCACACAGAACATTAAGCATCTATGTCATCACAGGGTTGGATTTATCAAATTAAGAATTTTTATTGTTTTATTAAGGACTTTACTAAGTAAAACTGGCAGTTTTTTTTCATTCCACTTGCACAGTGGTAAAGAAAATGAGGACAACTCATAGTTCTGTGACAGGTCTCAATCCAACATGGCAGCAGTTATGCACCAATATTGCTTTGGCACCATCAGGCAACTATCAGCACAGAAAAAAAGGCAATGAGGTCTTCATATTATTATTAAATAGTTTCAATCTTCAGGACTCTCTGAAAGGCTTCTGGGAACCCAGAACCAGGTTCTGAGAAGCACAGACCACACTTTGAGAACCACTGAGCTGAAGGTCTACACATTTGATTTCTTCAGAGGCTGTAGACAATTGCACCACACATCGCAAGGAAGAGGTAAGCTCGGCCTCATCTCCCTTCCATGACCAAACACTCACCCAGAGTCTAGCACAGTTTTAAGGCAAGGATGGTTTGATGACCCGTTTGGATTCACTGATCAAACTTGAGATAGGATTGAGTTCTGCATGCTACATATTTAAAGGGTTTCCTGAGAACCCAGAAACCATAACAAACAAGAAATGTATAGAGAGCCTGAAAATGTTTGGGCCAGGTGAGAGAAGAATGAGAGAAATGCACAGGTATCTCCAATAGTGAATTTGCTTTCATGTGTGAGAGACGTTGAATCCCATCTGTGTGGTTTCAAAGAGCAAGAAATCATTGTGTCTGATGGACTGAGGCTGTAAGGAGGCAGGTTCTTACCCAGTGCAAGAATTTGCAAATGAGATTATCACAAAAACAACAGGCTATTTCATGAGGTCAGCAGGTCCTGGCCTCACAAGGGTTTAGGCTAAGTCTGAGTGACCACCAAACAAGGATAGTGTGGGTTATGGACAAAAGGCTTGCACTCCAATGCAGTGTCATATGGGCATGGTGGGTGGGACCCCAAAAAGCAGTTGACAAGGCCTGTTTTCTGAAGGCAAAAGAAATACCTAAAAATTGAGCCAAGGAGTTAAGATGCTGCCTGCATCACACACTGGAGTGTCTGGGTTTGAGTCCCAGCTCTGATTCCTGACTCCAGCTTCCTGTTAATGCAGACTCTGGAAGGCAGCAGTTAATGGTTCAAGTAATTGGGCCCCTGCAACCCATGTTGGCGGCATGGACTGAGTTCCCAACTCCTGGTTTTGGACTGGCCTAACCCTAGCTGTTATGGACATTTAGGGAGTGAACTGAAAGATGGAAGATCAAGCTCTTTGTCCCTTTCTCTTCCTCTCTTCCTGCTTCTCAAATTTAAAAAATGTTCAAGTAAGGCATTTTTACAATTATTGAAATAAGTTGGTTACCATATGCTTTTTTTCTCTGTCCAATTATGTATTGTGCCTAATTGTCTCTCACCTTTCTCTACTTCCCCTACTCTCTGAAATCACTCTCACCTCCAAAATAAATTTCAAATTCAGTGAATGTTAACACATTACGCTGTAAGCGCCACAGTATTTAGAGCTAGCAAACGGTGTATATGATCAGACTTGCTGTTTCAAACTCCTCTTTAATAAATATACTTTCATGATTACCTGCAAGCAGATCATTCATTTTTCTAATTTAATTTTTGAAATTGACAAAATTTATATATGTTCGTGGGGTACAACATGATGTTTTGATGTATGTATGCATTATAGAATGGCTAAATTAATCAAATAAACATATGTAGTATATCATATTATTTTTTGTGTGATGAGAACACTTAAAATGTATTCTCTTCATAAATTTCATATATACATCATTAACTATAGTCATTGTGATGTGAGCTTACTTGTCCTGTGTAACTGAAATTTTGTGTTCATTAATCAACATCTCCCCAGTCCCCCTCCCCCCAACCTCAGCCTTTGGTAACCACCCTCTGTTTGTATGAATTTATCTTCATTCAGATTCCACATTTCTGGGGATGGCACTGTGGTGCAGCAGGTTAAGTCACTGCCTGAAGTGCCGACATCCCATATGGGTGCCATTTTGAGACGCAGTTGCTCCACTTTCCACCCAGCTCCCTGCTAACACACCTGGGAAAGCAGTGGAAGACAACCCAAGTGCTTGGGCCCCTGCACCCGAGTGGGAGACCTGGAGGAAACTCCTGGCTCCTGGCTTCGGTTCGGCCCAGCCCTGGGCATTATGATCATTTGGGGAGTGAACCAGCAGATGGAAGATTCTCCCACTCCCACTCCCCACAGCCTCCAGCCCCTGTCATAACGCTGCCTTTCAAATAAAAATAGATAAATCTTCAAAAAAAAGACTTTTGGAAAATGGAATTAAAAGATAAGTTTGTTTAAAAAAAATAGATCCACATATCAGTGAGATCATGTGGTATTTGTCTTTGTGTGCCTGGTTTATTTCACCTAGCATAAGGTCCTGCAAGTTCATCCATGTGGTTGCAACAGAAGATTTTCTACTCTGTTGAGGATAAATAGCATTCCCTTGTGTATAAATGCCATGTTTTCTTTATCCATTTACTCACTGGTGGATATTTAGGTTAGTTCCCTATCTTTGCTACTATGATTAATGCTGCAATGAACATGGGAGTTAAAACAGCTTTTTGATATACTGCTTTTATAGCCTTTGGATATATATCCAGAAATGGGATCGCCAAACCAAATGGCAGTTCTATTTTCAATTTTTTGAGGACATCCATTTTGTTTTCCATAATGGTTATGTGAACTTACATTCCTAACAACAGTGTACAAATGTTCTATTTTCTCCATATCCTCATCAACACTTATCTTTTGTCTTTTTGATGATAGCAATTCTAACAGGTATGAGGTGATACTTCATTGTGCTTTTAATTTGCGTTTCCCTAATGGTTAGTGATGTTGAGAATCTTTTCATATACCTGCTCACCATTCATATCTCTTATTCTGAAATATTTATTCCGGTTCTTTGCCCATTTTTAATCTTGCTATGAGTTTTCTTCCTATTGAGTTGTTTGAGTTCCTTAAATATTTTGGATATTAATCTCTTATCAGAGGCATAGTAAGCAAATATTTTCTCTCATTTTGTAGGTTGTCTCTCTCTTTCTTAAAAAAACATTTTTAATTTATTTGAAAGGTAGAGTTACAGAGAGAGGGAAAGACATGGAGAGATACCTTCCAGAGCTTGAACTCCAGCTGGGTCTCCCACGTGAGTGGGTGCAGGGGCTCAGGCACTTGGGCCATCATCTGCTGCTTTCCCAGGCACATGGCAGGGAGCTGGATCAGAAGTGGAGCAGCCAGGACTCGAACCAGTGCTCACATGGGATGCTGGCATCACAGGTGGCAGCTTAACTGGCAGCACCCCAACACCAGCCCCTGTAGGCTGTCTCTTGCCTGTTGTTTGCTTGGCTGTGCAGAAGCTTTCCGGTTGGGTCTATTGTGTGCTGAATCAAGGATGAACTCAGGAACTCAGGGCAGGAAATGTCTTCTCAGTGTCCTTTTGAAGAGAAGGGAAATGATGCTCGACAAGGGAGAAAGTAAAGGTGAATGTAAGAAACTGTGGGGGAAAAAATGAAAAGGCCTGAAGAAGTCGTTAGTCCCAGGGGGTAAATGGGGTGGGGAACCAAAGAGGACCCAGGGGCTGAGGCGCAGGGGGGAAATGAGTGGGGAAGAGAGAAACCACGCTTCTCTCATGGTTTACTGGAAGACTGGGAACATCCAACACTCACACGTCAGACTTAAGACTTCCTTTGCTTATGAGGTCGTTTGAAACTCCGAGGTAACAATGAAAAAGTTGTCAGAGAACAGGCTATTCACGCTTCAAGGGATCCCTGCACACATTGTTGGCAAAGGGGAAAAGCACCTCACCTCAGCCAAGTCATCAAGACCAGCATCACTCCTGACGCAGGATCCTGGCACTGTGTGGCCTCCCTGTGCGAGGCCGTAGGAGGGACACCCCACGACACTGCAGTGTTCCTGAGAGCATCCAGCCTGGGGCAGGCACCGTGGCACAGCAGGTTAATCTGCTTACAATCCAGCCTCCTTCTAATGCACCTGGAAAGGCAGTGGATAATAGCTCGAGTTCCTGGGTCTTTGCCACCCCTCAGGGAGACCCAGATGGAGATCCTGACTCCTGGCTTCTGCCTGGTCCAGCTCTGGCTGTTGCAGGCATTTGAGGAATGAACTTCAGTATGGAAGATCTCCCTGTCTCTCCCTCTGTGACTTTCAAACAAATAAAGAAGTCAAAAAAAAAAAAAAAAAAAAAAGAAAGAAAAGAAAGAGAAGAAAATAAAAGAAAAGAAAAAAATTCAGTCTAAGTCTGAGCATGAGGAAAGAATCAGGAAGAAAATATCCATGTTATGTATTTTGCAAAAAAACAAAATTTGATGGGAACTCTTCAAAAAAGTTAATGCCGTGAAAAAAACAAAAACACAGCTAAGATATAAACCAAATCAAAGCAAGCAGGAATTCTGACTAATTATAATTTTTTTAAAGGAGATAAATAAAAGACATTTTGAGACATTTAGGGAAACTTGAATACAGATAGACTAGTAGATGGATTTCTGTTAACAGTATCTCTGCATAGGAAAATGTTCTTGTGCTAAGTGATCATTCAGCCAAAAACAACTTAAAAAACAGAGGAATAAAATGTGGCAAAATATTACCTTCTGATGTACTGGGTAAAGATCATATTAATTCTCCAATAGGGTTGGAAATTTTTAAATTAGACTTGAGGGAAAAGTTAATGACTGTGTAGCTGTGGAATCACAGGGCCTGCTAGGTTTTAACGTCGTTGGCTTTTACTTCCGCACTCACGAAATCACCAGGCCCCTTTAGGAAAAGACCCTCCAGAGCCTCCAATGCATCCACACCTGCTCTGGTAAAGAACTTCAGTACAACCAACACCGTTACGTGCTACTCAGCTTGAACAGAGCTTCCTGTTTGGCCAGATCTCCTGCACTTTTCACTGTTAAGAAGAAAGTCATCTCAGACACTACTCAACCCCCTTGCCTCTCCTTTACCTTCTCAGAGGTAATTCCTAAATTTAATTTTAAGATACTGATTATGTATCAAAATAAATATTGGTTTAGTCTGATACTTAATGAGAAATTTATCATGGTACACACATCACACTGCAATTCGCTTTGCTCATTTATTATGATTCGAGGTTGTAATCATGTTGCCATCCACAGCTCTCGATTTTTTAATGATCACATTACACACTGTTCCATCATACAAATATAACATAATTTATGCACCGTCTTGTGGAACATTAGGCTGTTCATGAGCCTAATGTTTTTGATTATTGCTGTCAGTGTTGCAATAAACATTCTTATGTGTGTCTCCTCGTGCTCCAAAAAGTCTCCCTATGCATAGAAACACAAACTCATAGGACACACACATTTTAACTGCACTCCACACTGCCTGTGCTAAATTTGCACCCTCCCTGGCAGAAGAAGCAAGGTTCCTTTCTTTGCATGGGTGTCAGTGGCACACTGGGACCAACTTGCTTGGTGCATGAGAGCCAGTTGCTACCTTTCCAGGAATTTGCAGTCCAGTTGTCGAACGGCCATTATTTAAAAAGAAATAATAGGAACGTAGAGTTAAATAAACCATATTGTAAATAAACAGGGTAAAAACTCAAAATTCATCTCTTTCTAATTGTTTTACAATGTTTTTCTGATCACTCATGCCCTTGATGTTCCACGCATCTCTTGCCTTCACATAAAGAGTTGGGTGCTGCTTCATGCCTCTGCCCAGTTCTGTGTGCACTGGCATCACTTGGTGGCATTAAACGAGCCAAGGACCTTGGCAAACACTAAAATCCCAGGATTTGACTTATGGTCTTGTTCATTGTCTAGATTTAAGAAAATAATGGTAGAAGCATTCACAAAATAGCTTGAACTTGAATGTGTGTTTTACCCATAGCTGTCATACTGTGAATAGCACAAAAGGTTAAGAAAATCTTTTTTCACTATTTGAAAACTGTTATCCAAGTCAGCAAATAATTTAGATCACCTCATTGACAGTAAATAAAATTCTTGGTTAGATCATCATGTTTCACTTTTTTCTTCCTCATTAGCATAAACAAAAATATCAACCAACATTCATGTCAGAACTACACTCATTCATCAGTTGTAAGTATAGGTTGGCTGCAAATTTCAAACATCAACACAAAGTTTCCAGTGAGCATCATTTGATTACATGGAATTGATGATAAAAAGTGCTATAGATTTTACTGCCCTTTCTAAATTGTGTGCTACACTCATACATCCCTTATATCAGTGAAATTTAAAATAAATATAAACACATACACACATACACGTTTTTAAAGAATGAATTAAATGTTCTAAGGCATGCTGCTGTATTATAAGACTCATACATTTTGCCGGTTTGGAGCTGCTGTTATAGCTTAGAGGTTAAGCTGCCACATGCAATGCCAGCATCCCATATGGGCACCAGGTCATTTCCTGGTTGCTCCACTTCTGATCCAGCTCCCTGCTAATGGCCTGGGAAAAGCAGTAGAGGGTGGCTCAAGTGTCTGGGCCCCTGCTGTCCATGTAGGATACCCAGATTAAGCTCCTGGCTCCTGGCTTTGGCCTGGCTCAGCTATAGCCATTGCAGCCATTTGGGAAGTGAACCAGCAGATGGAAGATTCTCTCTCTCTCTCTCTCTCTCTCTCTCTCTCTCTCTCTCTCTCCCTCCTTCCCTCCCTCCACCCTCTTTTAATAACTCTGACTTTCAAACAAATAAATCTTTAAAATACTGATAGTTAAATAGTTTGTTGGACATAAAGTTTTGGATAGAAAATACTGTGTTGTTTCAGTCTGCATTTCTGTGACTGGATTTCCTGGAGCTGCTATGACAAAGTTTAAGATAGTCTGAAACAACAGAAATGCATTCCTTCCCAGTTCTGAGGCTGGAAATCAAGAAGAACACAGCAGCAGGCCACAGGCCCTCTGAGGCTCCGGTGAGACTCCTTCCTGGCTCTTTCTGACTTCTGGTGTTGCCAGGCCACTCCCTGATCTCAGCCTCTGACTCACGTGGTGTTTCTAATCCGGGTCTTCATCAGGTGTCATTGTAGAAAGACACCAGCCATGATGAAGGAAGGGCCCACGCTAATGCAGTATGCCCTCCTCTGAACTAACTGCGTCTGAGACCACACTTCTCCCAGCATGGACACACACTGGGGCTAGGACCTCACCATATCTCTTTGGGACAACACAATTCAAGCCGCAACCATTACTAATGAAGAACAGATTTTACTAAGACTTCTTAGAGGATCTTAATGCAATTGATTTCCCTTTCATCTCAATTACCGTTGAGGCAAACTTGCCGACAGTGCCTTGCTTACCTATTCTCCCTGTCTTTCCCTGTACAATGGGACTTTCACAATATTGGGGTGATCACGGCATAATAATTATTTGCATTTGTAACACTCCTTCATGGCAAAAGACATACCACGTGGACACTGGAATGCAGACCTCTGTGGGCTCTGAGACCAGACTGATCAGGAGTCAAATTCCAGGTCAGACTGATGGGATTTGGGTACATCTTCCACCCTCTCTGAGGTCACTAACTCCATCACAACAGGAAGATGTTACAGTTCCAACCTCACCAGGGCAAGGGGGGGATGGGCTGGAAAGAGTTTCATCGCCTCCAGAGCAGGCAGTGCACACCCAAGCCAGCACATGCGTTTCATCCCCGAGCACTTTAACATTTTTTGTTTGCTTTTTAAAAAGGGAGACTTCGCACAAAAACCTAGATTTCTGGCTTCTCTTGGCACATCCAGACTGACATTTCTGGGATACACCCAGTAGTACACCCAGTAGCCCTGGGCACCAGGAGATGGCTGCTGGGTCACTGAGCCTGGTTCTTGCTTTATTATGTGGGAATAATAAAAATACATAAGAAAGCATGTGAGAAGAGGAACATGAAACACTTCTTGGGTTCCTATCATTATCAAAAGTCAGAAAATAAAAGGTAAATGGAGAACACCACACAGTCTGGGATGCATAGGAAGAAGTCTATTTCTTTACCAAAGACTATCCCTACGTCTTTATCATTCAAATAAATATATATGTGTTCAAAGCATATGTACTAAGATGCCCCATAGCACAAGCCAGCCTGAGTAACTGTGATGCTTACTCCAGCATATTAAACAATGTTAATGAGTATTATGTCAGCATCCACTTAGGTATTGTCTATTCCTCGTCCTCTCTCCCATTTATCAGTGTAGGCATTGCTTTTATGTTCATTAAATTGCTCTGTGATCTTGAAGCACTATCCATCAAATTTTGTGGTAGCATCTACTAAGTTCCAAGTGCCCCCAATCTAAGTGTGAATTGCTCATTTTTATCTCCCCACATTTCCAGCCTTCAATCCATATTAAAACAGTTAACATTTGTGGTGATTTCCAAAATTCTTAACTGAAGCCTCATGAATGAATCCATGGCAATATTTCTAAAAATACCAAACACCCAGACAAGGAAGTAAAAGATGCGTGAAATTGTGTAAGCACAGAAAGGATGAATCCAGCGCTCCGTCTTCATCCAGATGCTGTGGCACCCTGCAGACAGAACCTTCATGAAACTGATCACCCACCACCTCCGCAGGAAGTCACTGACACAGATGTAAAAGTCGCTTCACAGCACACGACTGATGATAAAGTCCCAAAGTCAACCAGTTTGCATTTCCACCTGGAAGACCCATAGAGACTTAGATTTGCTTCCTCCAAGGTGAGACTCTAACTTCCAACATCAAATGTCAAGGTGCACAGGCAAAATCCCAGTGACCACGGACTGTCTTCTGCTTTATTATCCTCATTCATTTACCTACCAGGCTTCAAGAACTCTGCTCCAGAATGTCTCTGGAATCTGTGCCATCCTCACAAATATCACTGCAATAACTTTTTTTTCCCCTATGATTGTTACCTGTTGTTATTTTAAAAAGACTTATTTTTATTATTTATTATTTATTTGAAAGGCAGAGTGATGGGGCAGGGTTGGGATGGGGAGCAAGAAAGAAAAAGAGGAGAGAGATCTTCCATCTGTTAGTTCACTCCCCAAATGCCTGAAGCTGGGCCAGGCTGAAGCCAGGAGTCCAGAACTCCATCCAGGTCTCCACAGTGGGTGGTGTGAGACCTGAGCCTGGATCAAGCTGTAACTATTTTAAATTAGGCCTCCATCTTGTAACTTGGGCCTGACCAGGCCCTGAACCCTAAGCCAGAAGCTCCTAAAAGTAAATAAATGAACTTCCCTTGCGATAAATTCTCCTAGCAACAGCCGATTAACAGACAACAGAGAAATACCTAGAGTTCCTGGTGTCTCTCAGGGCAGATAAGGTGACTGATAGCTACCCGAGACCCTGCAGTTTAGCACGTACACCCCAGCAGCTCGGACCCTATGCTTCAGCCAATCAATTCAAAAAGCATCAACCCCAAAGCCATCCAACCACCTTTAGTAGGTCCGTTCCCACCACTGGATGCATTAATCAATTCTAAGAGATGTCCTTTGAATTTCCTGCGGGATGAGTGGATTTGCTAAATGGTACCATGATGTATAGAATGTCTCTGAAAACCCTATAAAAACCCTGTTAACTGAAGGGTCAGGGCTCTCAATTCAGACCCGCTGTGTCAGTGTTGATTGAGAGTCCAGGCCCGGACCTGCAATAAAACTCTCATACACTTTACAGCGGTATCGGCTCCTTGGTGGTCTTTGGGGACGACTGATCTGGGCATAACATTGGCAGGGGTCCAAGTACTTGGGTCATTGTCTGCTGCTTTCCCAGGCGCATAAGCAGGGAGCCAGATTGGAAATAGAGCAGCCGGTACTCAAACCAGTGCTCTGATAGAAGATGCAGTGGCTGAACCTACCGTGCTGCAACGCCGGCCCCACTGCAATCACTTTTTATCTTTTTTCTACCCTCCTCGACCTCCATTGCCATCTTTATATAAAATGTATGTGTGTGTATGAGGATACTTGTAAGAGTAGAAAAATGTGATTAAAAGGTATATTGCATTTTGGTGCATGATGATCCAGGTTTACTAATTTGAAGCTAAAAATGCAGTGTGCAAGATGGAGAATCACTGAACGCCTTTGGGTGCTCAACTGGGCCAGGCAGAGACCTCATGTGTATCATGTGAGGCCGGCCAGTGGGGCTGGGAGTCTGGGGGCCCCTGCAGACGTAGGTAGAATGTCCTTCACAAGCGGGCTGCCAGCTGTGGCTGGAAAGCCCATCTCCAGGCCAACTGGCATCTCCCCCACTGATAGCTTCTTGTGCTGCATGGGTGACCTGGCAGCCTTAAGTCACATCTTCAGGGTGGGTGCAGTCTTTTACCCAGAGCTAGCAGGGGAGAGGGGTGCGCTGAGCCCCTAAGGAGACAGACAGTCTCCAGGAGGCCCCCCACTATCTCCTTGAGCCCCAAGCCAATCAACATACGTATATGAAACCCCATGTCCAATGAGAACCCCCAGTAGGGTAACCCAGTGAACAAACAGTAATGCCTTAAAACCCAGGGACACTTCCTCAAAGCAGTGTCCTGCTTGGGCACTCCGCCTGCTCTCGTCTTGAACCAGATGCTTTCTGTCGCTTGCCAATCGAATCAAAGTTTCTGCCTCTTTGTAAATTGTTTCCTGGCTTTTTATTTCTATACTAAGCTGAGGAGAAGAACCCACAAGACGCGGTCCGGCAACAGCCCTCCCCTCTGTGACCAGTAACATTACGCATCCAATAATATGGAGTTCATGTGACTTTTGGAATTACTCTCGCATTATATACTCGCTGTGGATTTCTGCTTTCTGATAAGCTCTGAGTTCTTACCATGACACCTTCAGGAGCTGGGCGCTGTGGCTCCCTCCAACATCCACTCTCTCCATTCAGACCCCAGTCATAGCTCTCTCTCACTGGCTCAGGAATTTCACAGATACTAATAGAACACCCATAGTGAGTGCTGGGCTAGGTTCTGGGCCCACTGTGAACAGAATGGACCCCAAATCCCTATCTGTTGGGAAGTTGTAATCTGGGGATGGGTAAGCGGCAGACAATAAATAAGATAACTATGTGGAATGCCAGGTGTGTTTAACAGTGACTTGTGGCATGAGAAAAATAAGAAAGAGGAGAGCAGGCCTCCGAGGGAGCCTGCCAATTTATGCAGGGGAGTGAGGAAGAGGGCCTTGAAGGACCACCCAGCAGAAGCTGCAGGGGTGGAGCCAGTATGTCTGGGGGGCCTGGAGGAGAAACTGGGCCAACGCAGGTGCAGATGAGCGCATGAAAGGAGGGCGTGGAAGGAGGCAAGAGCCAGGTTACAGGAGCCTGACTTTTTACCCAGAATGATCTGGGGGTCACTGGGGGTGTGGAGGGGAGCTGCAGAATTACATAGTTTGTTTTACTGTAGAGACCATCGCTCTGTCTGCTGTGCTGACAACAAACTGAAGCGGGGACGACCCTGAGGGAGATGCCGGTGGTATGACCAGTGTGGGAGCAGCAAGGGCTGGTGGATGTACCAGGTCAGATCCATGCAGTGGAGTTCAGAGGATCTGCTGACACGTTGTCTCCATCTTCAGCTTCCGTGCTGAGAGAGAACTTGCAGTGCTTGTTTTTCTGAGTTGATTTGATTTCACTCAATATAACATTGTCTGGTTTCATCCATTGGTTGCAAATGACAGGATGTCATTCTTTCCATGTCTGAACAATATTCCATGTGTTGGTATACTGCATGTGCTTTATCCATTCATCCACCGATGGGCACCTTGGCTGATTCTGTATTTTGGCTATTGGGAAGAGTGTTTCATTGAACTTGGGGGTGCAGGTCGGTGCTGATTCAACTTCTTTCGGGTACAGGTCCAGAATTGGGACAGTTGGGTCACATAGTAGATCTATTTTTAGTTTTTCGAGGATCCTCCATACTCTATAATGGTCTCTCTATAATGGTCATCCTAATTTACGTGCCCACCAACAGTGCATAAGAGGCCCTTTTTCTCCATGTCCTCAACAGTATTTGCTATTTTTTCGTCCTTTGGAAAATCACCATTCCACCTGAGGTAAGCCTATACCTCACTGTGGGTTTGATTTGCCTCTCCCTGAAGCTAATGATGTATAACCCTTTTCCATGAACTTACTGTCTTTTTGTATTTCTTCTTTTGAGAAGGATTTATTCATTTCCTGTGCCCATTTTGTCTTTTTGTTGTTGTTTCTGTCTTTATTGAGATTTTTTGAATTTTTGATACACACTGACACTTTGTTTTCTTTTAATATTTATTTATTTATTTGAAAGTCATAGTTACATTGAGAGAGAAGGAGAGGCAGAGAGAGAGAGAAAGGTCTTCCATCCACTGGTTCACTCTGCAGTTGGCCACAATGACTGGAGCTGCACCTACCCGAAGCCAGGTGTGAGGAGCTTCTTCCAGGTCTCCCACATGGTTGCAGGGGCCCAAGGACTTAGGCCATCTTCCACTGCTTTCCATGGCCATAGTAGAGAACTAGATCAGAAGTGGAGCAGCCGGGACTCGAACCAGTGCACATATGGGATGCTGCCACAGCAGGTGGTTTTACCAGCTACACCACAGTGCTAGCTCTGGGCATGTACTTTTTTAAAAAACTTTTATTTAATATACATTTTGAAAGTACACCTTTTGGATTATAGTGGTTCCCCTCCCCCGCCATAACCACCCTCCCATCCACAAACCATGCCATCTCCTACTCCCTCTCCCATTCCATTCTTCATCAAGATTCATTTTTAATTATCTTTATATACAGAAGATCAACTTAGTATATACTAAGTAAAAATTTCAACAGTTTGCACCCACACAGACGCACAAAGTAGAAAGTACTGTTTGAAGACTAGTTTTACTGTTAATTCTCATAATACAACACATTAAGGACAGAAGTCCTACATGGGGAGTAAGTGCACAGTGACTCCCATTGTTGATTTAACAATTGACACTCTTATTTATGACGTCAGTAATCACCCAAGGGTCTTGTCATGAGCTGCCAAGGCTATGGGAGCCTCTTGAGTTCACAAACTCTGCTCTTATTTATACAAGGTCATAGTCAAAGTGGAAGTACCCAGTAGTGATGTACAGAGGGAGGGAAGGGTATTGTGGGGTATCTGGTTAAACTGCTGTTCAGTGCTGGTTAGAGTCCTGGCCACTCCACTTCCAATCCAGTTTCCTGCTGATGAACCTGGAAGGCAGCAGACGATGGCTCAAGTGCTTGGGTTCCAGCCACCCATGTGGGAGACCTGGATGGAGTTCCTCACTCTGGCATTGGCTTGGTCCAGCCCCAGCTGTTGCAGCCACTTGAGGAAATGAACAGGCATAGAAGACCTCTCTACTCGCTGCTCCCAACCCCCACCCGGCCCCATCACTCTACCTTTCAAATGCATACGGAGAACTTAAAAAAAAAAAAAGTGACTCCTGGGCATCCAACCGGAGCAGCTGGAAGGCTGCAGCTGCTGGGAACTGGAAAGAGGAAGAGCCAGGAGGTGTCCGTGGGGACAGGAGTGAAGGAGGGAGAAGCTGGGCCTGGCAGGTGAGGTCTGGGCTGATTCTTGGGCAGCCACGTGGAGATGCTGAACAGGCAGCTTGAGACGTGTCCTCCACATCTAGGAATGGTGCTCTCTGGTCTTTCCCTAAATGTGTCCTGCCTTCATATCTACATGCCATTTTTGCATGTGCTTTTTTTAAAAAAAAAAAAAGATTTATTTATTTGCAAGTCAGAGTTACACAGAGAGAGGAGAAAGAGAGAGAGAGAGAGAGAGAGAGAACCATCCATCAGATGGTTCACTCCCCAGATGGTCACAATGGCCGGAGCTGTGCCGTTCCGAAGCCAGGAGCCAGAAGCTTCTTCTGGGTCTCATACGCGGGTGCAGGGGCCCAAGGACTTGGGCCATCTTCTACTGCTTTCCCAGGTTATAGCAGAGAGCTGGACCGGAAGTGGAGCAGCCGGGACTTGAACCGGCACCCATATGGGATGCTGGCACTTCAGGCCAGAGAGTTAACCCACTGAGCCGCAGTGCCCACCCCTGCATGTGCTTTTAAAAAAGCCCTGTTCCTCCTCCATATTTGCTTAAATGTATTTTTCTCTTGACTTCTCCCACGTATTGCATGGCATTATACTTATTGTTTTAAGTTATTTATTCCTTTCCCAAGTTGCCATGTTGTTAATCCTCCACATAAGGCCTGATAACAAAATAATCAAGAAAAGTTCACTGAACAATTGAAACCTTTGGGGCCATCTTCCCCTATTCCAGTCGCTAGATTTCTTGGTATATGCTACTTCTCCTTCCTTTCCATGAGAGCTGTGTGGCACATACTGTTTTAATCAGTGTGAATTAAATTCTATTTCTGTTGATGTGCCTTTTTCCTACTCCCCTGGGCATGCAATTTATCCAGCGTGAGTAATATCTGGCACACAGCGTCTCTAATAGCTTCCTTTTGTTATCAGATCAATGATTGTCTAAAACACGGAGAAAGCGAATGTCTAAGAAGAGAATGCCCCCAAATTCCTTGGAAACGGTGCTAAAGAGAAAGCAGGGCAGTGTAAACACATTAACGACACAATCGCTTTGAGGGACTTGAATCCTCATTTATGGAAACTTGGAGCCATACAGAAAGCATATTTCAGCAGTCAGTGACTTAGTAGGAAGAGTTCAGCCTCTGAGTATTGAATGCAAGTATTGAGTCTCTCTTTGGCATCTGACAAACTTTTTTAAAAACACATTAAGAAAAAAAACTAGTTTCAAAAAGTCTCTCTTACGCCTCTATGCCTCCACCAGCCACAGCCCTTCTACTGAGCCCAATCCCATTAATAGCTTTTCCCATGTTTTCGGAGACTGCCTAAGCCTGAATATGGATTCATATTTACAATGTGTCTTTTTATAACTCAGTTTTTCCTACCACAGTCGACATATCTTTAGCATACTCAGAAATAATGACATGCATGCTGATCACTGTCAATACTTTATTTCTTATTAATAGTCTCACACATCCTATCATACAGATTTGCCATAATCTAATGAACAGTATCCTACGGTTGGGCATTTTTGTTTGGAAGCTCAATATTGCAACAAAATGCTGCCATGAGCAGTTTCGTGCACAGGTACGCTATGTATACAAATATGTTTACACACAGCTGTATTGCCATCAGGTGTCACTGGGTACTTATTAAAAGGGCATCTCGTGATTTTTTAACTTATAATCGACAACACTGAGAAATCCAACAAGACGTCCACACGAGGCACAAATTCAGTGAAGACCAGATTCCTGGGATTGAAGCCTCATTCACAGGGCCAGCCAAGCTCCTGCTCAAGGTTGCTGATGTTGACCTTGCCAAGGTTCCTGTACTAGCGTTGAATCTGATTATGATGTCACCACGGCTTGTGCAGCCTCTCTGGGAC